>NC_141906.1:7380000-8027500 GCF_057802395.1 Ceratotherium simum simum | reverse complement strand
TACATCATTGTACTTCTATTTCTGCATGGACTACATCATGTTCACCACCAAAATACTAATTACAACCCATCACCACACACATGTACCGAATTATCCCTTTTACCCTCCACCCTCCCCCCTTCCCCTCTGGTAACCACCAATCCAATCTCTGTCCCTATGTGTTTGTTTTGTATATTAACCTACTCTGTTTCTTTATATTGTCTTATATAGGGATGGAAAACCAGCTCAATCTTATGAGCCAAAGCAAAGGTTTGATAGTGACTCCTCAGAGTACTGGGTTAAAAAGGATTCTGAGGCTGCCTCTGTACCACAGATAGACCACTTTTTTTTTTGTTTTGTTTATTGCAGTAACATTGGTTTATAACATTGTATAAATTTCAGGTGTACATCATTATACTTCTATTTCTGCATAGATTACATCATGTTCACCACCCACATACTAATTACAACCCATCACCACACACATGTGCTGAATTATTCCTTTTGCCCTCCTCCCTCCCCCTTTCCCCTCTGGTAACCACCAATCCAATCTCTGTCTCTATGTGTTTGTTTATTGTTGTTATTATCTACTACTTAATGAAGGAAATCATAGGGTATTTGACCTTCTCCCTCTGACTTGTTTCACTTTGCATAATACCCTCAATGTCCATCCATGTTGTCACAAATGGCTGGATTTCATTTCTTATGGCTGAGTAGTATTCCATTGTGCATATATACCACATCTTCTTTATCCACTTCTGATGTAATACATTTATTACCTAAATTAAGTGCTTAGGACACGCATACACACAGATTAATACCCTTGGCTTCCTGGAGCACTTGAGAGGGTGGGGGCTTAGGTATCAGTTCTGCTGAATCACGTAGATCTTTGGTATCACTCAGCCTGGTAGGCATCAAGGGTGGCCCCTGGCGTGGGTCCAGTTGTGTGAATGATCCGTAGGGAGCAGGCTCCAGGTCTGTGAACAGTGGCATAGAGCTCCAAGAGGATAAAAACAAGTGAGAGATTTCCAGTTTCCTGTGCAACATGCAAAGAGCTTGAATTCATCACTCCCATTCTCACAACAACAAGAAAAAGCTGGAGAAACTGAAAATCAACAACTCTTCTTTGATCCCGCAGAGAATTGAGGTCACAAGGTAAACTGCTGCCCCGAAAACTGAAGAGACAGGTGAATACAGAGAATCACAGCTTCCCTGTTCAATTTTTCTGTAAAACTAAAATTGCTCTAAAAATAGTCTATTAAAAAGAAAAAAAATGCAAAAACTTAAAAGAAGCTAAATAACTTGCCCAGCCTCATCCAGTAGTAAATGGAGGACCTATAATTGATAACCTGTAGTTTCTAATCCAGAGTTCTCAATGAAGAGCAATGTTGCTCATACAGGATGAGACAGAACAAAGGTGCAATATGATCTCTGTGTTATTGCCATGGATAAGATGTATGCAAAAGAGAAAAGAGAGCAGAGAATTATAACAGTTAACAGTTTTGAGAGCTTTACTGTTTGAGGCACTGTACTAATTATTCTTTTTGGATTATCTCAATTAATTACCTCAATTGATCTTTACAACAACTTTAGAAGGTATGTACTATTACTCTGCCTTTTTTATATCAAGGAAACTAAGGTTGGGACAGCTCAAGTAACTTCACTAAGGTGACAGAGCAGACACCTTGAAGAAATAAGATTCAACGCCCCCAGTCTCACGCCAGAGCATACTGTCTTAATACCACACTATACTTTACTCTTGGTCTAAACTGTAAAGAAGAAAACGAAGTGAACATTCAGCTTTGCTGATAATTACAGGAAATGATTTTGGTATACCCAGTTGTAGCCCATTGTTGTAAATCAAGCTCTTACAAGAGACATATTGCAGGCATGTTTTACAGAATTGCTTTTCTTACCCATTCAGTTGACTACATTAATACAATCAACAATGCCTCACTTTGCTAACTGTGTACAAGAGCTGTAAAGACTCATGTTTTTTCATCTGACATTTCCTTTCTCTTACAGGAAAATCCTGACTGCATCTTGCTGCACATGGCACAAGGTCACTGCTGTGTGATGTTGTGTTACTTAACATGATGCCATTGTCACTTTTCTTATTAATCTAAGGAATTAAGAGCAGGCAAATGTACTCAATTATGACATTGTCATATGTCATATGTCAATTATGACATTTTAATCAAATGATTTATTTTGGTATTTATTCAATTAATTAAGGATGTACATTTTTTAATTCATTGTTTTCAATTTTTTTAACTAAGGATTTTCCGTTTATGAAAATCCCTCAGAACTATCCATTCTCTCATTTGTGTTCTTAGAACAATGAATATCATTCTGTGTTCCCCAGGTATCTAGTTTGTATTTCTAGAACAATGGATATCATTCTGTGTTTCCCAGAAATAAAATGATATTCTAACATTAATATCTCCTCTCAGAACTAATACTCCCTTCCTTTCTCTTACCTGTACCCTTGAGCATCTCTGATGTCATTGCCCCATGTTAGTCCTTTTATCAGCCCTGGGCTCCTCTCTTGCCTCACCAGGCAGCTTCTCTGCCCCCCTTGGCCCCCAGCTGCTCCCCCTGAGCTGAGTCCTTTTCGAGTTCATCAATATTTCACCATTTTTCTAATATAAAAAAAGGCATATGCCAACACGATTTCATTCTGCCTTTGAAATTGTTATTTCATTTATTAGAAGTTAAATAAAGAAAAAAATACAAACAGAACAGCAAAGCACAAGAATTCAAACATCATTCTCTTTATTATTCTTTCTCTAAGAGAATTAGCAGTGTTCTCGTTTAGGTCTCTTTATTCTAAAGAGACACAGGTGGACCTCCATACCACGTTTTCAAGAAACAGCATAAAGAAGAAAATAGCAAAGGAAACTCAACTTCTTTGTTTCCTTTGCTAGAAATAGCTCGGTTTTGCGTGCGCTGTCCTATGCAAATAAACTCGGGCGACGTTTGCTCACGGGAGTTGAGAAGAAACTTCGTAAAACAAGCCAAGAGTGTCCTCAATGCCAGCTTCACGGCTGAAATGCAAGAGACCCAGAATGGGGAAGACACTACACGCTCACGTTGAGGACAAGAAAAGAGTGACAATAAGGTAGCTTGTGGAGGGTCAGTGGCATTGTGGGAAATTCTGCAAAGGAGTGAGTGAACCAGTTGTGGAGAAAAAGCCTCAGTAGAGGTCTGAGAGCAGAGTGAGAGCCCCTCTGTGTTGGAAAATGTCTCTTGGGTGAGGAGTTGGGGGGAGTTGGGGGAGGGCTGCCAAAAAAAGAAATAAACCCTACTGCTCCTGCCAAAGAAAAGAAGTATTCCACAGCCTTGTGATCTCTGGGATTTCAGAATCAGCTGGACGCAGTCACATGAGGTGATTAAGAACAAGGTTTTCACTGGAAGTTCAAGCCTGGCTGTCTCAGTGACTGGCTGCTAAGTATCCCAGTTTAGGTTAATTTTGTATCCTTTCTCAATTTCAATTTTCTTACTGATAAAATGAGGATGATAATATTCACATTACAGAAATGATGATATAGCTAAATTAACTAATATTTAGAAGTTACTTAATTGTAATCAGTTTAGAGGAATTGATTATTTAGTGTCAGCCTATTTTTATTTATTTATGTTGTAATTCTTATTATCTAAGGATGTGCCAGGAGAATGTGGCTATAAGACAGCCACCATGGCCGTGGCTTGTAGAGCAGGAGTCATGGAATGTGGGTATCAGAACAGAGTCTTGGATGTTCATCATATGGCACCTCATAGATTCTTATATGTCAGACATTGGCTAATATACTAACGGTTAACTTTTTATTTGTTTGTTTGTTTAACATACATGTGCCAATCACAGCCTTTTAGGCCTTAACAGTGCCTCAATTCCATCCTCTCTTTGCTCAAATCTCCCTTTGTCTGTGAAGCCCACCATGACCACCGTTGTGGCATTCCGCGCAAATGCTCACTGATTCCTGTTATCATGTTGTGTGTACTGTTCCCAGCCATTGTGTCCTTTTCTCTTAACATCTGCTCCTGGGACACTCTCTGAGACTATTCTGGGCTACTCTGGGCTCCTGGAGCCACCTTGCAGACGCTCAGAAGGGACTTGACTTCTCTTCTCCTGGGTGCTGTTTTTGCCAATGACTGCCTGGTGCAGAATGATAAAATCCCAGCTCCCAGCCCTGAGTAGGACAAACTTTGAGGTACAATTTATACTCTTGAACTCCCTTTCAGGATAAGGCTAAAGCCTAGACTTGTTCTTAAATTGCACCTGAGTAGGATTTCTTCGCCTCCCTCGTCCTGTTCACTCCATTTTCTAACCAGTTTCTCATGTAGTAACGATCATCTCCACATCTGCTTCTGTATGACCCGGCAAGAGACAAATAGCTTCTTTAATAGTGCAAAATATGTGCCGCCATCTTCCTGATACCCTTTACTTGTTAATTTTTTAAATTAAATTTTTAATTTTGAGAAATTTGTAGATTCACATACAGTTGTAAAAAATAATATTGAGAGATCCTATGTACCCTTTACTTAGTTTCCCCAATAAATGGCAACATCTTGCAAAACTAGTACAATATCACAGCTAGGCTATTGACGTTGAAGCAATCAAGATTCAGAACATTTCCGAGACTATGATGCTCTCTCATGTTGATCTCTGCCCACTTCCCTCCTGCCTCCACCTTTGTCTCAGCTCACGGTTACCATTAATCTATTCTTCATCTTTACAATTTTGCCATTATAAGAATATTATATAAGTAAAATCATACAGTACGTAACCTTTTAGATTTGCTTTTTATTTTCACTTAGCATAATTCTGTGGATATTCATTCTGATTGTCGCATGTGTCGACAGTTCATCCCTTTTTATTGCTAAGTAGTATTCCAGGGTTATTCCATGAGATAGAGGTCCCACAGTCTGTTCACCATTCACTCGCTGAAGGACATTCAGGTTCTTTACATTTTTTGACTATCACTAATAAAGCTACTCTAAATATTCATGAGTAGCTTTTTGTGTAAACATTAATCTTTATTTCTCTGAGATAAATACCCAGGAGAGCAATTGCTGGATTGGATGGTGGCTGCATATTGAGTTTTTAAAGAAACTTTCAAACTGTGTTTAGAGTGGCTGTACAATTTTACATCCTCACTAGCCATGTCTGAGGACCCTATGCCCCCTCATCCTCATCAGCACTTAATGTCCCTATTTTTTATTTTAGGCATTCTGATAGGGGTGTAGAGATATCTCATTTTGTGCTTTTCATTTGCATTTACCTAATGGCTAATAATTTTGAACAACTTTTTTACATGCTTATTTGCAATATTTGATGAGATGTCACACCATTGCTTTTGCCAATTTTCCAATTTTCTTTTCTTTTCTTTTTTATTAACTATTGAGCTTTGAGAGGCTTTAAATATTCTAGTTCCAATTTTTTTCAGATATATAGTTTGCAAATATTTTCTCCCAGTCTATAGCTTGTCTTTTAATCTTCTGAACAAGGTCATTAACAGAGGAAAAGTTTTCAAATTTTATGAAAGTCAATTTATCAATTTTCCTTTTTTTTTTTGTGAGGATGATCAGCCCTGCGCTAACATGCATGCCAATCCTCCTCTTTTTGCTGAGGAAGACTGGCCCTGAGCTAACATCTATTGCCAATCCTCTTCCTTTTTTTCACTTTTTCTCCCCAAGGCCCCAGTAGATAGTTGTATGTCATAGTTGCACATCCTTCTAGTTGCTGTATATGGAACGCGGCCTCAGCATGGCTGGAGAAGCGGTGCACCGGTGCGTGCCCGGGATCCGAACCCGGGCCGCCAGTAGCAGAGTGCGCGCACTTAACCGCTAAGCCACAGGGCCTGCCCCATCAACTTTTTCTTTTATGTATCATTCTTTTGGTGTAAAATCTAAGAACACTTTTCTTAACCTTAAAACTTAAATATTTTTTCCCATTTTTTTTTTCCTTAAAGTGATCCATTTTGAGTTGTTTATTTTATAAAGTATAAGGTTTAGGTTAAGGTGTTTTTGTTTTCTTTTGCCTATGGGTGGGCAAATGCTTCAGCACCATTCCATTTGTAAAAAAGGCTATCTTTCATCTATTGTATTCCTTTTGAACCTTTTCCAAAAATCAGTTGGGCATGTTTGTTTGTGTTTATTTCTCAGTTCTCTATTCTGTTCCATTGATCTGTGTGTCTGCCCTCTGCTAATACCACACAGTCTTCATTATAATAGCTATATATTAAGTCTTGAAATCAGATAAGCTGATTCCTTCCACTTTTCTTCATTCTCAATATGGTGTTAGCTATCCTAGGGCATGTACCTTTCATTTAATTGTAGAGTAAGCTTGTTGTCTATATCCACAAAAGAAAATAAATAAACTTGCTGAGATATTAGTAGAAATGATATTAAACCTGTCTGTCAATTTGGGGATAATTGACATCTTTACTATGTTGACTATTCCAATCCATGAATATGATATGTCTATTTATTTAGATATTATTTGATTTCTTTTGGTCGGTGTTTTATAGTTTTCAGCATATGAGTCTTATACAGGTTTTGTTAGATTTGCACCTATTTCATTTTTTAAGTGATTGTAAATGACATTTCATTTGTATTATCTGTGTCCACACGTTCATTGCAAGTATATAAAAATACCATTGATTTCTGTATGTTTATCTTTTGTATACTGTAAAATTGCTAACTCACTAATTATTTCTTGGATTTTCTTTTATTATAGATTCCTTGGGGTATTCTACATAGGCAATCATGTCATCTGAAAACAGGGACAGTTTTGTTTCTTTCTTTCCAATGTGTAGGCCTTTTATTTCCTTTTCTTGCCCCATTATATTGCTAGAACTTCCAGTACAGCCTTCAATAAGAGTAGAGAGAACCAGCATCATGCCTGGTTTCTGATCTTAGGGGTATCAGAAAATCAGCCTAATCATTAAGCACAATGTTAGCTACAGATCTTTTATAGATGCTCTTTTCAAATTGAGAAAGTCCCACTCTATTCTTGTAATTCTGAGAATTTTATTCATGAGGGAATGTCGAATTTTGTCAAATCCTTTTTCTGCATTGATTGATATAATTCTGTGAATTCTCTTCTTTAGCTTGTTGATATGGTGGATTGCATTGATTGATTTTTGAATATTAAAACACCCTTGAATCTCTGGAATAAATCACACTTGGTCACCGTGTATAATTCTCTTTATATATCACTGAATTCTGTCAATATTTTGTGAAGCAGTTTTGTTGTCTATAGTCAGGAGTAGTATTGGTTTGTAGTTTTCTTTCTTTGTACTATCTTCATCTGGTTTTACTATCAGGGTAATACCAGCTTCATAAAATGAACCAGCAATTGTTCCCATCTCTTCTATTTTCTGGAAGATATTGTGTAGAATTCGTGCTAATTCTTCTTTAAATGTTTGGAAGAGCATGTGTTTATTATGTCACAGTTCTGCAGCTCAGAATTCCAGGGGAAGTTGAGCTGGCTACTTTGCTCTCATTCTCACAAGGACAAAAGCTGGATGCTGGCTGGCCAGGCTGTTAACTGGAGGCCGAGAGAGAATCCACTTCCAAGCTTATTCAGGCTGTTAGCAACATTCGTTTCCTTGCACTGTAGGGCTGAGGTTCCTGTTTTCTAGCTGGCTGTCTGCCTGGAGCCTCTCTCAGCTCTATAAACTGCTTGTATTCCTTGTCATGTTGCCCCTTCCATGTACAAATCAGCAAGGGCATGTCCAATGAGTCCTTCTCACACTTCTAATCACTCTGATTTATGCCTTCTGCCGCATCTCTTCAACCTCAGGTGGAGAAAGTTCTGCTTTTAAAGGCTCATGGGATTACATTAGCCTCACCAGGCTAATCCAGGATAATTTCTCTATTTTAAGGTCCATAACTTTAATTACATCCACGAAGTCCCCTTTGTGACATAACATTACATATTCACAGGTTCCAGGGATTAGGCGTGGATGTCTTTGGGGAGCCATTCTGTCTACTGCAAGGATGCTAGAAATTTTCCTGTAAGGGAGATGTTTGACATTTAAAGTGCCATTTATTATGGAAGGATCATGGACCCAACAACAGCTTGAAAAGAGGCTGGCTGCCTGGCTCATGTCCAGGCTCTGAACAATTTTACAGCTTGGAAACAAATGTGGCGTTTGGCAGAGTATGATATGGAGCAGCATCCACGGCCCATCAGTGGTATAGAGTAAAAAGCTGGAAGCCGCAGTTCTTTCCCAGCATCTCGTTAATTTCAGAAGCAGAAATTTGCGGCCCCTGTTACTCTTTTTCGATGAATGCAACCTGCTCAAGAATGTGCAACCTCTTCATGAATAAGCATGAACAGAAAACTAAAAGCTCTTTCTTATTCAAAATTCAGGCATTAAGTTTAAATAGTTTGTTACAGTGTGTGTGTGTGTGTGTGTGTGTGCACCTGCATGTGTGTGTGAATCACAGTTTGTACTGCATAGTATATTCCTCTCTTTTTCCAGAAGTTTTCTTTGGCATGCCTAAGATTTCTCTGTATTTATTCGTTACTGTTGAGAGAGGAAACCAAAGCAGCTGTCAGTCTCATCCACAGCCTCCTTTGCAAACGCCAGAGTCTGTGGTAGAGCCAGCAGACAATGAATACCTATTTCATTCTGTTTCTTGTGGCTTTTGTTCATGGAATATCTCTTTTTTTGATCCCTATCTGTGCTCAGAAATTAGCATTTTATAAATTTTATATTCCCTTTTCTTTTCTCCTCACCTCTGGCTGCTAGAGTTGATTAAGTATACTTTCAGTGAATGAGGAAAAAAAGAATTTTAAATTTATGGCTGGACGTTCTTGGTTTTCACTCTCTCAACTGAATCATAAACTTTCATTTTTGCCATACTGATTTTGACTATTTCTTGACTGAAAATAGATAGGTGACTTTTCTAGTGTCCGTTTCACTCTGCTAATGGCAGTTAGTATCACATTTACACCATCGAAGTCTTAGAGAAGTTGCATCCTTCTACTATTTTACAATGGAGTTTTGTACCCAATTATTCATTCATTCATTCGTCACTAAATAATAATTTAACAAGTGTCTATTATGTTTCAGAAGTAGTTCTAAGATCTGAGGATATAGCAGAAAACAAATTAGGCATGAATTCCTGCTCTCACAGAGCTCACAATTCAGTGGAAGTACAGAGCATCTCCTGAGGCCCCTGACAGCTGCGCCCTGCACAACTCCAAGGGATGATCTTACGTGGACTACAGCATGGGTGGTGCCCTCTGGAGCCAGGCAAGGTGGAGCCTTAGTAATTGCAGGTCACCAATAAAATAAATAAATGACACCCAGTTGATTCATTAATCCAAAATATCATTGAGTGTTCACTACGTACCAGTCTCTGTTCTAGTTGCTTGAAATATCTCAATGAATAAAATAAAGATACCAGTTTCATAAATTTTACAATCTAATTGGATGATAAAGACAATATAAAATAATATAAAGCTTATAAGTAAATTATGTCTTATATTAGAAGTTGCTTTAGAAAAATTATAGACCCGAATGAGAGAGATTGGGATGTTAGGGGAGCACATTCCATAGTAATAAGTATGGTGGTTCTAGATATAGTTTAAAGTGAAAGCTTGCTCCTAAAAATAAAAGTGATATAAATGGGTTTAATTAGCTGCTTTCTGAATAGGATACTTAGTAAGATCCTCATAATTTCAAAAGTCTCTAAATGTTATTTTTTAAACAAATATTTGGAGAGGATCGTCAATTGCCATTCCTTTTTCTAGGCACTCTGGGAGATGTCAAGAAGAATGAAGCATAGCCCTTGAGCTTAAGGAACTATAGTTGAACAAGGAGCTAAAACTCTTGCATGTGCAAAAATCAACATATGAGGAGTGTGTTAAGATAAATAATTACACAATATTAGAGGATTTATGATAAAATGGTGTCATTTTAGATTGGAACATTGGGTAAAATTCCATGAATGAGATTGCCTTTGGGATATATCTAAAAGGTAAGATTTTAATAGGTGTGTGTAGAGTTCTGCTTTTTTAAATCACTAAGCACATGTCAAAGAAGAATAATAACATAAATCAAAAGCCAAAAAATAACATTGGCTACAAAGTCTGCAGGAGCGTATTCTTCATTTGCTACAATTCCACCCTACCCCTGTTAGCTTCTCCTCCTTCTCCCCTAGCTTAAATAATGCCACTTCTGTCTATCCAGTGTCCTTGTTAGAAATATGAGCATTATACTCGTTTCCTTGTTTTCCTTCACCATTACCAATACCTCTCATAAGCTTCTCTATCTTGAATTCATGCCCTGGTCATACATTCAGTAGATTTTGAGTACCATCTATGTGCTAGGACCTGAGCTGGGAGCTGAGAATCCAAGACAGATCAATACAACAGGTGAGGCCTCCATCCTCCAACCCCAGGGATGCTGCCTTAATCTAGTCCCTCATCGTATCTTCCCCAGCACCAATGGTGTATCCGATGTCCCTTCCTCCACTCTCTTTTATGGCAATCTATCCTTCTGGTGTCAGAGTGAAAGTGACCTATATGGAATATATGTGTAAAAAATATATGTAACTATGTGATGTTTTTATCAGGACTTTTCTTTTTTCATTGCATATGAAAGAGGTTCAACTCAAACTAAAATTTTTAGGTTTATTTCTGGATTAGGTATGGCTTAATCAGTTACTACTCAGTTTCTTTCTAACTTTAGACTCTGTTCACTGATCCCTCCAACAAATTCTCTCTGAACAAACCTGAGTCACTTTTACTCATCCCTCATCCAATCACTGTTGCCATGAAGGTGGAATATTCTGGCTGACAGGCATAGTTCACATGCCCACTCTTGGAGCAAAAGACCAGAGCTATCTTCTCCACCTGAACCATGCTGACTGTAAGTGGGGAAGCGGGTCTCCAAAGGATAACTGTAGTATAATTGTTAGAAGAATAAGAAGGTACAATGGGAGGGAGGGGACAAATGCTAGGTGAGGAAAATCTACTGAGTTTGCTTAAACATCAGTATGAGTCATCATTGCCCAGATCCTTAGGTTGGTACACAGTCTGTTTACAAGGGTGGCCCAGTCCATCTTCTCAGCCTCTTACTTGCCATGTTCCTGTTCAACAACCTTTTACTTTAAAGGTACCAAATTACCATCATTCCCTGAATTTTCTGTCAACTCTCCCACCTCCACATTTCTGCCATGGTTATTCTCTCTGGCTGGAATGCTCCACCTTTCCCTCCTAGAGCACTTCCACTATCCATGGAGAAAGTTTTCCTCATTCTGCAAGACTCATTCCTTTCGAAGATACTTCCTTGTCTCTCTGTCCCAAGCAAAATTAATGTGCCACCCCTTTTCTGATCATAGTCTCACCTTGTATTGCGTTCATTCTGGCCCTAATTCTTTCTGGTGAATTTTTTTAATTTTCTTTTCTACCTTTTCAACTGTCAGTTGCCAACTATTCATCTAAATTAAAGAGTCTGCCTTATTCATCCCGCATTTCTAATTCTTCACATAATATCTGAGTATATTAGATTTTAGTAAATTTGTGTTGAATTAGAAACAGTAGGGTAAAATAAGAGATGTAAATTTAACTTTAATCTAAAAAGCCAAAATATTGGGACTTACTTTCGGATATTTTCTGAACATAAGACTGGACTGAGTATTTTGTGAAAAAAAATAAATAATGCCCAAGATATGACCTATTACAGACTCTTACTAACAATGAAATTCATTTATGGTTCCCTATTATTTCCTAATGATTAAATACAGTGTATTTTACTGTTGTTGTGATAGGGTTGTCACGTAGGGATGACAAGGGCTTTTCTTTATTTATTTATTTTTTTTTTTGTGAGGAAGATCAGCCCTGAGCTAACATCCGTGCTCATCCTCCTCTTTTTGCTGAGGAAGACCGGCTCTTAGCTAACATCTATTGCCAATCCTCCTCCTTTTTTTCCCCGAAGCCCCAATAGATAGTTGTATGTCATAGCTGCACATCCTTCTAGTTGCTGTATGTGGGACGCGGCCTCAGCATGGCTGGAGAAGCTGTGCGTGGGTGTGCGCCCGGGATCCGAACCCGGGCCGCCAGCAGCGGAGCGCGCGCACTTAACCGCTAAGCCAGGGGGCTGCCCCAGGGCTTTTCTTTAAATAGCTTCACAACAAATGGAAATAGATTTCCCCAAAGGCCTTTAAGAGGAGCATGAGAACGTAGATTGCTGTTTGGCCAGGTAAGCAGTCGTGCTCCATCTGCTCACTGACCCCAAAAAGCTATTAAAAAAGGAGCAAAAGAGAACAAATATCCCATGTTTCCCCTCATGAATTCTGTTTATATAGTAGGAGAAAGTCTGTGCTAGCGTTCTTCCTGCTTGAGATAAGGAGTGGAGTCCATGGAGTAGTCGGAGTTGGGAGAGCCAGTGCGGACAGTGGGCCGTGAGAGGAGGAGCTGCCAAGTTGCAGTAACTTACAGAAGGTCGTCACGTATCTTGTTATATCATTTATAATATGTCAGTGTTTGATATTCAATGTTCTATAATTTCCATTCCTGATTTTAGGAACTCAGGGACATGGAGCAGTCACCACATGTCACACTCTAGGTGAGAGTAAAGCTGTCATATGGAGCCCCTGACTCCCAGTCAGGCCTGTATATTAACCCGTAATTTAGACGCTGCCTAAAAGGATTTATAGCAGCTTTCAATAAAATGCATATAAACAGCATAACACAAGTATCATGACGTAGGAGAGGGTTTTGCCCATCGATTGTTCACCGGCCTGGTTTATCCTAACATGCTCTTCTTCCGGCTCCTTCAGGCTTTTGGTGAAAGGTGACAGCCCCATCCTTCAGTAAGTTCTGTAGCTTGGAGGAAATGGTGGAAATGCAAGACGGTTCAAGTTTATGAGCAGGATACATACCCTTGCCCTCATTGAATTTTGCCTCAAGAGTCACAGTAACTAGGTGGTAAGGTCAATTTTCAATCAATGAAATGCTCCCTCTCTTTCTTCCTAAAAATTCTGTGTGTGTGTGTGTGTGTATTTGTATGTTCTATAATTTAATTGTATTTGCACCAAACCCAAGCTAAATTTGAATACAATTAAAAGGCTGTACAATACAATGAAAAGAGAAGACACTGGGCCTCAGTTTTTCCAACAGCACTACAGGGAATGATGGCTCTGGCCCTTTACTTCCACAGTGAAAGTTCTGGGACTGTGAATTCAGCAGGCACTGCTCATGTAAGCTGAGCGGCGCTCTGCGCTATCCGTGGCGTTCCTTGGCTTCAACTGCCTCTTCCATCACCGATGCCAGTGTGATCTTTATTTTATGCACACCATTCACTTACTCTTGGGGAATGTATGCTGTTTTCTGTCTCTTCCTCTTCCAGCTGTTACTCTCAGCAGTCTGAAAGAGAACTTTTTGAGAACTGTCTATAATTTTATGTCAATACGTTACGTTTTTTATCACTTTTAGGACCATCTCCTCTAAAGCTCTGTGACTGTTTCCCACTGTCTCAAACCACCTCACCTCAGTGCCCTGTGCGTCCTCCTGCCTGTACTCTGACTCCCATATCTTCCCTCCTCAGTGGTTTCCAGCCCTCCTCACTCCTCCTGCTTGAAGCCTCTCTTCCTTTTTCACCTTCCACTTATTATCTCCAAGCGAAATGTCTTATTATCTCAGCTTGCAATTTAAAAGTTCACAAGGTTTGAAGTAACATAGATATATCTTTCCCCAAAATTAATATTTGGGGCCTCCCCAAGTAAGAAGATGCCCTTCTAAAAAATAAAGAGCACAGTCAGAAGGAAGAGATCCCACTATAGGTCATTTTATTAGTAGTCTAAGAAAGACTATATTTAACAGACTTGAAGGCATACTTGAAGTCACACCATCCATAAGTTTCCTTCATGGCAGGAAGCATGACCATGGGTTTAGGAACCAGAGTCCTCAGTAAAATTCTCGGCTTCATTACTTACTCACTGAGAACTTGAGCAAGTTATTTAACTTTTCTCAGTTTTGCTGTTCTTCAATGTTAAAAGTAAATAAGAACCTGTGTTCCAGATTTTTTGAGACATCGAGAAATGTGATTTCATACCTTCAAAGACCTAAAAGTGACCAAGAAGGGGAAGAGACAGACGTCATGTCCATTTCCCCTTTTCTGACAACCCTAATTTTTTGGTATTATTCTTGTCAACAGAATTCATTGATCCACTCTAGATACGTATTTCTAATATTAGCATTCATCCTTGCCTAAAAATAAGTTTCACTTAGCGGGTTCTCCATGACTGTGGTGAGAATGGAAGGCCTTCATAAGAATGTATCTCTAGGCAGTCTAGTATTTGTTAGGTGAAAAATCACTTAGTTACAGGTGCTATTTTAGAAGGATTTAACGCAGGGGCACAGATAAATGGATTTCAGAGAGCCAGGTACTTCTGTGTTAAAATTAGGCTAGACACAATTCATTCATTTGTTCACAAGTCTCTGGTGTCCTGACTCTAATGCCACGTATCTGTAGGCACTGGGGATACAGCCGCGAGCAGGATGAAGCCTCTGCCCTCACAAGGCTCATGCTAAAGCTCCAGTCTGGTTTTAGGAATCAGAAGCTGGCCACTAGAGGTCCGGAGGATGTCTATCAAAGTCTACAATGCCTGTAAAGCTTTCATACCAACTGCAGAGGAGCAAAATATTTTTTGTTAGATCCGCTGAGTTGATTCCAACTCCCAGCTACCCTGTGTACAGCAGAGCAGAAATCTGCTCAGTCTTTTTGCTCCATCCTCTCCAAAATATGCCTCTGGCATAATGATTATTTGGGGCTGGTTCATTTTTTAAGAAACAATAGACATAGGAAAAGCTCTGAAAACCAAGTAGAAGTTACCCTTTTGTAAGAGAAATTTACATTTATAAGGGAAATCTCTACAGTCATACGCAGCATGACATTTTGGTCAACAATGAAGCGCGTATAGAAAGGTGGTTCCATAAGATTAGTAGCATATAGCCTAATGTGTGCAGTAGGCTATGCCATCTAGATTTGTGTAAGCACACTCTATGATGTTCGCCCAAGGACAAAATCGCCTAAAGATGCATTTCTTAAAATGTGTTTCCATCGTTAAGCGATGCATGACTGTATTTGTAAGGGTGTCTCCCTCTCTGTGCCAAGAAGAGAAGGATGATGAAATCTCTAGAAATTCTTATCAATGGAGAAGGCATGGACTTAAATCTGCATAACAACCTTACCCTTGTTTACTGTGCTTTGCCTGATAACCTCCCATAACTGACCCCCCCCCAACATCTTTTGTCTTAAGCTGGACATGGTATTTAAGGTGGTGGCTTGGGCCATTTTGAGGAGTTGTTCAGTTTTCCTGGGTATCTCCCATGTAGTCAGGAGGTATACATGTTATTAAATTTCTGTTCGTTTTTCCGCTGTTAATCTGTCTTTTATTATGGAAGTTCTCAGCTAAGAACCTAGAAGGATAGAGAGAAAATTATTTTTCCTCCCCTACGCAATTAAAATCTAAAAGGCACAGTGCTTACAGTAGAGGAGATGACGCATAAGCGTCAAAGGCACAGGCCCTGGGAAGCACGCTTATCATGTGTTCACATATATATTTTTTTAAATTTGCAAAAGGAAAATACTTTAAGCAAAATCAGTTAATATCACTGCCTCTTTCAACTCCAACTTCTCCTGTATCACATTTCCCTCATGTCAAGTGGTCTTGGAACAGCAATGGGCAATTTTGGAATCCAGCTGAGGGATAATTGCATGAGAGACATTTTTAGTTTCCATTTAGTGAGATATAATTCTGGGTCTGCAGTCATATCTGTGTATAGATGTGTTTTTATTAGTCATCTTGGTGTAGAAATAGCTTCTGGGACTCTTCTCACACTTGATCTGGCACTAACCTGGCAAACTGATGTGAAGTGTGGGGCCAAAAGTCATGTTGTGGGGTGAACACATGCCATAGTGCTTAGCACTGGAAGTAAGTGAATAATATGGCAGAGATAAAGTTTGAAACACAGATAACCAGAACTTATGTTTTGGAAAGTTTGTAACTCATATATGAAATAAACTTGATAGAAATATTTCCAAACTTGAAAACAGTCCTGAAAGTTTGAAAGTTTACTTGATATGACCAACTTCAAGTTGTGAAGCTTGAGAAACTTTTTATAAAATCAACAATAAAATCATATTTGATTTGGGGCTGGCCCAGTGGCGTAGTGGTTAAGTTTGTGCACTCTGCTTTGACGGTTTGGGGTTTGCAGGTTTGAATCTCAGGCACGGACCTATGCACCGCTCATCAAGCCATGCTGTGGCAGCGTCCCACATACAAAGTGGAGGAAAATGGGCACAGATGTTAGCTCAGGGCCAATCTTCCTCAGTAAAAAGAGGAGGATTGGCAAGAGATGTTAGCTCAGGGCCAGTCTTCCTCATCCAAAAAAATCATATTAGAATCAACCATATGAGAGAAAAGACGACCACTTGTCTAGAGGCGAGGAGTTGCAAGCAGCTGAGAATAGGTTGGGGGGGTGGTGTGAGCAGGGAAAACAGCAAGTTACAAGTTGTGCTCACGCATTTTGCAGTGGGTGGAGCTGTAATTTTGAAGTGAAAGGTTTCCAGGACCACTGCTGTGGTAATTAGCATTAGCATTGTGTATTGCCGGCATTTTAGGTTAAAATTACTGCCTTGGTTGTGCTCCCACTGTTGTTATTAACAGGCTCTGCCACCTCATGATTTAGAGCTATTAGTCCCCCAAAATAGGCTTAGATGTTTTGGAAGACGAATTTTTACCTTTTCCTCTTGTTTTTCATAAATTTTCCACCACTTCTGCCTCTTGTACGAGTTTCTGAGAGTCTTTCTCAGAAACAAAGTTCCAGCATTGGGGATAGTGTTCATTTCCAAAAGGTTTATGGTGTTCAATTACATATAAAGCCACTTGTCACATTATGACTGTCCCTGGGAACACCTGCATGGTAGGAGAAATTGTGTCATCTGCCTCTCACCCCCAGACTCATATAATTTCTGTAAGTAAAAACTATGTTTCTGTCTTGATATATTACTGCATTACCCCAGAAATAACTGTGGATACTTAACTAAATTGTTAGGATATGTTTGGGATGGTATGATTTAAACTATAAGCCATGTGGATACATATTCTTTTTGGAGTACTTGCACTCCTATGGAGTACTTTAAAACGTGTGTGTGTGTGTGTGTGTGTGTGTATTTAGAGAATAGTGTGACGCATCACTTTGAAAAGGTCAATGAGTTGAATTGAGAAATATACATTCAGCTTTCTTCCCCCAAATGGAAGGACTACATGTGTTTATTAATTTTCTAGTTGGTTCCTTTTATTTTTTTCCTGTGGATATAGATAAGAATATATATCTGCCAAAATTTCATCATGGACACAAAAATTAAATCCTTATCAGCAAAAATATTTTTTAAGAAGATACATTTGAAAGAATCTGAAATTGGGGTGGAGATATGCACTATCAAGGGCAAAAGAGATAGAGTAGATTTTGGCTACCTGAGGAGAGAGGTTGTCATTGTCCTTAGGAGATAAAACTGAAGCCAAACAGTGGACTCTGGGACTGTGGACTGGAAGTGATATTTTCTAGGCTGAGCGGGTGAACTACAGCCCAGAAAGAGCAATGTCTGGTTAATAATAGGAAGAGACTTCTCAGTAGCAGTTTGCCAAACACAAGAAACAAAGATGGTTTCCCATAAGTTTTAAGCCTTATTTTGCTAGGAAACCAGTTCATCAGGGTCACTGTAGGAAATTGGCCACTAATTTAAACTCTGCCCTGGAAAGAGGAATGGAAGTTACAAGCTGGACCAAAGGCAGGTCATGTTTGAATGAATTATTGTGCTCCCAGGAAAAAAGTTTTGCTGTCTTTTAAAATCTAGATATTAAAAAGTGGCATTCAAGTCTACATGAGAGTGTATTAGTGGAGTGTTAAAGAAGGGGAAGGAATATGTATCTCTGAAGTGTCACTGATTTCCTCAAACAAGAATTCCCTCAAAGTAGGAATTTGTTTTTTTAACTTTTCAATTTTTAAACTTTTCTTCTTTCCTCCCTCCCTTCCTCCTTTTCCTGTCTCTCTGTCTCTCTGTTTACAGAAAATCACTGATGGGGTTCAGGACAGGCCAGCCCAGAATGTGCCACTTTGGCATGTGGATTATTTCAAGCCAAAAACGATCCAGGCTCAAGAGACTTAAGAAGAGCATTTTATCTACCTCTTAACCACCGCTTAAAAGAATTTAGATAAGGAGCCAGTACCAGGAAGAGAGCTATTACCAGAGATGACCTTTTATATCAGAAAGACTTATCTGCATGACGTGGGAAACATTTGTTTACTAAATATTTGCTCTTCCTATCTTCCTGTGAATTTTCTTCCTCCCTTTTGGAGTCCCAGACCCTTACCCTCTTTCTCCTTAGCTCAAGATGGCATATAAGCCTCAATCATCTGACTTCCTGAGAGCTTCTCATGTCTTTGTGGGGCTCCAGTATGTACAAAATCAAATCTGTTTTTCTCCTGTTAATCTGTCTTATGTCAATTTAGTTATTAGGCCAGCCAAAGAACCTAGAAGGGAGAAGGGCAAAGTTTTTCTCTCCTATATCACCACAAAAAAATAAAACACAGCTGCTTTGTCTCCCACCATGTAGTGGGAGAACTGGGCCATTTCTCCACCCCAGTGCCCTGACTCCACCAGAAATTCTCCAGCATGGGGAAAGCCTGCCCTCCACAGTACAAGAACGGCAGGCTGTCTTTGTGATCACATCATTCCATTCAATAGAAAATGATGTTTTCATCTTTGTGAAAAGGATGGTGGTGTATGTCTGTGCACTTCACTAGAAAGTCAAAAAAAAATGAATCAGTCTCTCAAAGGTCTCTCTTATTAATTCCTATGTTTTTCTATAATCCAAACATTCAGACAGAGATTTTCTGGTTTTACCCTGGAAACTCCAGCAACCTGAATGCAAAATCTCTTATATGTGAATCCCTCTGTCTCCAAGGTCTTCATTGGTGCCCTGCTATCTGCTAGATTAAATGCAAACCACTCATCAAAAAAGCCAGATGTGAAAACTGTGCACAGATTCAGAAATCCAGTCAATGCAGAATGAGTGAGATACGGACAGAGGTAAACTAATTTAAGGAGAAGATTCTATCCTGAGTGTTCATCAGAAGTCATTTACCTGGATGTCTCCGATTCCTCCAGACTGTTTGGCTCATCTACTTTTTTTTTATTTCTTAATACAATTGTCTTTAAGCCTTTTTCCCTTATATCCAAGAGCATTGAACAATGTTTCTAATGTATCTGGAAATTTTGGAGGGGTGTATATTTTCCTCAAATTTCTCACGTCTCATACAGTCTTTGAGTTTGGTTTTGAGTCAACAAAAGAGATATATATCATAACCCCCCAAAACAATTTAGTTCTAGCAAACCTTATTTTTAAGAGTCCCTCAGCTTTCTCTCCCTATGGAGACACCACGTACAGTCCTGTAACTTGACTTTTCTCTGCTTTCCTTGACTATTGACCCTTTTCTGACTCAAATCCATAACCATATCTATCAAAGCATGGTAACTATGTCTCTGCATTGCTTAAGATTTTCTCAAGATCATTGCTTGGAAATATCATCCAAGAAATCTTTCATTAGCTACCCGTTTCTAACTGACTCCTTGAAAGTTATGATAGTACCAGAAATTTAAAATTCAGCCAAGGATGCTGTGCATATATTTTTAAAATACATTTTAGTCAGTTGGAAAGAAAAATAGTATTCTCACAAATACTACTTAATTATGAAAATAAACATATTTGCCATTCTACGTAGATTCTAAATCTCTCTCCTGGCCCTCTTCTCTCAATCTGTTATTGCACAGATGGCAGCTGACCTAATATTGACATCTGAGAACTTCCTTTTACATAAGATCCACAGTGATCATAAAGAAAAAAAGTGTGAAAAACTTGAAGAGACAGGGAAGGCAGGAGAAAGTAAGAAGTGGTGTCTATTTTTACTTATCTCTCTTAAAGGCAAATTAATTACAGTGTCAATTAAATGGATTGTAGTGACGGCAGGTGCTAGCAATTAAACCATAAACTGAAATGATCTGGAGGTAGTGTATGGCATGTGCTAAGCAGAGATGCGTAAAGCACAGCCTCCAAAATTTCTGCTTTAGTACAATCCTGAGTTAAGAAGCTTTCTTACAAGGTAAATGAATCAAGGACATACCTATTGGTAGTTTGTCTGTATCATTCACATTCTGGCTGACCATAAAAATGCTAGTCTCCTTTTCAAGGTAACATCACTGAATCTTTTTTCCATTTTGTGTATATTTAACAGTATCCCTAAATATCAAGTTTTATTGAACTTTCTCTGGCTGAGTTTCCTTAACAACACTCTTTGCAAGAATAAAACCAACAAGTACAAAACAACACTAAACTTTGGAGGAGCCAAGGTAGAAGCAGCAAAGGTTGGGAGATTGTATTACTTCCTCACTGTGTACCTGATGCAAGTCAAGTTTTAAATTTGCTTTACCATCGACAAAATAGAGATCATGCCAGACTGCCCACAGTATATTTTATATAACAAATGTTCATTGAGTATTGAATCTAGGTCAGGCATGACTCTAGATTCTGGGGATACAATGGTGAAAAAGACACTGAAAAATACCCCCTTCATAGAGAAGAATTTTAGAGGAAAAAACAGGTGATAAAATAGACCAATGAATGCACAATAAGGAGAGTCACTATGAAGGAAAATACAGCAGTGCACATGGATGGGGAGCGCTATTTCATGTTCAGGGATCAGGAAGGTGATTCATCCCTGAGGAAGTGGTGTGTGAATAGTCTTCAAAGAAGTGAGGGTGAAATCTAATTACAGGTGGAAAAGAGCTTAGAAAACTGTTAATACACAAATACACGTATGTGTATATACATGCACACCTACATAACAGATGTATACATTATACATTTAAGTGTATATACATACACGTAGATACCACCTTCCTACTATTTAGCTAAAAAAATGTGATAGATGTTAGCTTTGATAGACTGACAATCCCTGCTGTGACAGCCCAAAATATAGTCCCAGAAGTCAGATCAGGGATTTGTTGGACTAGTTTTGTTTTCTGGCTTCCAGAACATATCAGAGACTCTATAAAAAAAAAAAAAAATTAGAACCACTATCTCTGACATTCTTTCCAATTATGCAACAACAAAAAACCCCAATTACTGTGAGAGAATGGAAATTGTTTTCTTCTTTCATACCAACTTGGCTAGAGGGCTGGTAAGTGATAGGCTGTGGCGGCGCTTCAGGGAGGAGGAAAGTATTTGTCTATATTGAGATTTCTGCCCTGGGTGTAAGTACGAGGACTGGAGGCTTGCCAGGCATTTATTCGCCAACTGTGTTCTATAAAATCAGTTTAATGTCTATTAAAAAAAGATATCAACTATGGACTATATTCCAAAATAGATGCTCAATAAATATTTGATGAATGTCCAAAGATCAGTTTGCATAGTAGTTATCCTGCTGAATACATAGGAGAGCACTTCCAAGTTATTTTCAAAAAGCTCTCTATAGCTGCTGTGAGAAGATCCAATTGAAGCATTTGATTTGTCAGAAAAGTCCAAGCAAGGAAACCAGTCAAGTGTAGCAGCTCAAAACACACACTTAGGATACGACGCGCCATTGAGTTCACAGTTCTGTGCACCTAAGCGGTTTCAGACAAGCATCCAGTGATGAGCAGGCTCCTGCCCATCTTCTGGAATTAATGCAGGACACTTTACCTAGATCCCTGAGTCCACAAACCCACGACAGTGGTGAAACTAACATATTGGCTTTGATGCAAAGTGTAACGTCATCCCTTATGCATTGAAAATCTTGTCCCATTTCATGGCATTTGATACATATATTTTTTCGATTTCTCTCCTCCCCAAATAGGAAATTAATTTAGAAAGATGTTTTCATTGTTCTCTATTGTTTGTGCTTTAGCTGCTGAACTTTTTTTTTTTTGCATTTGAACTATAATTTTAAAATGAACCATTGTAAAATAATCATCCCTTCAATAATTTTAATATAAGGCAATGTTTATGTTAACATAGCAAATAAAATCTTTCAGTTTTTCATCCTGCTTTACTGAGGGGAATCTTGTTTTGCTGCATATTTATTTGTTCCCACAATACCTACTGGGTATAAATTGGATTAGTAGGAAGATGCCCTCTTCTGTCACAAACTGGTCCTGGTTATGGGGTCTTCAGTTCCAAACAGTGGCTGCCCACCATCTCCACAGGCCTCTGTCTTTTCAGTGCGCTTGCCTCCTGAAGTCCCTGGACACGCATCTTCCCTAGACTGCCACTGTTCTCTTTGCTGCTTTAAGTGTGGTCACAGACGTTTGCTTTAATTATCCGCAATAACAGCTGAGACCAGATGGTAAATTGTGATGAGAAAGAACCACAGGTACAGAAATGATCATTGAGAAGTACAACCCAAGAGTAATAGAAGTGATTTATCATTTCAAATAAGCCCACAGTTTCAGTCCCATTCCAGTGGGGTTCCTGTTGAGTTCAGAGCTGTTACATCATGAAAGGTGTCAGCTTATCGCTGCCTCTTCATAACTTTTTTACTGGGCATTATCAATCCATTACTTGTTAAAAATATGAAAAATAAGACCTAGTGTAATATAGTCATGAGTCGCCTACAGCGGTGATACGCTCTGAGAAATGCGTCATTAGATGATTTCATCCTTATGTGAACATCACAGAGTGTACTTACACAAAACTTAGGTGGTATAGCCTACTACACACCTAGGCTATATGATATTAATCTTATGGGGTCATAATTGTATATACAGTCTGTTGTTGACTGAAATGTTGTTATGCAATGCAAGACTGTAGATGTTTCATTTTTGCAAAAGTTCAAATTATAATTTACCTTTTTAAAAAAAATTTTTAGTATTTCCTCTTTTATCTTTATGAAATCTTTCCCTACTTATGATTGTGAAGATATTTTCCAATGTCTTTTTCTAGAAGTTTCGTACCTTTAGATTTTACACGTAAGTCTATGATCCAACAATATAAACAGAAACGGTTAGAGAAGACATCCTTGCCTTATCTCTGAACTTAGAAGGAAACATTGTCTTTCATTATCATATATGATATTAGCCATTGTTTTTTTGAATATGCTATTCACCAAATTGAGGAATTTCCATTCTATGCCTACAGCATTGATAGCTTTTATCATGAATCAATGTTGAATTTTGTCAAATGTTTTCCCTGCATCCACTGACCAAGTCACAGCTAGTAAATGATAAAACCAGGATTAGAACTGAAACATTCTGGTTACAGGGCTCACAATCTTAATGGCTGTGATAGATACATAAATTTGAGAAAAATCGGCATGAATATATATAATGTATAGTTATGTGATTCTGAGCCTGAAATGGCCAAAATAGTACACAGGCAAAACCTTTTGACTCAGTACATAAAATAATTTTATTTAAATTGGGAAATTCAAAGAAAGAAGGAGCTGTCAGAGAATTTGGTCCCCTGTCCCTGAGGTCATCCCAAGACAAGCTAAGAAAACACAACAGAAAAAATGTCACAGGAACTTCTCAAGTGAAAAGAAAATTGGAAAATATGATGAGTAATTTCTTTCCTTTTCTGTGTTAATTGAGTAAATATAGGAAATATAAAAAAGTAACACCTATGCATGATTGACTAGAATAGAATTGCTAGTATGACCTAATTTTTCAATCTGTCACTGCAGCTATGAGTCATCCAAGAATTTCCCTGTAATTTCTTTCTTCAGCCTCTCTGCATCGTGTGATTACAATCAGTCAATAAGTGGGAGACTGACTTCAGTGAGTAACATTCAAATTGATAATGAAATGAACAAGAACCAGTTAACTACTCAGTGGCTGATGAAATGGACAATGACACTTAAGCTAATATCCTGATGTCCTGCTGCCGGTAAAAGATGGAACAATTTTCTCTACAGTTCTTAGAGGGGATGACAAGAAATAATACGTCATCAGCTTCACAGGAATGAATACGCATTGTGAGTTTCAGACAATTCTACCTGTGGATGCCCCAAGTACACAGGCTAAATGTGCTGGTCATTTTCATGTGTGACATTACCTCCATTCTAAATTGTGGGACAACCTTCAGTTTTAGTAGCCTTCAAATGGTCAACATTGTCTAAAAGAAGTCTAAGGCATAAGAAGACCTTGTCACCACAACATCTCTCTTGATATTTTACTTGTGTATGTACGACAAACAATACGTTAGAGGCAGTTCTTATTTTTGAAAAATAAAAATCAATTTCAGACACAAGAGTTATTTTCTGATGGGGAGAACTCACTTTATCACTTTTCCTGATGGGGAAAACTCACTTTATCCTCTTAAATATCTGTGTTAAATATAGTACATAAAACATATTAAGTGATATGATTGATGCAGAGAAAATGTAATTGCAACATCAGGTTTTTAAGAAAGCAGTGCACATTTAAGTCTAAAATTTCATACCAAAATGGTAGCTTTTATCTAGTGATAGATCCATATTAGAGCGAGGCTTATTCAGTTTTGACACACACAGAATGCTGGATTTATTGCATTTAGGTGCCATGTAATTAGCAGCACATATTGATCAGCAGCATGCAGAAGAACAATAATCAGTTCAATAATAATTGAAATAATTTGAAAGGTTATGTTATAGATGCCTTAATGTGTGAAAATTAACCAAATTAAATAAAACAAAATATGAATATTTGAATAAATTATTCTGTTTAAAATCAGTTATAAATAATCATAAGTATTGTGCAATTAAGAATTTAACATCTCCAAGAGAAAAATATGATTCCTCAAGTAATTATGAATCTGGCTTTTAAGACTTTACCTTATAATAAGCAAAAATACTTTTTTACATTTGTAAACAAATGTTAACAGCACACATTAAGAATTGAGGTTTAGAAAACTGTCCCTATTTTTAAAAAATCAAGAATTATTTTGTCTTCACAATAATTACCATACTACTTAGAGTGATAGTTTTAGATAACATAGTCTATAGTTTTTGACAACTCTAAATAAAAGAAATAGTAAAAAAAAAATAAGAGCAAGTGACCAATGACATCTTGAAATGTTTGACCCATCTCATCTCATCCCTGCCAAATATTCCTAGGATAATGATCAGATATTGGCTTTAATGTTTGAGTACCTGTGCTCAGGTTCTAACCTGATCTTATGGTCCATAGAGCACAATTTTAAAAGTGTATGTATTTTAACTGCTGTAGTGTTTCCTATGTCATTATAATGATTCCTAAGTCATAAATGGCAACAAATAAAGAACAGCCCAAAATATGAACAAACTGTTTCCTTCTCGTTAATAATTTAATAACATCATGTATTGTGTTGGACCACATTTGCAAATCATCGTCTCTTAAGAGCCATCTCACTTGTAACCCAACACTTTCTCATTGATTTAACCAACCAGTACCTTCTTTTTTAGTGCTATTTACTAAATAGCAGTACAATTTTTTTAATGTCAGTACAAGTGTAACCATCACCTACATGCTAACTCATTGTTGAATGTCAGTACAATGTAACCATCACCTACAGGCTAACTCATTGGAATTGGACAGTGTAGCACAATTATTGCCATGTCCACCTTTCCTACATTTGGGATCATAGCAGGTAATCGAATATCTATTGAATCTCATATTTGGAGAATTCATAAGAACAACATTGCTATTTTGTGTCAAATTGCCAATTGACATCTGCTCTGTGCCAGCGCTGTGCTGTGCATCAAAAGTAAAGAGACCTCAAAGAACATTTAGTCTCCTGGGGAAAGCAAATATCATTCATCTTTGTATAAAGCAATGTGCTCAGAATTATAGTCTCGATGTCAGAAAAATTTATTCAAATACTAAGAAGGCGTAAGGACCACTGAGATGATGTCATTTAAGCTGGCTTTCTGGGATATGTAGTTTTTTGCTAGAAAAAGGAGAGGGCTAGAGATAAGGTAGTATCATTGAATAGGTTATTTCCAGAAAAGGTGTAGCAAATATAAAGGTACAGAGGGGAGAATGCACCGTTTGTGTGGTCTGTTCATATACATACAACAATTATTACACAGTGACAACCAGAATACTGCCATCAGTCAACAGACACTTTTATCTTTGGTGTAGATGTAACTCAACTGGTTTTTTCATTTGCTTTCACACATTTGAAACTGCACTATTTACTAAGCAGATGCTCTGCACAGTTGCCTTGACAACTATACTTTTATAATCCTTGAGCCGTGAAGACAAAAGTTCCTAAGCAAAGTGAAAAATTGCTATTCTTTTCAAAACATTGTTCAACTGATTAATCATAGCAATGTGATATTGCTGTGCAGTTTTAGTCAGTTTCAATAATTAAAGTGGGTTTTGTTGGTTTGTATAATTGGTACCAATTATCTTAACTAAAGTCAAGAGGATCACGGGGGCTTCTAATATAGGGATTGAGAGGAACTTCATTTCCACTGTTACTTCAGTTTTCTGCATTGACTGACCTAGAAACAGACACTCTCCCGACCTTTCTGAACGTTGATCTGTACAGTAGACCATGAACAAAAGATAACACAGTTAGAAAACAGATCATTGGATCGCTTTAACCAGAACAGATAAGTGCTTCATCAAGCAATTCCAAATTTCTAATAAGGTAAAGATGACAGCTGATGTGAACAAGCAAGACAAAAGAAAAATAAACAAACAGAGCTCACCCTCATCAAAATGGTGAAAATCTCCTTGCTGCTCAGAGCGGAGCAGGTGGTTAGCTCACACTTTTCTACTTCGTCTTCTTCATATTTCTTACTAATTTAATGAGCAGAATTTCCTTCCTTTAAGTGGATTATTTACATGAGTGAATTTGGTATGTAGAGACACAGAGCCTTGAGACACAGAGCCAACAGAAAGAGACCGAGGTAATGACAAAAGTGTCAAAAGTCTAGACACCCACTATCTGTGGAATTGACTACAAATGCTCACAATCCCAGTACTGATGCCACCATTGTTCTCTGTTCCGATAACCAAATGCATTTTGATCGTTTGCAATTATCCTGTATTTCGAATTTTTACTGGAAGACTTGTGATCTAGTCTTTGCTTTAAAATTTAGCAGTGATGTAAATTTTGTTAAAAAATTTCACTCTGTCTTATTTACTCCTCTTAACATTGAGTTAGTAATAACTTGCCTCCCTACAGAAATGGGTTTATTATAGGAATCTAGAAATACAATAGACTTTGAAATTGTTTAGTTATGGGAATCTAGAAATATAATAGACCTTGAAATTGTTTAGTTGTATTTCATGTGAAAAACATATATGGCAGTTTTTATTATACATATGAAAGTTTTATCTTTCTTAGAAAGAGTTCTTCTGGGGTTTTGAGGGATGCCAATTTAAAAACATGCAGACCAGTACGATAGGAATCAAGCTATTTGTTACTAAAATTGAGATAGAGAACCCAGCTTGGACTTGATTACAAAATGTGCATTTTGTAGCATCTCTACTGAACTAGAATCATTCTCCCATTGACATACAGAACACCTGAAGAATCTTCAGCCTCCCTGGAAATGAAAGGCATCAGAGAGTGGGCTCATCTCATGGACAAGAGGAGAATAGGCTCTTCCTAATGAAAGGCAGATCCCAAAGAAAGACCCAAAGAAAGGATGAACCACATGTTTGCAATGAAAATTTTATAAATGGTGCCATCAAGTAAGAGTGAATAGGCAGAGAAAAGTTAGACAAAGTTTCCTCCCCAAGATTTCCAAAGGGTGGAAATCTCTATCTCATGAAACAAGGTAAGGATGCAGGAGGACAGAAGAAATTTTACCCCCTAGATCCCTTACGTTTTGTCATCTCTTAAACTTTTAGTTTTGATCCCCACACTTATGGTTAACCAGCGCTCTAGCCGGCCCCCATGGGGGAGCAGACAAGAGGTGTACTAAGGTAGTCCTATTTTGACCTGTATGAAGCAGTCTGCTAATACTAACTGCTGTCCATGCACCTTTGGAATATTCCCGAGAAGTGTACATCCAAAAGGTTCTGAAGTCTGTTAGAATAATGAAACAACTCCAAAGCTAGGTCGCATCTTTCATCCTCATAAACTACTAAAATATTTTTTAATCTTGCTTTAAACCACACCCAGGGCTAAGACGAAACTGTGGGGAAGCTCACTTTTTTATTCGTTCGTTTTTCCAATTGTGTATTGAATAATGTATTGTTGAATAAATAATGTGGATACCTATTATATATCAGGTACTCTTATTGGTTCTGTTTCTATATCAATAAACAAAATAGACACACTCACACAAATCCTGTCCTCGAACAGTTTCATTGTAATGAGAATAGACAGGCAATAATATAATACATAAGATAATGTATGTAGTGATGACCACTATGGCTAAAAGAAAGAAAAAACAGAGAGAGTAAGGGGTTCTGGAATACGAGGGTGGGTTACCTGTTTAAGTTTGGAGATTAGAGTAAGTGTTATTGAAAAGGTGACATTGAAGAGAGACTTAAAGGAGGTGAAGGAGTGAACTAGCATTCCAGGTAGAAAGAAAAACAATAAGAGGTCTTAATATGATTTACCTTCTAGTATTGAGAAATACTTGTAAAGGCTTGTAAAACATTAAGCAAGAAGGCATTTGTTCAAATACAGACGTGAAATGTCTAATATCATAGTATTCTTAAAAATCAATGTTCTGATGAATGATATTATTTTAGTGACTCTAGATTTACAAACCACTTTTGGTAACAGAACCCTTTCTTTATGAGAGTCTCATGTGGTACCCTCGCATATAAAGCAGTGAAGAGATGGGCATCTCCATTAAAGTGGAGATGGGAGGCCTCGCTCAAAATTATAGGTCACACAAAGAGCACAGTTTGATTTTTCAAAAATATTAAACATCAATTAAAGTAAATAATGTGGATTTATATGTGCAAATACCACAGAGTTTTTATAACATAAAGTGAAAAAAAATTATACAGAACAATTTGCAGCCTAAGATCTTCTTTAAAAAGTGCATCGTGTATTACGCAAGCATGCACATAGGGAAAAAAATCAGGAAGAATAGGCATCACCAGTGGTTAACTCAGGCAACTGAGCTACAGAATTCAAACAAAAATATCTAAACTGTTTTGGCTAGTTACAATGAATTTGTGTTATTTTGTACTTAACATATATTATTGAAAAAAAGAAACCACCGCTCAATATTGTGACATAACTTGAAAATAGATATTTATTCAAATTCTTTTCAATTTAAGTCAAACTCAAATACAGAAAGTAATAGGATCATTAGACACCACTGTGGAATCCTATGCAGACCCCAGGCAAGATTTTCATCTTCCAAAATACCCCTGTTTGCACAGTATTATCCATCACTCAGACCCAGTATAAAGACTGTTAGAGCAGATGGTGGTTCCTAAGATCAATCATAATCCATGGCTCATGGGAGGAATCTTCTCCCTAAGAATTACAAGGACAGTTTCAATTTGTATCACATATGCCACCCAACATCTGTCAGATAACAATTCTCTTCTGACAATTTAGGATGAAGTTACTAACCACAATTTGTTCCCTAATAGAATAGTTGTTGTGTTAAATAACTATAAGGCAGGAGTAACTCAGTTATTGGACAGGTTTTCCAACTGTTTTTCAATGACAATTTCACTTGAAAATTACCAGCTCACGTTCTTTATAGTTATAGAGACAAAATCTTCATCCTCTCTGAATAGAAGTGCTAAAGGGTGGAAAAAAGACGTGTTTATTCCACATCTTCAAACCACAGAATATTAGGGAAAAAATAAAACAGAGAAGGCAGGGAAACTGATATCTGGGACTTTCAATAATATAATATTTTAATAATGCCATAGTCACTGTGATAGTTAATTTTATGTGTCAAGTGATTGGGCGATGGGGCACCCAAATATTTGGTTAAACATTGTTCTAAGTGTGTCTGAGGGTGTTTCTGGATGAGATTAACATTTGATTCAGTAGACTGAGTAAAGCAGATTGCTCCCCAGTGTAGGTGGGTGTCATCCAATTTGTTGAAGCCCTGAAGAGAAAAGGCTGAAGGGGGGAGAATTCCCTTTCTCTGCCTGACTATCTTCTAGCTGGGACGTCAGTCTTCTTCTGCCTCCAGAGGCGGACTCGAGCTGGAACTACACCATCCGCGATCCTGAGTCTCTGGCTTGCCAACTGCAGTTGTTGGGATCTCTCTGCTTTCATAATCTTGTGAGCCCAATTCCTTATTTTATACATGTATAGATATACGTATATGCACATATACATATTTCCTATTGGTTCTGTTTCTATGAAGAACCCTGACTAATACAGGCATTTTTTTAAATTAAAAAAAAATGCTTATAAGTAGAAGGTATAAAATTTTCTTCTCATTCTCTACTTTGTAGGCCGCTGATCTAGAATAGGAAAGAGACTAGCTGAGCCCTCTCTCCTACCTACTTGCTGAGTGTCCTACAGTTCTGGGCTTTGCCTAAGAACCACTTTAGTCCATTGATTAAGACAAGATATGGCTCCTCTTTTACAACTTGCAATACTCTTGTGGACTTTGCAGGCAAAGATAAATGTATATGAGGATACAGCACAATAACCTCAACATCCATAGAAAATCCACATTTATAAGAGAAAATTCTCTTACCATCGCCTTGTTTGTTGTCATTGCTGTTGTTCACCATCTTCTCTCCTATCCCCCATGATAATCTGCTCTTGGTTTGGTTTTGTTTTTAATCTCTTTAGGATGTTGACAATAGCTCTTGGTTAAATTTAAATGTAGGCAGATTAAAACCCAAACTGAAGGGAAGTAACACTGAGTATGGAATGTCAAGTTTGCATTACTCCGAGTAGAAGATAGTCATAAGAAAGTATCTAAAAAACAAGTTACTGGAAAAATAGATTTCAGCTTCTTCCTGTACTTGAAGCTGGTCCTGAAAAAGGAAACAAATATTAAATAAGACTTTTATGCAGCTATGATCTTTAATGACACCATTTCAGAAACTCACAAACAAAATGAGTAAGAGATGGAAGCGATATTATCGATCATCTGGAACAGTGTTTCTCAACCTTTTATTTATTATCTCTCTCCTAAAAAGCCATTTCAGATATGTTATTTTCTAACTGTCCACCAATGAAATTTTAACACCACACACAGTATATCAGTTTATATACTATCTGGATAGCTGTGCTTTATACATAAAAAGAGTAAGATTTTTTTGGCCACCAAGAAACAATTTTCACCCCCTTGGGGGCAATATTACCTGAAGGAGAATACACAGTCTAGAACAAATGGGGAAACTGAGGCCCGAAATGGCACAATGGCATCTATCATTACTAATCTGGTTAATATCAGAGTAGGAACTAATATTCTGATATGCTGTTTTCCAGTAGAAAGCTTTTTGCACATATTTACCTTGTGACACCAAATCTGAAAAACACCCAATTCTGTGAACAATGAAAGTTAATTTTGACTGGATAAGCGGAAATACACAGAAGTGAAATAAAAATTAGTACCAATATAAATTCATACTTTAAAATTGTGTTTGAGAAAATAACTGCTTTATTATAATTAATATGCTAATGTAAATAGTATCAGTTGCTATTATTATAATCATCAGTGTAATTATGTGTGGTTCATAAAAGTGTGGCCTCTTTTATAAAGATTATCAATTAGAATGCAATTTATATTATCGGACATTTTAGGAAAATTGACTCAATTTAACTTTTATTAGAAACTCAAAATTGGCTTTTAAAATGCTATACCTACATGTGTAACAGCTTAATTAATGAATATCTTAAAAATATTTTACCCAAAATGAAATTCTGTGACAAAGAATGAGTGAACATGTCCTACCATTTTGTCAGGCAAATAGGCATGTTCTCAGTAAGAAGGAAATATATGTACAGAAAGTAAAAGGAGCATTAATTCATCAAAGATAAGAAAGTTAGTCTTTAATATTTATTATTTATTTTCATGTTTAATAAGCATATGTGCTTCCTGTAGAAACACTTGGAAAATACAAAAATACAAATTGAAGAATCTGCCTCTGTCTCAGTGTTTCCTCTCTTGGTAGGTGAGTAGGTGGCAACACTAAAAACCTGAGCGCCATCTTTGACCCTCCCTCATCCTTCTACCTGTTATACAGAGTTCTAGGCACAGAGTGGAGAACCGCATCACGTACTCTACATACCCCTATTAAGTATACAAAATCATCATTTCTTGTGGCTGAGTAGTATTCCATTGTGTATATATACCACAGCTTCTTTATCCATTCGTCCCTTGATGGGCACTTAGGTTGCTTCCAAGTCTTGGCTATTGTGAATAACGCTGCAATGAACACAGGGGTGCATGTACCTTTACAAATTGGTGTTTTCAAGTTCTTTAGATAAATACCCAACAGTGGAATCTCAGCCGTAAGAAACGATGAAATCCAGCCATTCGTGACAACATGGATGGACATTGAGGGTATAATGCAATGTGAAATAAGTCAGAGGGAGAAGGTCAAATACCGTATGATTTCCTTCATTAAGTAGTAGATAATAACAACAATAAACAAGCACATAGGGACAGAGATTGGATTGGTGGTTACCAGAGGGGAAGGGGGGAGGAAGGAGGGTGAAAGGGATAATTGGGTACATGTGTGTGGTGATGGGTTGTAATTAGTATTTTGGTGGTGAACATGATGTAATCTATGCAGAAATAGAAGTACAATGAGGTACACCTGAAATTTTTACAATGTCATAAACCAATGTTACTGCAATAAACAAAAAATTAAAAAAAAAAAAAAAGTATACAAAATCAAAGCTGGTGACCAAAGTCCTCAAAAGTATAGCTAGTTAGGATAAAAGGATAGCTTCAATTACAATACAAAAGATAAAATTATTTCTTTCCATATTATCTCTTCTACTGCCTTTTTATCTATAATACTGTGTGTGTGTGGTGTGTGTGTGTGTGTGTGTGTGTGTGTGTCTGCTCCTGGATCTACATTATGCATTCTAAACTTTCTAGATTCAATCTCGAATTAATATTATGCCAGTTCACATTAAAATATAAGGAATTGATAAGAGTAAAATGTATTTACACATCCTTTGTTGTCATATATTTTCATTCCACATATGTTAAAAATCCCATAATACATTGCTACTTTTTTAGCTACAGTTAATTTTCTTTTAAGAAATGTAAAGAAATAAAAAAGTAACCTTTTGTGTTTACCCACATATTTATCATTCCTATTGTTCTGTATTTCTTCCTGTAGATCTAAGATCACATCTGATAACAACTCCCTTTGGCCCAAAGAACTTCCTTTATCTGTTCCTGTAGTACATGTTTGCTGGTGACAAATTGTCAAGTTCCAGTTGTCTGAAAATGTCTTATTTCACAAACGTAGCATTATAAGTAAAAAGCCAATAGAGGAGAGAGGATGGATTAATATACACACACCAAATTAAATCAAAGAAAGTCAAGAAGGGAAGAAAAAAATGATCAAAGAACAGACTGAACAAATAGAAAATAAATAGCAGATGAAAAACATACACGCAATTTTATCAGTAATTTTTTGTGTTTTTTTGTGAGGAAGATCAGCCCTGAGCTAACATCCATGCCAATCCTCCTCTTTTTGCTGAGGAAGACCGGCCCTGAGCTAACATCTATTGCCAATCCTCCTCCTCTTTTTTTTTCTTCACTTTTCCTCCCCAAAGCCCCGGTAGATAGTGGTATGTCATAGCTGCACATCCCTCCAGTTGCTGTATGTGGGAAGCGGCCTCAGCACGGCCAGAGAAGCGGTGTGTCTCTGCCCACCCGGGATCCGAACCCGGGCTGCCAGCAGCAGAGTGCGAGCACTTAACCACTAAGCCACGGGCCCAGCCCAGTAATTTTTAAAATATAAATTAAAAGAGATTGTAGGAATTGTTAAAAATAAAGGCCAAATAGTGTCTGTGTACAAAAGTTGAGCTTTAACTAGAAAGAACCAGATGGTTTGACCACTCCGGCTTCTTTAATCCAAGAGAAGTGAACATGTATGACCATAAAGAGACTCAGGCTGGGATGATCCCAGCAGCTTTATATGTAATAGCCCCAAATTGAAAACAACCCAAACGCCCATCAATAGGTAAATGAATAAACAGTTGGAATATATTTATTCTAGACAACGATACTCCATAATAAAATTGAATAAAGTACACAACAGCATGACGAATCTCAAAAATATTATGTTGAGCAAATGAAGTCAGGTATAAAATAGTACATATTTATACGAAGTTCTAGAACCAGTAAAATTAATCTATGGTGATAGAAAGCAGAATGGTGGTTGTCTATTGTAGAGTGAGAGTTAACTGGAAAGGGGTCTGAGGGAATTTTCTAGGGTGATGAAAACGTTTTGCTGTTGTTGTTTTGATTTAGTGGTGGTTACGCAGGTGTATTATACATTTGTCAAACTCATAGAACTGCATAGTTAAAACCTATGCATTTTATTGTATGTCAACACACTGCAATAAAAATGGAAAGAAAATACCTATAGAAGATAATGCATTTTTGTAAAGAGATAATAATAAATAAAAGTGAAATTAAGGAAGTATCAGTTTTAATTAAAAAGCCCAAAGGGCATGTTTGAGGTAGATGTGTTAAAGCCTATTATTGGACATGATCAGAGAAAGAAATAATCTCAGAAAGAGAATTGTCAATTTTATCATATCATAAATGGAACTCTCTTTTTCAAGATTATGGAAAGAATTAAATACTACTTAGCTTTAATATTTTTAGCACATAATTTAGCAATATGATGTTACCATGATTTTAGGCTCAACCTAAAATATAGTAGAAATAAGAAGAACTTTAGAGGGGCCGGCCCTGTGGCCTAGTGGTTAAGTGCACGCGCTCCACTGCTGGCGGCCCGGGTTCGGATCCTGGGCGCACACCGATGCACCGCTTGTCAGGCCATGCTGTGGCGGCTTCCCATATAAGGTGGAGGAAGATGGGCACGGATGTTAGCCCAGGGCCAGTCTTCCTCAGCAAAAAATAAAAATAAAAAAGAGGAGGATTGGCATGGATGTTAGCTCAGGGCTGATCTTCCTCCCCCCCAAAAAAAATGAAGAACTTTAGAGCCAAAGAGACTTCACTTCAAATACTTGTAATATCACTAAATAACAGTTGGTCTTTAAAATATTATTGACCCAATGTGGCAATGTGGTAAGGGGGAAAGATAAAGTAATTCTATGTAAAGTGTTTGGCACATGGCAGAATCATATTAATTGTATCCCCTAATCTTGATTTAGTAATGGACAAGACATTATAGTAACATAAGTCTAGCATTAAAAGCACAGGCTTTCATTGATTAGGTGTCCTTCCCACTCTATGGAAAAATAAATATTGGTTAATGAGGACAGTTCTGGGTTAAAATTCTAGGTGACATAATATTTTATTTTTAAATATATATTTAGCAAAAGAATCTTGGATGCAACCTAATGTGAATTAAGTTAAATTTTGTGTGGCTTTTCACCTGCTCTCAAAAGGCCGATACTATGTAGTACAGATTGACTTCACTGGAGAATGTGTTTCTATTAAATTGATAACACTGAAATGAAATAAACCTTTCAGTAATAGAAATGCCTAGAATTGCTTTCTGATAGCGATTATTGAAAGCCCTTGGCATACAAAATATAGTTAGAAGTATAGGATTTAGAGATCATGGTGTTAGTCATTTTTTAATAATTTGTTTCTTTGAATTCTTTATAAAGGTAGAATGCTATTTTTCCTGTTCATTTGGGATAAAAATGTTTCCATATATGTTCCCATATTGAAGTCATTTTTTTGATTTGGGCCAGTCGCTTAGTAACTTCAGCCTCTTGAATAGTTAAATCAAAATTGCCTAAAATCAGACTAACCAGATTAAAATTCTAATTGATATTTGACTTTTTACTTAACCAATTTGTATCTCATTTTCATCATCTTCAAAATGAGTATAATTACAGAACCTACCTCATAGTTGTGTGAAGTTTAAAGGCAACCCTGTAATTACTATGCTTAGCACAATGCCTGCTATAGAATAATTAACCAATAATCACTAGATTGTTGGTAATAATTAGAAATAGTGACACAATAATCATTTCTTCACCTACCAAACAAAGTCCCTAAAGTAGATCTCTTATGTTCTTCCAATTCAAACTTCCTAAGTTTATAATTCTGCTTTTTTTCTACCTATAATAGTTTTTGTCTACTATATTTTAAGGAGGTTTTCTTGTGAGGTGACATATTGTTTAAATATTGTGTTTGCTTTTTATTGCATATTTCAGTGTGGAATGATTTACTAACATAGATTGCATTTATTTTAGTTCTTTCTTTGCGTAATGTACACATCCACCACATGTTTTTAAGATAATGGTACCTATTCATTTGTTTTTTGAATATTGTGAGTTAAGGTGGGTTCTAGTTTAATTGCAAAATTTGGATCAAGTTTTCCTAGTTTGTCCTTTTATAGAGAAAATTTTGCTCCAAGGCCATTTAAAGTGGAAAAAAGGAGGAAGAAAAGCTAGGGATATGTGCTTTTTTCAACTTTGTATTATGTTCTCTCTCACCTCCTTTATTTATGTTAAGGGAGGGGGGGTGAGAAGCCAGGGAGCATAAGGCCTCGCTGACCGCTTGCTCAGCATTGTGTAGTGATGCGGGTCCCTCATCACCACCCCTGAACAAAAGTGACCAGGCAAATTCCATCAGATTTGACGGCTTGCAAGCAGCTGAGCAAAAGGTGGAATTATCCTCACGTTTGCTTTTTCTAATCTACTCAACTGAGTATAAATGTAATGGGATGAAGCACTTGCATATTTGGTTCCAGCTGTTGGAATCTCTGCCCACAGTTCTTTCCTCCCTACCTTACTTACAAATTTTCTTTGTTCTCTGTGTACCCTCCATGATTAAAAGGTTCTTATTAAATAATATTAATGTTTTGGCATGAAATTATTTCATTCCCTATCTAATGGATACTGTTTTTAGCCAATGTATTTTACTGTCATTATCTTAAGCAATTTAAAAAGAACTTAGAATATGCATGGTTAAATTTGACTGGTAAAAATAATTTTTATTATATATTTTATATGTAGTAATTTTTATGTATAAGCAATACTTCTACCTCTGCAGAATTGGAGATGGAATTATTATCAAGTAAGGTGAATGGAAAGGTGGGGAAGGTTTTTGGGGGGAATAAGGTGAACATTGTCAGCCAAAGGTCTTTTTTATCATATATTGGTACACTAGAAGTCTTTGTGTCTATCTTTTCATGATGCATAAAGACTCAAGAAAGTAAAGTTCTTATATAATCCCCCTAAACTTTAGAGGTTTTAATGTGTTTATTTCTTTTACATATGTCCTCACTAATATCCACTTAAGTTCTGACACTTAGTAATGAGTCAATCTTGGATTGAAGAAAAAAAGCAACCACAAAAAGTCATTATACATCATATTGTGCATTTGATAACCTTTCACCACAAGTTATATTGCATTAAAACTAAGGTTGCTTAGAATTAAGCAAACAAAATTTATTTCCTCACATGTAACTTCTTTATTTTGGAAAGGAACATTTACCAAGATGCTGAAATAATTTTTACCTGAATTATTATATAGTTGAACTTAGAGAAGTTAACTCTAATTAAAAACATTCTCTTATGGGGCCGGCCCCGTGGCTTGGTGGTTAAGTGCGCGCGCTCCGATGCTGGTGGCCCGGGTTCGGATCCCAGGCACGCACCGAGGCACCACCTCTCCGTCCATCCTGAGGCCTAGTCCCACATACAGCAACTAGAAGGATGTGCAGCTATGACATACAACTATCTACTGGGGCTTTGAGGGGAAAAATAAATAAATAAAATCTTAAAAAAAAAAAAAAATTCTCTTAGCTTCAATTATTTAATATTTTGATTTCATTATGTTGATTTTGGTTGTCATTGTTGTGTGTGTGTTTCTGTTTGTGGTTTAGCTTTGTAGTGAGGGTAGTAACAATCAGACTCAAAGTCTTATTATAGATTCCATATGCCCTATTGGCTGGTATAGGAGAAGAATCAAAGTTGTTCTATAATTTAAAATATTATAGCAAACACAGTATTTCAAATGATAACTAATATTTTCTTTATCCTTTTCTCCGGGAGACAAAATAAATCTTTTTCATTCTTGATATGTATCTTCTATGATACTAGATATGGAGAAAAAGTCCAGACTCTATAATATCTTGTTGAGTGTCCCAAGTTGTTGAGGCAACACATGAAAGTAAATGCGGACCTTAAAGGATAAACATATGCTCTTTGTAGATTACAGCGGCAGGATGACTGCTCTATAGAAGCCTTTCTGGATGTAAGAGTCTTGGAGGAGGCTGAAATTAAAGGCGTCCCAGATTCCTTGGATTCAGGCCACCTTCCTCCATCTTTAGAGCTCTCAATGTTGCATCTCTCTGACCATTATTCCATACTCGCATCTCTGTCTGACTGACTACTGCCAGGAAATCTCTGCTTTCAAGGATTCAAATGATTAGATTGACTCCACTTGAATAATCTACAATAATATCTCCATCTTAAGGGGGTCATTAACTTTAATCACATCTACAAAATGCCTTTTTCCACATAAAGTAACATATTCATAGGTTCTGGGGATTAGTGTACGGAAATCATTGGGGGATTATTATTCTGCCTACCAGAATTTTAAGTACTTTCATTAATAAAAATAATAAAAACAGTGCAAAAAGTAAAGGGATATGGATAGCATTTGCTATGGACTGAATTGTGTCCCCCCAAAATTCATATGTTGAAGCCTTAACTCCCAATGTGACTATATTGGGAGATGAGGCTAAAGAAAAGTAACTAAGGTTAAATGAGGTCATTAAGTTGGGGCCCTAATCTGATGGGGCTGATGCTCTTATAAGAAGGTGAAGAGACACCAGAGCTTTCTCTCTCTGCCATGTGAGAACATGGTGGGAAGGCAGCCATCTGCAATCCAGCAAGAGAACTCTCACCAGAAACCAAAGTGTCCAGAATCTTGATCTTGGACTTCCCAGCCTCCAGAACTGTAAGAAATAAATTTCTGTTGTTTAAGCCACCCAGTCTGTGATATTTTGTTGCAGCAGCCCAAGCAGACTAACACAGCATTCTACTCATTTCAAACTAGTAATAATATCTATGAAGTATTCGTTTCATGTCAGATAATTCTCAGTCTCATCCTTCCATAATTTCAGTAAAGTGTTTACACATGTGTTATGTTTGGTTTCAAAACATAAGAATACTAAGAAACATTACTTCTTATATATTTCTCTCCAAGCAGATATTTACATTTAATGATTTAGGGCAACTCAAAGTTCTCAGTATTGTTTAAAAAAAAAGATATGTTACTAAGACTATGGATATTAGCATTTTGTATAACAGACATTTTCAGTTAGGAGGCATTATTATACGCCTAACTGAAAAGACTTTGGAGATTCTAATAAACACAATGAAAATATAGAGCCAAAGATTTATTCTTAACATTATTATATCATAAGAGGAACACAGAAAATTGAAATTACCTATAACATAAAAACATTGAGAAAGGACTTTAGGCAGAATATTCCCATATTAATAGCCATTTCCATGCTCTTCAGAACCTATTTAGACAATAGAGTGAAGATTCCTTGTGCTTTAATATAACCCGGAATAACACAAATCACTTCTATGTGTAGGCTATCGTGCCAAGCACATGATTTGTTTTTTCTTGATATTTTCTTCATTTCCACCTTACAAATAAGATGTCTTTTATTTGGGATGAAAAAACCAAATACTAGAGAGTTCATTGACTTACCTGATTGACACAGGTATTATGTGCTGGAATTGGAAACCAAATTTAAACAGTTGACTCAAGAACCCACATGGTTAAGCATATATCATGCAGTCTCCATAATATGTCATTGTGGAAATATGCCATATTTATTTAACTGATTCCCTACAGATGATCATGGAATATTTTGCCAAATTTTGACCGTTATAAGCAATGCTATGTTTGATTTTTAACATTTACGCTGGTCATATACTTTATCTAAACATATGTTATATCCGACACTTCTGGTAATGGGTTCAAAGTGAACTGATATCACTCCATATTTTCTCTTCCCAAATAAGCCAGTCTACTCCTTATTCTTCCCCTTAACATCTTAGAAAAGGAGATCAAATTTCTATCACCTACGGTGCAATTACTAAGTCTGCACAATGTATAAATTTGAAAATAAAGAAAGGACAATATATTTGAGCATAGACAAAGAAATACCAAGGGTAACAACTAAGCTCAAGGAGGGCAGGGACCATATAACTTTTAATTTGATCACAAATTCCCGACAGGAGTACTTTAACTATACACTTGTTGAGTTACTGAATAGAAATAGATCCTTTCTACAAAAACACATCACACAGCCAAGTTAAAATCTGCAATAAATAATAATAGCTACCATTATGCAAAACCAAAGATGCACCAAGACAGAGCTATTCATTTTATGTAGATTTTGTAATTTAATCTCTACCCTTAAAAAGTGAATATTATAATTGACTCCATTACAAAGATGAACAAATTAAAGCTCAAATAGTTTAACTACTTTATTCAATGTCAAATACAGCAAGTAAGTTGAAGGCCCAGGACTTGAATCTAATACTAACAGATGCCTAAACTCATGTGTTTACATACATTATACTATCCTGCTCCAATCGTAAGTAGCTTCACAGATAATTTAACAGCCTTTGAACAACTTCATCTTGGGAAAGCTTCCTCAAATAGTAGGATTTATTTTCTCCTATGTATGTTGAGTATAATATGAATAGGATTTAAGTATTTCACAGTTAGATAATTTTGGCTAGGTCTGTCTTCCTCTTCTGCTTGCCCCTGGGATTCCAGGTCTACATGAGCTGCTTGGGACATCAGGAGTAGTATCAGAAATGAACTTGTACTGCTCTTTCATCTTTGCTATTGATAGACTGTGTTCATTCATCCTCAATTCAACCTCCTCTGGGGCCACGAGAGGATGAAGCACTAGATTTAAAAAAAAAAAATTAGGGGGCCGGCCTGGTGGTCTAGCAGTTAAGTTTGCACACTCCGCTTCGGCAGCCCGGGGTCCCCAGTTTCGGATCCCGGGCATGGACCTGCACACCGCTTATTAAGCCATGCTGTGGCAGCGTCCCACATACAAAAAATAGGAGGAAGACTGGCACAGATGTTAGCTCAGGGCCAATCTTCCTCACCAAAAACATTAGATATGAAATGGAGAGCAGAGAATTTTCAGATCACGAGTTCCTAAAAGGAGCAGATTTTATAGTCCCTGTCACGTACATCAGACATTTCCAGACTTTCTCCAGGCACCGACCTTACTGGTGTTCACAAAAATACTTAAACACAACACACACATCACAACACAAAAGAAGGGACTTTGGACAACTAAATTTCAGGAAATTGGTTTAATAGAAGTTCGACTTTTCTTTACTTCAGGACTTAAGAAAGTCTGTAACATGCTAACATTTAATGTGCAATGTCAAAGGACATAGAGTGATGTCTTTCTCAAAATTATTTAATCCTTAATCCCTTGACACCTGATCAGTATTCTCTGTAATACTGTGGGAAATACTGGTTGACTAATTTCAGAATTCCTTAAAGCACTTTCACAGCCACACTGAGGATTAGATAATGTATTATTAATAGACCTAAAAGTAGAGTCAAAAATAGGCCAGCTTTCCACAATTTCAAAGGCGATTTAAGATCCCAGTGTCATTTGAATAAATGAATTACTTTTTAAAATTGCTGCATCTCCAATGGTCTTGACTATAGAAAGGATGACATTGTGTGGCTAGGTAAGGACATTGATATCTATGAACAGAAATGGAATTCAGAAGAATCAGACGCTAAATGCTAATAAGTTTTAGGAATAATTCAACTGATTTATTTTGCTTATATTTTTCAGGATTTTTTGTAAATCTAACAGTGATATTGATAAGACTCCAGGTTAAAAGAATACTTTCTATGTGTATACAATACAACATAACCAGTGAAAATAAAACATTATGACATAATATAAAAATAATCTTCTATTTCTTAGTTGAACAAAAAAAATAATGGAATGTCTTAAATTTAACAGTGTCTTAGATTGAAAAGCTACGGTAGTTTAACTTTTCAGATGAGGAAACTGAGAGTTAGTATGGCTAAGACCCTAATCCAGGAAGTGAGGATCCAAAAAGACCTAGAATGAGTAAATAATTTTAGCAAACTATAAAGACCTACTGCTTGCCTCATAAATTGTTATACTGAAACTGCCTTGGAGTGAGGATTTAAACATACAGTCGGCCTTCTGCATGCGAGTGTCCTGCATCCTCAGTTTCAACCAACCGCAGATTGAAAGGCCTAGGATGGCTGCATCTGTAGTGAACATGTACAGACTTCTTTTCCTTGTCATTATTCCCTAAAAAATGCAGTATAACAACTATTTACACAGCATTTACATTATATTCGATATTATAAGTAATCCAGAGATGATTTAAAGCATACTGGAGGATGTGCATAGGTTATATTCAAATATTACACCATTTTAGACAGAGATTTGAGAATCCACAGATTTTGGTATCTGCAGAGGTCCTGGAGCCAATTCCCTGCAGATACCAAGGGACGACTGTCTCAATACAAGTTATTTGAGAAGCCTGAGGTGTGCTCCCGGGGAAGGCAACCTGTGATGCAGTCACGGCAGCAGGATGATAAAGGTAGACAAAGGAGCGTGCTGAGTTAGCAACGGTTATTCTATTTGACGTTTGGCATTCAACTCAATTGAAGAAAAGTGTGTGGAACCAGCTGCAAATCTTCTCTTCCTCCTGAGAATTCCTTGGATCTACCTTCTTACAGGAAGTGAATCAATCAATCAAAAATCAATAATCTACCTTCTTAAAGGAAGTAATCAATCAATGTAAGTCCTCCTAGGACTTACAGACTGTTTCATTATAATATTTTATATATGTAAGTGTTTAAAACTAATTAAACTATTATTTTATAAACATGTCATTCTCTTTCACTCATATGTGCCTTCACATATATATGTTGGACCCTGGGCCAGGAATCCCCTTCCTGCTTCCAACCCCACTGTTATCCAAGCCTCAGCACCAATGAATATTTCTTCTTCTACAAAGATTTTCTTGTCTTGTCTCATATTAGTTTCTCCCTCCACCCAAGATACTCTTTACTACATTGCAATACCTCTCTGATGTCATTATGCTTGTGTATGTCTGCTCTTTCAGTAACTTGTGAGCTCTTTTGTGAATTCCTGGGCTTCGCATTGTATCTAATGCATGGTAGCTCTAATGTAAATTATTATTACATATTATCTAAAAGAAGATTCAATCTGGAATTTTACTCTGAAGTTTTCAGCTTTGACCAGGAACCTCAAGGCAAAATATTGCATGAAATTTTAAATTTATTAAGAAAAAGAAATTATTTTTGGAGTAATAAGGAAGAGAAATAAATCTTCTCATGTTTCAGCTCTCCATTCAAATTGAAGAGGTTTATATGTTTTTATAAATATTCACACTGTTAATATACTCCAGTCATCTTGGTTTACTTATTTTAGTAGATGTTCTTGTGGGTCTAAGATCTTTCCAGTTTTACTGTAAAGTTATTTTAAATGTATTAGAGAAAAGAAAATAATAAAAATGCACTCACCTTTCTTCACGCTAATATAAATTATCTATTGGAGAGATTGATAGGAATTCCCTCAAAGTAAAAATAATGAAGCAATTATTTGACTTAGTCTCGTTTTTACTAATATGTCCCTGGGATTGAACTTATTCTATTTTGTTCTTTAGAGGACAAAGAAAGCTTCGACTGGAACTTGGAAATAAGATTCTGTATCTAAGGGGAATAAGATCAATATCTGAGTGTTTAGTGTAATCACACAAATGGGATAAGGGAGAAAATTTTCTAAACCAAGTAAAACTGCTATCCAGATTAATCTATTTAAAGAAATAAGATATCAATAGAAGGAAGCAGCCAGTTTAGAAATCAAGTTTTATATCTACCCCTTCTTGACTTTCCTCTAATTTTTTGCTCACCAGGGAATCCTCTCATTACTATTTTGAATTCCCACAGGGCTAGATATATGAAATTGTGTGTGTGTGTGTAAGGCATCGGGAGAACCCTAGCCATGAGCATCTCCACTCCCAAACAAAGACTAAGGATAACCCCTGAGCTATGACAAATTCACTGAGAAGAGGCCACTTTGTCACAGCCTTCTTTTGCTGAAAGCATTCTCCTCATCAGCACTGAGGTAACTGGTCTTCCAACTTCGAATATTCCTTTGGCTTTTATTCTGCCTGCAACTACGTCACTATATATGTTTGCTTTCCTCTTGGAGTATGCAAATCAGGACCTGAATAGCCACAGAGATGATATCCATTTCACCTTTCTAGAATCCAAGACGAGCATCCAGGATCCTAGAATACAAGATTCTGTGTTTGGCTGGAATTCAGCTATTAACCATTTCCTCAAAATGTGAACACTATGACTCAGCTCTCAAATGAGAGATGGAGGGGACTCCCTTAAATGTAACAAAATGTCGCTTCATAAAACAATTCTATTTTGACAACATCATGAAAACAAAGGTTAGAGGAGGGTCATAAAAATTCTCAGAATCAGCTTTTGTCTGCAGCTTTCACCGAATAAAATGTCTTGCCTGAATAGTTATAAAGTGATGTTTTGACTCCCTCAGGAATCCAATCCCTCACTATCCCTGGAAGCTCTTTCTCCCAGTGAACAGAAATCTTCAAACTAAATTCATTTATTTTTTAATGTGTTGCTTATTAAAGTTTTGACTCTACTCCAAGACTAACTTTGCTCCTGTGAAGAAATTAAACTTTTCTGTTTTGATCTTGAAAAATAATGCTCAGAATGGGTGTAATATACCAAGACATTCTGATTTTTAGCATAGAGCAGAGTTGTACTTAATTCTACGTACTACTCACTCATACATCCTGCACTGGCATTTGTGTCTTCCCACCTTTCTTTTTTAGCATAGGATCAAATCATATGGGGATCTTATTCTAGAACATCACACACTGACAGAGCTATGCAAACCAGTAAACTTGAAGTCCTTATGAATAAAATATTTCTTGGGTCAGACCTGGACTTTATATTAGTATTTCTATTTTCACTGTGTAAATTTTAGCTTAAAACTTACTGCTTCATTCTTCCTTTTTGAAGAGATCCTATGCATTAATTTCATGCCAATAAGACAGCTTACTTTAGGAATTTTACAGTGCAAAAATTGGCTTGTTGAAAAATTTTACTGGCCGAGTGATCCAGTAACAGAGAAGTTCATGACTGAAAAAGAAGGAGAAAATATAAAGAAAGTATATAAATATATCTGTAAACTTTTAAAAAGTAGGACTATTGTTAGTTTTATTTCTATATCCGGCAAAAAGATTTTTAGACTTTTCTACTTATCTTTCAATGAGCAGACCCCTGAGATCAGTGGTTGGCAAAATGTGGTTCCCAAGCAAGCCCATGAATTGAAGTCAACTGGAAATTTATTACAAAAGCATATTCTAAGGCCCCACCCCAGACCTACAAAATCAGAAACTCAGAAACTTGCTCCAAGCAATCTGTATTCTTAACAGGCCCTCCAGGTGACTCTGATACACACTATAGTTTGAGAACCATTAACTTGTTGTGATTCCTCACATTGAAGAGCCTTCTCATCCCCATCTGATAACACATCACTATATTGTGTACTGCCTCCCTTGCACAGGGTGTCACTGCTCTAAAAGCACTCTGCCAAGAAAGGCCTTTCTATCCAATAAACAATTATCTATGTTTTCTCCTTTAGAGGTATTAACTTATTCATAAATTGTGAAATTAAATAAAACCTTGTAGATTTACAATAATAGTTTCATTTCCAGATACCATTTATGTTATGTTTGCTTAGATTTCTTCAAGCTGTATATTTATAGAATTAGGTTAACTGTGAAAAAAATGCTAATAAAACAGAGGAGAGATTATTAAGCTTTAAGAGTATTTTTAAAGCTTGATTTATTAGCATTAAAATATTTACTGACTACTGTTTTATTCAGTTATCGCCACAATAATGCTCCATACAAAACTTCCCCCAAACTCAATATTTAATAATAATTTCTTCTTGCTGGTGCATCTGTGGTCATCTGAGGGTTGGCTCATCTTGGCTAGGCTCTTTGGGTCTTGTCTACAAGTTGCAAGATGCATCTAGGTGTGATTTATGCATCTTTCATCCTTTCTGGACTAGTAAGATACTAAGAGCATGTTCTTCTCGCAGCAGTGGTAGAAGTTCATGTGAGATTAAAGAGAAAAAAAAAAAAGAATGCCTTGGTAAGATTTAAACTTGGCACACTGCCACTTCCATCCACATTTCACTGGCAAAAACCAGTCACATGCCACACCCAACGTCAATGGGGAAGGAAAATATATTCCATCTCTAGAGGAAGAAACTGCAAAACCATATGGCAAAACCTACACATAAAGGGGGGGGAGGGTGAAGTACTGAGTATAATAATGTAATTTACACATTATTAGAAGTACCCACTGCATCCAGTCACTTTTCCAAGCACTGAGACTGCAGAAGTAAATAAAATAAATCCCTCTCTTTTTTGAAGCTTATATTCTAGTGGAGGCTATAGACATGAAATAAGTAGATATTATGGCAGGTACTAAGAAAGAAGTACTTGGAAAAAAATACAGCAGATAAGAGAATAAAAAGTAATGGGAAGAAGGGGAACTGTTACTTGAAATAGAGAGGTAAGGGCAGGCCTCTGAGGAGGTGAGTTTTGAGTGGAAATCTAAAGATAAAAGAAGGAATAAGAGATTAGAGTTCCTTGAGAAAGAGCCTTCCCAGCAGAGGAAGTACAAATCGCAAGGACCCTGGATACAGTATCCTTGAGATGTTTGAGGAAGAGTAAGGAGGCCAAGGAGGCTCCAGTGCATTGACAGAGGAGTGCAGGAGAAAATGCGAACAGACAGGTAGACAGGATCTGATCACACGGACTTTGGAAGTTATGGTATAGAATTTGGATTTTAATCTACAGATGGTGACATGCCTCCACAGGGTTTCTAGCAGAGATGTCATATATCTAAATTTTAAAACGATAATTCTAGATGCTTTTTGGAGAATAGACTGGAGGGAGGGACATGTAAAAACAATTTGTAATTTGGTTATCACATTTTCAAGGTTTACAAGAGACATTACAAGTTTTAATATGCATAGTTTGAAGATTGTGTCTTCTCTTGGAATCACATAAATTCTGCTATTTGAGTAGTCACTGTTCATTGTGATCCTGGGAATAATTAAGAATAGACAAATTAGTCAGACTTGTATAAACTTGGAACAGTTTAGTTGCTGTCATGATGATTGTTTCATCATGAAATAAGCTTATAGAAATATCCTGCATAGTTTCTTCTATGGACTAAATTGAGTCCCCACAAAATTCGTATATTGAAACCCTACCACCCAATGTGATGGTACTGGGAGATGGGACCTTTGGGAGATAATTAGCTTTAGATGAGGTCATAAAGATGGGACTCTCATGATGGGATTAGTGCGTTTATAAGAAGAGAAAGAAATATCAGAGCTCCTTCTCTGACATGTGAGGACGTAGTGATAAGGATGTCGTCTGCAAGCCAGGAAGAGGGCTCTCCACAGGAACAGAATTAGCTGACATCTTAAAACGTAATGAAAGACTTATGGAGGACCATATAGATCAGATATTCAAATGTAGTGGATGAGTGGGAAAATTTTGCATAGGTCAGAGTCAAAAGAGACTTACAGGAGGTGACTAATTAAAAGGGCAGCCATGAGTCTTGAACAGGATTTCCACAAATAGGTCAGAAGAAGGAGCAACAACATAGAATGACCAAAGAGTGCTTAGAGAGCCACACAGTGTAAGGGGCACATAACCAGCAGAAACAGAGTGCAAACCAGAGGCTTTGGGCTCAGAAAAGACTGAGAGTAGATTTTGCTGGAGACTGAGAATTTCCTTAAACAAGGGTATGTTATATAAAGCCATAAACGAACTAACAGCTAACATGATACTGTCTTTCCCAGGAAGCAGGAAATATTTGAGAAATAGCCATTTAGAGTTTGCTGGAACACTTTCCAACATGAAAAGTTCACTCTCCATACAAGAGTCATTTCTACTCTTGGATAAACCTCATAATCAGAAAGATCTTCTTTATATTTACAACACCTGTGTAAGTCCTATCAGGTCTTCCTTTTTCTCACCTTCTGGAAGCTCAGTTTGAGGCCGATGAGCTCAGATCTTCAGAGCCATTCGCCTTCATGTGGTTAGTCAGAGACTTGTGGCTCCACCAAAACTCAGGGCCTTGCCACTCCCCCACACATTCCATCAGCTAGAATTTAATCACATGGTTCTACCAAAATGACAAAGAACGTGTGAAATGTAGTTTACTTGTGCTCCACAGTGCAGGGGAGAATGGATTTATTATATCAAGGTACATGTATACAACTAAATAAGCCATGTGGAGCCATTGAAGCTTATTGTCAAGCCTGGGAGTGACAGGGAAATTAGAAAGGGCATATATGCTCTGTCCAGTGAAGAAAGTGGACTGCCGTGATGCACCGAGAGGACTTTTTTCTGTATTTAACTCAATGCAGAAAAATCAGTCAATTGACAATCAGGCTCTTACTTTTGCATCTAGAACCAACAGCACATAGTGACCATGATATTACCTACATAACAGACAGAATTAGATATTTTATTCTAAAATACTGTCATTGTTCCTGAGAACCCAAGTTTGAAGCCCTGTGTCAACATAAGGACAACTAAACAGGTCTTGTTTTAGGTTCTTAGTTTCACTTTGAAATGATCCACAGAATAATTAGATTTCTCCACCTTTCCAATACAATTTTATCAAAATTTTAGTTAGATCACTATTCATTAAGTAACTGTTGGGCCCCTGATATGTCTAGGCAATGTGGTAGAAATTTGATGAATGGCTTCAGCATTCCTCATAAAAATGAGCAAAAAGGACAAAAAATATAGTTGACTCCCAAAATATGTGTAAAATTACCTGTTTTGAAAAATCTGTCAACAAAGCTCTCTGTTCTTTCACTCAGTTGAAAAACTCTAGTGATAGCATTGCCTTGAGCAGGCAGTCTTCTCATGGACAGATTAATTTGGAGAGCAACTGTGCGGAACAGAGCTACTTCTGGGAAGCACAAGGCTCCAGGCTGATTTTGAGCTTAGGGGGTAATATTGTAAGTAGTGACAGATACTTCAGATCATGAAAATATCACCAAACAATAAAGTTCCCATGTGTGTCTGTGAGTAGAATGGGCAGTTGGCCCTACAATGCTCTGTTTTATTTTATCTGATCTGTGAAGATACAGTGGTGAATGCTCTTAACACTAAGATAGAAAGTGAAAACAAAAATCAGGCATGACATTCAATTGAAAATGATGTAAAGGCATGAAGAAGATACTAAGACTGGTTTCAAGAAGTCAGAGTGGATTCAAACATATGGTACCAGTTGGATAATGAGTGAGATAATAACTGAGAAATGACAAAATCTCAAGGCCATTGACTGATTGTGGCTATATGTGGGGGTAGCCAAAAGAGGTAAACAAGGAGACAGCAAATAAGTTCTAAAAGGTTCAATCAGATGGGACACTATATTTTTATAGTCAGCCATTTTATATACTGACCTTCTGTTTGTATATCTATGTTCCACTTTCATAAACCCATCATAGTCTATCTAAAAAGAGAAGTTCTCTGAGCCCAGCATCGAAATCACCATCAAAACTTTAGAACAAACACATGCTTTTAATATTCAAAATGTATATCCTTCTGCTTTTAACCCTTCTGCATTTGATTTAAAGATGTACCAATGCAAAATCTAATAGCAAGTTCTGGAAAAAAATTTCAAATCATTAAATAGAAAATTGTGTTTCATTTGTTTGTGTGGTTTTTTTTTAAATTGATTACAATAAAATGCCTTGATTTCATATGGATATTTTCCAGCAGTACTACTCTTTTATTTGAAAAACATGAAGACCATATCCCTGTCTAGGAAAGGCATAAAGTCAACTTCATAAAGGGCTACAGACTCTGAGCTAAATGAATTTCCTATGCTTCAGACCACCAGAAAATTTTATTGATATAGCAGGCTATATCAATGTGACTATAAAATCGTTTCTTAACATCTCAGAAAGAGCTAACGCAGTGCCTCAGAATACCACTCAGTTAGACAACAGGCCTTCTACAAAGATTAAGGGTATGCGTCACAGTTCCTATCTATCAAACAACAGGGCTTCTCACACTTTAAGGACTTTGTCAATCAACCTTCTCAGCAGAAGCCAAAGGTGAAGAAGAGCCTATCTCAAAGAAATGTGTGGCTGTGGCTTTTTCCGTATGGGGTGGACCTTGATAAGATCCACAGATAACCCACAAAGTTTTTAAAAGAATGATATACTCAGAAACACTGCCAGCTTGGTCTGAAAGGAAAAAAAATAGTAAAAAATAGAAAAGAGGCCTTTAGATTCTCAAAATTCCCCTGACAGGAATCAAATTGAGACATCTACTCAGCTGCAAAAATGTACTACTTTTCGCAAAAAAGAGGAAGGATGATTCAGAGCATGAAATCAAGAGCCCAGAAGGCAGCCATTAAGAATATTCCCCGGAAAAAAAAAAAAAAAAAAAAAGAATATTTCCCGGTACTCCAGAGACCTCATCAAGAAACATCCATCATCTGCCAAAACTGATTTCAGAATTCCAATGGACTAGTAACTCCTTAATGCCTCCTATTTTCCCCTCTTTTTAACAGTAATGTCTACAGTGATTATTTTATATCTGTCCCACCATTGTATGTTAAGTGTGCCCGGGGAAGATAACTTTTGTTAGTTTCACAGGTTGAGGGGACCTGTACTCAAGCAGTCATAATTAATAAGCTAAATCCGAGGAGTCTCATCTGTATCTTCTTTTAAGCCTCACTTAAAAACAAGTTTCTGGGCCTTGGATGAGAGTGTACTGCACGTGAGGGGAACACGAATCATTGTGGACCAGAGGGCAGACTGTGGTAGCCAGACTCCAAGATGGTTCCAAATGATCCCTGCCTACGATATTCACACCATGCACAGTCCTCTCCCATATTGTACTAAAGTTGTTCTGTGTAACCAATAGCACATGGCAGAAGTGATGGTATATAACTTCTGATATTAGGTTATAAAAGAGGCTGCAGCTTCTCTCTTGTCTCTCTCTCCTCACTTTTTCTGGGAAAAGGAGGCTGCCATGTCTGTAACAGCTCTCTGATGATGTTCACATGGCAAGTTACTGAAGCACCTAGTCAATAGGCAGTAAGGAACTGAGGCCTGCCAAGGACCACGTAAGTGAGCTTGGAAGAAGATTCTACAGCCCCAGTCAAGAGTTGAGATGATTGTAGCCCTGGCCTATGGACACTGAGCCAGAACTACACAACTTAGCTGCTTCTAGAATCCTGACCTGAGTTAGATAATAAATATTTGTTGTTTTAAGCTGCTAAGCTTTGGGATCCAATCACCCCAAATCAAAGAACTTGTTTTTTTTCTGTGACATATATTTTTGAGAAATGGAAATGTAATGGAGTTATGAGTAAGTGCTTATTAAGCAGGTCTGTACTGAAAAGTTAAAGACTAGCTGGGCTACGTATTTGTATGCTAGGTAAACCAAACAATATTCTCAACCTCGAATCACTCACCTCTCCCTTTGTTTTCTTAATTAGGTTCTTTACAAAGTACCATGAAAGAGAAAGTATTTTCTCCTGCAATTGCTAAACATCTTCACTGGACAGAAAATGTTCTTTACCTTTGATGTGACTTTTCTTTTCTCATTTAGAAAAGGATCAAAAAGACAGCCCAGGCAGATGAATAAATAACACTCCCAGCATGTGGAACAGTTATATGGTCTCAAACAAAATGGGATCTGAGGTAGATGCAGACACCACAGCAACAGCACTTATAGGGCAGAAGGGAAAGACTCCAACTGAATCTCTGACAGGAGCTCAGCTCAGCAAGCCGGGCCATCCGGAGTCATCCCTTTTCCAATTAAGATTCTTCTGCCACTTTCTACATACACCTGGGAGGGAGCTCTTCTGGCTGTGGTGGGGGAAGAATTATGGGGCGTGATGTTACCAGGTCATCAGGTAACCCTGAAACGGTCTACACATCCCCAGCCAAACTAGACCATTCAAATTTGTCACTCAAGCCCCACACTTTCCTGGTCCAATTATTTTCCCTTGCTTATGTCATACATTTCTGATTTCTGAAATGTAAATAATATATTTAAATACATTAAAATATATTTACATGTTATTTAAATTTGTTTTAAATGTCTTTGAGAACTTTGCAAACAACAGAAATCCATTAAGCAGTGAAGTCATTTGATACAGCAAAATAAATCATCCAACAAGGTATCTATATAATCATTTTTGTTAAAACTCTAAATCATGTGGAAAAACAGTCTTCAAAGTCTACTGTCATGAATTCAGGGAACTTGAGAATCTCTAAGGCAAGTCGCAATGCAGAACTCAGGAGGAACTAAGGCTCTGCCCCACATAAGTGAAATGGTTCACATTTGTCTCTATAAAATGAAGTAAGTGCTTATTTATGTGAATCAATGTGCTAGACACTCTGGGTACAAAGAAATCTCATATAAACTTTATCTTAAAGGGAATTGTGATTGAGAAGAAGTGTTAGGAACACAGAAATAAACTTTTCTTTGTAAGTGATAGACATGGGATGGCAGGTGACCAGATGGACATGTGCAAGTATCCATACATTCCATGGAGGACCAGTGGGAGCCAGTAAGGCAGAGTGGACTTTAAAGGCATTCTAGACTGAGATAGCAGCATGCAGAAAAGAATGGAAATGTGCCCTATGACAGTGGGAGGCACCATAATCAGTTTGGTATCACTATAGCATCACCTAAGGGTAGGACCAGATACATAAATTGTGAGGCCCAGAGCTAAATGAAAATGTTCAAAAATGATTAAGAATATTAATATTGCTTCAGCAGAGCATTAAAGCAAGTTCTGGGCCCTTCTGGGCTCCAGGGCCTGTGCAATTGCTCGGGTCACATGCCCATGAAGCCAGGCCTGCCTAAGGAGCCACATATGGTGGTTACCAAGTTGAACTCTAGAGCGAAGCAGACCTGGATTCACACCCCAGCTCTGCTCTTTATACTGTCAATGAAAAAGCACGGAGATGCCCTCTAGGAGTGGCAGTAGGAACCCCACACGTAGATTCTGTTTTTTACGAGGTCTGAAAGAATCCAAACCTCCGGGTGAGATCCCTGAAGTGAGGCTGTGTCCTGGGCAGAGAGCCTTGGAGTGAAGCTGTTTCCTCAGGAAAGATTCAGGTCTTTGGACAGACAAGCGAATGGGGGGAATGTCCATTCCATAGGAGCCGGAGGTGAGGGAAGTTGTTTACCAGGGAACCAGACGTCTGGAAGGAACGGCATACGAGACAGGTGAAAAGAGAGAGAAAAAATACATATACAACAAGAAAAAAATGTGTAACATGTAGATGGACATGAGTAGTAACAATAAATACCAGAATAGAGTCCTCAATGTAGCCACTTACTTTGATCACACAATGATATGTCTATTTGAAATATTCTGTAAAAATCATTTCACATCTCTGTTTTGTTATGCGCCTGCAGTGAAGTTATGGGACAAACACCAAATAGTTTTACTATGTTATATAAGATTGTCTATTTTTTTATCCAAATTTACATGACATGGATGATTTGCTGCCATAATTAAATCAAGTTAATGTTCTCTTGGTTTTTTGATGTAGACATACAATTGTGCCATTAAAAAATATCACATTCCCGGGGCCGGCCCGGTGGCGCAAGCGGTTAAGTGCGCGCGCTCCACTGCGGCGGCCCGGGGTTCGCTGGTTTGGATCCCGGGCGCGCACCGACGCACTGCTTGGTAACCCATGCTGTGGCGGCGTCCCATATAAAGTGGAGGAAGATAGGCACAGATGTTAGCCCAGGGCCGTCTTCCTCAGCAAAAAAAGAGGAGGATTGGCGGATGTCAGCTCAGGGCTGATCTCCTCACAAAAAAAAAAAAATATCACATTCCCCTTTAAATCTATACATAGAGCAAAGGAATGGCAGAGAAAAAGAAAGGGAGCAGTTGGATTGGAAGAAGGAAATAAGTAAATAAGGCATCTGACGGGTTAAATGTAGTCTCAAAGCACAGGTATAGTAAGAAATAATAACTGCTTGCTGATCATTCTCTTTTAACTAATCTGGTCAGAATAGGAAAGTAAAATACCATTACTCTATATTATCTTTCAAAGCATGGTTGTAGGTCTTTATTTTTATTTTGTTTATGCCAATATAAATAAACAGCTAGGATAGGTTATTTTAAAGCCCACTGATCAATGACAACCAAGAGTATGTCTGTAGTGAAAAAGGAAAGAAAGAAAGCATGGTAGAAAGGAAGCGAGTGAGGGAAGGAGAGAGAGAGAAAGAGAGAGACTACAATTAATTTGCTGTAGCGATGGAGAACAACACGTTTCCAATGATCTTTTGTATTCCAGTAGGAGGAACTGGGTTTTACTGGTACGAATTTGGGCTTAATAATTTTAAGGAAGGACTAGGGAAGCAGAGACCAGCTCTGGATTGAATCCCATCACGAAGCAGGACCAGTTCAGTAATTGCTGCTCGGGAGAAGGAAGACCGCCGTGGTGCTGGGAAGGGCTCTGGTGAGGAAAGCGCAGTCGCTCAGGATTGTTTGTCATTTTGGTTGTGTCCTCTTGGAGACTGTTTTCTGTTGGCCCTGGCCCCGTGCAGTTTAACACTTTGTTGATATCCTGTTAGAAAAGCCACAGTCTGATTACCAGCAGAGCTGATTTTCTCTCAATTATACTATTAGGGAAAAAAAAAAAGAAAGCAAATTGAGGCACAGAAAGAATAAAGAATTTCCACTGGTCACTTAACTCATTTTAAATCTATTTAACACCAAAAATCAGATTTCATAACTTCCAAGATATCAATATTTCTAATACCAACATAAAAATAATTATGAAAAATCAGTCCATTTTTTGTCTTGGTGTTGTTTGTGATTAGCAAATAGATAAATTTCCAGGAAGGAGTCTTTGATTTTTTTTGTGGGATTATTTTTGTGTATCAAATTCCTATCAAATTCTAATTAAATGTAATCTTAGTGATTGGATTTGTGTATATATAAGCAGTAGCAGGTTTGTTCTGTAGCAAAATGACCAATTTTCAGGGTTTTTTCCCTTAATGACATCTATAGAAATGATTATATTAAATAATTTCCCAGAGTGTGAGAGATCTCTCATGCTCCACTGCGTGGCAAAGCTACCCAGCTGAGGGTTTCAGCCCCTTGGCTCCTAGAACATTAATAGATTTAGGGAAATGGCCTGAAGTGCGAATAGAAGCTCTGGCTCACTGGAGCGGTGCTCAACCCGAAACTCAGAGGACATCTTGGTAATGCACTTGTTTTTCACTGTTAACAGACAAGTTTCTTCTCCTTTCTAAAGCCATGTAAAGAGGCAGAAGGTATATTTATACAAATCCTCGGACTAAAATGAAGGTTGGAATAGCACATTAGCCAGAATCATCCATTTCAGTTTAAAGATTAGGTACCACCTTCTGAGGTTAAATGATCTCCCTTTGGGTCATGATTCTCTTCCGTGATGTTAACCAGCGTGTGATGTCAAGTTGTGCCTGACTCTATGATGCGCTGTGTTAATCAGAGCTTAATCCCAAACTCTGCTCATGTACAAGTCTCATATCTTGCCCATATCTCATACACAGAGTTTCTTTTTAAAAATGTTTTCTATACAGCTTTATTGAGGTATAATTGACAAATAAAAATTATATATACTTAAGGTGTACAACTTGAGGTTTTGATGTACACATACATTGTAAAATAATCACCACAACCAAGCTAATTAATATATCCATCACTTCACTTAGTTACCATAACTAGAATCTTTGTCACCAGTCTTTTCTCCAGGACGCTCCAATTTTCTCAGTCCTGTTGCCAGAGTCACTTCCATACACTAGGCTATATTTTGTTCTTGTTAAACACAGTAATGAAAAAGTTGTAACTTCAAAAGACCAGTTCTACTATGTACTTTGGGTTATTAACTTTCTAATGTTGTTTCCCTACTGTCATAGTATACTTAGCACAGTAATTGGAATCTTATAAGTTAACAATATTAACTATTATAATTATTAGTGCTAATGAGCAATGGAGCAAAGAGATGATTGTGGTTGCTTTGAAAGCAAGGAACTCTCATCAACAAAACTCCCTGGAAACTTAGCCTTTAGTACCAGGAAAATGAATAAATTTACCACCTCCTAAGTTTTTTTATAATGACAAACTGACAAATATCTTGCTTAATTTTCAAACGTACCCTCTTACCTTCTTGCCCAGATACCTTGAGTTCAAACCATCCCTCCTGCTGCAATATCCACATCTTATTTTGACCACCATAAATCCTTTCCATCTTTCTAGATTCAAAATAAATGCCAAGTCTCTCATGGAGCTGCTGAAGGTCTCTACTTAATCGCTCAGGGTAAACCTCAGGCATCATCTTTGTGTGTCCCTTCCTTCTACTCTCTCCACCACTCCAGTCCTGTGGATATTTTACCTCCAAAATACATCTTCAGCTATCTCAGATCCATCCAATCCTTTCCATCTCCATTACTGCCGAGGGCCAAGTCGTGAACATCTTTCTCCTCTTCTCCATTAATAATGTTCTCTTTTGGGACTATCTGACACACACCCCCAGGCCATTCTCCAAAAAACAACCAATCCAGCTTTCTAAAAATCAAACTAAGTCATGTCTTTCTCTACCTTACCGTCCTTCCATTGCACGTAGATTAACATCTCAACTTAGAGTGGCTGGCAAGGTGTTAGAAAAATGGCTCAACATGCCGTCACTTTGCTCTCTTCTATATTTTTTTCCTATTGCCATGGTTAAATTATGCTCCAGTCTCTTTCTATTCTAAAACAAGCAGATTTTTTTCATAAGGGTCTTTGAACTTCTCTTCCTTCTGCATAGAGTGCTCCTTCCCTAGGTGTGCACATCATTATGTTTTTGCTGTAATGCACTTCCAGCAAGATCTTCTCAAGCCGCCCCTTTTCAAGTAAGCTGCTCATTCCTTGCCATTTCACATTGTCCCATCACATTTTCCCTATCCTTACAAAAATCATTATTACTTGAAATTTTTCTTTATTAATAGGTTTATGTACAGCAGCATGTAGCTTCATGTCAGTATTTTGGTTGATGTGTGTATTTCCAAAATCTAAAAGTTTCACATAGGAGGCCATAGAAAAATAATTTTTGAAAGAATTACTCTCCCTCAACCAGACATTATATTTCTTTGCTATGATTCCTTATAGCATCTTATTTTCATCTATCTTATGAAGTAGATCATATGTGCTGTAAATATAATATTTTGTGTATATGATCTGTCAGCTCAATTGAAATCAAAGTGTCTTGAGGACACATTGAATGTCTTCTAAATCTTTGTCTCCTTGATGGGAAGCAGAAGGTTGTGATTAGTATTAAGAAATGTAAATTATAAATTCTGAAAGGGAAAGTTATATAATTTTCTGTCATGTGTCTTTAGGTTAGGTATAAAGAGAACTGGCATAAGTATCAAATATAGATTTAAAAAATATGACTTTAAGAGATTTTTCCATATATTTTGATCATATTTATCTTCATCACATAAGTATTTTAATTACGAACTGTAAAAAATGATTGTAAAGTCAATTCACCAGTTTTCAGTATGTCATCTCATAATTTCAATTAGTGTCTGCAGAAACGTGAAATGGTCTTATTAACTGCAATAGTGTTTTGTATTTTTGTGTTGTTTAAAGGAAAAGGATTAGAAAGCTTTACAATAGAGGCTCCTAGAATAAGATACTTCCCCTTCTAGAATACAACCTTCATGTGTATCTTCTATGAGGAGGGATTAACTATTAGATTTACTTTAAAATGAAATAGCTTCTAATATCTCAGTGCCACCACTATGTAAATTTTCATCTTTTTCTATAAAACACCAACTCAGCGTGCTATGGAATTGATGTATAATCTAAGAAACTGACCCTCGGAGTGATGTTTGTATTCACCAAATAAATTCTACTTTGTTGCATTCTTGATCCATTTGTTGGCTCATAAATTCAGTGAGTATGATGTTCAGGGACTGATTATGCTTATTTAGCAAGCATATTCCCCTTGGCAGTCAATATCCTGTACATTTCTACTTATCCAGATGACCTCGGCATCTGGGAACTCTTGCATTATTCAGTGTATAAACAAGACGAAAAAAATATAAATGATTTAACACTACAGAATCCATTTATGTATATTGTCAATAGCAGCATTGCTCGGTTTTTGATGTTGTGGATATAATTTGATTGTTAATGAGTTACTGCAGAGGAAACTTTTCTCTTAATTCCCTAAATTGATTTTTTAGTTAACCTGGTTTGCTACAAAGTACAAAGATGAGGTAGTAAGCTCTCTTGAGCTTGCTATTCATTTTCGCACTCAATCACTCTTTGGAATATCTCTAAACTCATCTGCACTCTCTTTTTCTACCCTGGGAACAGTGACTGCTGTAGCCAGTGTAACGTAAGTCAGGTGACCACGTTTTACCTTCCAAACCAAACCATTCTGATCATCAAGTCAACACTACTAATAATTACACACCCACAGCAGATGTGATCCAGGACTGGCGTCCCCTGAAATCAGGGTTGTATGTCACTGTAAGCATAAAAAAGGGGTGTGGAATTCAGGTTCAGACATGCATTTGAATGTTACTTCTGCCCCCGTTGGCTGTGTGAATTTATGCAAGTTACTTTACTTCCCGAGCCTTAGATTCCTTGTTTGAAAAATAAAAATAATAATCTAGTTGATCTTATAATTTGTGTTGATTACATTCAAATTGTATCAAGTAAAAGAAAAGATTCAATAAGTGTCTCTCAGATGCAGAAAAATAATGAAATAAGGAAAACAACCCCAAATTTAACACTATTAAGCAGAAAAGTAATCTAAATATTATCTTATATATATTTAAATCCCCAGGATGATTGTAATCATAATGTCCACGTATTTGTGTTAATCACACAAAAGAGATTAAGAAATTTTCTATTTTTGTTATCGAATATTTTTGCTTTTCCTTGTTCTGTTTTAATAGGTGTTGCATTAATGGTGCTAGGCTGTTATGCTGCATTAGACAAATAAGCACAGAATATAAAATGCAACAAGTATTTATTTTTCAAGTGTGTAAAGGCCTCTGTGGCTCCAGGTGACTCTACAGGGCAACCATCCTCATTCAAGTAGTTGAGTAGCCAAAGGTGCTCAGAACTTGTGTCTCCACCATCTCCACACAAGGGTTCATCTCTGATCTGTTTGATGAAATGTTGTTTTCTGTTGCCTGCTTTTTCTCTGTGACTTGGTCCCACTGGCCATTTTTCATAATGTCCTGTAGCAACTCTGGATACTGATACCTCCCTCCTCAGGGCTTGTTTTGGTTGTTGTTTGCCTGCTGACGTGTTTAGTGACTCTACTGGAGCAGAGCAGTAGTCTCTAGTTCTCTTGGCTTACTTCTCATGGTGGGGAAACTCCACCCTGTGAGCAAGCTAGAGGAAGGGTAATAGAGGCCCCAGTATTCTGAGTGGACCAGGGTAGAGCCTCCACCTACCGGTGGGGACAGAGTGGAGGAAGGGAGCCCTCAATCTCTCGCTCTCACTCTAGAACAAGGAGAAGGTGAGGATGAGAAATGATGGCAGTCTGTCCCTCCTAGGAGATACTGAAGCTCTTGACCTCTAGTTGGGAGGAGAGAGAGATCCATCCTCCTGTCAACTCCTGCCCAGAGTAGAAGTTACATTACAGTGAGCCAGGGAGGAGGGAACATGCTTTGGCTCAAGTACCATGGCTCCCTGTTCTTAACAAAATTTAGCATTTTTCCTCAATAAATGTTTCTTTATTTACTGGGTGCCCTTAGGGCAATTTCCAGAGACTTTAAATGTTGCATTTTCATGGTTGTTGTCGTTTCACCATTTATGGTTGTTTTGCTGGGATGAGGGTTCATGGAGCTCCTCAAACTGCCACTCTCTCCTTCCACACCTCTATTAGTGTTTCTTAATTCTCATTACACATTTCAATAACTTGGGGAGCTTTATAAGAATATCAATGCCTAGGCCAACACCTGCAGAAATTCTGATTTAACTTACTGAATGACATTAAAGGGAACCAAATTAATTGTGATAAACCACATTTATTTATAGTATAATTTAATATCATACTATTAGATAGCATTGGTATTCATTAATATTTCCTTTGTCCCCTAGTTACTGGAAATACAGAATACTATTGTTTCCTTTTCCTTTAAAGTTGGATAGATGTATGTGACCAGATACTGTGAAAGACAAGAGGAGATACGTATCATTTATGGGAACCAAATGCCTAAGTGCTGGTGCTCAATTTTCTATTCTCCTTTTATTTAGTTATTGTTTCCTGCTCTGAAAAACCTTGAAACATCATTTTGAGGTTGAGGTGCCAGAAGATCAATGCATCCTGGAATTCTGAATCCCTGGCAGAGGTCAGTAGCCTTGAAGAGATATCTGAGCCTACAGCAGAGAAATAAAATTTTATTATGTTATTGTCCTTATTTCTGAAGTAAAACCTAGTTTAACCTAACTGATACAATTATTATTATCAATTCTCCCCAAAGTGATTTGTAGACTAAGTGCTATTTGAATAAAGATGCCAACAGCATTTTGGGGGAACTTGACAAGTTGATATTAAAATTTACGTGGATGAGCAAAGAATTTCTTAAATAAGATGTAAAAATGCTAACAAAAATTATGGATGTATTTGACTACATTAAAGTTAAGAACATTTCCTCAAAAGATACCTTAAAACAACTATAAATCCAAGCTATAAACAAGAAGTATTTGCTACATCTATCATAAACAAGGAATCAATGTCACAAATATATGAAGTAAAACTGTAAGTCTATAAGAAAAGTACAAAAAAAAGGAAGTAGATATAAAAATTAGCTTTTCATAAAAGAGGAAACACAAAATGAGATACTCAATTTCACTAGAAATTAGGAAAATGCACATTGAGATCATAATGAATTGCAATTTTTAAACCACTCAATGAGATTAATTAAAAAATCTGAAAAAAATAAGTGTTTGATAGTTTGTGGTTCAACTCGGTTTGTTATACATTTTTTTCCTGGCAGTATAAGTTCACCACCCACTTTGGGAAACATTTTGGCATTATCTTTTTTTTTTTTTTTTTGTGAGGAGATCAGCCCTGTGCTAACATCTGCCAATCCTCCTTTTTTTTTTTTTTTTTGCTGAAGAAGACTTGCCCTGGGCTAACATTCCTGCCTGTCTTCCTCTGCTTTATACGGGACGCCACCACAGCATGGTTTGCCAAGCAGTGCGTCGGTGCGCGCCCGGGATCCAAACCCGCGAACTCCGGGCCACTGCAGCGGAATGCGTGCACTTAACTGCTTGCGCCACCGGGCGGCTTCCTGGGAAACATTTTGGCATTATCGTTTAAAGTTGAACATGCACATATGCTAACAATTCAGCTCAGGAAATGTGTATGTAGAGGTACTCAAGTGTATTCATAGCAGCACTAATTTAATAGCAAAAACTATCTAGACACAATCTATATATTAACAAGAGAAGAAATGAACAAACTGTGTTACATTCACACAATGAATGTTATACAGCAATACAAAAGAATGAGTTACTGCCACATACAATAACATGGATGAAGCTTTAGAGAATAATATTGAGTAAAGAAATGCAAGAACTTTGAGATGATATTTAATATGATTACATTTTTAAGTTTAAAATAAGCAAAATTAAACAATATATTGTTTCAGGGTATGTGTATATGAGTGTGTGTGCAAAAAGAAAAAAACAGTAAAAGAACGGTACATAGAAAATTCAAAATGGTGGTTCCCTCTGAAGATTGGAGGTATTGAGATAAGAGAGGCATTACATATATGAGCATATATAATAAGTAATGTTCTAGTCCTTGTGTTGGGTGGTAAGTTCAGGAATAAAAAAATAAAAATGGGCCAAGACTGAATTGATGATATTATCATGTCTTGAACCAACGGTTATTTTTAATTTAATTCTGTGCACCCGAGATTCAATTAAAAAATTCCCCTGGTAATCTGAGTGTATAGCCAAGGTTGAGAATGACTGCACTAAATCAATCCTTGCTATTTATCTCATGATCTGACAATTAGCAGAGTAAAGATCTCCCGGGAGCTGGTTAGAAACACTGAATCCCAAATCCCATCTCAGACCCACTGAACTAGATCTGCATTTACCAAGATCCTGAGGTGCTCCTCACGCACAGTAATCTTTGAGAAATCTGGCACCAGATTATCGCTAATGTGCCTGTTAGTGTTTTTTTTTTGTATGCTTGAAAATAATTCCAAGCAAAAAATGAAGAGGTAAAGACTTTATTTATAAAAATTAATTTGAATTATTCTTTGAAAGAATGAATTTTTGAAACAAATTAAACTTCATATTATTTTGAGGTTCTTGATATATAATAACTGCTTGAAACAAAAACTTTCAAATGCTAAAAGGTTAAATTTCATTTTATGATATCAACTCAAATAATTAAGAATTATTGATTAGGAAATTACTGATGTTTATAAATAGAGAGACTTTATCTATCTTGAAATGCAGAGATTGTATCACGAAGTCGTATAATCTAACTAGTTCATTTGCATACTTAATGGAGAGTATGTGAAAACTATAAAGTAGATGCTTTAAACCAGTGAAACTTCAAAGGTATGATGACTTTCGTCTTACTGGTACTTTAGGATCTTTGCTTCAAAATCCAATTTCCTTTTTACTGTTTTTATGAACACAATGCAAGAACATATTGGTTTTCCGTCCCCCTGAACATGTTGCATATTTTACCACAAATGAAAGCCATCGTATAGTAAGAAATCGAAGAGATAAACAACTTCAGTGAGCTTCCTCAGTTTTAAATAAGGTTACTTCTTTAGCTATTACCCATTTATCTCACTTTCAGGTTTTAAGAGCTTCAGGCAACTGCCTTCTAGACACGAAAGCCAGGTAAAGGGAGTTAATTTAAAAATATAGCTAGTGTTTTCTACTTTCTCTTGGGTTGGACAGCCGTAGATACTCCAGGGAGGGTCTGCATGAGCATGCTTTCATCATAATCATTGTAGTAGAAATGATAATATTGAGAAAGATAACCTTTTAAAAGACACAAATGAGTGCATAAAGTATTCTTTATATGATAGAGAAAAACATAAAGCAGTTGAAAAAAGTTTCTAGAAAATCCAGGGAAGATTGGGAAGATATGGGTTTGAAATTACATCTCTGACTCCTCCCCCTTCCCAGCCTGACTCTGGAAAGCTCCAACTCCTGGAGGAAGGCAAGCTGGACCCTGTGCTTGAGGCTGAGGTTCTCACTAGGTGGCAGTGGTTGCAAGTCTAGATCAAGCCAGGGGCAGCAGCCAAGGAGGAGGCTGGTCTTGTTTCTCTTCATGTCTCAGATACAGAGAAAAAAATCTGTGAATCCCTGAGGATCCCTCAGGAAACAGAACCTGTGACGTCTTTTAGAATAGGATTACACCAGCTTGCCTCCAGAGTGTGTCCAGGCTAGTTTTGCTTAATTCTGTCCCCTTGCCATTCCCCTGGGAGAGGGGGCAAGGAGTTGTCTGAGATTGCTCCTCACGCTACACTTGGAAACAGCACTTGCGCTCCCAGAAACCTGAGGACCAAGAAGCTCTTTTCTGTTCCTAAATGGAAGGATAATGGTTTAACCACCCAATCTTTTTCTGGTAGTTCATTCACAAGTCATGAAAGTAGAAACTGCTGCATCATCCATTGCCTGCTGGTTTGCCATAGCATGAGAAACCTTAGTGGCCTGACTGTTCTGAGTTAAGGGAACAGTAAATAACATAAAATCACTTAAAAAACAAAGAAAACAATGAACAACAAAAAAATTCATGTAAAAGATTCAGACCCTGAGATAGAACGCTGATTTGTATGTACGACCAAGTGGCGTCCTTGAGAGAGAACTGACAAAAGAGTTAAGAAAGAACTTGAACAAGAAATTGGAACTCACGTTGAGATGCTACTTGAGCATACACACACAGGCATGGACACAAAAAGTTCTGGATGATAGACACAAAAAGTTCTGGATGATAAAATAAATCCAATTTTTAAGTACAAAAATTCATAGACAAGATTGCTATTTCTAGCCACAATGTTATAACCAACATGAGGTTTACCCTATCACCTTCAACCAGAAAAGCAATTATCCTTCATGTTCCCTCAACTTTCTTTGGTATCTCTCTTCCCTCTTATGTACCTTCTGGTCTAAATCCTCAACAAGTTCTAGATCTCTAATTTGATCTTCATCTTCCATTCTAATCAGCTTATATATACAGAGTGTATTAAATTTTTTGTTTCAAAATTAAACTTTTCATTTTAGGAATCTTTACTCTTTGTCTCATTGCTGATGATGTCATGGATGTAGTAAAACTCTTACCTATCTGAGATGGTTAAATAATCGATATAAAATTAGTACCTCTAAAGGACTTGGAAGGGACTAAGCACATAAAAGGGACTCAGGAAATGTTAGCCATCAGTACTATTACGATGACTACTGCTACTGTTACTACCGCGGTTGTACTTATTTTAAAATACAATACTGCTGTGCCATTAAATTTTTCTTCAGGTAGCCGTTTTACCTTTTGTAGAGATTTTTTCATTTATTCATGTATTGAGTTGGCTCAATTGTTTTAAAATTCTTGATTGTGTGCTTTTAGGGAAAGTACCAAGTGTCATGCACTGTGGCTTATTTTCAGATAAATTAAGAAAGACAAAGTGCCCAGTAGCTTGGGATGACCTTCAGTGCTCTCTTCAAAGTGTGGGATCTCCCTGTTTCTCACAAATGTTGCCAAACATGACCCAGCCCTGCCTCTCTTGCCTGATATCCCTCATTCTCTGCTCCCACTTGGAAAGAGACTCCAGGACTTCACCTCTTTGCCAAATCCCTAGTCTAGCTCCTCTGGCTCTATCCAGTTCTTCCATGCAGAGTACATTCTTGGAATTGCTTTTGCCTTTTACCTTGGAATTCTTATATAATTTTCTGATACAACCATCCTATCTGCTTTCCATTTTAATCATAATCGTTGTTTCTTGTTGCTATGGGCAGAATTGTGTTCTCCCAAAATTCATATGTTGAAGCCTTAGCTCCCAATGTGATGGTATTTGGAGACAGGGCCTTGGGAGGTAATTAAGGTTAGATGAGGTCATGAGGGTGGGGCCCTATTGATGGCATTAGTGCCCTTATAAGAAGAGGAAGAAATCTCTCTTTCTCTCTCCATTACATGAGTACATAGAAGGCAGACGTCTACAAGCCAGGAGAAGATCTTCACCAGAGCCTGACCATGCTGGTACCCTGATCTCAGACTTCTAGCTTCCAGAACTGTGAGAAAATAAAATTCTGTTCTTTAAGCCACCTAGTCTATGGTATGTTTTATGGCAGCCCAAGCCCTAAGACACTTGTCGTTGAAGTGTTCTATTTCTTGTTTTCAAGATATTTCTATTTTTTCATTAATTTTTAGGAATTTGGAGGGAGATAGGAATCTAGTAGCCTCTTTTCAGGAAGTTAGTTCTGACAAATTTGGTGTGGAGTTTCCTATAAATTTTAAAACAAAATATTTATTTAGGCCTAGGAAAAGCACAGAAGCATTCCAACACGTTTCATACCTCAAGGCTAATTTAATTTATTATCAATTGACTTATTCAATTAATAAATGAAAGAAGGAATACAATATGATTATATGAACGTACACACAAAAACACAATGAAATTTACCAGAGACTCTTAATGAAAATCTGAATAAAATGGGAATAATAGTTGTAGCAGTCACCTTTCACTAAGATATATGCTGTAGTAGCAAACAACCATGAAATCTCCATGGCAGTAAAATATTAGCTCTTTCTCATATTCCATTTTACTGTGGATTGGCTGTGGTTCAGTTCTCCCTTCTCAACTCTGTTCCATGTATCTTCTCCATGTAATGATCCAGACTGAGGGAATAGCCCTGATCTCAAATACACTGTTCTTATGTCAGAGGGAAAAATGAACCTCGGCAGAATCTTGCAATGTCCCGAGGTTGGACTTGGACATCATGTACAAGGATTTCTGCTCATGCTCTATTCACTAGAGGAAGCCACACAGCCAAGACTGCTGTCCATGGAGCAGAGATATAAATCCTTCCACAGGAAGCACCGCAAGGCAAATTACAATGGGCAGCAGAGTATAATCCTTCTATAGCAAGGACAGTGACTAACTGGGAGCAATAATTCAATCTATCACAGAGGTGACCAGCTTCAACATGAATATGTTTCATAAACAGAGGTTCTTAGCATATCTCATATTTGGTGGTAGAATGCTAATGTTATTTTCACTAACGGCGTGAATGAAACAGGAATACTCATAATCAGCATTGTCAGTAATCTTTGTCTTAGTCAACCAATACTTTAAGAGAAAAAAAAATAATCAGTTTAAATAGTCAAAAAGAAGTCAAATGTATTGTTGCTATTTGGTAATATTATTCAATATTTAGAAAGCCCAAATGCCTCTATTATGAGGAAGAGAACAAGGTGAATTCACACACACACACACAAAAAATCTCTAAACCAGTTGGTAATGGAAAACAACAAAATCTTCCTCACACTATAGGGGGAAAAACAATATAATAACTAGAAATAAAAATAAACAAGATCATTAAAGAATATAAAAAGTTTCAAATAACTTAAGACAACACCTGAAGACAAGATCCTAGATGGAAAGACTTAATGTCATAAAGACATTAATATTTCTAAAAATAAAATATAAATTTAATGGCACTCAAATCAGTATCCCCGCTGTTTTTTACTCGAGAAATATATTTTCAATTTCAAGTGGTTCCAATGACACCGCAAACACTAATTTTCCTTCACCTCATTAGTTACTCCTTTTCTACCTCCTTACAGGTCTCTATTTTTCTATTTGTTATTTAAATCTTAATATTTCTTGGAAATGTGCTATAAACCAAGAGGTTTGTTCCTCTTGCTACACTCTCTCCTTGAGTGACATCAATCGTTCTTATTTTAACTACCATTCTATGTCCATAATTCTCAAATTTGCATTTACAATATTACCATCTCCTTTTAGGTTTAGACAAATATATCTAGTCAACTGATTGACATGTCCACTTATATATTTCATAACAATCTTAAATTTCATCTATCTAAAACTTAACTTCTAATTTCTCTACACACCTTGCCTGTTTTATCTCTTTCTCAGAGCAGCTTTACTTGGAATAGCCCTAAACTGGAAACAACCCAGTCCACCAACAGGTGAATGAATAAACATATTATGATATATCTATACACTGAAGGTTTATTCTACAATAAAAGGAAATAAACTATTGATACACAAAATAACATGGATGAATTTCAAAATAATTATGTTGAATGAAAAAAGCCAAACAAAAAAAAAGTACATATTACATGACTCTATATAGAATTCTAGAAAATGCAAACCAATCTCCTATGACAGAAACACATCAATGATTGCCTGGGGATAGAGGGAGTTGTGGGAGGGAGGGATTACAAACGGTCGTGAGGAAAGTTTGGGGGGTGATGGATGTGTTTCTAAGATTTATGCTTATGTTAAAATTCACCAGATTGCATATTTTAAATGTGTGCTGTGTACTTTTTTATGGTAATAAAGATGTTAATAAAATTCTGAACCTCCTACTACATAAAGACTTTCTTACTTTAGTGTCTAGCATGGACAGTTTCTTTCCTATATCTTGTTCTTTGTCCCTGCTGTTTCCTCTGCCTTGAACCCTCTTCTCCTTGCTTTTTATATGACTGGCTTCTTCTCAACTTTCAAGTACTATTCCTTAGAGACACTCCTGTTCAAGATAAGCTTCCTTAGAGACACTCCTACTCTCCTTATAATCCCTTCTCTTTATATTTTGCATGTTTTCTTGTTTTCCCCAATATTAGTTTCTCTTGCTTCCTGAAAGAAACACAGCCCTGTCAACACCTTGGTTTTAGCCCAGTGAGACCATGTCAGACTTTTGGCCTAGACAACTATAACATATTAAATCTGTGATGTTAATTCGGTACATGTGTGTGGTGATGGGTTGTAATTAGTATTTTGGTGGTGAACATGATGTAATCTATGCAGAAATAGAAGTACAATGATGTACACCTGAAACTTTTACAATGTTATAAACCAAGGTTACTGCAATAAACAAAAAATTAAAAAAAAAAATAAATAAATAAACCCAACTTCATCAACACCCCAAAAAGAAAATAAAAAATAAAAAATAAATCTGTGATGTTCAAGCTGCTAAGTTTGTAGCAATTTGTTATGGAAGCAACAACAACAAAAATAATACCATCAATCTCTGCAACTTGACTCCAGATTCAGTTAGAGCAAGGACAAGGTCAATGTCGTTGACCATCAGAGCCCAGCACCTTGGTACGTGGTAAGAGCCCAACAAATGCCTGTTTATTGAACAAGCTACAACATTATCAACAATCTGAAATCAAAAATGTTATATCAGATTCCTGATTTAAACACTTTTCTTAGTTCTATCCATGTTACTGGTGATATTAGTATGTATGTGCATAAAGAAAATGTTGTGGATTGTATGAACATGAATAAACTTTGTCTAAGTCAGTAAATTCTTAAAGCTGAAAAGATGGAAGAAAAGAAGAACACGATCTTTGCCTTGAGGAAACATTCTCTCTGACAAGCGTGACAGATAGATGTACAATGAAATATTGCATATGACAGGATTCACTAAGAGATTGAGATCAGAAACGGTGCTTTGTGACAGAAAGTGAAACTAAGAAGTGATTCTGATTTGAAGGTCAGAAAAGCTTTTATGGGATTTGATACTGGCATCAAAGAATTAGTAGAATATCAATAGTCAGAAACGTTGGAAAAGTCATTGTGTACAAAGAAAGTTAATTTTACTATCAACCTATGTCAAGTTGAAAAATTTTAAAGGTAATCATGATGGGTACAATGTGTCATATTTATTCTAAATGCAAAAATAAATTATTGTTTGATTTTTCGGGACCACAACTTCACTTTATTAATGGGATATTCATTTGGTGACTGTATTTAAATTTGGAAACCTGATATAACCGAAAATACTTTAGATTTTATTTCTTGAAATATAGTTAGTATAATTTCCTCTTTGATTTTCTTTCTGCCAGTCTCTTGCTGTCTCTACTCTATTCTCCTTCACTTGTCCCAATTTTGAAAATACTATCACTCTCAAAGTTAAAAAACAAAAACTCAGCAACCTCTCTCAGCACCTCACATGTACAGCCGGAATAGAATACACTATTGAAAGTTTGAAGCTATAAATGAGGTGCAGGTTCAGGCAAAAAGGGCAGTGAGTTCAAGACATGTTCCAAAGTGTGAAACTAAGATTGAGATCTAATAAATAAAATTGATTGAATTATTGGTTTCAGGGCACATACATTAACAATTCATAACGGGCTCTACAATTCAAAGGGCCTAACAATATGCAGGAAAAGAATGTGTTGTAGAAACATGAGTCTCCACTTCCAAGGAGAGTGAACCTGCACATCAATCTCTCCATCCAACACTGACAAGTGTAAGTAGAGACAATTTTATTGTTTACAGAATATAGTGTAAGTTCCCTGAAGGCATTTCCTTCTTTGAAACACAGTCTAGCATAAAAGGAAATTGTAAAATCTATGTGGATTACAGCACATTACATTTCAGTCTGTAAAGTTTATCTGTGGAAAAAACCAGTGGTTTGTTGGCGGATGTTTAACAGCCAGCTCTTTATGTGTAGTTCTGATATGAATGATGGTTAACATTTTTGTTTAATTTAACAAGTAAGATAAAAGAGAAACAACTAAGAAACAGCCAAGACATCTGTCAGAAGTTTACTTATTTATCAATGACATGAGTGACTTCTTTGCCAATTGGATAATAGTATTTAAATCCTGGAAGAATATTTCCTCAATTTTTTGTGCTATTTACAATGTAATGCTACAGATGAAACACAATTTTAAGTTTAATCTGTGTTTTGTTTCTTAAATCAAGACAATCCTAAAAACAATAAATCAAGCCCTGATTTGTAGTTTCATCTCATTTTCATGGTGCAAATATTCCCTCCCTGGCGAATTTCAAGCTAGCAGTGTGATGTCACTGGAGGCAGAGTCGGAATGAGGTGCAGAGCAGGGCACCATCATATATGTTTACCATGTAGATACACTAGATGTACAGAATCTTAACAGATAGCAGTAAAATATAGTAAAATAATAGAAAATGATGCATTTTGAGTATTCATTACTTTTGTTTATATTGTAATTTAAAAAAATTTGTGTTAATAATGATTGCTTTTAACTACCAACTCAACGAAACTTAGAAAAATTTAATAAGCTCTCATGAGCTGGTATGAACCAGCTTGGTACTGAAAAACCATTTGTTACCCTTCCCTCTAAATTACCATCCCACAGAATGTATATTTAGATGCATTCTGGTATAGCACACAGGGATGAGGCTAGGCACTGCTCCTCCTTCTGTCTTTCCCGTATCAAGGAATGGTACCATCAAACGTCTAGATGATTGTATCAGAAGTTATTTCAGCTATAAGTAACAAAAGCCCAATTACAGTGACTTAGACAAATGAGGGATTGGTTGGTCTCACATAACCAGAAGTCAGGAAGTAGGCAGCCAGCACTGACACAATGGCTCAACACGGATATTGGGAACCCAGACTCCTCCCATCTTCAGGATCTGCCATCCTAAGCACATCAGCTGTATCATCACGATCTCAACTTAATTGCTATAGCACCAGGTAAGTCTTCATTCCCACGGAAACGTGCAGGTAAAAGACAAAGTTGTTAAGTCTTTCTCTTTCCTTCTAAAAAGCCAGAGATTTTCCAAAAACCCCACCTAGATAACCACTTACCTGTTTGGCATGAGCTATGAAAATTGATGACACTTTTTCCATACATGTTGCCACTAAGTGCAAGCAACTGATATTAACCCTGAATTAGTGTGGTACCTCTCACTGCCCCCATCGGTGTCCTCTTCAAACTATTTTCCTTAATCCATAAAAAGTGGACTTCCTAAAGTGCAATTTTGATTATGTAACTCAGTTGCTTTTAACCCTTAATATCATTGTTCTTCATTATAAATTCTGTGTTCTTTAGCGTAACAAACAAGATCCTTCATATCCCTTACGTTCTGGTCACTGCTTCCCCTTGCAGCCTTTCCACACTCAGTCCTCCATCAAAGGATTTGGGGAGGAAATGGAGGTGAAGCGAAAAGCAGATTGAGATCTGAGATCATCTCATTCAGAAGGATCTTTCTCCACTTCCCTTTGCTAATTTCCTTCTTCTGAATCCTTGCAGAACATCCTTTTTTCACCATGTAGAATTGAAAAAAGTGTGGGATTTGAGTTGACAGTGAAAGAATCGAAAGTAGTTCAAAAATCCTGGCCAGACTGTGTTTGTGGAGCCTCCTCCAGTGCACATCTTCTAACAGCACTTCCCTTTCTTGATGCAAAATCACCTGTGCCAGGCCATCCTGTCCCTGAACTCTCATCTAACCTAAATACCAAATCAGTGATCTTGGAATCCCGCAACACTTCTGTGGAGTTTTGGTCCTTATGCTAACCAAAAGATCAAGTCAAATTTAGTTAATGGTTTTTAGCGTCCTGTAGACAAATCATCTGGATGATTATCTGAATTGATTAAATGGTTTGTAATCCTGTAGTTGCAATAGGTGTCCAGAATGGGTAAAAGGATCAAAAGCAGCTATTAAAATGCAAAGAAGAGGGCCAGCCCCGTGGCTTGGTGGTTAAGTGTGCGCGCTCTGATGCTGGCGGCCCGGGTTCGGATCCCGGGTGCGCACTGAGGCACCGCTTCTTTGTCCATCCTGAGGCCGAGTCCCACATACAGCAACTAGAAGGATGTGCAGCTATGACATACAACTATCTACTGGGGCTTTGGGGGGGAAAATAAATAAAATAAAATTTAAAAAAAAATGCAAAGAAGAGATGGGGGAAACAAATCACAAGCAGTTATTTTTTTCAAAATTATGCTATACATTAGAAGGAGAAAGAAACTAACAAAACACCTCTTAAGTATTAGACATTCTGCTATGTTATGTATGGACCCTTCCTTCTCCACATAAATGCCCTTGGAAGTCAGAATTATTGTCTTTTTTTTACAAATGAGGAGATAGAAATATAAGACAATATGAAACTTGAAAAAAATCACACAACTGTTAAAAGGCTTATCTGGAGTTATAATTCAGGCATTTTATTCTCGATAGACTCTTCTCTTTCCACTATAAATGTCTCAAAATGGGGAAGTGATTTTCATATTATCTAGAAGTAAAGAAAATTCTGAGAAAATAAATCAAATCTGTTATGAATTCAGTACCCTATGTAAGATCTCACGTTGAAATATAATCGGTAAATAGATATACAATTGTTAATGTTTTAAATATTTATTATATATTCTGAATATTGATATTTGAGATAAAGAATTTATAGTTTTTGTTTACAAAAAGTAAAATAAATGGACCGGCCCAGTGGCATAGCGGTTAAGTGAGCATTCTCTGCTGCTGCGGCCTGGGGTTCAGATCCCGGGTACACACTGATGCACCGCTTGTCAAGCCATGCTGTGGCAGCGTCCCATATAAAGTGGAGGAAGATGGGCACGGATGTTAGCCCAGGGCCAGTCTTCCTCAGCAAAAAGGGGAAGATTGGCGACAGATGTTAGCTCAGGGCTAATCTTCCTCAAAAAAAAAAAAAAAAGTAAAATAAAACTGTCCTACTGGCATGTATGACTGGGCGTATAACTCAGAGTGAAACAAGTTTTTAAAAATTTTTAATAACTCATTATTTTGAAATGGTTCTGAAGAAAACCGATAGATGATCATTTCATTGATTTTGAGATGAAAGTTTAATTAAGAATATTATGAAAATGTTATCATTCTTGGGGGACAAGCAAATATGCTGTGTTGATTTCTGTCTGAGTATCACTCTTAGAACATAGACATTTCAAAACTACGAGGAGATCAAGAAGAATTAATTTAAGGACTTGTTGTATAGATTTAGCTAAAACACACAGAGCTATAGAAGAACTTTACTACGTGAAGAGGAAGATTTTTTTCTAAGGTCTAATTAAAGTCTACCTGCCAAAGTCAATAAACATCACGCGTGCATAAGCCTTGTGAAAAGAGAATCCAAAACCTCAGCACCTTAAAAACCATTCTAGTTTCTGAAATTGTGCTATCACCATGTTGAAGGACGAAGATCTTGCTATTGGTGCACACAGAAAACCATTCATTAGAAAACCACTTCAATATCTCAGGCACATCTGTTGAACATAGACGCTACTTTTGTGTACTGACCTAGGAGATATTTACACTTCCACTAGCTCAGACAGTAATGTATTTATGTTGGGCAGACTATTTTACTTGCATTGAAAACGAATTGTTAACTAAAAATGTACTTATATTTTATAATTTGAATTCATAATTATTTATTGTTTCTAACACTATATGTTAAGACAGCTTGAACTTGTCATGCCTTGCATTTGTTGGTTTTTTTTTTTCAATTTGCTGCACTGATTGAAAATTGTAGACTATGATCACACAGAAGCTAGTAAATTATCACAAAGAAAAATAGAAGCATAAGTAGAATACAGATTAATGGCTTTGCAAATTCATTTGCCTTATGCAGTCATCAGCTGCTATTTTCTCTAATCTTCCATATACAGTCAATGATTGTACTAATAACTTTGGAAGCCAATGGGTATATTCGTTTCTCTACTTGTTGTATTTGCCACTTAAAAATTTATGCATCAAAATGTCATGAGGTTTCAATATAAATAATAATAGCAACTGTGGCATTTACTTCTACTTTACAAGTTTATATTTTCAAGGCTTTCCTCCCTAGCAACACAAATATTTTAGAATATTTTAATGCCATTCCTTCTCTTTCCCTATAGAGAATGAGGTTAATAAAATGCAAAATACGCTCTGGTGTCTTTGTACTGATGTTTTCAAATCCAAGAGAGTGCCAACAGATTTTCAAGACAGGGATTGAGTCAAAGAGCTTGAGAAATGTTAAGTTAGACAAAGATAAACGGGCATCTTTGCTGAAGGATTCCTCATACTCATACGTGAGGTTGTACAATGTTAAGCTCTAGGATGAAGATTTACCAGGTAATGTTTCACAAAATTAATGTATCATAGAATTCTATTAACATCTCTAAGACTAGTTATTTCAAGAGAAAAAGTTTGTAAATGCGGGTTTATGAAGAAGTTTAGTTTACCAGGCAGGTGGGAGAGAGATAAAGAGTTTGAAGATCAAGCGAGGTGTAAGGTGATAATGTTTTTGAAGTATATACATAGAAGATGTATTATTTTTATGATTACTACTATTATTATTAGTTTATCCATTAGTAGATTCTAACCACTCATTCAACCCAAATGGAGTCATAGCTCCTAGAGACCAGGAGTGGAACAAAGACCAACTCCAGCGTGGTTATCTACTTTTAAACCAAAAGTTATTTTCTCCCTGTTTCATCTGTTTCCTTTTCTTCATAACATATATCTGCTGAAATTGTCTTGTCCATTTACTTACTTGCTTATTCTCTTACCTTCTCCATTAAGAGGACAGGAAATTTAACCTCTCCACAGTGCATCACTTGTGTTAGAGCAATGCCTCACACTAGAATGTTGGCATTTGATACACATTTTTGAGTGAATAATACAATAATCAAATTTGATATTGTATAGCTTGAGGTTTATAAAAATCATGTACATTGTTTATTTGTTCTTTCAAGTATTTATTTAGTTAGGTAATGATGTATTTATTTGTGGTGTGCAAGTGGTCAGTAAATCCTCTCTCCGTTTCACCTTCAGTTCTGCTGTATAAGTGTATTATTTAATATCGTGGAAACAAGTTCCAGAGGGAGTTACAGGCTGGAAATATTGGGCCACAATTTGCTAATTTTCATTATAAATGATGTGGTGTCATTTGAATTTAAATTTATATAACTACTTTTATTAAAATCCAAGTTAAAATATATAAATTATCTTTCATATATATGTGCATATTTCTGAGTCACTTTCATCTGGTTTTCACAGACAAAATGAAGGAGGCATGAACCATTAGAGTGTCTTGAATGAGCAAAGACAAAGAGGAAATACGCTTGAGATCTAAGGAGCACCACTTCGCTAGGATGATGGGTGATTCGGCAATAACCTTTAAGACTGAGACTATTAGATCTGGGAGAGCCTACAATGCAAGAATTACGAGTTTGAACTTTATATAATTATCACTGAACTAGAGGGCCAATGATTTTTTTTCGCTGGGGAAGATTCGCCCTGAGCTAACATCTGTCACCAATCTTTCTCTTTTTTTCGGTTGAGGAAGACTAGCTCTGAGCTAACATCTTTGCCAATCTTCCTCTATTTTGTATGTGGGTTGCCACCACAGCACAGCTGACGAGTGGTGTAGGTCCATGCCTGGGATCTGAACCCACGAACCCAGGCCGTTGAAGTGGAGCACACCAAAATTAATCACTAACCCATGGGGCTGGCCCTGCGAGCCAATGTTTTTTACTCCTTAAACAGTAAAGACGTAATTAAATTATGTATCTACTCTCCACTGAATGTCTTTTTTTCCCTCCTGAAAATTGTTAGTGCTTTTTTGAGGAAAATGATTTGGAAAATGCTTGGAGGATAAGTTGAAACATTGATTTTATAAGGAGGAAGATTAACATAATAGCCTAATAGTTAATACCCAGTTCTGAGTTCAAATCCTGACTCTCGAAGGCATTTACTGTTGGCCATGGGCAAGTCAAGTCACCTCTCTGAGCCTTATGTTCCTCACCAGTAAAATGACAAATTCTTATACAAGGCTTTTCCAGAGGAGAAAATGATGTGTTTACAGCAATTAACATAGAACTTCATATATGGTATGCACCCTGCAAACATTAGCTGTTATGATATTTTTAAATAAATTATTTGATAGTTCATTTCTCCTAATGCCTATAGGGACTTATAACCAGGCAGGAAAAATTCGCATGAAATTTTAGTCTTCTGGCATGACGGTACTACTAAATTTGCTTGATTGTAGTATCTCTTGCTACAGTGATACTAGGAGCTTCTGGCTCTGTATGTGAGGGACTCTACACATATATACGCTAGTGCATCAGAAAGTGAGGCTGATTTTATTAAGAAATCTCATTTTTGGCTACAGTGGTTTAAAGAAGTACAAGTTCTTTGCTACTGCTTTTCCTAAATATTCTGAGTAGTCTCATGTATTCCTAAGTCTGAAAGTAAAGTCAGCTTTAAAAAAATAGATTCAATAATATCTCCATGGATGCAGGAGGCAATATTCATGAGTTTAGACTTAATACTGGGTAATTATACATGGATTTGATGTAGTTGGACACGTAAATAATGGAGAAACTGCTGTCAATTTTAATGCATTTTAATGCATTAAAAGAGGCCACAGAGCTCTAGTAAAGAAACTGTCCCTTATTGCATCGTCATTATTTGGCACATATGATATTCATGAAAATCAAAAGACTGAGAGAGAAGAAGTAAAAAAATAAGATATAAATTTTAAATGACTGAAATCAATAGATATTAGAATTTAGGTGTGAGTCTGTCAATACATCTCTCAAATTGTTTACTTTTACTGTAAGTACTACATACTACATGCATTATTTCTTCGTCAGCTAATAATAAAAGACAAATTTCCTGGGGCAGATAAAAAGAGACGAGTGACATGCTTTTCAAATGTAAATGCTTTAGATTTACAGAAATGTTTCTGTAACGTGAGTCAAAACATTTTATGTCATATGTGCTCAAAATTTTAATCAACTTATCACTTTATTTCATGCATAAAATATAGCACTATAATTTTCTTTTGAACCCGCATTGCTTTGTATTTTAACCATTTTTTGTTCTTGTCTGAATTGTATGTTACCCATATAAGAACTGCATTAGTAACAAAGGGACAGATCAATGCTAATTTTAGCTATTGCTCCAAGAATTTTAAATTTAAATTACTTATGAGTTCATTGCGATTTGTAGGACAATAAATGCAAGAACAGACCATTCATTAGCTGGCTGTCCATCTGTCCTTCCTAGAATTCAAATCCAGAAAAGGATATAACTCTGAGTTCAAGAATTGCTGCTGTCAGATGCCATATCCATTTGTTTTTATTTAATACATTTGTTATTATTAATGCAATCAATAATAACAATTTTACCCAGGGTATACAGTTACAAATCAGGGAGAAGGGAGACCTTATAAATGTCTTCTTGTGCTGATGGCTCAATATCGTGAGACCTAATATCTCTTTTCAAAATAAAATGAAAGGAGCAATCATGAAAAGGGAGACAGAGCTTAAAAATAAAGAAATATTTAAAAATTAAAGTGGAATTCCAAGATAGAAAACATTAAAAATGACAGAATTGATCATTTATGATACTTTTAAAAAAATAATCTGCCTTATATTTTGAAATGGCTAATAAAGTCTTTTTAAAAATTACAGAAATTAAGTAACTATTTTTTTCCAATTCAAATCAGAATGTGGCTCTTACAGCTATGTAATTGCCAGACTTAGTGGAATAATGACAAATTGACATTACTGTCAATGGCTTAAACAATTGATAAATACAGACTGGGTAGACAGTAAGTAAATAGTAGTGTTCCTGAAAAACAAACAGATGCACAGATACAGGGATGTAACTTCAATCTCCATGAATGTAGAACAGGAAGCTAAAAACAAGCTTCCTCACCAGGCCTGCCACTGACTCCCTGCACGTCCTTGGACAGCTATTTAAGCTTCAAAGTCTCAACTTCCTTCTCTACGGATTGAGAAGATTAGCTTTAAAAGCCCTGCCAGTAACCAAACTCTCCCATTCTGCAGTGCTATCCAAAGAGAGCCTCTCTTTCTCACTCTTTCATCTCTCCTCCTCCTGTCCTCTCTCTTCTTCCCCATGGGTATACACAGACACAGACACACACACACACACACACACACACACGGCAGAGAGAACATAAATACACACATTTCGTCAAAGTATATACGTATAATTTTAAAGAGATTGTTCAATTATGGGAAAGTTTTGAGCTATAATAAATGTTAAAGTAGTTTTGTTCTTAAATGCAAAAGAAAGAAGTGTGAGAAATAGATTTTTCTTTGATTTTTAAGAATTATCTTACTATCATTGAGTTAATAGAACAGATAACTAATGATTCAAAATAGAAAAAACCTGGAGTTCTCTCACTCCTGGCTGAGTAATTTAATTGGATAGAAAAATAGAATAGATTAGGATAGATATACATGTGCAAGTTCTAAAATATCAATGCACTTGCATTTGGTTTTATGAATGACCTGTTTAAAATCAAAGTTCATTTAAAAATGCTGAAAGTACATTCTTGTCCTTTCTTTTTTTTAATTTAAAGACTTTAATATAACCTGGCTAATGGAACTTGCTTAATCTCATTTAGTATATGACAAAAGAGGTTGTCCAGGAGAAGCACTGTTAGGATTTGCTTTTCAGTAGAGATCTTGCTGCCACCTATTTTCTCAGTCTTTATGCAAGGACATTTGCATTACAATTAGCTTCTTATTTATTGTGTACCTATCTGCAATCACTGATTATGGCATTTAATTTCTTTTCCACAGTTAGTGGCTGTAAAAATGGTTATGACTTCAATTAGAGTAGTCACACAAGAAAGGAGAGCTAGAAATATACACATATGTGCATGTGTCTGTGCCTGTGTGTGTACGTGTGTTTCATACACACACGTACATTCATTTAAATACCTAATTGTATGTTGCCTAAATTATGTTTCCCCAGCTCACTTTTAACTTGAGAGACAAGGTCACTTGGTCACTATTAAACCGGCCGAAGCCTATGTTCCACCCCGCCCACCTGCAAGACCTCACATTGACATTGATTATTTGCCTCTTTTTGTCCTCACTGGAGAGCAGTAAATATGTCTTTTCACATTCGCCTGGGACACATATCTTCAATAATTATTTACTGAATGGATAATAACAAGAAAAGAACGTTTAGACTGTGATATAATGTATTCTAAATAGTAAAGAGAAAGGAATTTGAATACTGTAGCTATTAAATTTTGAAGATTACTATAATTTGGATCACGCTTCCTTTATTTTAAAAGATGTTGGGGGAAAAAACCCAAAATTATATAACAAAATAGAAAACAACAAAATTGCAAAAACTCTTTTCCAGTGAATTTGGAGAAACTGTTTAATGAGCATCAAGCCAATATTTTTATTCATAATGTATTGTTCTAGAAATCACAAAGCATTTGCACAGCTTTCTTTCTTTACTTCTCATCCAACTCTCTGTATGCTTTTCAGTCATTCAACAAACATTTATTGACTATCTATCATGCACCAGGCACCAGAGATAGGACATAAAGTTTAGTCTACACCCTTAAGAAGGAAATATGTTTTCTGATGAAAACATTTTAAGTATATATACAATCATAAATAAAAATACATATTAGGACATTTTCGGGGTAAAATCCTATAAACAATAAAACTTTTTCAGTATTTCATAAGGTATAATACAAGCGAGCTGTGTTTATCTGAAAGCATAATTATTAAGGCTAATTTAGCCCCTGGATCCCCACACCGTACTAACAACCGCCCGCTTCATTTCCTAGAAAAATAGGCCCAGGTACAAAGAGAGCTGGATATGGTAGAGAAGAATTACCCCATTTTTTCTTCTCCGCATACATATCTAGGCAAATATCTGTATCAACTGATGAAATATACATCACTTGACTGAAAAATACTCAATTGAAATCGCTGGATGTAGGTAGTCATACTATAGGACCATACTAGAGTCAAGTGATGAAATTTCTAAGCCTACATTCTCCACAGATCCTATAAATTTCATCTTCTGAAGATCTTTCTAGTAAGCTTCTCCTCTCTAGTTAAACCTTTGCTCTGAGTTGGTCTTTCTAACCCCATTCACACTCAGATAAAGTTCTTCATCCACACCTCTACCTGGTTAACTTTCCAAAACCCAGATCTGATCGTCGCATTTCTCTGCTTGCCTGTGTCCACTTCTCCGTGCTGTCTAGGCACGTCACCCAAGCGCCTTGGCAAAGCAACACCAGGCCCTTCACAGTCCAGAGCCCCAACTCCTCTTTGGATCTTTCTCTCTTCTGAGCCCACATTCCAACCTTTCTCAAAGATAGTGTGTCCTTTGTCTTTTGCTTCCCTTTGGCTTTGCCTGTGTCCCTCCCTTGCCTGGAATACACTGTCTCTGTCTCGTCTCTCTTGTAAACATCTCCTTCTCCTTTCTACCTTCTACATTCTATTCTGCCTTCACTGAAGAATTATTAAATGCCATCTAATTCTTATTCACTGTACTAGGATTGGAAGAAATAGTAAGTAAATAATTGTTGGATTGTGGAAAAGGTATGATAGAAGCATAATAAAATGATATGTGAGCACCGGAAGAATTATAGAATGTTTAAAGGAGGTGACGTTGACTTAATATTTAAAAGAATATATGAGACATATGATGAGAGGTGCCTAGCTGCTAATTTTCTGGGCTAAGAAATGGGAAAAATGGATCAAAAGTCAATCATTTCATACAAAGGTCTGTAAACTGCCTCCCTCTTTCACATCCATATCTTACTCTCGCCCTGTAAATTATCTAGGCGTCAAATTCTTCCAAGATTGGAGGGTAATCTAACTCCCCTCACATGTATTTTCATGTAGAACCACACTAATTTAAAGCTTCTTCATCTCCTTGCTTAATCTCTTTTTATTCTCTCATAAACTATGGGTCTTCTACAATTTTATTTATTTATTTTATCTATTGATGACCTTCCTATTATTAAATTATTTTTGAGATTCTCTTAAACTTGGATAAACTTGAACTTCTCCAGCATAAGTATCCACATAAATTATTTTTTTTCCTTTTCCCTCATTTATATTGATGTACTAAGTCAAATCAGAGTTTTAAATTTCATAAACTTTCTCATATTGTTCCTCAACGTATTTTTGGTGTGTATGTGAAATTATTTGTAGTGGTTCTCCAACTTTAACATGCGTCGGAATCACCTGGAGAGCCTGTTAAAACACGGATTCCCGGTACTCTCACCCAGTGTTTCTGATTCAGTTTGTCTGGATGGAGCCTAAGAATTTGAATTTCTAGCTCTATTCCTGGTGCCCTGGGGATCACACTTTGAGAACCACTGCACTAAAGGAATAACACGTTAGAATGGAGATTGTAAAATTTTAGAAAAGCAGCAAACCAATAAAATTTAGTTTAATCCCTATGAGAAAACCAGTAAAGTAATTATAAAGGGCAGATCAGAAAAGTGATAGTAATTGAAACATGAACAAAATAAATATACTTCAAAGAAAGATTATATGTGAATTGAAAATGATGACTATCATGATAGTAAATTTAATTTGGAATGGAGGTGATGTTTTCTAAACAAATCTTTATATTTTTTTTTAATCCCACCATCTCCTCAGACTGGCTAGATCTAGCAATATGCTTATTTTTCTTGTTATGATAATAACAACTATAGATTCCATAACCTTGCTAAGAACTACCTGAATTTTTCTAGCCAACATTAGCCTATAAGGAAAGAAAAAATGTTGAGCAAAATAAATAGCGCTATGAAATAGATTCTCTTGCAAATCTCTAGTCTCCATAAACTTATTTCATCTACTTTTCTTCTCTTAAGATAATGATTAATTCCTCTCCACCAAAATGCCACTGTTTAGAACAAACATTGCTCCACCCTTCTGTTCAAAAGAAAAGCTCGCTTCTTCTCTAAGCCTCTGAAATAACCTCTATTAAAATCACAAAAACTTTCAGGTACTTAGGAACTCTACACTGAGAGTTTCATCCACTTTTCTAATAATCAACAAAATAAAAGAAGAGCCAGTGTTCCCTAGCTATGTTCAGTAGAGGAGGTAAAGAGGATTGAGAAGGGATTAATGGATGTAGTAAAAGGATACAAACTTCTACTTATAAGATAAGTAAGTTATGGGGAGGTAATGTACAACATGATGACTATAGTTATCAATACTGTATTGTGTATTTGCAAGTTGCTAAGAGTAAATCTTAAAAGTTTTCATCACAAGGAAAAAAAATTGTAACTATATGAGATGATGCGTTAAGTAAACTTATTGATAATCATTTCACAATATAGACATACGTCAAATCATTATGTTGGAAACCTTAAACTTATACAATGTTATATGTCAACTATTTCTCAATAAAACTAGATAAAAAGGAATTGGCAAGAATGGTTATGGAACGTAAGTAACGGAATTCAGTCAGGGCCATTCTTATCCACATGCAACGCTCCCTTTAATGGGTGCATTTATTTATATATCGAACTTAGAATCTCTCACCTAATATCAGTAGCTATTTATTTATTGTTTTATTTTGAGATCAATAAATCCTTTGTAATGTCTTGTGCACAGCAGCGCTTTCTGTCCCATGGTAAGGAACTCCGGCTGTACTTTGCTGAAGGCTAAGCCCCCAAGATCATGCTTCTGTGGCTTGGCAACTCCATCTTCCTCCATACAGTACTGATGAGACTCTTCTGTTTCATGCAGGACACCCACACTCTATCTCCTGTGGCACACAGAGCACTTGAATAAGCACACCTAGTAGAGAAGAAATATCCTTTTTTTGCTTAAAATGTATTAGACTAAATGAGCCAACAAGAGATTATCATCTTCCTTCCTACTAAGTTAAACATTCCATTAAGATGGGTTTTTGCTTCAAACTCATGAGTTTTCAAGCAAAGGTTTTTCTCACTTTATTCATGAAGTGACACACACGTGAATACAACCTGAATTTTTCCACGGGGTAAACTTTCCTTACCACAAATCTATCAGTGATCATAGAATTAAAAAAGGATTACATCTGTGGAGCAACAACTTTCTGACAATCTGATTTTCTGTCAGAAAAGTTAAAACCAGAGAAATGTGTGGTCATTTGTTGCTGCTTATAATAGAAGCTAAATAGAGTTTCATTTCCTGGCGATCCAGTTTTCCAGCAAACTGAATCTACCTCTATTTCACTTTTTTTTTCTTACTTTTCTTTGACTTATGAAGGAAATGGAAATAAACAGCAGGAGCAGCATGTGATATCATGAAATAGATGACCGTTCAAAGTCAACACACCTGGTATTTAAATTAGTGCTGTTCTCATTATTTTTAATTTTGGGGGAATAAGTTGAGAATCAGTTGATATACTAAGAGAATATTAGAAAACATTCAGTCCAACTTAATGATTTTAAATATAAAGACCCAGAGAAATGAAGAAATTTCATTCATCATTTGATACTTTTGCACCTATGTTCACCACGTGTCTTGGCTTGTCAATATTCTTAAATATTTGTTAATCATTACAATGCAGTTTACCATGTTCTTGAAATCTATTTTTCAAACTGCTGAGGTTAATCTTAATTACATGAGTTTCACGGAGATTTCTGAGTTTCAGTAACAGAATGGGATCTTGAAACCTTGTAATATTTCCCTTCATGAGAATAAAGTTCTTATTAATTGCTTTTATTTCTAATGAGAACGAACCTAGGGGATCTGAAGGATGGTGAACGCCATATACCATGATACTCCACTAAGAATTAAAAAGTAGAGATATTGACAATATTCTATGAATTAATGAATCTTTCTCAAGATATGAGGTTACATAACCTAGTGGAACCTAGTTAATGGTGAAGGGCCTCAAAGGGCTAAGATTAATTCCAAGAATACCATTAATTTTTTGATATTCCTGTAGAGGTGACTCTATGAGCCTCAATGAGAACATCAGTGAAAGGAAGTGAATGGCTTAGTTAGATGATTTAAAAATTATGACTTTCTCTAAATTGCTTTATAGGCTCCTAGAAATAGGGCACTATGGTATTTCTACATTCCCAGTTTTACAAGCTTTAACCATCTCTTTAAGAATGCAATTTCACCAATTCTTTGGCCATTTTGCATATTCGAAACCAAATTCTTTGTAATGCTCATGTGTACAATTTCAATGGTCTAGAAATGAGGGTCAAGTGTGAGATATCAATTTTCCCTTCCCTTATGTTTATGCTCACTGTAATAACTTTAAATTGGAGAAAATACTTTTAATATGACAGGTTATCAAACCATCAGTTACAGATGTGGCCTCATTTTACTGGGCTTTATTCACACGATGAATCTTGGACTCATTGTTAATGTAACACTGCACTAGCAATTAAGCATTGGGGTTTGGCGGCCTAGTTAAATATTATTCAATTCACTCATTGCTCACATCTCTCACATCTGAACTTTCAGTTAGCATTAATCCACGTGTAACGGAATTCTAGCTGCTGCAATTTGTGTTCTAAAGAGAAGTACTTGAGTGCCCTCAGGAGATGTCAATTTGTTTGTCTCCATATAGTTCAGCTATTCTTTAATTAAGGAGCTAAAGGAAATTTCAATAGAATCAATATAAAACGCTCATGTTTGCTGATATTTCCCTTGTGTGAATTAAACTTAATCAGCAAATGTAGGAAAAAAATTTAGTTCTTAATTTGGACAATTTTGCATTGTATAATTATTTTCATTCAATAAAGTCTACAAAAATTCTCAACTTTAGTGATGTTCATTCCATCTTATAAATAAGCTAAATTACCTATTTGCATGAGATAAAACTTTCCTTTACTAGGAACTCATTTGAATTCTCACAAAATGAAGACAATGGCTTAATTATTTTAATGAAAAAACTAGCTCAGTTCCTTGACAAAATCGTGGGTTTAATATCCTGGAATGATTTTATCCACCCACATAAGAGTCTCATTGTGTATAGTTTTAATTATACACAATGTCATTCAAAATGAAAGATATTTAAAGTACAGCCACATGAGAATGTATAGAAAGAGACTCTGAAACAAACATTTTGAGAAAAACAAAAAGCTTTGAAATCATTTTTCTTCAGTGACTTAGAACCTTTAGTAGGTTCTAATGGCACAATAAGATGGCATAGACATTTTTACATGTTTGGAGTTAATGTGATCACTGTAGCATTTCACTGCCCTCAATCTTTTTGTTTCCCTTGATCCTGAAATTAAACGCATCACAGATTCTGGGTTCAGAGCAAACTGCTAAATTACGTCTGACATCCTTGTACTTTGGGGAGGACATTTCTCCTCGCTATCAATCTCCTTTCATCTAACGTACTGTTATCAACCACTGCAATCTCAGAACCTAGTATGATGTTGAAAACTGAAATTGGTAAAATAATTTGAGGAATAGCAATAGCTATCTTGCATCTTTGAAGTTTATTTTTGTAGTATTTTGTGTTTAAGCTGTCTTTCATTTACATTTTAATTTCTTATTTCAATTAAGTATGGCATTTGAGTAGGTACAAAGATTCCTTTCTGCTTTTATTTCTACATTTTATATTTTATTGACTCTCCATTTTATTATCACTGAAATGAGCTAATTTTCATCATCATTTAACAAAACAATTTCCTTGTCTTTGCAAAACCCAAACATATGAGAATAAGTTGGTTTTGAAAATTTACAAGTAGACTTAAATGGTTTTAATTACATAAATATGTAGAAACAAACACTAAATATATTTTCCTGAGGCAGACCAAGTTTTATTCAAAACTTTAACAACACGTTTCACCAAAAACAACAAATAAAAACAGTATTTTATTTAACATTTATTCACTTTTTCTTGCTATATATTCATGAAGATGTCAATCTATTAAAGAACATATTTCAATATTTGATTTATATTGCTTCAGTTTCCCTTAAATGATCTATTTTGGAATACGTCAAATGCCAGCTCCCCAAAAGTACTGCCAAAATAATCTATTGGTAAGTAAAGTTCAGTGCACTTCTTTTAGCAGTAAAGGGGATCATTTCTTTTTTTTTTAAAGATTTTATTTATTTATTTTCCCCCCAAAGCCCCAGTAGATAGTTGTATGTCATAGCTGCACATCCTTCCAGTTGCTGTATGTGGAACGCGGCCCCAGCATGGCCAGAGAAGCGGTGGGCGCCGGGGATCCGAACCCGGGCTGCCAGCAGCGGAGCCCGTGCACTTAACCGCTAAGCCATGGGGCCGGCCCAAGGGGATCATTTCTTTGACAGAATATCAGTAGCATCTCAGAATGGTGATAGCAAATTTGGGATATTAATGAAGTTTTTGATAGGAGTCATGTTCAAGGCAAGTCTTTCAAACAAGGGCTTAATTAGGATTGGTAAGCATCCTAATATAACAATTTAGAATTGGTGGACTCAGTGAGGTGAGGCGTTCGAGGTGAGATTTTCTATCAAGACTGAGAAACTGTTATTTGATGCTATCTATTGAGAAGTTGAGTAATCTGATATTTGTTTAAATAGGTTTGCTAAAAGTTCCTAAAAGAGCAGTAAAGTAATTTCCATTGTTGATCTCACCAGGCAAAGGGCAAGAGTTTCTTAGAAAAGTAAAGTTGTGTTAATGTACACAGTAAACTATACAGGAGTAGATGGTTCATGTTCTTGGTGTCTCCCTGCTCCCAACTCCCTTCCAATCAACTCCACCCCCACTCCTCCCATGATCATTCTTCATCCTGATCTAAAGAATAGACCATTAACAGCTGGGAATGTGATCAATCCAGATATTCACAGATATTTATCATGTGATACCCACATATACATTTTCCAGGGGTAATTGTTTCCGTTCGGTAAGGCCTCGGCTTGTTCTGTCCTGTTTGTTTGAAGATCATTCGTTGGATCATTGACGGTGCAGCAATTGTACAGCAGAATATAAGATTCCTGAGATAACACATCTGAATGCTGCAATGTAGACAAATAATGAAGGAAAGAGATCATTAGAGTTTGTAGCACATTTCTCAACCAAGAGCCAAGAGTGCCCGATTAAGTTACATAAGTAGATCTCATCAATCTAAAGAGTCTTCAGAACCGTACATGGGTGATTAGCCTAATTTTCTAATTTTATCATTTGTTTGCTTCCCAAATATTTTTAGTAATATTTGAGAATAGTAATATTTAACTAATATTGAATAGTAATATTTAGGAACCCAGAAAAGTGTTCACGGATGTAGCCACAGCCTTCTTAGGACTCTTCTAAAATAGCACATGATCCCCTCAAAGGCTAATATTATATCAAAAGCATTTCTATTCTGCATCTGTCCAAATCATGACCCTATCAAGCAATAAGATCTATGGCATTGGGGGAATTCTCTAACTCTAATGCTGTTGTTTAAGCCTTGCATGTTGGATTCTCCTTATTTCCTTGGCCTGTTGTAAAGCATAAAAGTTAAGAGACTTGAAGTAATTCAGAACTTCCCTTGTGTGCTTTAGCTTCTGGTTCCTAACTGGGGCTGTTTTTCTCCTTCTTAAATGAACTTATCCAGTGATTTCAAGAGGGAAAATTGATATGTCCCAAAGGACCCTGGGTGATGTCAGGGACTCTCGTGAAGGCAGACATCAGTTAACCAGAATAACAAATCCCTGTTCATTCTCCAGGTAGTAGCCAATAGGCTTTTGAGCCACAAATCTAGTATTAGTCATTGGGTATCACCCAATGATCTATTTTCAGCCAAAATACCCCTATGGGTTGTTAAATAGTATTGTAACATTTTGCTGCTCCTGATCCTTGAGATCTTCAATTTTGGCTCAATTTATAAAAGTATGAGTAAGCCAACATCTAAATTTTCCTAATAGCCTCATGAATAGGGGAGTCCTTGGAGATGTCAAGGAAGAAAGCAGCAGAAGAGCGTTTAATCTAGTCATTTCATCTGCATTGAAAATCTCCCCCTTTTAAATTGGTAGATGTGGAGTCATAAAGGACAAAAGAATGTTCCTCAATTAAAGCCTGAGGGGACAGTTATGGGCAGGGATGTGGGGATTGTCTGAGAAAGATTATAGCTCCTCGCCACCTGATTAGTGACTTCAAGGAAGAGAGTTCAGGTTAAAATAGGAAATTAGACGCTTGATTATCTCTCAGACCTATTTCTCTCACAAAATTTACTCAAATACATTGCACTGATATAATCTCAGTACAGATATTTGACTTCACATATATGCATGAAATGTGGTGAATATTTAGATGATATAAATGTGAAAGATTACTGTTTTCTAAGATACTTTAGTGTTTACTTTTTGATTTATTCAAGCAAGTTCTGAATCCATTCTAAAATATGGCTCTTCTTTCCTATGATGATTCATTCAAAACAGCTATAAGGAATTTTTGTGGCAGCCATCACTGAACTTACATCACTGATACTAAAAAACTCTCTTCATTGTTTAGTTCTGTTTAAGCAAAATGCAGAAAATTGATAATTCAAAGAGAATTAAGTAAATTACTTTATAATCTTCTATAATACTTTAAAAATAGCATTAACTCAAAAGCTATAAGATACTCAATATTCTCATTAAATTGCAAAAGCATAGTTATTACAGGTTATGTAGTTTGTAATAGAAGTCCAACTAGTCCTGTCTTTATGCAAAATCACTTTTCCAGAATCTCAAACTCTTTCACATTACGCAAAATTGAATATTGGATGTATTTTTATACAATGAAAGAAAATTTTCATGAGAATTATTTTGCCATCAATAAGAAAAGTCAAAAGTACACCCAATGTGATAAGTATATATTTTAGTATATATTACCAAAGCTTCTAGCTTCATATTTAATCATTAACATGAAACTAATTTAACAATGTAAATATGAGTCAGAGTATAGCCTATCTTTGAAAAGATTTGACTCTTTGTGAAGCTTAGGTTTGTTTTCTGCCCTTTTTCTGACGTTAAAACTCACTAAATTTTAATTTATCTTTCTATGATTCTCAGCAAGAAAGTAAAGAAAGCGAAAAATGAAGGAAATTCATTTATAGGCACCTGAGATTCCTAACATATGGTAATGAATAAAAGAATGATATAATTAGATTAACATATTTTCAAGAATTATTTCCAATAATTTGCATATTTCCAAGATTATATAGCCAAATATAATCAAAAGTATTGAGACAAAAAGATTATTTTGCAAGATAGTGTGTTTAATAGTCTGAGTTACCCACACTGTTAATTAAGATGATATTCTCAAAGCAGTGTACGTCAAGGGTCAAAATTAATTCAAAACAGTTAATATGATGACATTAAAATATACTCTATGAAAACTGATCATTAGGCAAAAAAGATATCTATTTTCTTCTATTTACAAAAGGAAAAAACATTGTTTAATTTTGATTCATAAAAATTGACAAGGCATAGTTACGTCCATACTTTTCTTCCAGTGATTTTGCCAGTTTTGTAGTATGTGGAGGATTCCCAACAAACTATGCTATGGATTGAATTTTATCTCCTCCAAATGCATATGTTGAAACCCTAATCCCCAGTGTGATGGCATTTGGAGATGGGGCCTTTGGGAGGTGATTGGGTTTAAATGAGGTCATGAGGGTGGGGCCCTCATGACGGAATTAGTGCCCTTGTAAGGAGAGACACCAGAGAGCTTGCTCTCTCTCTCTGTACCATGTGAGGCTGCAGAGAGAAGTGTCCATCTGCAAGCCAGGAAGAGAGCTCTCAGAACCTGACCGGGCTGGCACTCCAAACTCGGACACCAGTTTTCAGAACTGTGAGGAAACAAATTTCTGTTGTTTAAGCCACCAAGTCTATGGGATTTTGTTACGGCAGCCCAAGCTGACTAATACAGACTAACTATGAGGAAGAAAGTGTTATCCAATTGGAATGCAACTGAATGCAGTTTTATGGAAAGCAAGGCACTTTCACTAAAGAATTTCTGTCCAGATATTTCCAACAATCTAGAAAGCACTACAATGGCAGATTCTCCCAGGATAATCAGCACTGATTTACTGTAATAATCTATCAACTAATCTAACCCACAGAAAGTCATAGCATACTCTGTAGACTATGGTGTAGATAATTCTGTTGTGGCGTCCAAAGAGTTTGCGAAAGGTAGAAGAGGCAAGCTGACTTCCTGCTAAGGTTTTCCAATTCATAATAATAATGATGACGACAATTTGTTATTTACAGATGACTTTGCTCTAAAATACATCAATTGATTCTCACAACAATCTCTGGGCTGGGTAGAGCAAGTACTATTTCTACCATTTCATAGATGAGGAAACTAAGGGCCTAGTGATTTCAGAGGCTACCTTTATCATATCATAGCCTATACTATTTTTCTTATGCATCTCAGTATATTTATACCTGGTTCATTTGATTCCACCAATCTCTGTCTAGTCATGCTTTATTATCACATTGTTTAAACGTAAAAGCTTCATGGTATGTTTTAATATCCAATAGGACTACTTGCCCATTGTAGTTTTTATTTTTAGTGTTTCTGTAGATTTTCTTGAATATTTATTTTTCACATCAATGTTACTATCAGCCTGTTTAATATCATTAAAAAAACTTGTTTTGTTTTGTTTGGAGGGGAAAGATCATGTTAACTTTAAATTTGTAAGCTTAATTAGGAGCAATTGACATATTTATCATTTGAATCTACCTGAGAACAAGGGATGCTTTTCCATTTGCTCAAGTCTAATTTGTATCTTGCACAACTGTTTTTAACTTTTGCTCGTAATAGATTTTGCATATTAGTTTTCAAATTTATCCTTACATATTTTATCTTGTTTGTGGCTATTGTACGTGGTATTTACTGTTATACCATATAAATTGTTGTTGTCGGGGTTCATGAAGGTAATTGATTTCTGTGTGCTAATTTAATATCCTGCAACCTAACAAAATTATTTGGTTTGATTTACTTTTTTCATTGATGCTTTAATGATTTCCAGATATATTATCATAATAGCTACAAATAAAGATGGTTTTGCTTTCTTTTTTTCAATTTATTATCTTTAATTCATGACTTTTTGTTTCATTTTGTTTACTCTTCCATCATGACAGTGATAAATTACATAAAGGAGATAGTAAGAAATTATATGCCTCGTATTTGGATGTAGTATTTCCCACTGAGTGAGATGCTGCATGTAGTTCAAAGGAGTCCCTATCTATCTTTGTATTAAAACAATGTTGACTAATTTTATTTTTCTTGTGTGTTGTTATCAGACAGGTGTTGAATTAGCCAAAGTCTTTTTTGGCATGTGTGGAGATAATTGTATGATCTTTATCCTTAGATCTATTATTAAGATAATTTATATCATGGGTTTCTAATATGAACCAATTTTTATTCCTGAGATCAATCCAACTTGGCATTGGTGTATTACTATTTTTAATGTAGTTTTGGATTTTGATTGCTAAAAGCTTATTTAACGTTTGTCCATTGACATTTATAAGTGATGTTATCTATGATTTTTGGTAGTACATTTATCAGATTTAAGTATAAATGTTATGCTTGCTTCCAAAAACATAAGTCTTCTTTCATTTTCTATGCTCTGGAGTAATTCTTGTAAATATGAGATGATCTGGTCTTCGAGAGGTGGTAGAATTTGCTTGTAAACCGTTTGGCATAGAGATTGGGGGCAGTTCTACAACGTTATCTACTTCTTCTGTAGATATGAGTTCGCTTAGACCTTCTATCTCTAATGGTTTAAATTTGATATTGGGTTTAAAATGATATTTAAGTAGTTAACTAGACATGTGGTGATCAATATTGAATCATTATGCTGTATGCCTGAAAATAGTATAGTAATGTTCTATGTCAATTATACCTCAAACGCAACGATCTTAGGCTAGGAAATTCTATTTTATCTAGGTTTTTATGAAGGGTTGCAAAATAGGCTCATGAATTTTAAAATTTCCTCTGTGTCATTCGTCATTTTCTCTCATAATTTATTTTGTATATTTTTGCCTTTGCTCTTTTCTCTTCAGTTAGCTAGTAGTAGCTTCATTTTGTTATATTTTCACTGAACAGTGTTTTTAATCATTAATTAAGGATACTTTTTTTGCATTTTTACCTAATTAATTTCTACTTTTATTTTTATTGTTTCCTTTTTAGTCTCTTTTGAATGCACTCAAATTATTGAATAATAAAAGGAACTCTACTACACACTTTATCAAATTCACACAACTGTTTATGTCTGCCTCATTTGTTGTAAAATATCTCTCTCTTTCTCTCTCTCCCATTTGAAAGTAACTGATGCATTTAGTTCCTTTAGCCTTAAATATATCAGTGTATTTTTCCTATTAACAAAAGATACTTTCTTACATTCCTGTAGGGCAATTCACAAAATCAGGAAATTTAGCATTGATACAATACTATTATCTATATATCTAATGCACAGTCCATATTCAGATTTCCTCACTAATGACGGGAATGGTCTTCAAAACTGCTTTTGTTCCCAAGCTAGAATCTAATCCAGGATCATGCATTATATTTATTTAACTGACATATACTTTAAATCTCCTTTGATATGGAAGGATTTGATCTCACACACATTCCATATACATACATATGCATATATGTGTATAGTCACATCTGTTTGCATGTATATACAAACAGACATATGTCTATATCTTATATCTACATCTTTATCTATATATCTATCCCTAGATATTAAATATTCTGAGTTCATACTTATATCTCCATTAAAATCAACACTACAGAGGACTCTCTAGTCTTCTGCCTTTTGATATTTATAATTCTCTTCTCCAACAATGAGAAACCTGTCTCCCATTATCCTCAGTATAATTTCTCGTTTGCACAAGCCGTTTCCAGTTATCTTCATTCTATAAATCTGAGTTTCCTTCCGTCGACATATCTCTTCAGAATGAAGAATTTCTTTTAGCATTTCTTATAACGACGATCTGAGGGAGAGTTATTCTTTCTGCTCTAATCTTTTTCTCTTCTACCAGGACTCCGTTATATTTGAGTATTGCCAGATATTATTTCACAGAAGGCTGAGGAAATCCTAGATTTTCAGTATGATTTTCCTATAAACTGGGGAAAAATTGTACAGTTTTTATTACGTTAACCTTTAGTAACATGGTCTCTGCATGATCATCTCCATCTAAGCTTTCAGGGAAATCAAATGCTACAGCATCAATCTATGGATCATAAGTTTCTGCAAACGACTCTACGTAATGGCTTTAAGTAATCAAGACCGTTATTATTTTATGTAGTTACCTTTCTCGAGGGAAAGAAATAATTTTGCTACCACTCTGCATCCCCCACCGTGTCTAGTCCAGTAAGCATCTACTCAAAACTCTTTTGCTGATTGCCTGTGTCCCCTACTGATCTTGCCATTTAATTCTCCATCTCCCCAGGGGCTACTGCAATCTCATATTAGACAAGCTCCAGAGAGCAGAGAAACAATATGGTACATTATGTGTATTACACATTTCATTAAAAGTACATATTATGCAGACAACATTGTAACAGCAAAAGTCAAAGGGAAAAATTCAGTACTAATTCTACCTCCTTAACAAATCAACTTTCTTGTTTCTTCATTGCCTTTCAGCCCTTATTGGTACACTCTACAATTTTGCATACCTAAAATAACAAGTTGGTTAAAGTTTTATATTCAGCATTGATTACATTTTAACAAGAAATATCTGAATGTCTGTTATATGTATGGCAAGCCAAGCCCTGGAAATTTATAGAGAAATTATGTTAACCCATAAGCACATTGAAATGACCATGGAACACAGATTACTAAAGACTGAACAATACACTATGTAAAATGCTGGGTTTTTCTGTAAAGATTTTAACTCTCTTAAAATTGAGACTATGGAAATATGTATGCTATTCCTATTTTACTTGTTTATAAACTTAGTGCTATTTGAAGAAAATGCAGCTCAAGGATGGAGGAGAAATGACTTTGAAAACCTGGATTGAAAATATCTTGAATCTGGTAATGGACTAGGCAGAAGTTTAAGAAATGAAACAAAATAGCAAAATGAGTTCAATACTGTATGATAATTCTACATGTTTGACTATTGTTGAGTCTCTTCTCACAAAGAAGACAATTTGGATCTCAATCGCCACATCTTAAAGTGAGGAGAGGGCAAGATAAGTAATATCCAAGTCCTTTTCCACACTAACACTCTAGGTGGTACTCTATCGCAGGACTCTACCAATGCGGCCTAGAGGAATAGAAGGATTGAATCAAATCCCGTCACTCAGAATTTTACTTGGTCTTTCATCTGGTGGTATAAAGCCTAAATGCTTTCCATATGTAGAAAATAATTTAATTATTATGTACAGAAACCACACACGGGGGGTAGATTATTTGAGTTCCATCTTAATATGTAGCGTAAATGTTCTCTATGCTCATGTACTAGATTTAACACTGATTCTACCACGGAGGCTCTTTCGTGTGCTTATTATGTCTTTTTATATTCACTTGCTTCCTGAATGTTTAATGGGAAGATAATGGCATCTGAGTAGTGGTTTGGAAACACTGGAATTCTTTTTGAAGTCTCTGTTACAATTAAATGTAAATACATCCAACTAATAAAATATCTATGACTCCAGGAATCAAAAATCAGCTGGACTCAATGTGACACATACCAAATGCTTACAGAATTGCTATAGAGATGGGATTGTTTATTGGCAAATGTAGAATGCAAATATGACACTATGCAAAAATTCATAGCTAAAATTCACTGAGCACACACTGTTGGTCATGTACCATGTTAAGTAATTTTCATATACAACATTTTATACTCAGAACAGTCCCGAAATTTTGCATTGTTCTTATTTATAGATGAGAAAACAGAGAGCTAGCAGGGTTAAAAAATAACCTGAAATCTCACGCCTAGGAAATGAGTGATGGATCTGACCATTACACACAGATCTATCTAAATTCAAGACGTTTTTATATATTTTAACATCTAGTTGAAAATTGGAACTCTTCCTGTCATTAACAATGGAGGCCATATTGGGAGACATCCTAACCTTTCTAATTCATTAGTAGAATGAATTACTCACGCACACAACACTGTAGATGAGATTAATTTTGATATGTTATTGAATTCAAGTCATTAGCTTTCAAGGAATTGAACAAGTTCTGCCTGCAAAAGCTCTATCAAGTTATTTTGTCATTGTTCTTGATATTATACCACCAAATAGATATTTTAGATTTTATAAAGCACTGTTACATAAATTGCCTGATTTGAGCCACGTGACAATCCTGTGATGTAGACCAGGAATTAGGACCGTCATTTAATACAGGAGGCATCAGAGTCTCAGAGAGGCAGAACCTAGCTCCTCTCGGTTTTCTGAAACTGAGTGTAATGTTTGCAGCTACATCACACTTACTGTTCATATTTTTTAACAAACATGTTTAAAAATTTTGGTTTACGATTTTCTTTTACATGGAACCGTACTATTTTTTTCTAGTTCTAGAAGAGTACCATGCCTTACTTTCTCACCATAAGGTCTTCTGGATTCTTCTATGAGGAACACTGTTCCTCCACCTTCCACAGCCCTTCACCCAAGCATTTGTATCCTCCTCAAAGAATCTCAGCTTTTATATACAAGGTGTCAAACTTCCCTCCCCTAAGGGTCTCCTTGGTGAAGAGGAAGAGTGTTTCACCTACTATACTTTCTTACACCATAGATCTTTCTGCTCTAACAATGATCATGTTTGAAATGTTACATTTATTTGTGGAAACATTTACTTAATTTCTGTCTTCCCACTCCACCCCAGAGCTGTAAGCTCTGTGACATCATGACCCTCCACCATGTTCAGTTTTTACCCTCTTCATAGCTCTCAGCTTGGCTGCTCAATAAATGTTTGTGGAATTGAACTGAATATAGTTACTTATTTCAAAATGCATTAGAAGTGAATTAACATGGTGTGCAATTAGACTAAACGAGCCTTTAGAGTTGATTTGGTTATCGATGAGAGGCTAACATCACTAGGCAGCAATCTGAAAAAGAAGTTTTCACGAAGAGACCAAATGATCGCTGTCAGGGTAGGTTTCTGTTGTCTGGTTTTCAGCTCTGCCTCAGGGATAAGATCTGAGGCCTTTGAAGCAATAGTTTTTTGTTTGTTTCTTTGTTTATTTTTCCCTCACGCCTGCATGAAACACAGAAAGATCTTGGACAATGAGAATAAAAGGGAACTTCGTTTCTTTTTGGAATTTTTGGGGATAAGCATATTTGAGAATGCAGGATAATAGAGAAATATCATCAAGAAAGGTCATACGGTAGCTTGTGACAGAGGCTCAGCAGACACCGTGAAACCCCACAGTGTCCTGGCTGGACAGTAGTAAGGACTAAAACATCCTAGCAACGAGCTCATATTGGAATACATGGGAGATGCTGTCTGTGAATTCCCAGAAAAATATGATGGGATTTTCAGGGGACTGAAACCCCTCACTCCTTCAGGCAGGGGCTATGAGTAATGTTACCCATGGTAAGGACTAGAGCTATGGGATCACAAAAGAGACTTATGTTTTCAGAGAAGTAAATACATTGAAGTTATCTATTTCCCAATAATTTGATTAGAAATTTTATTAGGCTATGTTTTACTTAAGGAAAGGCAGCATACATATTCTCCCTTTGCTAGAAAGGAGATTTTAATTTGACTGGCAAGTAATGTACTGCTAGAGCCGTAAACTCCACCAGTGACGGTATTAATCAGCGAGTATTTATGAATGGAGAACGACGTTTGAATTAGAGAGACCTGGGTTGAAATTCTGATTCTGTGAAACCCTGGTTAATCTCTCATTCTTAATCATCTAATCTCTAAATTTGAGGTAATGCCTTTTAACCTAGCATTGATATTGAGATAACCAAATGAAATAGCTAATATTTTGTGTCTGCTACTTCAGAGTACATAACAGATGGTTAGTACTCACTAGGTCTCCCTTCCTTTCTGCCTTCTTCACTTATTTCTCTAATCCTTGGTTTTCTCCAATGGAATATTTTATGGCATTTGAATTTATGATGTTTATATTTAAATAATTGTTTTAGTATAAAACAGAGCAAAATATTTTTATATTCATAACTCTAAAAGCAGAAAAAAATGGGAAACAAGTATTTGATAAATGAATTCAAATTTATATAGCTGGCATTTAATTTTTCATAAAAAGTTTGTCAGCACAAATACAAAATGAAAACAATTATCATTATAGTCATTTTTGACATTTTTACAAATCAATGAACAACTATTTTTAAGGAAAAAAGGCATTACATTCATTTGACTGGGTTGTGATAATGATTATATTTTGAGGTATTGGTGTTTATAATAGAATGAAACAGATAGGTCATAGTATAAGGAACTGAGACAGAAAATAGCTACTTTGGGACATTTACATGAAGTATACATAGGAATAGTCTATTCTTCCAAGAGTCTTATATTTGACAACCTTAATCTCTAGAATAAAGCTGAAAATGAAGAAAAAGAAAAACAAAGTAATTAGATAGCATTATATTAATAACAAAATGTTTATAGCATGGAATATTATGCCCTCCATTACATCTTCTTATTAAAAAGATTTTTTCCTGCTTGTAAAAAGAATAAATTCTTATGCAAATTATGAAAAATATGGAAAGACTAAATAAAGACAATAGCAATATTCACAATCCCATAATGTTGAAGTATCTTTCCTTCTTTTTTCTATATGTTTTTGTAAACTATGAAGTATCATGATTGCCAGACACAATAATTACAAGCTTAGAATAACAAGTTTGACAAATTGTCATTGTTCAGTGTTTAGTAATAATAATTGCAACTATTTATTATCCACTCGCTAATGTTCCAAGCAATGATCTACAAATGTATGTTTTTATGCAATATATATTACATACACTACAAATAATCTGTTGAAGTGATTACTAATACAGAGACATTACTAGTGATAAATGTGGGATTTTAAGATATTTTCTTGTTGAAAGTCACATAGATAATAATCCGTGGATTTCAGAATCAAATCCAGATCTTTCTAAATCTAAAACCTATTTTCTTATCAATATGCAGTGATACTCAAGATAATTTACTACTGCCTCTACCGTACAACTGGCACACACTTAAGATCATAAGCATGCAAAAAAGTAAGAAAATTTGATGGATGCGCAACGAAGAAAATAGTTCAGAGAAGCAAATCCAGAAATGGACCAGATGTGGAAATAATCAGACAAAGCCTTTAAAATAACTATTATAAAACTTCTAAAGTATCTAAGGGAAGAAGCGGACAACCAACATGAAAATATGAGTATTTTCGGGGCTGGCCCAGTGCCACAAGCAGTTAAGTGCGCACGCTCCACTGCCGCAGCCCGGGGTTTGCTGGTTCGAATCAGGGCGTGCACTGACATACCGCTCATCGAGCCATGCTGTGGCGGCGTCCCATATAAAGTAGAGGAAGATGGGCAGGAATGTTAGCTCAGGGCCACTCTTCCTCAGCAAGAAGAGGAGCATTGGTATCAGATGTTAGCTCAGGGCTGATCTTCCTCACCAAAAAAAAAACAAAAAAGAAAGAAAATATGAGTATTTTCAATGGAGACATGGAGAAACTAAAATAAATGAAAATTTTAAAAATAAAAAATTATGTCTGAAATGAGGAGTCATGATATTAACAGAGTGAATAGAGCAAAGGAAAGGATCAGTGAACCTAAAGAGAGGTTGATAGAAACTATCCTTAGACATAAATAATAATGATAATAATAATAATAATAATGCAGTTCAGTAAAATACAACAGCATGTACCAGACTTGTGTGGGAAATACTGAAGAGTCAAATGCAAGCATATTTGGGGATCCAGGAGAGGAGAGATGATGGGGCAAATGAAATACTTAAAGACTGGTGGTAATATTCAAGGAAAGACATTAACCAAGATATTCACTAAGCTCACTGAACACCAAGCATGATATAAAACACACACAAACCGGAAAAGAGTGTTATTTTTCAAACTGCTGAAAACCCACAGGAAGGTTGTTACGTTGTTACATGTTTGTTCTGAAAACTCTGAGGTTCAAATAACACATAGGTTTCTTCACATGGAGTGTCTCATACATAAAAATTACTGTGTCAGTATTCCCTATTTTGTGCTGTTAAAAAATTGGTGAATCTAGCAAAATCAAAGTTGTTACAGTCTTGTCTGTTTTCAATTTGCAAAGAAATGAGATCTTATAAACTCTCTGTTAATTCGTGTGTTAGTTGTACAAAGGAAGTTCTTTGTCAAGAGCCCTTTTTATGAGCTAATGAAATTGAAGAAATTTTCAGTAAGATTACTACGTTGCAGATTGTTGATGGATAGTCACTGGCTTTAAATACTGACATTGACAAAGTTTAAGGATTCCAAAAAAAAAATCAAACTCAGAAAAATAAGGTAGAGTAACTTACATAATATTTTGATATCTGTATATACTTGAGGGAAAATAAAATAAAAATCATTATTTTTAAATATTTTATGTAAAGAAGTGTAATTTTATTCAAAATCCATTTCTATATTATTAGAAATTTTAACATAGTGCTTTTCTTTAAATAAAAAGAGAAGTTTGGTTTGTAAAAGAATTTCACCCTCGAAGTATATTTTTTTACAAATTAATTGAAATTTTGTATTGACCAATAAAAAGTTCCTGGTAATAAAAGAAAAAAGCAATACATTATTTTTCAGTTGTTACTTGATGCTAGTGCAAACTTTATTGTGGGATAAAAAGGATAAAAAGGAGGTAACGCTCTTCGACATCGGTCTTAGCAACATATTTTCAAGCACCACGTCTGACCGGGCAAGAGAAGCAACAGAAAAAATAAACAAATGGGACTACATCAAACTAAAAAGCATCTGCACAGCAAAGAAAACCATCAACAAAACGAAAAGACAACCTAACAATTGGGAGAAGATATTTGCAAACCATACATCTGATAAGGGCTTAATCTCCAAAATATATAAAGAACTCATGCATCTCAACAACAAAAAAACTACCAACCCAATTAAAAAATGGGCAAAAGACCTGAACAGGCATTTCTCCAAAGAAGATATACAGATGGCCAACAGACACATGAAAAGATGTTCAAAATCACTATCAGGGAAATGCAAATCAAAACTACCATGAGATATCACCTCATGCCCGTCAGAATGGCTATAATTAACAAGACAGGAAACAACATGTGTTGGAGAGGATGTGGAGAGAAGGGAACTCTCATACACTGCTGGTGGGAGTGCAAACTGGTGCAGCCACTATGGAAAACAGTATGGAGATTCCTCAAAAAATCAAGGATAGAACTACCATATGATCCAGCTCTTCCACTGCTGCGTATTTATCCAAAGACCTTGAAAACACCAATGCATAAAAATACATGTACCCCTGTGTTCATTTCAGCATTATTCACAATAGCTAAGACTTGGAAGCAACTTAAGTGCCCATCAAGGGACGAATGGATAAAGAAGATGTGGTATATATACACAATGGAATACTACTCAGCCATAAGAAACGATGAAATCCAGCCATTTGTGACAACATGGATGGACATTGAGGATATAATGCAAAGTGAAATAAGTCAGAGGGAGAAGGTCAAATACCGTATGATTTCCTTCATTAAGTATTAGATAATAACAACAATAAACAAACACATAGATACAGAAAAAAAAAAAGAAATTGCAGCTCTTCATTTAAGCTTAAAATCAGCTATAAAAAATATGTTCAACTCAAGTCTTTCAAAGAAAAACAATAAAATATTTTATTTTCCTTCTACTTACACAGAGAAAATGTGATGACTTATTTCACCAGGATTTATATACAAACCTCCACTACTCTAACTCCACTACTTTGATTAAATATACTTTTCTATATGGACAATGATAGAGAAATCACTGTGAATTGCTAAAATAGTATATATTCTTTCTGGATTGCCTAGAAAATGGAAGCAGATCTGAGATTTTCATAGCTGACAAAGTCATGAAGATCTAAAAGCTCTGGTGAATAACTAAACTTAGGACAATAACAGTTTTAAGAAATCATGCAAAATATTATCTCTGGAGCTTAGCATGAAATGAGAATATAATTCAATTGAAATTACAAAGCAAATAAAATAACAAAAATGTTAAATCCTCTTGGTATTTTTTCTGAACCAAGTCGGTTTCCTTGGTTGTGGAAAACTATAGTGGTAAACGGGCCACGTAGAGTTAAAAGTGTCTGATGTTATAGATTTTAACATTTGGTTAGAAATGCAATATTATTCATTAAAGTTCAAAAGACAAGTATTAGTAAGTTTCACACAAATGAAAGGTTTAACCTAAATATGCTCATTTGAACATGACTATGTAATTTAATGTCCAAATTGGGACACTTCTGAGTGTGAGGTGTGACCCTGTTAATAATGATGCCATGATCAGCACAAACCAGCCCAGTCCATATTGTTTCCCTGATTTTAATCCCAATGGTAGTAAAAGCTACAATTCCCTCTTGCTTACCAAGACTGCTGTGTAAGCCACAAAGGCCACATATCACATCTACACTGTTGTCTTCCAGATATCACTAATCCCACAACATTCAGTGTGAATGCTGCCCCCTAGCATTGCTGATTTCATCCTTCCATCAACCGAAGCACTCTTAAAAGCTTTACCTATTTTAAATTATCTGTCCTTCATAACAACTCTGAGGTACATGTTATTATTATACTCATTCCGCAGATGAGGAAAAAGAGTTAAAGAGCTTGAATTAACCTATCTGTAATCTCACAGCTAGTAAGTGATGGAGTTGGTTTGAATACAAGAAATTTATCCCTCTATTCCATGCTTTTCATCACTAAACTCTAGTTTTCACTATTAACATTTTTTCTCCAATATGACTTCCTCAGCACTGGTTATAATGCTCTGAGGTATAAACATTTGAGGATTCAATATACTTCCCCAAAATTTATTCCATTCAGATTATTTTTGTTGTATTAGTCAAAAATATGCACGCAAATTATACAGAAGTGAATTGGAAACATTCACAAAGGATAGTTTAAAATGACAGACTCTAAATCACAGCTTCACTGCTGCCACCTTAATTTTGAATTTTTAAACAAATCACATATTCTTTGAATTGCATTCATATGTCTATTATTCAGGCTCCATGAATTCTCAGTCATTGAAAGATTCAAAACTGCCCTCCCTTAACACAGTCACTTGGTTAAGTAGTTTGACCTAGGAGTCACTACCCAACGATCTAACTTGGTCCTCAAAAAAATTGCCTTTAGATAGAGAATTAAATCAATCTTAGTTTTGAAATTACATCAAAAGTGAAGTGAAATGTCTGTTTAGTTTTCCTGAGTCCATGATTTTTAAAATTAATGTCGAAATATTTATGTACCTGTAGTCAAATGGGAACCTAAATATGCCAATCACTCCAGGGAAGAGAAAGTGCATAGTAGGAAGAGACAAGCCAGTGGAAAAGGAAGTCAATGAATGTATTAACCTGGAGTACTTATCATGAGTTTGGCTCTTTTCTCTCTTACACAGTTCCTAGTTACTGCACAGTAGATGGGCAATGCAAAACACATGTTAGCATGGTGAATATTAAAAGTGTTAACAAAGTGTGTCCGGCTTAGGAAAAAACGTTAACTTCCCAAACTATTGTAACATTGTTTGGACTTAACAAACAAAAGAAAACTATCCATCTATCTATTTATATATTTTTATTCAGATAAGTAATATTAATAATTTAGAGAATGGATAGATGATAGATAGATATAAACATGTAGATAAACAGATAATTACGTTGTCTCTCTGATTCTATATAAATCAAATCAATGTTTCTAGACGTGAAAATGTCAAAGTGTGTCAGTATGTCTTTTAGCCCTTGACTTGTCACCCCAGTAGAGTATAACACACCAGTAACCAAGCTCTGCTCTATATAAGCAAAACAGTAAAGTTAAAAAAATAAAGTTCTGGGTACGGATGGGCAGGCAGTTTAGCAGATAAAGAGCGACAGTGTTCCTGTCTTACAATGAATAATTTTAGACTTGCTAGGAAAAGTTAATCAAGCATATGCGTTAAAAATGTAGGAGTAACCACTAAAGGACTAACAATAAAATATATAGCTCCCAAACAAGAGTGGGAAAACAAATTAGAAAAAATTCATGAGTCCGTTAGGAAAAAAAAAAGACAGAAAAATTCAAAACAAACTAAACATTAATTAATAATAATAATAAACAAAACATAGATTAGCTTATTCAATTATATTCATTAAGTTTTAAGTCATAAACACTTCTGCATATTCAACATGTGTTAACAACAATTTACAAAGTGAAGAAAGCTCAGGTGGGCTGTCAGCCAGGCCTGGGTCCCCAGCTTTGCCCTATAGTTTGGTGCTTATACAGCCACTAATTGGCTGTGCAGCCTTAAGCAATTTACTTTATCTCAAGATGTTTTAATTAGGTCTCCCATTCCAATTGTAGTTCCTAGATTGGCAAAAATTTATTTCACAGTGTTTCCACTAATTTCTAGAAGTTAAGCAAAGGACCCTGTTCATTAATAGATCTCATATATATTATATATATATATTTTTAAAAAATATTTAAGTATCCCTGTAAAAGTTCTCTAATAAGATATTTAATAATCACCTTTTGAAATACAAAAATACCTATCACAAAGTTTTCTGTCTAAAGACCGATGTTCTGTATCTAAAGATTAAATCAAGATTTCTTTTTTAATTGGCCTGTGTGCGGAGAATACAACTGATTTTTATGCTGATTCTTCCCTCTTAATTGGGGAGGATTCACAGCCAGGGGAAATAAAAGAGTTAAACTACCAAGACTGTGGTTGAGATGCAGACATCTTGATGGAGAAGATGGGATTGGACACAGTTCTCTGATAGGAAATGCCCTGAGGAACAATTTTCTCAGCCCCTTCTAATGAGTGTCACAGCCGTGGCTGCTCTGGATAACGGACCCACACTTCCTGTGGCTCACTTCCTACGGCCGTGGCTCCCATCAGCAGTGACCAGGCATTTACGAGTTGAGCTTCCAATGCACAAGTAACCTTCTCTACCTTTCAAATTGTATGGCTAAAGCCCATCACATATTAACAATTCAAACACAGATTCTGAAACTAAATTTGAACTAATCTACTATGAATAAAGTACACCATATGGTTACTAATAAGGCCCATATATCTCAGGAATTTTATGGCACAGTCTAGTGATCAAAGCCATAAAATTCTATGAAAGATTGGCATTTGCTTAGAGGTCTTAGGACTTACAAAAATGAAAATTCTTCCTAGAGACTCCTAGAACCAGCAATCCCATATCTGAAGGTGTGGTAAACCATCAAACAAAGATGTACGTCTTCACATTAGACATCCTGACACACTCATACATTTTTTTAAATTATTTTATTGAGGTCATATTGGTTTTTAACATTGTGTAATTTCAGGTGTACATTATTATATATTGGTTTCTGTATAGACTGCATCATGCTCACCACCAATAGTCTAGTTTTTATCATCACCATACATACGTGCCCCTTTACCCGTTTCACCACCCCCTCATCCCCTTCCCATCTGGTAACCATTAATCTGTTCTCTTTGGCTGCGTCATATGGTATTTCTATTTTAGATATTTTGAGGAATCTCCATACTGTTTCCCATAGTGGCTGCACCAGTGTTCATTCCTCTCAGCAGTGAATGAGAGTTCCCTTTTCTCCATATCCTCTTCAACATTTGTGATTTCTTGTCTTGTTAATTATAGCCATTCTGACAGGTGTAAGGTGATATCTCATTGTAGTTTTGATTTGTATTTCCCTAACAATTAGTGATGCTGAAGATCTTTTCACGTGCCTGTTGGCCCTCTGTATATCTTCTTTGGAGAAATGCCTGTTCAGATCCTCTGCTTATTTTTTGATCACATTGTTTGTTTTCTTGTTGTTGAGTTGTGTGAGTTCTTTATACATTTTGGAAATTAACTCCTTGTCAGATATATGATTTGCAAATATTTTTTCCCATTTGATGGGTTGTCTTTTCATTTTGTTCCTGGTTTCCTTTGCCTTGCAGAAGCTTTTTAGTCTGATGTAGTCCCATTTGTTTATTTTTTCTTTTGTTTCCCTTGCCTGAGTAGACATGGTATTCAAAAAGATGCCGTTAAGACCAATGTCAAAGAGTATACTGCCTATATTTTCTCCTAGGAGTTTTATGGTTTCAGGTCTTACATTCAAGTCTTTAATCCATTTTGAGTTAATTTTTGTGTATGGTGTAAGATAATGGTCTACTATCATTCTTTTGCATGTGGCTGTCTAGTTTTCCCAACACCATTTATTCAAGAGATTTTCCTTTCTCCATTGTATGTTCTTGGCTTTTTTGTTGAAGATTATCTGTCCATAGATGTGTGGGTTTATTTCTGTTCTGTTCCATTGATCTGCTGACACACTCATATTTTAAAAAATATTATGTGGTGTCTTCTTGATGTATGTTTTTGATACATATATGCGTGTATGTTTGCACGTGTTCACAATGTTTCAGACAAAGGGATTCTAACTTCTTAAATGTAGCTACAATTCGTGACAATGTCACATTTGTACTGGTTTTTCTTATGTCTTTCTATGCTTTTTGAATAACAGATTGAGCCAGGGGAGCTGCATGCTCACCAGCTACCTAAAATTACTTTTCCCTCTAGAAATAAATATAATTTACTTTCATCATTTTAAATCTAAGCTACTTCCTTGGAGACTGAACCTCATCCATGGCAGTTTTGAGTACAGTATAACGTATTACCTATAAAAAGGGTACCGATAGCATTTGAAATTCTTATTACCCAGAGAATCGTTAGGAGAGATAACCACGCAGCCTGCCAAAGTAAAATTATGCTCCCCATATTCACGTTGACCTTTTATCAAGGGCTGGAAATGATGATTGGTGGTACCTAGGTAACCAATGCCGTATCCTTCCAAACTGCCTGCTTATGTAGACAAATTCTCTGTTTAGATCTCTTCTGCTAAGTGGAAAACATATAGTTAGGAGGATTCTATGGCAATGTAGGTTTTTTTTTTTTTCTAATTAATGTGCTAATTCCTTCTGGCAATTTTCCCTTCTAATGTCAACATAGAGCCACTCCATTATAAGCAAAAGCTCTGGCTTGGTAATGAGACTGTTAAATACCTAACTACAAAACTAATTCAGATGTAAGTTTACCTGAGGATGAAAATAAATGAGTTCCACAAAATATGAACTCTAATATTTGCATAATTCTTCCTACAAATACTCTGGAGAAACCCTTGAATTATAATGCTCAGCAATTGTTTCTGGCTGTTTTTCTACTACTTGTCATGCCATGTCTGCTTATTCATCAGCTCCTCGATTCCAGGAAAACTCAAGCTAATGAACAGAATTTCTCCAACAGCATCCTTATTGCCCTCGAGTGCAAACCACATTTAACAAACTGCTTCATATTTCTGAGCCTCATGCTTGGAGATGAAAATATATGGATATGAAATTTTCAGTGGCAAAGGAAAGTGCCTTCACACATTCAACCCCAGGAAAATACTTTTATTTACAGAGCACGAGTCAGAGATTTGGCTATTAATCAGGTACCAACATGTATTACCTCCACAGCCCCAAGTTTTCTAGCGCCATCTCTCCCCGTGTCATGAGATCACAATCAATTCAGATCCTGTAAAAACAGTCATTATATTCTCTCATCCAAAACTAGAACAGTAATATTTCTAAAAATTCACTTTATGTCCATTTTTTTTTCAGAAAACAAGATCTTATAGTTAAATACTAGCTTGTTACAATGAAAATAATTATAACTACACTATTATTTCAATTTATGAATTGCATTAAATAATAATTATGCTGTGGCTTAAAAAGCAGAAAATTCAGTCAGAATAACCTAGGAATAAAAGAATTAAATGTTAGTCTCTCAGTTCCTATATTAAGATATTAATAAAACCTGGTATTCAAATATAACAGAGAACTGCATATGTATGGTTTTGTTTGTCTGTTTTTCTTTTTTTTGGTAGGAAATCATCTAGAGCTTGAGAATAAAACATAGACATTTTAATTCTACCCAGTTTTTCTCTTTGATAATCCTTTAACACCTTAAGTTATATCTCAATGTTTCTTCTGAGCCCTAAAGCCACATGACTTATAAGTATATTTTCCCTCATTCTCCCCAAGCAAGGTGTTCAAGGTAAAAGGCCCAGAAATTTATCAGTCATGGACAAGGTTGCCCAGCAACCACCACCATTCGCTACTCTGGAGCTTCCTCAACACATCAGTTCCAAGAACAAAACTAGCCCACAGATCAATTATTAAGAAGACAACGAAGACAAAAAGAGAAAATGTTCATGGAGTTCCCCATGGGTAAAATGTTGTCCAAGCACTAAAAATCAAATTTACTACAAAATCTCTCTCTCCTTTATCTTCATTATTATTGTTATCAACATTGTTATTATTTTATCTTTGCAGACATGCATGTTCACAAAGGCTTTTTAAGAGATAAAATTTCATTGATCTTCCCCACAAGTAGTCTTGTACTAAACAAGAATCAATGGTCTCCTTATATGGCATCTTAGCAATGTTTGGCATGACAAAAGAAACACACTTTAATGTACCTTTTCATTATTTCAGGAGCCTTGAGAAAAAGACTTCTTGACTCATTTAATCAAGATATAATTTAAATTATTTTTATATTTCCAGAAAGAATTTATTCAGCTTTTCAATTATTTAGTCACTTGTCTCTTTTATTTCTTAGACTTTTAGATTATTATTGAAGCCACTTCCTCAGAGGTAGACAAGTGGAATAAAAGCACATGAGATAAATAGCAGTCACAACTCATGTCCCATGGCCTTGTTAGAGCCACATACCATCTATATCCTGAGCAGATACGAATAGATGCTGTTGCAGTTTGAGCCAGCCCTGATGGTCTAGTCGTTAAAGGTCAGAGTTCTCACCATTTCGGCCGCCTGGGTTCATTTCCCAGTCACAGAACCACACCACCCAACTGTCAGTTGCCATGCTGTGGTGGTGGCTCACATAGAAGAACTAGAAAGACTTACAACTAGGATATAAAACCATGCACTGGGGCTTTGGGGATTAAAAAAAGAGGAAGATTGGCAACAGATGTTAGCTCAGAGTGAATCTTGAAAAAACAAGAAAGAATAGATGCTGTCACAATTTGGGTTCTCCAAAAAGCAATCTCTCAGATAGAGATCAGTATAGACTGCACATGTTTATTAAGGAATGCTTTGGGGATCAACATTGTAGAAGGAAGGATGAAGAGGCAGGATTGGGCATAGAGAGAGCTGTGCTGTAGCTAGTCACACAGGGAGCTCGGAAAGTGAACTAGGTCATCTGACTGGTTTAGCACGGGGCTGTAATGACCAAGCCTTTATACTTCCACCTGGATGAGTAGTTGGATGGGCACTACGCCCAAAAAGACATGACCTAAGCCAAGTGTCCATACCTGGAAGGGCTGAGAGCCGAAGGCTGTCATGTGACAGCAGCCGGGCAATACATCCTTCATTGAAGGGGAATCCAGGTTGCCGATGTCCATTGTCCACCACACATGCTTTCCAAGGCAACTGCAGACATCTTCCGTTTTTCCAGCCACTAGGATGTCTCCTTATTCACTTTCTCCTAGATTACTTACACTCTACACAGTGTTCCTCAAACTACATTATCGACCCTGTTTAATTAAAATAATTATATGTCTGTGTATATATATATACACACATGTACATGAAATAATGTGCTGAGAGGCAAAAAAAACTAGTCATCTGATGTGATTTAAATTAGATGAACTCCAACTAGTTGTGACATATATATATATCACATATGTATATCATATATATCACAACTAGTCAGAGTTGATTTAATTTATTATATTTATAATGCCTCATAAATATCTAAAAATCTTAAACATGTATAAATTCCTCACACTTGTATCTCTTAAAATTATATAAGAAAATCACATTAAAGATCAAATACAGTGGATTCTCACTATCCGCAGTAGTTATATTCTATAAAGCCACCGTAAACACTGGATTAGTGAATACTGAGTTATTGCTCCTTGGGGGAATATAGGGTTAGTTTTCTATGAGCTCTGGTCACAACATTTTCATCAACTCATTAAGACATAAGCTTGTGTTCTATGTGTTTCTATTTAAAGACACCTTATTAATGCATATTGTTGATTCACTAACATTAAACTCACGGCCAACAGCACTGTAATTCATGCCTGGTGACGCTTATCTAATGTTGAAGGAAGCCTTCTCCTTAAGGCACATCACAGCTTTCTTGTGCTTAGGAACGCTAGATAGCACCTCAGCACTTTAGACTTAGGGGCCACTTTAAACAGTGAAATTACCTACAAAAAGCACAAAAATGAGGAAAAATGTAGCACTAAATGGACTGTAAAAAGGGCATATTTACAGTATAAGAGCTAAAACAAGAAGGCAGAGAATCTTCCTATTCGACCTCAGCTGAGAACACACACATCAGGTGACAAATTTTTTTGCCTCTCTGCATGAGTCCACAATGACTGTGAAATCACTGAGAATATTGATTTAGGAGTTACAAATAAATTTTATTGAGTTGGCAAATTTGCAAATATGGAGGCTGTGAATAATGAGGATGGTCTGTACAAATAAAAACAAGCCCATTAACCCCAAATTGAAATTAATCAAATGTGGTAAGCAATATTCCTTGGTGTAGTAGTGACAAAAGCCCAAAATGGTCCTATTTCTCTAATTTCTCATTTAATAATAATGCGCAGAACACTGTTTCTAATAAAAATGTTTTAGAAAATTATATCTCACTTAAAACTTATTGTACAAAGACATTATTTCAATAAGATAAAGTTGATGTCATTATAAGGTCTTTTTCTTGAAGATAAGGTAGGACATGAGGCTTTATTGTGCTCACCACTGGGATTCAAAAACAGAAAAATTTTATCATGTATTATTACTACTAGTAAAAGGGACTAACAGAAGTTGGTAATCACAAAGATGATACCCATATAATAGTCACTATTTACTGAGAACTTAAAATTCTTGTGGTATGTTCTATTATCTCCATTTTATAAATGAGGAAATTGAGACAAAGTGATTTAAAAACTTGCCGAGATCTCACAAGATCTTGTGCTGTGGCTTTATATTATATCAACTTGACTAGGCTGTACTACATTTCCAAGAATTCACTTCCCTGATGTTTCCGGTGAGGGCAGGCCACAGGAGACATTCTTATGTGAAAAATGGAGGGCAGAAATGAATCAGCAGCCAATTTTTGTGTGTGTGTGTGAGGAAGATTAGCCTTGAGCTAACATCCATTGCCAATCCTCCTCTTTTTGCTGAGGAAGACTGGCCATTGGCCAACATCCATGCCCATCTTCCTCTACTTTATATGGGATGCCGCCACAGCATGGCTTGATAAGCTGTGGGTAGGTCCACAACTGGGACCCGAACCCACAAACCCCGGGCCACGGAGCAGAGCGCACAAACTCAACTACTACGCCACCACCGGGCCAGCCCCCAGGAGCCAAGTTTTTAGCTCACACATTGTAACTTATCAGTCAACACTGCAACGGCTTTGTCTTTCACTAGATCTTCCTTCAGCTTCTTGATTCCTATGCCGGCTATGTGTTGAGCACCATGATGAAGGACATTAGTTTCTTCTATAGGCATTCAGACCATTCAAGTCAGAGGCAACAAGAATGAGCTCATATCTTAACATCTTAGTGTAAGTAATAACTGAGACAGCCAGGGTTTGAACCCAGGTAGTTTCCCTCCAGCGTTAGCATTCATAATCTACACTGCTCTTGAATAGCCACTCTCCTTACCTGGGCACACAACCGCTCAGAATTCAATACTATATTTCCTACATTCCTTTGCATTTATGTGATGGCTCATACATAAGTTTTGGCCTTAATTAAGAGATAACTGACAAATGACCTTGCCCCTTTTAATTTTATCTTTCAGTTGTCCCGCCACCTGAAGCATGAACGTGACCATCTTGGAACACAAGGATTAAGGCCACCCCCTGGCAATGGCAGAGGAATAGCGGGAGGGAATCTGGAACCCGGAAGGTTTCGTGAAGTGGAGCACTGAAATAGCTCTGGACCACATACCTTCAGATTTTTATAAAAAGAGAGAAATCAGCTTCAATCTTGCTAAATCACTGTTATTTGGGGGTCTTTGTTACCCGCAGCTGATCCTAATCATTGGACAAAGTGCTCCCTTATCTTTGCTTCCACCATCTGTAAAATGGGGATAATACTGCCTACCACCCGGGGCTGGAGTGTAAGGATTAAAATAGAAAATACGTGTCAAGTACTTAGCACATTGCCTGACACTTAGTACAACACTGGAATAGGTGCTGCACTCAAATGAGAAAGGAAACTTAGAATTCTCATCGAACAGGGAACCCAACGCAAGACAGAAATGAAAATTCCCTCATTTTCCTTATGAGAAAACTCTCCTAAAATTTTTAAGTAACACCTCGAGTAACAGACTCAGAGTTAAAACTTAATTTCAGACCCTAAACCCCTCATCACTATGGTGTCTTGCTTTTCAAATATAAGCTGAAAATTATAAAGTTCAGACAAAGATGATGAGAGTCTGAACCAAGAAAGTCAGGATGAAGGTGGGAAAGAATTTTTGTGTGAAATGTCACAGAATGATTGAAGAAAATGAAAATTATGTCTGTATTAGTCATAAAATGTGCCATTTTGTGTAAACTTTGCTTCCTAAAATCACGGTTTTTATTTGAAAAAGCATGCAGCCATTTAATCCTTTGCATAAAGAAATTATTTTTGATTAAAACAAAGATTCAATGTTATGCAGAAGCAAAAAAGTTAAGATTTGCCAAAACAATGGAATAAACTTTAATTGAGATAATATCTGTGCCTTAGTGCAGATATTTTACCAGAAATGGTCTGGCATCCCATCCTATGCCATAAGAAATGGGAGTAAAATTTTGTGTAATTTAAAAAAATTAAGATGGAATTTTATTAAAAAGAAACAGAGTGTTCTTTTTCTTTTTCTCATTTGTTCTTTTCGATTCTTTCCTGTTGCTGGTGAATAAAAAAGGAATGTTAATTTCATCTCTATAAGAGATTTCAGCGTTTCTGAAAATAAGAAAACAGATTCCAGTTCCTTCTCCCGTGAAACACATTTCTATTTGAAAAATCAAGGTGGTATTCCTCTCCAGATAAATTATGTATGATCTCTGAAATATTCTCTCATTTCTTGCAAGATCTATAAGGTGAAAACAAAATTTTCTTGTGGTATCAGTAAGCACTTAGGAGCTTTTCAAAATAAATGTGCCCATTGGGAATGGCCCATAACCAAGACTAGCACTTTGTTGATTGTAAATAAAGGACTAAGTAAGTAGCATAAAATACAGGCACACAGAATAATATGTTTTCCCGGGATCACAGACCGGGATAGTTCAGTGTTCCCTGACTAAAAGTCTGAAAGAATAACGTATTATGTTGTTGTTGTGCTTAGTGGAACATATTTATTCTGCAGGGGGTTCTTTTACATCTTGATTCCTTCTCTTCACTTTCTGCAAGACCTCTGTAAACCAGCACGCTGCTAGACAACAGTTTCAGTTCTCTCTGCTCTGTCCTGTGGTATAGAAACTCATAGATTTAGTAAAATTTTGCTTTTCTCAATTTCCCTCTTAAATTCAGCCAGTCTCTAAGGACCTGTACCCTTAAATTCAAACCACTTGGTAATCCCTCAATATGAGCGCTTTGATCCACTTAGTTAGAATTGTTCTAATGACAAAATGAAAAGCTCTTAGAAATAATTGGACTTGTTGATCCCTCTTCCCCTCATTGATATCTTGGGAGGAATATACATGCTGAAATAAACTGGTTTTATACAAAAAGTTGCTACAGAGCTTCAAATTAGTAAGTTCTTAGATGTGCAGTGAATGTTTCTTTCGAAAAAAATAGATGGATACTGCCATATGCCACTGCTTTAACAGGATTTTGTTGGCACTAAAGAAAACCCCTGCAGCTCCTTTATTGCGTCTTATTGGCTCAGCAAAGAAATCCTAGCTTTGCTTTGTTGCATTTTAGTAGTTAATAGCCTGTATATTGAGACAATGCATTGAATATTCATAACATACACAGAGACCGAGGTTATGAGGATCGGATTATGGTTGAGGAACAAAAAATGGGAAATTTTTATAAGTCAAAAAAATCTACTGAAAATGCACATCCTGAATACCAATGTATTGTTTCCACAACATATGACACTGACATAAAGATACTGTTTTTCTTATGCACAACAGAGATTTGGATAACAATTAGAAGAGAGGGAGTTATTTGAGTAATGAGAGTGTATGAGTGGTAATATTACAGGCCTTAAATATTAGGCAGGATGGTTCTTCTTTTTAATTCTTTTCTCTTTTACCTGTTCAGCTTGGGTAATTTCTTCTAGTCTTTCGTACAGCTCGCAGACCCGTTCTTCTGTATCCTCTACTCTGCTTTTGAGTCCCTCTAGCGAATTTTTCATTTCCAGTTTCATATTCTTCACTTCTGATTGGTTCTTTTTTATATCTTCCATTTCTTTGTTGACCTTCTCACTGAGTTCATCTATTCTTCTCCCCAGATCAGTGAGCATCCTTAACACTCTTAGTTTGAACTCTCTGTTGGGTAGGTTGCTCATTTCTGTTTCACTTAGTTCCTTTTCTGGGGTTTTTCCTGTTCCCTTACTTGGAATGTATTCCTTTGCCTCCTCATTTTGCCTCTTTCCCTGTGCTTGTGTCTACGTATCAGGTAGGTCAGCTATGTCTCCTGCTCTTGGATAGGTGACCTTATATAAGTGATGGCTTAGGAGGCCTGCAGTGTGCTTCCCTCAGTTCTCAATGTTCCAGGGGTGACCCCTATGTGGGCTACGTGTGTCCTTCTGTTGTGGCCTGTTTGCTCTCCCTGTAGGCGCCCAGGGAGGCTGAGTTATGCTCCTGGCAAGCTGTTGTAATGCTCAGCTGCTTGTAGTTGTTGTGGGCCCTTCAGTCTCTTTATCAGGTGTGGGGAGCCCCAGCACAGTTGGCTGCAAGTTCTAATACCACATTTGTGTTGCAGTCTTTCTTTTAAGTGAGTAGGCCCCCAGCTTGGCAGGTTGTTAGGCTCAGGGCTTATAATTGCTATAAGCCTCCAGCCTTTAGGTCTCTTGTCAGCTCTCTGAGGATTGCAGCTGGGTGGGGCTGGCCTCAGGCATGGGAGCACCCAATTGTTTCAGGCTTTGGAAGGTGGGGCAAAGCCCCTATGTGGGTCTTTGAGAAGCACAAGTCTTCTGCAGCTGACAAGCCCTGTTGCCCACAGGTCCACACACACAGTCAACACAGTCCTGCCCCGTGTGCGCGTCCCGCCCTCCCCAAGCGGACCCAGTCTCTCCATGGCGGGAGCCCACACACTCCGCCACCGCCCCACACTCTCCACCCGCTCCTTGTGCACACCCTGCCCCGCTCAAGTCGGCTCAGTTGCCAGGCTGCAGAGAATCCAGTCACCAATCTATGCAGGCCCACACGTTGCCTGAGGGCTTGTTGTTGGGTGGGGCTAGTCTCTAGGGTGGGCTGCCTGCCCTGGCTGAGCTGGATTAAATCGGTGCTCTAGTGGGTGGGGCAGACCCTGGGCTAGCAGACCCCAGGGAGAACTCCAATGGTGTCTGTGTCAGCACGCCCACACCAGGCCACAACAATGGCCGCCGCCAATGTCCCAGTCCCTGGAGAGGTCTCACCCCTCACCGAGATGCACTCAGGGCCTATCAGGTGAGTCTCTTGTCACCACAGCACTGTGCACCTTTCTTTCTGGTGATTTTAGGTTGCTTTCTGGAACGGGTGAGTTTGCGCGCGGGCCCTTTGAGAGCCGGTTTTAATGTCTTTGTGAACCGGGTTTTCTGGGGGTGCTCCCCAGTGTCTTAGTAGCAGGCACAGTCAGATATTATGCCACTCGTCTTGATTGTGCTGGGTCCACAAAATGCCCACAGCGGGGGCGCTCCCCGGCTCGGGGCCCCGCGCCTCCAGGGAGGCTGCGCACCTGTGAGCTGCTCCCGGCGGCCGTGAAGCTGGCGGCTTGTGAAGGCGGCGTTTTTTCTCTCCAGAAGGGAGTCTCTGCCTCTTCCACCTCAGTTAGGATTGTCCGTTGTTGCAGGAGTTCCTCTTATCCAGTTTTCAGTTCTGTCTCAGGGGTAATTTTTCCACGAGTAGTTGTAAATTGTCTGCGTCCGCGGGAGGAGGTGAGTTCAGAGTCTGCCTACGCCGCCATCTTGACTTCTCCAGTCAGGATGGTTCTTCTGACAGTGGGTGAGAACTAGGCTCTGGGATAAGGCTGGGGAGGGTATAGGCTTGGAGTCTGGAGTAGACAACAACCTAGCAGGTTACTCCCAACATCTGAGGGCCATGGCAAGCTTCTGGGAAAGAGGAAAGGCCCATTCGAGGTGGGATCTTATATTTCACTGAGGAGGAACGTTTATCAATGTGAGATGGAGTAGTGGAAACAGAAGAGAGCACAGGATCTTCAGAAGGGCTTGAGATCTCTCATCACATTGAAAATAGAAGAACTTGAAAGGAGCCAAGCTCCAGAAAGACCAGGGACATCTAATTACTGGCCCCAGCAGAGTGACAAGTGCTAAATCCCCTGGAATAGGTAGGTAAGCTGGGCCATGTGAACATTACACGTTGTATTTCAAATTGATCTGAGAACCAGAATGAGGGAGAAGGGACCAAAATCCTGGTCCTACCCATTCCATCTCAAAGCAAGCAAATAAGAAAGCAGATAATTGGCATAGCTAATGGGAGAGAAGTAGAAATCTACTAACTCTCAAAAACTTGACAGAATGAAAGTACAAGGCAAAAACTGAAAATATCCCATGATTAATAAAAATGATGGAACACCAGTAGAAAACATTCTAGCAAGAAAGTACAAGGCGAGAACAGCTTCAAATACAAAAATGAGATAAGGTATAAACCAGAAAGTCTTCCCTTAACCAAGGGAGTTAAGAAATTCCACTAGTTTTCCAATGAATTGGAATTGGAAATCAGCACCAAAACTAGCATATCTGTTGTGAGCCGTGAGAGATTTATATATATAACAAATACTGGGTAGTATGCATTATGAAATGTGGATTCAACTATCCTAACAAACCCTTTTATCTTCATCAGAAAGTTCCAAGACAGATAAGCTGTCAGGTATTGCTTTATTGTTGTGAGTTTAAATTCTAGTTCATTTTAAAAAGAAAAAAAGTGATACTTTAATATAGAGTGGATGTTTTTATACAGAGAAACCAAAACTAGATAAACCCCACTAAACATCTGTAGCAAATAACAGAATATGAAAAAAATATGCAAGTCTCTTACTTACAAATGTTTATTATAATGAATTTTGATTGTATTTGAGTGTGATACATTATATATTTATATATATTTACACATTTATATATTTATATTTTTACATATATTTATATACATTTTTATATTTATATATTATATATATTTATATATATTTGTATATGCAGTTAACATAGAGTTAACTTAAACCTATCATACACTTCAAACCTAATTGTACAATTCTTAACATTACTTTGCATTTTCTCCCGTAGAGGAATGGTGAAAATGTTAGGTAGAATGCCTGAGGTATGTGATTCTGTTCTCTCTGATTATCCCCTTCTTTGGACTCTCCATTGTTCTTGTCTCACACCTGATTTTGACAGAATGACAGCCCTCTGTATCAAGTTCTTTACTAAGAATTACATTGAAAATAACATCTTTGTTGGTATTTGTTCAATCTTCAATTGCAGCCTAATCATCAACTCCAATTTAAGGCTATTTTGTTTCCTCAATATGCCTAGAAATAAAAAAACCTGACAATAGTTATTTGTAAATGGCATCTTGCATTTTTGTTAATGTCTGCTCATCTTTCTCTGAAATATGCCATCTGTTCTGTGCCTTTGTCCCTATCCAGATGCCTGCTGTCTTTCCAAAGCAGATTCTGAAGGTGCTGTGGTGGGAGGAGGTACCTATAGTTCATACTTGGCTCATTTCAGCAGCAAAAAGGACATCCAGATTGGATATGAGTTGGAAATGATCCCCAAATAGGCAGTCATGGACACCTTGAAGCATCATTAAACACATTTTTGCCTGCCACTTGGATTTTTAATATTTAATTGCTTCAAGCTTATTATTATTTGGGTACATAGGGATTACAGTCACACTGGTGGTAAGAGAGTGGAGAAGCACTTTTAACATTATACTGTGATAATGTTTGGTGAATGACCCCCAAGGACTCAATGAAGACCCATGAAGAGTTGGTAGGTGGCTCCAGACCTTCTTTTTAACAGGATTCTGAGCTTTTATGCCAGCTCACACGTGGCCATAAAAGTTGACTAAACATGTGTCTAGACTCGACTTATTCCTATCTCTGGCAATTTCTTCCTCAAACTGTTCTGACATGGGAGAGGGGAATTAGGGGTCTCTTCCCTCTTATGTATGGCTTGCCAGGTTCTGATGCTTAATTAAACTGTTTCTTTGTTTCCTCAGTTCCCTGGTAAGCTTTAAAAAACTATAACTTCGTGGCTTATCCAGCATTTTCTGGTGTTTTGGAGAGAGTAATACTCATCTGTGACTTTGTGACTTTCTACACGTGAATCATAAGCATAACTGTCACAGTTACTTTACAGGTCTTTTCTGGTAATTCTAACATCCGCACCACCTGTAGATCTGATTATATGGACTTTTTTTCTCTTGATTATGTCACATCTTCTTCCTTTGTTGTATGTCTCATAATGTCCTATTGTGTCCTAGGCATTGTGTATATTTTTTCCCAGCAGAATTCATGTCCCTTACTGGACTCTCAGCACTAGCAGGAGCTCATAAGTCTCCCAGGCTTTATGCTTTGTATCTCATCCATGAACTTTCCAACAATGTGAGATCTTTCAGATCCCCTGCACTCTGTCCAGCATTTAGTAGACTGCCACAAAAGCTATAAAATCGTATTTTTAACTCCTAAAGGAGCTGAGGACACAAAGAAATCTAAGTGAACAAGATTCTAGAAAGTGACACGTCCTTTTATGAGAGAAGAAACCTACTGCTGCTTTCATGTCCCCCATCAGCTGCTATTGTCTCTCTCTCCTCTCACCTCCATTACACAACTGGAAAGAATTATGCAGAGCTCAACTTTCATTTTCTAACCACATGATTACACAGAACCCACTCTGAGCCAGTTTCCACACTGATGGTGCCATTGAATCAGTTCTGCCAAGGTTGTCAGTGTCCTACATGTTGATAAATGCAACAGATATTTTCAGTAATCATTCATTACTTCTTAGCAGTATCTGACATTATAGAGTATTCCTTCTGCTTGAAATACTTTCCTATTTAGCTACCTTATCATAACTCTCTTCTCTATTCTCTCTAAACTCTCTAGCTAGTCCTTCTTATCCCTTTTCAAGTTTACCTTTCAACTTGCTATTTACTCAAGCTCAAGCTCTTTTTTATTTCTTTTTTTTGTCTGAGGAAGATTTGCCTTGATTTAACATTTGTTGCCATTCTTCCTCTTTTTGCCTGAGGAAGATTCGCCCCAAGCCAACATATGCACCAATCTTCCTCTACTTTGTATGTGGGTTGCCACCACAGCATGGCTGATGGGCAGTATAAATCCACGCCCGGGATCTGAACCTGTGAACCTGGACCACCGAAGCATAGTGCACTGAACCCAACCACTGTACCATGGGGCTGGCCCAGGATCTTTTGATAATCTTCCTCTCTTCTCGTTATACACTCTCTCCCTAGGCAATCGCAGCTTTGTCTGTGTCTTAAATTACCCCCTGTACACAGATTATTCATGCATGGAAATTTTCATCCAGAACTAACTTTTGAGCTCTAGATACATTTATTCAACTGCTTACTTGATATCTCCATTTGAGTGTCTCAGAAGGACTGTAAAAGAACCACCTTAAATTGAAATCCCACTTTTTATGGCTGTTTCTATTATTTTCTCCTTCATAATCACAACACACAAGCAGGATAGCTGACTCATCTTTGACACGACCCTAGGATAAGCCAGTACTGAGTCTTACTGACTTTACCTCCTAAACATTTAACTAGTTTGTCCGTTTCTCTCTAACTGCACCACCAGCTCCCTAATTAAGGCAAACACCATCTCCTGCCTGATTGCTGTAATTGTCTCCTAAACAGATTCCCTGTTACTCACTGTGACCTGTCAAAAAAGTGTTCTACACTCTTACCAGACTATTTTTTTCTTTCTTTAACATGCTATTAGTTTCTTTATACTTTAGTATATGTGTGCAAGTATAAAGAAACTAAAGTATAAATGTTTTTTATATCACAATCCTTTTTATTTTTTTGCATTTCTTGCTCATTTCCTCCCTCGTCATCTTATCCCTCTCCACACATCAGTCCTGTATGCCCTCAGGTAACCCATGTAGACCAACTAGTATGTATCAATTTCTCTAGTTTTCCATGTTGATATGATCTTGTACAAACATATGTATATACATGTTCATCACAGACACATTATGTGAACACATAAGTATTCTGTCATTGTTTTATACAAATTCGATTATATAACAGATAATTTTCTGCATTTTAGGTTCTCAATAGATAATAACTTGTGAATATTCCTATAAGTCGATGGTATGGCGCTACTTCACATTTTTATGAACTGCATTATATTCCATGGTTAGGATGTACCACAATTTTTCCAGTTATTCCTCTGTTGAGGGGGATTCACTTCGTTTTCATGTTTTCCCTCAGAGAGACCTCTCAGCACGTGAGTGTGATCAGGTCTACCCACACCCCACCTCCAACTCAGAGAACTCTTTGGTGGCACAAGTCCGTGTTGCCTCTTGCCCTTACCTATCGACCATCACTTTATTTCACTGTATGCACTCCATCCACCGTCCTTTCATTTCCTTGAAATACACCACCTCCCTCTCCCACAGGGCCTTGGTAGGGCTTGCTGCTCCCAATGGCTGGAAGAAATGCATCCCTCTCTTTCTCTCTCTCGCTTTCTCTTCTCTCTCTCTCACACACATTTGCTTTGTTAACTCATTTTCTTCCTTCAGAGTTTTAGCTGAGTCATTTCCTGTTTCCTTAAATAGCCCTTTTTCCCAGCTGAATATTCCTACAGCACATGCATCTGTCTGATGGAATATTGGAATTTCACATTTATTTCTGTAATTATTGATTAATGGTAATCTCCTTGAGTGAAATTTTTCTTGTCTTTGCCATGCACCCACAAGCACCGGACACAAAATGTTGTCTACAGCAGCACTCAATGTACATTTGACAAATGGATGAGTAGATAAATGGTATAAGAGCATACAATACAAGCAGTAAACTATATATAAGAGCTAAAAAATAGGACTATGGGAACTATAAATTAATATTCAGAATAGAGGAATGAGAAAGAGACTAGAACAAGGATAAGCTGGCCCTATAATTTTACATAGTTGCCAAAGCAGATGTGATTTTTATTTTGAATTTTTTTAATGGCAAAGCAAAAAGACAAACATTAGAGAAAACATGTATGGTCTTAGAGAAGCTTCTTTCCCAGCACTTAGCTTCAAAAGAAATGTTTTTATTTAGACTTCTCATAATGGTAAAAATGTTTTAGACAATCTATTCTCCTCATCCATGTTTGGGGGACTTAGCATATCTCTTTGGTATAACAACAACAGCAACAACAATTATCGGAAAAACTTATATGGCACCTACTCTGAACTCATGCAAGTGTTCTCCATCATTATCTTATTTAATCATCCCAACAAGTGTATAAGGAAAGTGCAATTACTATCCCATTGTATTCGGGATAGCTCTGCATCTGAAATAAACAGAGACTAAGATCCTATAACTAACAAATATTGAAGGTGATATTTTTCAATTTGTCAATTAATAGAGTCAACATAATCCTTAGTACTGGTGAAGGAAACAGATAATATATATAAAATAAATTCATAGGAAATCCAAATATGGTGTACTCTCTAGTCCCATTTCTTCTCTGACTAAACATTTTTTTAAACTAAATTATATAATAAATAGCAAAGGGATTAATCTATATTGCTCCTCTATTTCTTTTGTTGGCTATAGTCATTGCAGCCATTATAAAAATAGTGAGATGAGAAAATAAATGTAACACAAAAGAAGAGAAAAATAAGGCAGTCAAAATAATTCACACAATGAAATGGATGTAAAGATATTCTTACTCTAAAAAATATTTTGCTTGCGAATTCTTAAGTTATATCTAGTACATTTCAGAAAATTCCTGATTCACTATATAAAATACTTCACTTGCTCCCTGAAACGATTAAGGGTAATTTGCTTACATAACTGGTTTTCCTCTCCTGTAAAATCTATGAACCTAGAGAAAGAGCCTTAAAAACATGTGAAAGATGTCCACTGCAATAATTAAGCAAATAATTATAATAAGATTAACCATATATTGTGTTTGCTATGTGCAAAGGACTTTAAACAATTTACTTTACTGGATCCTTTCAACAAGCCTATGAAGTATTTATGTATTATTATTATTACCATTTTAAGGTGGTAGGAATTTGGGTTCAGGTCACAAGGATAATACATATATAGGACATACAGTTATGAGGCTGAAATTTAAACTCTGTAGGCTGACTTGAGAATATAGTCTCATAAACATTACAAAAGAGATGGAAAAATCAGCAAAAAGCTAGAGAATAGAAAGTTAAAAAAATGAATTCCTCAACAACTTTGAATCAACCTCGTTGCTTATCTTTTTAAAAATCGCAGCATACCTCACAGTCTGGTTATCAATCTCACCTTCCTGTAGCTATTATCACAATTCCTCCTGCCCTTTAAGCATGTCTCTGCTATTCTAATAACACACATTAATCTTTTATTTTGGCCACTAATAAGAACAGTGCTGTTCTTTTGTTTAACAGAATGAAGTATGTGTAGGAATACCAGTGGACTCTTAAATGCTAAATAAGGTATTTATATTACAAATAGAGACATAGATTTCCAAGTAAAGGTTACATTACCATATTAAGATATAGCTAAGGCAAAGGTTATCAGTAGAGTAAACAAAAGTAAAAAAAATGTGAGATGTGGAATTCTATCCAGAAGAGTAGAAGAAAGGGGAGAAAGAGCCTAAAAATTCAGAAAAAATGAAATCTCAATAACTGGTGCTTTTCTTGCTTGTTATAGTTTACTGATTACTTTCATCACATCCTCTCCTTTACTGTAGCTGGCTTGTTTGCATTATACAGGTGAAGCAAATTCCATCAGAGGTTGAGATGTACATAGTAAAGATGAAAACAATATACGCTTTCAGACTTTCAAATCCAGATGCCTTGGTAATTTCAATATGGTTCAATTCAACAAACATGATTTAATACACACCCTTTCCAAAGCCTCATATATGGGACTGTAATAGATAATAGTAATAATAATAATAATAATAGACATAGAGCCTCAGGACGTCATAATTAAATAATTATGTGTAAATAAATTATTTGATTCAAAGATCATAATAATGGTTATAATAGAAATGGAAAATATATTACAGAGAAGTAAGAGAGGCATATAAAAATTCCCAGAGTGTATCTGGGAAGGCATTTTGGAGAGTATAAATGTTAGTGAGCATGGGAAAAAAATTACATCAGCTTATATGGAGGAAAAGAAACATTCTAGACAGAAGTAACAAGCTGAGCAAAGACCCCAAGGCAAGAAAGGGGAAAGAGGTTTCAGAGGACAACCTCAAAGGCAATAAGAGTAAAAATCCTGGGGCATGAGAGTATAATCAGAGTTGAGATTGGAAAGGCAGAAAAGGGAAGAAGTGTGGAGGCTTTGAATGACAGGCTGAGGATTTCGAACTTGACATTTTGCCCAGAGCCAGCCCTCGCTCATTTTTCTAAAACTCAGCAGGGATAACACAACTAAGGAAGAATCAGTATGGAAACGTTCCAACCCGCTTTACAATAGTCCGACTGTTGTCCAGTGTTCGCTGTGTTTCAGAACATGCCTTTCCGTGGCTTTGAAATGTGATGACAAAGGAGCTGGGCAAGCATATTCCTTAGTACCGCCAAAGCTGAATTCCACAGTGAAATTTGTTTTAGGAAAGTGTGATGATCAGTTAAAGAATTTAAGATACTTGTCATCAAATAACAAAGCATAATGGAATTCTGAAAGTCATCTTTTCCTGGTTAAAAAAAAAAAATCCATCTGTAGGGCCGTCCTGGTGGCGTAGTGGTTAAGTTCGTGTGCTCTGCTTTGTCAGCCGGGAGTTCGCAGCTTCGGATCCCTGGCACAGATCGACACACCGCTTGTCAAGCCATGCTGTGGCGGGTGTCATATAAAGTAGAGGAAGATAGGCACAGATGTTAGCCCAGGGCCAATCTTCCTCAGCAAAAAGGAGGATTGGCAACAGATGTTAGCTCAGGGCTAATCTTCCTCACCAAAAAAAAAAAAAAAAAATCCATCTATACAAAATTAATTGCTGCTGCCAATTATCTAATAAATGTTAGTAGTGCAACTAATCATTATGAATAATCCTGAGCTTAAAAATCTACTAAAATGAAGACACAATGCGTTATCCACTCCCATCTGTCATAGCCCATAATAGCCTGAACAAAAGCAGCTCTGAACATATTATGAAAAACAGAAAATTTGAAGGGAAAAATGCCTAAATGCTTTTACCTTACTTCATTCTTTGTGATTGAAAAAACTAGTTTATGAGTAGAGAAGAACTGAAAATGGAAAAGAAAATCTGAAGCTTCTGAAATATACTTTGAGTAATCTATTCTGTTTTTAACAAACACAGGTAGCCCTTACAAAATGCTTGGCAGGGTTCTGAGAACTCCTAGCAGCCTGCTCCTTCAGTGCTGGCAGGATGGTCTTTCCATCTAGTCATCTAAGATCAGGAGATGACTAGCCCATCATCTTTGCCGTATTCTATGGCTAGAAGGACATCACACCTTCTGCCCACATTCAAGGGGAGGGGATTATGCAAACACACGACTCTTTGGAGGTAATCTTAGAACTCTGCCTGCCCCATAGAATAAGTGTTGTTTGAAGATAGTTTCACATTCTTTTGTTTAGAAACTTCCAGAGATGAAAAATAAATGTTTCCAGTCCCTATTTTTGACATTGTTAAAAAGCATTATCAATCTCTTTTCCTCTTAGCATAAATAAACATATGTCCCTTCAATCCTTTTTTTAAGCCATTGATGTATTTTGAATCCTCTTCAGATTGTTCATGCTGCCAGTAGACATTACAGCAAAAAAAGTATTCAGGAGGGAGAGAAATGAGAATTACCTTATCAGCTTTCTAATCCAAATATCTTAATCGCATACATTGTATTGAGGAATAGTTGTTCTGTTACTTAAATGTGTAATTCTCAATTCATCTTCTATTATGGTTGTATAGCCGACATATAATCAGTCAAGATTTAAAATCCCAAACACTGAAATGTCTAATTAACAAACAATTTGAAAGCCTACTTTTCCTGAATAATACTACAAAGTGGGGAGACAGAATATACCAGAAAGCCAGAATAGTGTATCCCCCACCCCATGTGGACTGTCCTGGTATTATTCTACTAGGAAGATAATCATTTTCTCCTCTTATGGCAAAATATTTCCTTTGATAAATTTACAGTCCATTAGTGTTGACAAAACTCTCCAGGAAAAGGATGTAAACAGAACAGGGATTGACACAAGCAAATGGCATAAACTCAGGGACGGGGCAGGAGTCGTGGCCTAGAGCAGCACTAAGCTACAATGCGAGCAGGAAGAAGACAGCACTGGAGAAGGAGGTACAGAATCAAGGAAAGAACAGCTTCCCATTCCATAGCTTTTCCCCTCACATCTGGCAGTTTCCCCCTTTGCTTGCTTTAGGCCTGAGAACTTCTAAAATATCTGACACGTGTTTCTGTGTAAACTTCTAGCAAGGCATTCGAAGCTCCCCATACCCAAGACCTACCCTTCCAGCCCAAACCCTCAACCCAGTACCAACACTCCCTATCTGGCTGCAGTACATCATGTACCATTCCCCAAACATGCCTCAGTCTTCCCGGCTGTAAAATGAGGCAGCCGCTTCATTTTGATTTCCATTCTGCATTTTCACTCTGGGGTAATAAGAAGCAAATGAGGTTATAGCAGCATGCCTGCCTCAGCACCCAGGTTTAGAATTAAACTTATTTTTACACAGAAAGATCCCTCTTACTTCCACTGCAAAATAGTTGAAAGAATAGGAGAAAGACCTATTATTATAGGTCGAGAGAAGAGGCAGAGAGCAGAGCCTGACAGGGCGGCTGGAAGAAGCCCAAAGAGCAACCGAAACACAGATGGAGAATATTTGCTGTGTGATGGGCTTGTGCTTGTGACTGGCTTGCTGTAGAGTAACTTTATAAATTATGCTAATTTCTATAATTATGATATGTTAAACTGAATTATGGAAAAAAAATACTGTAGGGACTTAGGAGAGGTAAGGACATATTTACCCAGAGAGTCACAAGAATTTCTGAAGAGAGAATAAGAGGACTTGATATTTTGGCAAGAGCCATCCAGTCCAAACAATGCCCCACTTTCCAGGTGAGAAACTCAACACCAAGAAAGTTAAAAATTGCTTGAGGTCACTCAGCTAAAAATAAAATTTAAAGCAGTTTCATTTGAAGTAATACACATAAAGGTATAGAACAGTACTCCATGTTGGGTACATCACAAGTACTCAGTACATGTCAGAAAGGACTATTTTTATTAATATCATCATTATTAATGTTTACATAGTTGATTTGTAATCCTGGCTCTAATTTTGAAAATAATGGTCTTTCCCTCATGCCTCACAATTGTTCTGCTGGCCCTGCTTATACACTAAACTGCTTTTAATATTTGTTTGTTTAATGATTAAAAAATGTATCTACTAGTTTCCTCTCCTACTCTGCCAAAGTCAACATTCAGTCCACTGTTTGCAAAACTTCCGGTATCTGCATTGCATATAAATTTAATATAGGACAAAATTATCAAGGTTAATATTGTTTGAAAGGGATTTATTTTGATTGCCATTCTGCATTTATTGTTTATAAGTAAGAAAGTACTTATTTTGGATAAAATGACAGCTTTTCCATGACAATGTTATTTTGGATTTAACCCAAAGAAAGAGATGGAGTAGGTTAAAAATAAGCATTTTCATTAAAAATTTTCATCATTTGCTATTCCAATGAAAAGATGCTCAATCTCTAGATTTTTCATTTTTCTCGTGGAGAATAATAGTCTATTAATATACCACATTTAATAAATTCACCTTTTAAACTTACAGTACCATCAAAATTGAAATTCTAGTCTTCAAAGCGTGATAGAAATTAAAAAAAAAAAGAATGCAACCAAACCCACCAACCTTTGAATAGATTCTTTTTTAGATGATTAAACCTCAGCTGAAGAAAGTAGAATCTAAATTGTCTATTATTTAAACTTGGACAGAAAACCCAACATAGCTCAGTGAACCACTTTTTCCTCCTTCAATTTCTCCAATTTTAAAATTATATTTACCCTCCAAAACCAAGTATCCTTGGCCTTTTCCATGAAAAGAAAAAAACAAGAATCAAAAGAACTGGTTTTTAGTTGGGACTTATTGTTTCAGACACTTTTCCACATGTTCTTACTTAATCCTATTGACAACATGTATGAAAAAAATTGGGCTCAAAAATGTTAAGTGTCTTACACAAGTTAGTAAGTAGCAGAGCTGGAATTCAAATCTAGACCTTGTGCCACATTTGAAAGTAAAGATTTTAAGTATTTATTCTCAAAATATTTCTCTCTTTAAAGTGGAATATCATAGTCAATAATTTGCTTCTAACAGTGTTCAGAAAAGGGTAATGACTTGACCTTTACCATATTTATTCCATCTCACACTAGCCGCTGTGTTGTGTGTAGTAAGTGACGTTTGTCACTCAGTCACACATGCCCCTACTTACTCAATAGCCTGTGGCTGAGAGCGAAGGGATTTACCTCAGGAGGTGATCAATGACTTTACTCTCCTGCCTATGTGTTCCTTGAGGCAAACTTTACCTTGGAATGCAAGGACACATCTCATTCCTCCGCCCCCATGCCCTAATCTTTGAGGCTAACCAGACCACCTAACACTTTCTCTTTTGACATTTCTATAGAATAGCAAAATAGCTAAAAATGGTATATAATGGCCCTGCACAGATACTTCCAGGCAGCAGCTCTTTACTGCCCATGGGTCTTGTCCCCATGCTGAAACACAAAATAAAGGTGCAGGGACGAACGAGCGGCTCGTGTCTGAAAATTCTTTTTCGACTTGCGACTCAGCGGCCCCACATCATAAGTACATTACAAACATCCAGTTGTACGTGTGTGTGCCAGAGTGTGTTAATGAGTTCTTGAGGGAGAGATTTATAGCAAAGAGTCTTAGAAATCCTTGTCCTTGATGCCAAGGAAGGGAGTTGAGATAAGCAGTTGGGTAATCAATACAATGTGTATCTCTCTTATTTTTGTCCAAGAAGATCTTAACATTTCCCTCAGCTTGACTAAACTTTAGACAGGCTTCTTCGTGGCTCTAGGACCTTGACCTCCATTTTCTTATTTACTTTAGAAAACTTGTCATGGTAAACCATTTCTCTGCCCATTGGAGATGTAAATCTTTTGAAAATTCTCTTGCCAGTTTTACAGCCCAGGGATGTCTTTCTCAAGGACCTGGGGCCATCCCTTTAAAATGTAATCATCAAAGAAGATAGTGCCACTACCTCCCAATCTCTGTGAGAGGGTAGGAGCCTGACTTCAGTGGGTGTCTTGCTCCAAGTTGTAAAACTACCTCCTGTCAAAGATACTAGATAAATTTACTTTTCCTTTGGGTGAAGCCATTCAGAAAACACAGATGGCCTGTGTTCTCCTTCTCACCCTGGGGCTTCCAAATCATCTTGCCTTTTGTTTCAGAGGAGTTGAATTCAGACTGAGCTCGGGTCTCTTTCCTCTATTGCAGTGGCCTTCAATAATCCTCCTTGTCTGTGCAATTTTTGCTTTCACAATTCCTTCCCTGCATCAGAGGAACAGAAAATAGGAAACTTCATTTCCCAGAATTTCTTGCCCATAGAGTTCTGATTAGATGCTACTAATGAAAATAACTCATAGGAGATTTGCAAGGCTGGAGGAAAACAGAAGCCACTACTCTTTTCTGGCAGATGCCTGGGCTTTGTCAGACATCTGGCCATTCCTCTGGGAGTTACCTACTTTAATGCAGCAGTGTACTGTGACCACTCTTGACAATTTCCTGGCCTGGGGCGGTAGGAACTTTCTGATTCTCTGTGGGCTGTGGTTAACCTAGCTGTAGCCTTTCCTGACCATTCTACAACTTTTATGATAACTTTGTAAGCAGCTAATTCCCTGTGTTACACCTCCTCTTTCTTGAGAAAACTAGAGTGGTTTCTGTTTTCCTAAAGGAACACTGACTATGCCAGAAACAAGAGAAATCATTTTTTTTTTTCTGGCTAGATCCCACTTAAAGAATCTCACAACTATGCTAGTAAAAATAGAAAGAAGTTTTGAGTTTAGAAAAAGAAGTACAAAGCAACATTCTTTATTACTTTATAGGCATTTATGCTAAGGCAGATTCCCCTCCCAGATCTGGAGACAGCCACAATCTCTATCCACAGAACTACCTAAACCATGCTCCATCCGTGATGACTCCACAGCAGGACCAACACAAAAACTGTACCTTGTAGACCTTCTTTGCCAACGCTTTTAGCAAGCTTCAGCCTTTTTCACTAAGTTTTGCCAAATATGTTTTGTTTTAACTAGCGTTACCTCTCTGAAGTCCACATTGCAAAATAATCCTGTTCTGTATCCTTATTCAATGATTTTTCTCTTTCCAGCCTCTAATTCTATCTTCTCTAATTGTTTTACCAGCTAAAATGATAAAACACATGTTGAAACGGAAGGATAAAAATCCATTAAACTGCTAGTTGATGAGCTCGAGAAGTTAATATCACATATTCACAATAAAATTACCACAGTCCTCATCAGATGAGCTTTCAAATTACCTCAATTTATTCCAAGACTAGTATGTGCTAAGAAAACACTTTTTTCTCCCAAATATTGAAATAGGTCAGTTTTAACGTATAAGAAGTGACACATACAGTCCTTTGAAGTACATCACTTTTCCTTTTTTTAAATGTGAAAAGATGTTATCATCCTAAGAGAAAATTCCTATATTTTAAACATTACTTTAAAGATAATCACTACTTTAAATACATATTACTATAATTGTCATTATTATTAAGGAGCTGGTCTAAGTAATTTACTATTAGCAGAGGTTACCGTGACTCATTTTAAAACCTAAAAAACTTTTTTAGTATATTTTGCTTCCTCATTTATGAAAATCTAGTACAGTTGGTCATTTTCCCTCTTTTAAGTAATTTATTTAAATTCTGATTTAATATTGTGAGGTTTTGTTCTTTTTTTTTCTTCATCATTTTGGAAATAAAAAAAGGAGGACTGAAATGAGGAAGATTAGACATCTAAGCAGCTCCACATATTTCAAAGGAAGAAGTCACTTTACCGCTAGCAGATCTGATGGAAAGCCGTTCTCTGGAGCTAAGTTCTACGGCAGTCAATGGCGGTAGCGTAGGAGTGGGCAGATGAAGGAAATGAATGGTTCTGGTAACCTAGGAAGGTAGAAATATTGGAGTCATAGAGGTGACCGTCGAAAATTACTTGAACATCACATAAATTGTTACTGAAAATGACAAAAAATATTATTTCTCTTAAATCTTAGTACGTTTTTCATTCCAATCATAGAAACATGTAATTTAATAAATGTATAATTAAACTGAATTCTCTTTTTAATACCAAGGTACCTAGGCACTAAATCACTCATTTACTTGCATAACATAAAAAATATCATCTAAGGGGTAAGAAACTTAGTGAATGTGCCTGATTTAAAATATATTTATTAACTATATTACCTATTCATAACTTCTTTGTTTATAGAGTTATTCAAAACAACAAAAAAACTTGTTTAAATGCCTGAAAATGTGCACTCACATTAGACCTACATTTTTGAATTGGCATCTTTATCAATAATGTTTGAATTGAACCAAAATTTCTTCCTTTTTTTTCACTGTCTATCATATCTATACAGATTATTTTAAAATATATCAGAGGTTTGCATAGTTCCAGGAAATATAGATTGCGATTAATTTCAGAATTACAAATAAACTAATGTGAAGAAATATACATTTCCTTGAAACAATATAAGAACTCTTATTTTCTATTCAAAAGAGAGAAAAAGATGAAGATTTTCCTAAGGAAGCTCATGCTGAGATTAAATAACAGTATAAGGATTGGGGAGGTCTTTTGTTTCCTAGAGTAGTTTCTCTTGCAGACTGGAGAACCTTCCAAAGAGAAAGCATCTTGCCTATCCATAGGCTTAGATAGATAAAAGCTAATTTTTTAAGGGGCCGGCCCCGTGGCTTAGCAGTTAAGTGCCTACGTTCTGCTACTGGCGGCCGGGGTTCGGATCCCGGGCGCGCACAGACGCACCGCTTGTCTGGCCATGCTGGGCAGCGTCCCACATCCAGCAACTAGCAAGATGTGCAACTATGACATACAACTATCTACTGGGGCTTTGGGGAGAAAAAGGGAAAAAAAAAAAGGAGGAGGATTGGCAATAGATGTTAGCTCAGGGCTGGTCTTCCTCAGCAAAAAGAGGAGGATTGGCGTGGATGTTAGCTCAGGGCTGATCCTCCTCACAAAAAAAAAAACAAACCAATTTTTTAATTAAAATAGCACATTTATTCAGACAATTTAAAGAAAATGGACTTGAATTGTGAAAAATGCTATTTTTAAATTAAAAACAAAATATAATTTTACTTTTATATATATGTGTGTGTATACATGCATATGCATGGAGTGATTAAGAATGGGGACTTTTGGTCAGACAACATTGCAAATCCTAACTCTTCTGTTCTCCTCCATTTATTTAAATGTACGATCTTGAGAAAGTCATTTAGTTTTCTCTGCCTCAATTTCCTCACCATGCAAAATGAGGCAACTAGAACACAGAGTTCAGCTGTTAAAATTAATGAGATAAGAGATTTAGAGGTCTATGCCAGAATTTGATGTATGTGTGTTCAACAAATGGAAACTTAAAAATATTTCAGGAGCACCTCTGTACAGCTGGTCCACACTTACCTTAATCTCTGGAAGGTTACTTTTACAAGTTTTTTCAATAATTTATAATATGTTTAACATACTTTAATACTCTATCATTCTTATTCTCTGCTATCATGTAATCAAAGTAACTATCCAGAGCTAATCAAATATTTTGAGTAAAAAATAAATAATAGTAATAATGACAATAACAATATTCATTGGTTTGGAAAATAGTGACTTCTCTGCACAAGATCAGTTCACATACATGGCAGTAAATGACTTTCTAAGCCACGAAAGTAATTAATACATTTGGAGGTGGAACTAAAGTGATGATCCCCAAACCTAGCAGCATATTAGAATTACCTGGTGAGTATTTAAAAATACAGGTAACTTAGTCCAACCCAGGTCTAGCAAATCCACACATTTAAAGGGCAATCATTGAGGAATATGAATTGTTAAAAAGCTCACCAGATAGTTTTGATGAAAATAGTCTTTAAGTAGCAATTCAAACCACTGAATTAGATTTTCTCTTGATTTATTTTAAGAATACCAAAAAAAAAAAAAAAACCCACCCAAACACAGCAACTTTACTCTAGTTAACTATAGCAAATAAGGCACGTTTCAGGACTTGGCTTCGTTATGGAATCCATTGTTAATATTAACACAAAAAATATAGTTTCTCCATTCCAATTTTATCCCTTTTTGGCTAGCCAGGGGATTTAGATTCCAGTACTTTGAGAAAGGAAGTTTTTCACTTGAGTTCAAGTTGCAGCTGTGTTTTTTTTCATGCATACAATAAAAAACATGTAGATTTTATAATAGGCTGGGCACTATTCTCTTTAACTCCCTGATAGTCTAGAATCATTGCTCAAAAAATTCAGACCAAATACCCCAAATCTCCAAGGAAAACTGCTCTCCTTGGGATTCAGCCCACTCAAAATCCTGCTGACTCTAAAATTCTATTTTCAATAACAACAGAATATGGCAAGGAGGGCACACCACACGCAGGCAGGTATGCGTCCCTAAACGTGCCATGCAGCCTGGTCCCTGCCTGGATTACTGCACAGCAGATGGCACCATGGAGATGGTGGCCACTCTCAGGCCCGGCTCAATGCTTTATCGACCTCAATTTAATGTATTTGTGAAAATCATTTCTATATATTTTACAATTAAGGTTGCTCATGATGAAAACTCAGAAGCATGCCAAATACACAGAGATGCTAAATGGAGTAAAGAGCATTGGCAATAACTTGGTACAGGTTGTGAGAAGAGAAAAATTTGACTCTACAGATCCAGTTAAGTGTAATGTAACAGATACCCCTCTGTAAATATACTAACTTCTCATTCAGCCATCTATGCTCTAATTTGCTAAGTCAAAACATGCATTTACAAAGGATTTTACTCTATTTACATGAGGCTATGCTTGTGGAGTTTGCATGTAGGCTGTCTCAGGATTCCAGCTGTTTTTCACTTTACAAGCCTGCAACTTGTAAGAGGAGGATGGAGGGTCGAATTTACTTAGTTTTAAATCTCATACCTAAATAAGACCACATGGAGATTCTGTCCTTCCCCAATGCTTTTCCTGTTAAGTTAAACTTTTTTTATTTTGAGATAATTGTAGATTCACATGTAGTTGCAAGAAATAAGACAGAAATACTACGTACCCTTTACGCAGTTTCCCCCGATGAAAACGTCTTGCAAAACTACCACAACCTTATTTTAACACCTGTAACAAAAATCTCTTGTTAATAGATTATAGGATTCAACTCACCTGCCAAATCAGTCAATGCAGAACAGGAATCATATAGTTATTTCCCTTTGTATAATCACTGACACACAGTCACCGTCGTAACTCCATCACTGTTTGGAATGGCTGATGTTTACTGGAGGGAGGGTTGCGTCACCAACGAGGCAAGGAGGCGGGTGGTCAGATTTCTGTTTCTTCACAAGGCGAGGTCATGCATCACTCTATACCTGATGGCTAAAATACCACTGGAATCAGCTCAATCTGACATTCAATCTCTGAAATAAAACTGGGAATTTGATTCACTTGGTCAACACAAAATTGTTCTAAATGATCTGTTATGAATTCCAAAATAAGGAGTCCATACATCTGTACTTCAGTTCTTGGAACACAGACTTGTAATAATAATAATTATTGGATGTTTATTATCAAAGTATAAAAATGTAATTATTTTATTTGATTTTTACAAATCTCTAATCTACAAATTTCGAGTCAAATAATTTTTTAATATATATGAATAAATAAATGCATATAAAATATATGTACTTATTTATAAAAGAATTATGACACTGACTAAAACTATTTATTTACAGTGTATGTCTTGGAATATTATTCAGGTAATTCAGAATGCAACTTTCTTTTTAGCACATAAACTAGATTTCTTGGCTTTCCTGACTTTTCCCATTAACTATGTACATTTTTATTTTTTTTATGCTTTGCCACTATGAGAAAGAAAAATAAAAAATGTACCTCATTCAACTTTTGCTTGTTAACAACTCTGGGAATTAAAATAGACTGAAATTGAGATGTACGATTCCTTGGAGGTTTATTATCATAGTTCTGTAATCCATAGAGGTGAGTACTAAAGCATTGGGATTAGTCAATGAAGTTGAAATGATTGGCTAATAACAGGGAACACTTGGATCGCTGGAGACTCCACGAGCCCCTGTATTAGTTTTCTATGGCTAAACGACTGCAAACTTGGTGGCTTAAAACAACACAAATTTATTATCTTATAGTTCTGTAGTTCAGAAGTCTGAAATGAGTCTCATTGATGCTGGCAGAGCAACGTTCCTTTCTGAAGGCTCTGGGGAGAATCTGTTTCCTTGCCCTTTCCATGTTCTAGAGGTTGCCCACCATCCTGGCTCATGGCCTTCTTCCTCCACCTTTGAAGCTAACAACTGTGGGTTGAGTTCTTACATCACATCACTCTGACCACCTCTTCTGAAATCAGTTCTTCCTCTGCCTCCCTCTTCTGCAGCCCTCTTCCATTTTTAAGAAGCCTTGTGATTATAATCCAGGGTCATTTCACCGTCTCAAGACCCTTCTTACCTGCAGAGTTTCTTCTGCCATGCAAGGTAACATATTCATAGGTCCTGGGCACTAGGGCATGGACTTCTTTGGAGCACCATTATTCTGACTACCACAGTCCCTGATTTGCTTGCATTTGCTCATTAATCAAACATTAATTGAGTGCCTGTTATAAGCAGAGAGCTTTAGGGGGTTAAATAACTCTATGCTATAGTCTTTGTGCAAAAAAGCAACTTCCAGTTCACTTAAGGGAGAAACGGCTTCCATGCAGAGAAAGGGAAATGATCTAACAAACGTCCCCACCTTTAAACCTGGAGTTATCCTTGACACTTTTCTTTATCTGTCCCCAACCCCACCCATTCAATCAACAAGTCTTACTGATGTTACCTCCTCAGTATGTCTTCAATCTTCTCCTGCTACAACTCTGCCCTTACAGTCTTTGCACTGCAAAGCCATTAAATGCATAAATTCTATCTTCTTTACAGATTGAATGCAGCGAGTTAAACGACTGATTATTGATCAGCAGGGTTATAAATAGTCCCCAGACTAGGAGAGTGGAACAGAAATTAAAAGGAAGGCATGACTTCTGCCAGTGATTATATCACATTATACTGTGTATTGATAAGAAACTACTGGTATTATTTGTTTGTTTCCAACATAAAAACTTGTTTTTAAGTAAATGAATTATCTTCTGGAAAACAAACGTCGGTATTAAATGCCACAGTGATTTGAAAAATGATTGTGCTCTTATCCTAGCCTAGGAAATGTGCTGCAAAGACAAGCCAAGTTTTGGCAGTGCTGCAGCTCTTTCATTCCATCCTGGAATAATCTATCCAAGTAAGTGTTGGCAAAGAAAATTGACATTTGGAGTTCTAATTTTATTAGCTGAGAACAAGCCCCAGCAAATTAAAAGGACATGTGAGTCCCAGAGCTACAAGGTATGATTTTTCTCACCAAGAGGTTGCGGGCTGAATTATGCCCCCTCAACAAACTTGTATGTTGAAGTCCTAACCCCCAGTACCTCAGATGTGACTATATTTGGAGATAGGGCATTTAAAGAGGTAATTAAGTTAAAACGAGGTCCTTAGGGTGTGCTATAATCCAATAGGACTAATGTCCTTCTTAAAAAAGAGGAGAGTGGGACACAGAGAGAGGGAAGATCATGTGAAGACAGAGGAGAAGACAGCCATCTACGGGCCAATGAGAGAGACCTCAGAACAAACAACCCTGTAGACACTTTGATCTCAGGCTCGTAGCCTCTAGAATTGTGAGAAAATATATTTCTCTTGTTTAAGCCACTCAGTCTGTGGTATTTTTTTATGACACTCTTAGCAAACTAATGCAGTAGATATCCTCAGAAAACTATTACTACAGAATAGGACACAGTTACAAGACCATTGTTACACAGCTATAAAAAAACGAGTAAAATAAAAGATCAATTGACAATTGTTTGACACATGCAAATAGTTGTTTATAAGCCAGCCATCTTCTCTTGCTGGCTCAGCATCTTTCAAAAGTGGAAGTGCTCATTAATAGATAGTAAATAGTCTTAATAGGAATGAAAGATGCAAAGTCTAAGAAAAAGATGATGTAATCCAACAACTGTAATAATAAATTAAAAACCAAATGACTGGGAAAAGGGAACATGGCCATCAATATATTCTGTTAAAAGAAAAAAAGAAACAACTCTGGTGATGTATCATGATCAGAGTAGAGTAAATTAGATAATTCACCATTTTGTGGCATCCAAGAGTTTTTAAAATTATATTGACTATCTATATTTACATTACTAAAACCCAATACTAGTGTAAAAACTCATTTTTTTAGAAAGCTTGTATTAATATTAAAGAACTTTTATGTGAACATGAGTTTCATGGGAAAGAAAATGAATATATATTTGTACCAAAGAAGAAAAAAAATAAAATATGGGAACTGCAATATTTATTATAGAATTATTTCTAATTGTGGAAAATTAGAAACAACTTAATTGTTAAATACAAGAGAATAATTAAATATATTATGATATATCATCTAGATGAAATGTTAGGTAGCTAAGTGGGAAAAAGTAAAATACCAAATTATAGCTATTTATTTGAGAAAGAAAAAATAGGGAAAATATGGTATTTTTTGGTGTGTAACGGGTTGAGATTTTTAGAAAATGTTATTATTGCTATGCTGTTCTTATAGTGAATAGTGTAATCTTTGATGGTGATGCATAAAGATGAAAATACATCAATAATAAAAAATAAAGAAAATCTACTGTAAAGTGTTTATGTTTACTATTACTGATTTAAACGTCGGGTTTCCCTGGGAAAATGTCTGAGGAACCTCCATATCCGTACTGCCAGATGTACCTGCCGAACACAGTTGCTCACTGGCATTTTGGGAGATAGTGAAGTGGCTAAGAACACAGACTCTGGGTCCAGACCACCTGGGTTTTATTCACTTCTACCAGTTACTGGCTATGTAAGTGGTATCTTCCAGTTATTGGTTATATAACTGGCTTCTTAATCTCTCTGTGGCTTGGGTTCCTCATCTATAAATGGTTATGATAACAATGCCTGTCTCATAGGTTGTTGTTAAAACTAAATGTAGATGCATGTGAAGTACATAGAACAATCTGGAGTATCATATGTACTGGATAGCGGTTAGTTACAACTACTGAAGGAATGAAAGGTCTTTGAACTCTTTAAATCACCTCTTTTCCCCAGATGTTTACACCAAATTCCTATTTCTTGAAATTTCCTTATTACTCTTTCTTCTTCTTTTATGGTGACAACATTTTAAAATTAAGAGAATCCTCAGCATAGCCTGTGTTCCACAGAGTTGAGAGAATGCTTGCAGAGCACTGGATCATTTTAATGATGAGAAAACAGACAAAGTGTTCAACCTGGGGTTCCACAAGAAGCGCCCCAGTGAAGAGCTTGGAATCTGCTAAGTACTGGAAAGAGGCCAGAGGCAGAATCCACCCAGTGGAATTGGTGGATAAGACAGACATGGGAGTTTGGAGAAAAAAAGAAGGGCGTAAAACTAGAGTGGCCTTTTTTTTTTTTTTTTACAATTTTGCCTGGAAAAAGCCCTTGGAATTTTCTTGCAAGCTGAAAAATACTGAAAGTTTCTTGGTGCTTAGCTGCTCTCTGTAAAGGTATTGCTAAAATTAGAACAACCCAAATTTACACCTTTATTTTAAATTTGCCACAAAATCTCTCATTAACCTTCCCTTGTGTGTTCCAAAATTGTGTGTTGAAATCGTTGAGTCATTAATACATTCAGAACCATGAAGATAAATAAAAACCTCCTACCCATCAGAAACTGACAACATCTGAATGTGAGCCCTGATTTAAGTCAGTGAACAGTTCTTAAATGTCTTCTACTGGTACAGCAATAAAGTCAAACTTCTGAGAGATACAAAGATGCAGAAGACAGTTCCTTCTCTGACTCTGACGTACATAGCTGATGTAGTTTGTTCAAAATCATAAGAATTTTAGGTTAATAAATAACACTTGCCATATCAAAAATTTTAAGTATCTTCCAATAAAATGCACTTTTATAGAAGTTCAGAGAAGGTTTTTTTTTTTAATTTTTTGTTTTTTGCAGTAACATTGGTTTATAACATTGTATAAATTTCAGGTGTACATCATTATACTTCTATTTCTGCGTAGATTACATCATGTTCACCACCCAAATACTAATTACAATCCATCACCACACACTTGTGCCTAATTATCCCTTTCGCCCTCCTCCCTCCCCCCTTCCCCTCTGGTAACCACCAATCCAATCTCTGTATCTATGTGTTTGTTTGTTGTTGTTATTATCTACTACTTAATGAGGGAAATCATACGGTATTTGACCTTCTCCCTCTGACTTATTTCACTTTGCATAATACCCTCAATGTCCATCCATGTTGTCACAAATGGCTGGATTTCATCGTTTCTTATGGCTGAGTAGTATTCCATTGTGTATATACACCACATCTTCTTTATACATTTCAGAGGTTTTAATTATCCATTTCATAATTGCATTGTTGGTACCCAGTATAAGTCAGGCTCACTAATGAAGCTATAAAACAGAGGCTCTGGTGGTCCCTATCCTCAAAGACTTACCAGTCTAGTGGGAAAGATAGACAGATAAGCAGATGAAAAAAGTCTAGGGTGATGGGGTGATGAGAGCTCTGTGATGAGAGCTTAAAAGAGAATGAAGTATCTCAGTCCAAGAGAGGATGTTCAGCAGATTCTCCCTGGGAAAGAGAACCTCTGATCTAAATCCTGAAGGTCACAAAGGTAGTTAATAGAGCAATTCATTGTTGCTACTATTATTTTAAGCAAGATGTTACCTGTTAGATCAATTAAGAATAAGAAAATAAAAGCTTTTATTTTACCTTCACTTATTCCTTCTTTGATGCTCCTTTTCTTTATGTAGATCCAAGTGTCTGACCTGATCATTCTCCTTCTCTCTGAAGAACTTCTTTTAACATTTCTTGCAAGGCAGGCCTATTGGCCAAAACAATCCCTAAATTTTTGTTTGCACGAAAACTCTTTAATTCTCCTTCAATTTTGAAGAAGAGTTTTGTAGGATACAGAATTCTAGTTTGGTGGGTTTTTCTATCAACACATTCAATATTTCACCGCACTCGCTTCTTGCTTGCAAGGTTTCTGAGGAGAAGTCAGATGTAATTCTTACCTTTGTTCCTCTATGGGTAAGGTGATTTTTTCCTCTGGCTTCTTTCAAGATTTTCTCTTAATCTTTGATTTTCTGCAGTTTGAATGTGACATAGACATTGTGGGAATTTTTGGCACATATCTGCTTGGTGTTCTCTGAGCTTCCTGGGTCTGTGGTTTGGCATTTGACATTTATTTGGGGGAAATTCTCAATCATTATTGTTTCAAATATTTCTTCTATTCCTTTCTCTTTTTCTTCTCCTTCTAGTAGTTCCATTAGGCGTATGTTACACTTTTTGTAGTTATCCCACCCTTCTTGGATATTATATTTTGTTCAGTCCTTTTTCTCATTGCTTTTCCATTTTGGAACTTTCTGTCGACCTATCCTCAAGCTCAGAGATTCTTTGCTCAGCCATGTCCTAATGAGCCTATCAAAGGCATTCTTTATTTCTATTGTAGTGTTTTTGATTTCTATCATTTCTTTTTGATCCTTTCTTAGAATTTTCATCTCTCTGCTTACATTGCCTGTCTGCTCTTGCATGTTGTCTACTTTTTCTATTAGATTCCTTATCATATTAATCATAGCTGTTTTAAATTTCTGGTCTGATAATTCCAACATCCCTGCCGTATCGGAGTCTAGTTCTGATGCTTGCTCTTTTTCTTTCAACTGTGTTGTTCACCTTTTAGCGTGCTTTATGATTTTTTGTTGAAAGTTGGACATGATGTACTTGGTAACAGGAACTCCAGTAAAAAGGCCTTTAGTGATGTGGTGGTAAGGCATGGGGGAAGGGGAAATGTTCTATAGGTCTACGATTAGGTCTCAGTTTTTGGTGAGGCTGTGACCCTGGACTGTGAACTTCACCAGTGCTTCTCAGCATTTTTCTCCCCTTAGGTGAGACAGGTTGGCTGCAAGGGGCTGGAGTTGAATTTTTCCCTTCTTCCAGATTGGTTAGGCCTTGATGAAACCCCAGACAGTTACAGTCTGGTAATTTAGTTTTTCCTGAAGGCAAGCTTTGTTCTGAAGAACAGAATAGTCACGCATATTTCAAAATAGTTATTTTCCCTTCCCTCTACTGGAAGTGCAGGCAGATTTTTCTCTGATATACATTATGAGACTCTCATAGAGCTCCAGGAGGTAAAACTCACAAAATTGGTGAGTGTCCCCATATAACTGGGCCCTCCTCGAGTTTTTAATCTCTCAAGCTTGTCCACACTGAGCTTCCAGCAATTCTTCAACGACAGGTCAGGTTTACCCCCCTCAGCACTGGTTCCTGTGGAGGTGTCTGCTCCTGTAAGTTACGATTCTCTGTATTCACCTATCTGCCTCTCCAATGTCGGGGGCAGCAGTTTGTCCTGTAACCTCACATCTTTGATGGATCTAACAAGAGTTGTTGGTTTTTCAATTTGCCCAGATTTTCACTTGTTAGGACAAAAGTGGCAACTTCCAAGCTCCTTACATGCCAGACAGGAGCAAATTATCTGTTTTTTTTCATTAAGAAAAGTTTTTTTTCAGATCTCTATCTTTCTGTTGGTAATACCGTGTCTGTAACTTCCCCTGTGGCTTCTCGTTCAGCTTTTGCTTCTTGCCTGGGCGAAGCACTCAGACACTCCACTCTTTCTCGGCGTGTCCTCATGCAGCTCATCACATTTCTCACTGACACTCCCTCTCCAACCCCTAACAGGTGGCTTGGGTAGGCAAAGTGTCCATAAACCCTAGACGGTGGAGCTCCTCAAGCAGAGTGTGGAGAAGCTACTTCTTCAGGTCATTCATTGGGGTCAAAAGATAGATTTCAGATGCCCCATGAGGTCACCAAGGACAGGACGGGACTGCCAGGGGGAGGTGCGGAGGTTGCGCTGGCCAACAGGAACCCTCACTTGCAGGCCTGAGGTCACCCCCAAGGATGAGGAGTGCTCTAAGCCTCCAGACATCACTGACACAACAGCTTCCTCCTCGTGTCCCAGGAAGGAAATCCTGAGAGACCTAGAAGGAGCCTGTGCCAGAAACATCCCTGAAGTTTATCCTTCAGTAGTGACACAGTAAATGTCCCTCTGGGATCCAGAGTTTAGGAGATAAAACACTATTTCTCTGTGACACACACACAAAAACTGTAAAACATTATTTTTCTTGCAAGTCATGACAGTTTCATTTGGGAGAATCCAGCATGTCCACTTGCACATATAATACCAAAAGTGATTTCTCCCAGGCAGCAAGTCATAAATGTTAAATAAATGTCACAGACTATCTGTTCTTTAGAGAGGAAAGAGATACCTTTCAAATTGTGGTGGTCAGAGAAGGCTTTATGAGAGAGGTGAAGTTTTAATAAACCCTCGAACCACAAATATAATCAATTTGTATACAAGCAGGAGAAAAGCATAAGTGGGGGAAACAAATGTGAGCAAAATATAGGAAGATAAAAATTGAGGCTACATATGCTATTTTTCTAAGTTGCCACACAGAATTCATACAAGCTGTAAATAACATAAGAGCACCTATGTGGATGTTGCCAGTATTTGAAAGGTAAGAGTCTTCTACGCTACAGTCGTACATGAATAGTCTGTTAAAATTTTGTTTTTGACCAACAGGCACTGTAATTCGCAGAAACAGAAGTAAACGGTATACTGTAATAAATAAATTCACCTGGACTCTGCTGACTCCATTAATTGTGAAAAGTTATTTCTTTTTTGTGGTGCATGATAATTATAGCACTGATGCCCTAGGACATTGTGTTTAAGTTTCATATCCACATCTTTGTGGGTCCAAGAGTGAAAATCTAATTTAAATTTTTTTTTTCTTCCTGGATGCATGGTTAGATTGTAAAATTAAAACTCGGACCTACGCCAATTCCATAATCTGCATTTTCAAATTGTTTACAATAAGTAGGTTGAATAATAGCAATTTTCACAATTAGTGAAATTGTATTACACAAGGGACTGTACAAATATACAATGACTATTTTATCTAAAAACACAATTTTATACCAATTCACCCCCCTCAAATATGTGATAAAAAATTTTGGAAAAATATAATAAAGGAAAGCTTTTATAAACTACAACATGGCCACACAAATATGCTCAACTGATTCTTTTTTTTTTTTATAATTTTATTTATTTATTTTTCTCCCCAAAGCCCCAGTAGATAGTTGTATGCCATAGCTGCACATCATTCCAGTCGCTGTACACGGGACGCGGCCTCAGCATGGGCGTAGCAGCAGCGAGTTGGTGCGCGCCCGGGATCTGAACCCGGGCCGCCAGCAGCGGAGCGCGCGCACTTAACCGCTAAGCCACGGGGCCGGCCCACTCAACTGATTCTTGACAAAGTTGTAAAAAATATTTAATAGATGAAGGATAGCCTTTTCAACAAATGGTGCTGAATAGTTGGATGTCCATTGGGGAAAAAAATGAACCTTGACCCAAACTCACATCTTCTATAAACATCAACTCAAAATGGATCATAGATATAAAATATAAAACTTGTGGAAAAAAATAGGAGAGGTTGTGGTAATCATTTTGTAATGTATATACATCATCACATTCTACACTTTAAATATATACAATTTTTATTTATCAATTATACTTCAATAAAGCTGGAAAAAAAGAGCTGATAACTAAGTTTGAACTTCATGCAATTACTCACAGATAATATACTGTGATAACTGAAACTTGAACCATGTTGTCAGGGACAAAAAAAAAAGAAAAAATAGGAAAAAATATTTGATATCTAGGGATGATGAAAGAGTTTTTAGATTTGACACTAAAAACGTGGTCCATTAATGGAAAAACTGGATAAATTGAACTACCTTAAAGTTGCAACTTTGCTTTGTGGTAACCCATGTAAAAGGGATTAAAAGACAACTTACAAACTGAGAGAAAATATTTGCAAACTACATATCCAACAAAAGATTGGTGTCTAGAATATAAAAAGAACTCTCAAACTCAGTAGTAAACAACCAAAGAAAGATGCAAATTAAGGAAAATTAAATTAAAAATTAAATTACATTAAATTAAGAAAGTGCACATTAAGATGATAATAAGTTATCACTCCACACCTATCAGAATGGCCATAATAATATCGACAATGCCAAATGCTGGTCAGGTTAGAATGAAATGGATCATTTATTGTATTGCTTTCCCAGGACTGCCATAATGAGTACCACAAATAGCGTGGCTTCAAACACCAGAAATTTTTTCTCTCACAGATCAGGAAGCTAGACATCTGAAATCAAGATGTTGGCAGGGCCATGCTGTCTCTGAAAACTCAAGGGAAGAATCATTCCTTGACTCTCTTCCCAGGTTCTGGTGATTGCTGGGAATCCTGGTTTTATTTGGCTTGTATTTACATCACTCCAATCTCCACCTCCATCTTCACATGGGCTTCTTCTCTGTGTCTCCCACTGTCTCTATACGGTCTTCTATTAAGCCCACCCTAATCCAATAGAAGCTCATCTTAACTAATTACATTTATAAAGACTGTTTCCAAATATGGCCACATTCTGAGGTTCTGGGTAGAAATGAATATTGGGGGTGGACACTATTTACCCAGTATAGTCCATCCTATGACTTTCCCAAACTCACATATATCATACATGGAAAATACATTTACCCCATCTCAACAACCTCACAAGTTTTAACCCATTCCAGTATTAACTCTAAATCCAAAGTATCATTCAATAGTACCAGCTCAAAAAGATCAATTTCAAATCTCGTCACGAACATAATCTGAATAAGATATGGGTGAAACTCTAAGTATGACCGATCCTGGGGCAAAATTCTTTTACGTCTGTGGACCTATGAAACTATAAAACAAGATATCTGCTTCCAAAATATAATAAGTTATGAAGTCAGGGGTGATTGTTTTGTTTTGTTTTAAGATGAGGGAAACAGTAAGATATTTGTATTTTGATGGAAAGGGTCCAATAGAGAGAAAGGGATTGATAAATTCTGGAAGAAAGGAAGTGGTAGATTAACAAAGGAGTGAACTCCTTGAAACTGAGACCAAAGATTTCCTGCAAAACACGAGGAGATTGCTTTTTGTTTGAATAAGAAGCACTTCGTCCATTGTCACAGGAAGCAAGTGAAGAGGATTAGCAAAGTGGGTGGCTTAAAACAACAGAAATTCATACTCTCACATTCTAGAGGCTAAAGTCCAAATTCTAGATATTGGGGAGGCTGTGCTCTCTCTGAAGGCTCTGGAGGAGGATCCTTCCTTGCTTTGTTCTAGCTTCTGGTGGTTGCTGGTAATTCTCGCTATCCCTTGGCTTATAGATGCATCACTCCAATCTCTCCATCTTCTCATGGCTGTCTTCCCTGTTTATCCGTCTCTGGGTCTCTTCTCTTCTTATAAGGATACTCGTCATGTTGGATAAAAGCCCACTCTAACTCAGTATGACCTCATCTTAACGTGATCACATCTGCAAGAACTTATTTTCACATCAGATTGCATTCACAGGTGTTTAGGGTAGGACTTCAACATATCTTTTTCTGGGGACACAGATTCCTTCTACAACAATTAGCGAGTTGATAAGGGTTCTAGCACATCTTTTGCCTTTATCTCTAGTCTAAGTGCCCAGAGACAAAAACTAAGAAAGCAAACATATTCAAGACAAAGAATTTTTCCACAAAATCCGTGTTGGTCTTTTTAAACCATGTTGCCTATATGTTTAATTTGCCAGCCGTTTAACGAGAACCACCAGTGTATATATGTCGTTAACAATTTATGCTTAACTCCTCCAACTTGCCTTCTCTCCATCACCGAAATTATGCAGCGAAACAGCCCCCCCAACACACACACACCCCTGATACTTCCTGTTTCAGAAGCCACAGGCTGACACTTTAACCCATACTTGTCTGGGTGCAAGTGCTGTGTATTCTAATCCTTGCTGGAGGTAGCAAAAAGTGTGGAAGATGACCATTCAATTATTTTTAGTTATTTAATTTCCTTTAAGACCGTGGGACTGATAAGAAATGAGTCCTATTTGGGACTTCTCCACGTTTTGAAATTATAAACTAAAAGTAGAATGTTAGTTGTTTAGCAAGATTTCACAAATATTTATGTATACACACACACACAAACCTTAGAAATGATACACAATATCCGTGATTAATTATCTTTAATCAAAACAAATTTCAGACTTATTCTTTCATCACAGAGGTTTATTCTATAGTGATGATGTATGACTTCATGTTTGGTGTGGGAAGAATATAAATTTTAACACTCAGTCATTTCGCCTTTGTCTGAATCTGTATGTGTTAATTCCCCAGATAAACTGGTGTACCATATCCTTGTGAATAGCAAGAACTACTGAATTTACTATTTACTACCTCAACTTCCATGATGAGAAATTTGCCTTCCTCATTTCTCACTAGTCCTAGTTTTCTATCTCTAAATTCCATCATTTTAAAAAATTGTGAGATATATAAAGCACAGAGAAAAGTGTAGAAATTATATAACAAAGAATGGAGTGAGATTGAATTTTTGTTCTATTTGCTACTGATATTTCTAAATACATCTTCTCTTCCTGAGTTGACTAGTATCCAGAAGTACATGTTTATCACAGACATGTATATTTTCCACTATTACTCTATATGTAATATGCAAAAATACCATATTTCATCAAATATGACACCCCGAATGTTAGATATACCATCACTTTATGTATTATTAAAAATAGAAACACTCTGAAATTTAATTATGACTCATAATCTCAGAATTCAGAGGTGTCAGTGTGAAAAAATGTGTACCTTACATCTATGAAAAATGGAATATATTAGGGTTTGTGTGTTTAATTTTTTCATACTATCATATATTTTTATCATATCGTTTATAATCCTGTTACATGATTTTCAATTTGCATTTTCTCTTAACTTTATGCTCATGAAATATATTCTTGTTTGCATGAAAATCTAATTCATTTATTTAAACCCATTTCATGAAAAAAATTATTTTTTAATTTCCTTACAAGAGAATAGTTAAGCATTTCCTGCTTTTCTCTGTTACAAGCAGTGCTTCAGTAGACGTATTCTTCATGTCCCTGTGCACATATTCAAGAAGTTTTCTGGAGTCCATCCTAAAAATAATTGTACATCATTCTGCACTGAACTTACAGACCAACTAGGTCACATTCTGAGGTACTGAGGATTAGGACTTGAACTTGTAAATTTTGGGGGGGGACACAATTCAACCCATAATAGTAGGTAAGACTGCACTTACCTGTCTTACCTCCCTGTCATCCTCCCCCCCAGACAAGATCCCAAGCCCCTGGCCTCTGAGCCCCCTTGGAGGGAAAGGGCACAAGTTGATGACTTTGCAGATATCCACCTTGACAGTGACAGTGGTATTTACACCACAGGGCTGCCATCCATTCTGGGGTACTGCCTTTGGGAAAACCCCCAGCCAGGATACAAACAGATCAATAGGCAGTTGCCCACAAAGCAAAAAGAAAAATTGCACGTCTTGCTTTTTCTAGGTATTACACAATTTTTGACTGAAGTATAGCAATACTTGATTTTATCCTCATTGATTGTTTTAAATCAATCTTGCCAATCTTCATAGAAGGTTTGGATATTTTGTAAAGAAAAATAAAATGAAAACAATTTTTGGATTTGATTTTTAATTGCCAAATATGTGAAGTTTTTAAAAACACTTTATTTTATAGTTCTAATTTTATTTTACTTTAATATTTTTGTTATATAATCTTATGATATTTATTATTTGCTGTGTGTTGAGATTTACTTTGTGACCCAATACTTTTTCAATTTTTATTAATTTTCATGGGTATCTATGCATTAAATATGAATATATTATTACAACAATAATTTTAATTCTGTCCCCAATTTTAAAATTTTTCCCCTTTAGACACATATGTCTGTTAAAAACAATAACAAAAACATTGATATTTCTACTTTGGATCATCTTTTCCACTTTATATCTATAAATAATATGGCTTCTTTAAAAAATGCAACCAATAGTAAATGTTCATTTATTACCCTAACTGTAGGTTCAATATTTCTCAATGATTGAAGAAGAGAGAATTTTTAATTTCTGTCTTTGAAATAAGCAATGATTCCATATTTTAATTTATTTTTTATAATTAATAATTTTAGGAACAAAGCCAATCTTTCCAACTGACTCTGTATACAGAAGTCATCGCTCCTATAGGCCAATTTCTTATTCAGAACATTCCATATATTTGCTTCAGGAATTTTCAATCACCAATGGCAGGATGTTATCTACTATAAAGCTAATTGTTAAGATATTACTTATAATATCTCAATATTTATTGAGAGCATAAAGCTATAAAAATTCAGTGCTGAAAACAATTGAACTTGAAAATATTTCTACTGGTAAAATTCTGTAGTTCAGTTCAATGACTGAACATGGAAGAAATGTCCTATTTTTCCTCCTGAAAGACTATAAACATCCTGACACGCAAAGTAATTTTGAGTAAATTCAATGTTAAAAACAAACTGGGTGAAAATTCCAAATCGATATGAAAACTTAATCCAAAATATCTATAGTACACTCTTGCCCACATTTACAATCTTTTGCTGTTTTGGTATTTTTGAAAGGAACTACCTCAACTGATTTGCTTTGTAGAAGTAATGAACTGTTACATAAAATATTTTAAAGAATTGCTAATTATATTGATAATTTACTAGTGGTACATATAAGAATCTAATTTCTATGACTATTAACTTTAGGCTCAATTCTTCTCCAGAGCATTCTACTGTATGTTGTTTCATATCCTTATTTTTTGCAAATCATTATAATGCACAATTATGTAAAAATAAAAAATAGAGATATTAGAGACTTGCTAAGATTATGTCATATATAAAATCCAGGAAATGGCTACCAAAGGCTGACTTGTTTCTGGGAAAACTTTAGGTAAGGTGGGAATTACTAAGTGAAGGTTTTTCATTTTCTGCATCTACAATTGCTTTTCTTCTCTAAGCTAAACACTGTAATAGGCAAGACATGCGGATTAAGTCATTCATCACTTCAATCCTGATTATTTGCGTTACAAGAGTATATTTGCTATCTTTAGCTCTGAGGAGCAATATGTGCATCTCCAAGAATCTCCAGAAAATCTAGCCCCTTCTTGATCAAATAGGCTACAGCAGCTGGCCAATACAAAAGGATATTGAAGGCACCACATCTACTTAGTTTATACTACCAAGACCAAGACTTTCAACGCTTTACCAAAAAAAAAAAAAAAAGCAAAGCTAAACATGTTTTACAATATTTGTTCTAGGTGAAGTTGTTGAATCCATTAGTGAATACTGAATTGGTAACTGTGCGTCTAAGTAGCTATTCTGTACAACTGAGCATCTGTTTGCAGGTTCAAATGTGCTGGATAATGTAAAGGTGGGTTGCAATGAATGTAAATATCTGTCGTTTGGAGATTTAGCTCTTATAGTTTTTACACAGTAACCAACAAACCATTTTTTCAAAGTTTCCACTGCAATGTATGCATATCCTCTACACCCTAAAAAATGAGAAAGAATAATTAATCATGTATTTTACAACTACTATATACTCTTCCCTGAGGAATATGCCTATAAGACGTCATCGCTGTGCTTGGTGAATTTAGATAAGTCTAACTAAATCAATAATGGTCTTTTCAGAACAGAATTGTTTGGCAAAGAGCTCCAAGTGGAAAGAATTGGGAACTTTGATTTAGAACATAATATGAACTTAAACAAATAACAGTTCTACTCATCAATTTCTTTAGGTTTAGGGAGGAGATAGATGTAACTTGCATTGTTGGGTTGTGTTTGGAAACCTACACTGCTCATCTCTTGTGCATGGCAGCAGGTTAGTGAGGCTGATATCACCCATCTTCAGAAACACAAATTTCCCATATGAAGTCACAAGGGCACCTAGTCTATTCCCTGATTAACAAGAGCTGCCACTGTGGGGAGATGAATACTCAAAGACATTTCCAAGGAGGATTCCAATGTGATTACTGAGCTCAACTATATTATTTAGCTGTTTTTTTTTTGTGTGTGTGAGGAGATCAGCCCTGTGCTAACATCTGCCAATCCTCCTCTTTATTTTGCTGAGGAAGACTGGCCCTGGGCTAACATCTGTACCCATCTCCCTCCACTTTATATGGGACACCACCTCAGCGTGGCTTGCCAAGCGGTGCTTCCGTGCGCCCCCGGGATCCGAACCAGCAAACCCCGGGCCGCCGCAGCGGAGCACACCCACTTAACCGTTTGCGCCACCTGGCCGGCCCATATATTATTTAGTTTTTGATTTATTTAGTATGTAAGCCTAATGATGGTGGAGATATTTGTTTCTTTTCTGATGAAGTCCAGTCTAGTATGTAGTAGGTAATTAATAATTACTTCTAGAGGACTAAATACAATTGTCAGTGGAAGTTCAAGTTTGGCGCAAACATATTTCATAATAATGAACTGGAGACCTCACCACAATTATACGTTTTGAGATTGTCTGAGATTTGTGGCTTTTGTTACCTTTATTGCATAATTCTATAAACCTAAAAATAAGGCCAATCTATTTCTCTGGCAAGGAGCAGAAGGACAGGAAATTGGACTGAACTACTGCTGAAAAGAGAGGAAACTTGGCTGATCAAGAGGGTGAGGGAAGGAGGAAAGAGAAGGCTGAATTCCAAGGTCCAATGATGGAAAAAGACCTGAAACCAAATGGTCAGCTGTGAGGTGTTCACGGCATGACATAGACCTGCGGGGATTCTCTACGTCATCACCAGCCAACCTGCGTTCTTGTGCAGACTAAACGGGATATTGGATTTGGAAGGGATTCGTTAAACTGAAAATACTGCTTGCCATTGTTGAATGCTAAACTGAGTGCTACAGACTGTAAATAATGCTTGTTAGTAGATGGAAATGAAAAGTGAGGAGTCGTCATTTTATAAAAGACCAAAAGCTAAATGAAGACAAAGAGGCAGAGTAAGCCTGTTAGTGCACAAGGAGTCGAGTCACTAAGGGAAAAAAGAGGATCTGTTCTCAGAGCTTCCCTCTCAGATCTCTGAACCTGTTCATGTGTCTTCGGAGGGGCTGCAGTTTCTCAAGCAGCCCTTTAGCAAAGATATCCGTGTCAGGTAAATTAACTGAATTGAGACTAGAACCATCACTGTAGGCATTAAGCAAACAAGTAAATTTTAAGAAAATATAAGTGTCAGTGGTTTATACAGTTGCAAATGGAGAGATTACAGGTAGGAACAGCAGCCTTCAGAGTGAGGAAAGCATAGCAGGAAAAGGGCGGCCATTCCAGGTTGGGAAACTTACTCCTTGTAGGAACAATAAAAGGAGAAAACAACGGTGATTGTGAAAAAGACCCTTTAAAGCAAATGCCAATAAAATCAATACTTAGAGATGGTGGAGAAGGTACAAGATGATTCCGTGATTTAGATCTTATATAGTAACCGAGTGGCTTTGCACAAACAGGAAGGTGAGGATGACTAACATCTATCTGCGTCTAGCACTGTGGAACATACCTTACACACATTACCTCACTTATCTTGCTGAATAAATAAAAGTTAAGGCAGTTCAGATACCTGGCCCAACCCACATAGGCAACAAACTAGAAAAGTCATGTCTATCTCCTAATTTTTTTACAGTACTGTTGAATGAATGGAGACAAATTGTAAAGGAATATTTATTGAAAATAACACAAATGGTCCTGGTCCAAGATGGTGACACAGGAGCCTCCTGAATACACCTCCTCCCACGGACACACTGAATCTACAGCTACACGTGGAGCAATCCCCTCTGAAGAAATCCAGGAACCAGCTGAGTGACTCCTACACATCGGGCTAATGAGAAAATACCCACATCACCCACACTGAAATGGGTAGGAAAGGCTGTGACAACATGGATGAAACTTGAGGGTATTGTGCCAAGCAAAGTAAGTCAGATGGAGAAAGACAAATACTGTATGGTCTCACTTATATGTGGAATCTAAGAAAACTGAACTCGTAGAAACAGAGAACAGATTGCTGGTTGCCAGAGGCGGGGGTGGGTGGTGGGAGAATTGGGTGAAGGGCATCAAAAGGTACAAACTTCAGTTATAAGATAAATAAGTCCTGGAAATGTAACGTATAGCATGATGACTATGGCTAACAATACTGTATTGTACATTCGAAAGTTACCAAGAGAGTAGATCTTAAAAGTTCTTGTCACAAGGAAACAAAAATTGTAACTATATGAAGTGATGGATGATAACTAAACTTACTGTGGTAATCATTTCACAATACATACATATATCAAATTATTATGTTGTATACATGAAACTAACACAATGTTATATGTCAACTGTACCTCACTACAAATGAAAAAAAAATTAAATAAATTATCCTATAGCTTTCTATAAATATCAGTTACACTTACTGTAAAACTAAACTCATTTCCTCTTTTTGGGCACACAGCTATATTATATGGTTTAGTGCCCCTTGTAGAAAAGGGTGGCCATGTGACTGAATTTTAGCCAATATCACATAAGAGAGGCAATAAGAGCTCCTTCCAGGCCTAGCCTACAAGAATCTCTTAATGTATGACCTCCACGCTCTTTCCTCTTTTGTGGCTTAATGCAGATTGGCACTGTGAATTAAAAAGATAGAGAACCACGAATCGGAAGAATCTGAGATATTCAAATTACCCTCTAAATGGATAGGAGCTACCTGCCTTTCGAGAAAACCTGTTTCAAATTTTAAAGAAACAAATATTAATCATATTTGAGCTATTACAGATTTTGGGGTTGTTGTAAAAGGAGTTATCATTAGCTGAACTAATACATGCCCATCATTATGAAATGACAAAAAGAAAAGTATCTTGCCAGAAAACAAGTAGAAACCTCTAACCACTTACAGGCACTGGGCTATGCATATTCAATGGAGAATTTATTGGGATAAAATTTTCTGCATATTTTATTTGTCTGGATTTTAATAAAAAAATTTTGGCTCAAAGAAACAAAGAGCAAAAGTGAGAGGAAGGAAAGGAGATTAGAGAAAGAGAGGTGGGGGTTAGGGCACATAAGCTGTCAAGTGTAAGTGACAATGGGTCAGGTAGAAAAACCGGCGAGACACAAGAAAGAGGGGACTGGTGTTAAGGACACTCAGTTAGGGTCCTTTAAACTCTTACGTTTCGTCCTCACAATGGCCCCTTCAAGGTACTTATTATTACAAGTATAAACAATGATGCCCTTTCCTTTTTCTCAATGGTTTGATGTCACGTTTTCTTGACTCCATTTAACTCGGAAATATGATGTTATAGGTGTGAAATTTAAGAGGTCTCAAGAAGGCTAAAAGGTTAAAACTGAAAAGTTTATGTTGTTCAAACTTTCCATGAACCTCAGAAAGGTTAACTTCCTCTAGAGTATTTGATTGATTTTCAAGTCAACTTTTAGTTGTCAGAAATAGATCTTCTGTCTCAAAATGATTCTATGCCACCTTTATAACCTTTACATCTAAAAGTACTGTGTGAGTGCTCCTTGTCAGATGATTTTCAGACAATGGTATTTGGTGTGAAGCCTGGAGATATATTCTTATTTGAGGAGAGATAGGCAAGAATTTTAGGCAAATAGATTATTAAACTGACACTAGTCCAAAAACCATTTAAATGAATAACTGAAAATAGCCCTTCTAGTAAATTTCAGTGGTAAATCATTTGAACTCATTAGCAATCGTTACAGATTCGTGTAATCTATATCCACATTTAAGCTTTCCTTCAAAATTAGCTTTTAAATGCTTGAATAACATTTCTATTTACATCTAACAATTTACTAATGGTATTTTAATCTAACTTTATCAGTAAAATAAGTGCAATATTTTCATGGTAGCATAACTTTATGAATTGCATATACCCACTTATATTAGAGAAGTAGACAATGCTAGAAACTTTAGAGAAACAGATTTTAGTTTTCTATTATTTAAAATCAAACCACAACTCTCTTTTTTGGCACTGAGTAACGTTGAAAATAATTCTTTCTTCTTTTTTATGAGAAAAATAAATTTTGAAGACAAAAAGAGTATCTGTTCTCAGATTCATGTCTAAGCAACTTCTAGAAAATACAATGGATTTGTGGTTTAATACACCATTAGCCGGTCTTGACTCCTTTTCTATATAGATAAAATTAATGCATTGCATATTTTTCATGCTGGAAATATGGAGAGAAATAAAGTGGCCTCATTCATTTGGCTGCCTGTATCTTACTGCCCCTTGTGGTAACTATAAAGTGAAAAGCCCAGCACCCTACACCATGCTAGGCATTTACCAAGGATTCTATGTGAATGGAGGCCTTTCCTACAGTGTGAGGACAATGGGGGACAATCTAAGTAATCCAACTGCTTAGATTCATGTTTATAAAAATCTAATTTAAGCTTACTCAAGGGGGAAATATCTGTATATTTAAACTTATCAACACATTAGGAAAAGTTGTTAGCAGTAAGTACTGGCAATATTTGCAGTAAAAGTAAAAAATATACTACATGACAGTAGAAAGCTGAAAAAGCTATGGTTTTTAATATTATGTTATATATTTCTAGAGTCATATTCTATTTTTTCATTTTAGTGTTAGTTAATCTTGTACATTTACTAAGTACCAAGTACTGTGTTAAACATTGTATAAGGGGTCATCCTGTTCAATCTGTGAAACCACTCTACAATGTCTATGAAGTAGACACTATTATTGTCCCAAAGTTTATAAATGAGAAAACTTTTTCTTAAAAACCACTTTCTTAGTGCATATTATATGCCATACACTGTATTGAGCATTGTATAAATATTAATCACTTAATCCTCATAACAACTCATTTAAAGATGAGGAAATTGAGGGCCAGAGAGGTTAAATATTTTTCCAAGATCATAAAACTTCCACCTGGTGCAGTAAGAATACAAACCCAGCAGTCTGGCTCCAGACTGCCACTTAGAATAGTGCTTCCCAAACTTTATTTTTTATTTTTTTCCCCTTAAGGACCCTTTTAAGCCCCCTTTTTTCCTAATTTCCCCCAATTCTTCCCATGGAATTTTAATACCAGATATACTTTTTAGGTACTGCAAGTTTGTCTGTGCTTTATACATAAAAGTGTAAAATTTTGCTCACCTCCCTAGGAACAAATTTTCGCATCTTTAAGGAAGATATCACTCCCGTTGTGGATGTATGACTTAGAGGGATGAAAAAGACATTTAAACAGAGGTCTTCCTGCCTTATCATTCTTAGACTCAAACAAAAGGGGCCCCTGCCCTGGATCATGAACTTTAGAGGGTCCAGCTTTAGTTCTTCTCTGGCTATGCCTCTTCCCACAGAACAAGAAATCCAAGAGATTCAGGGATGTGCCATGCCATGCTCCACTTTTGAACTGCGCTCCAGAGTCAGATAACCACTCTCCCCGGCCCAGATGGGCTTGCTTCTGCTTTTAGAACGTACTTGAGCCTCTTCCTCAGGTCTAATTCTGGACACGTGGCAGCACGTGCACCTCTGGGCTTAGGTGCAGCTCTCACAAGGGTCTTTAGACAGAGTTTGGATGTGCAAGCTAGGATATCTATATCCATGTGAAAGTGGTCTTTTTTGATGCAGGACAGAGCAGGCAGAAGAAAAGGTAGTGATCTACCGGCCAGGGGATGGCAGTCAAATTTCCTCTTGTGACCGTTTTCAATGCAGAACTCTAAGGAGTTCAAGAATTCTAAATTTGAATGTGATCTTCAAGAATGTTATGAAAGAATATTTATTAAAATAGGATAGACTATATTTTATTTAACAGTTTATTAGCTTCATATAAATTTCAAATATTTTGACAAATATTAAGGTACGTAGTCCTCCAATTGTACTTTATTTTGGGAAAGGAGTGGACTTATCTAACTCCAGAAAAATACATTCCTAATCCTTATGCCTAGTTGCTTCTTTAAATCTAAATGGAAAAATGTGTTGATGGAAAAGCCAAACACTGAATGTTGTATGTGCACACGGTAAAACATGGAATGAAGGGGCATTGTAAAGACCAAGGATGGAGTTCCAAGGACAATATATAAGGAAGCATGAGGGGATCATTTTGTGAGCTCATCAGTGGTGGCTTTGAGAATAGCGACCTAAAGCAGAGTCCATCTCAGATGTTTCTAGAACTACTGACTGCATTCTGCGACCACTACTTTGTCCCATTACAGTGTTTGTTGATTGTGAATAAAGTCAGTGATTTCCGTTTACTAACTTGTCTTCAAAGTATTATTTGTGAGGTTTGGCAACCAGGCCTATGAATTTCTGTTACTGTATTTTAATGAAAAGTATCAGAACTTTTTCTAGATATTCCATCATGTTGAAAATCCATCTTGTTCAAAGCCTTGAAGTTTAAAAATTAGTACATGGTTGATCTGAAAAATGCTTCCAATTTCCAACAAAACACAACTTCAAAAAAATCAATATTATATTAGCTCTGTGGTTAGCAAGAATTTATGAAGAACTGAAAACAAACATAGCAAGAACAGCAAGAGAGAATAAGAAAGAAAAGACATTGACACAAAGGCAAATTTTCTTGTAAATAAAGATCTCCCAACCAAGAAAGAATAATATTTTCTTTAAAGGTCAATGTACCTCTATTACGAAAAATGCTCTTTGAAAGCCCCAGTCACACATGAATATTAACCCAGCAGGCAAATCCTGTAGAGGAAAGTTATATGCTTTGGGGAAAAAAGGCAGTATTATAGAAAATGCTCAGAAATTTTCTTGTATTCCATTAAATACAAATAATATATCTGATTATTTTCAATAGCTTTTCTATTACAAGATTGTGATTTTATGAAGCTAAAATAGAAATGCTGGTTACGTCTAGCTCTCTTAAAATTATTCTCAATTCTGTAGGGGGAGGACAAATTGAAATATTTAATTAGATTTCAGCTTTTCTGCCCCTCAAGTCTCCTCATCAGCATGGTACTAATGCCTGGTCTCACCTGTTCCACTATCAAGTTAAAACCTACTGTGGGGTCATTATGATGTGGAAGTATACCTTTTTTCCTAAGTCTCAGTCTTCACAACAAGGAGACATCTTGCATCTTTTTGCATTTTGTAAGAATACATACATTTCATAGTTTATCTTCCCAAAATAACTCTTTATACTTTTAACAGTAAATATCCATGAATATTTCTTGATATTTAATACTAAAAAGAAAAAGAAAGAACATAGTTAACAAATACCTGTCTGGTCAACCACAAACATCCGTAGGAGAAAGGGGGAAATGTAATCCATTCTACAGATGGCATGCTCATGTTGTTACCAGAATCTGGAAGTTTAGACAAATGTAAGATAACACCCAGTTTTCTGTTGTATATTATGAAAATATTGACCAAGGAGAAAAGAAAACTACACATATGGTGTAACTAGTAAGTTACCTAAAGTTTTATTACCTAAATAACATTTAGGAAAACAGATGGTGGTAGAAATGTGCATACTCTTAAAAATTCCAGGTCTCTGAAAGCATTTTGACTTAAATTTGTTATGGTTAACCATTTAACAAGTAAAAAATTCATATAAACCCTATATATTTTGACTTTGTATCTCCCCTGAATCAATCAATTGGGAACTAACTAATATCTTTTGCAGCAACACGGAACTGCTGGTGGATAAATGATACTCAAAGGATAATTGAGGAAATTTGTGTTCATTAACCAAAATAGCCCTTTCTTCTAGTATGTGATTGTACACCTGGGAATGGCATAGATGCACATAGATGGCTAAAGTTAGAAGGTCTGCTAGGATCCACGGGGAGGAAAGCGTAGGTCATGGCACTATAACTGTATTTTTTTTCCTTGTTCTTTGCCAATGTCTCGTTTCAAGAAACCTTTGAGCACACGGGGGGATTTGCTAAGTCTCACTTTTAAATGGCAAATGAAATAAATGAGAATAAATTCAGATGTGCTTGAAAAAGTAGTTCACTAAGTACCAAAATACAACTACCTTTTGGAAATAGTGTCATATTTACATTATTCACACCCAACAATGCTTAAGTGCATTAACTGCTGGATTCCAAATATAACAATAAATGGGACACAGTCTTTTCCTTTGCATTCACAGTATAATCTAGAGGGAGAGAGGAAAAGGAACCAAGAGCCAGAGCATAATAATTTCTTACTTATATGTAAGCAGAACACATGTTAGAAGCACTAAAGGGGTCATCTGAAGAAGACCGAGGGGGTTTTGGAAAACTTTAAGCTGAATCTGAAGGACCAAGTGTAGGAGTTAATTAGAGAAAGAACTTTCTGTGAGACGTAAAGGGTGTGTGTGTGCAGTGGTGGGTGGAATGGACATTCTAGGCAGAGGGAAAAACATGTACAGAGACAGATTCAATGATTTTTAAACAAATTTTGACTTGCTGCAAATTTTAATTCTGACGAAACTTTAGTTGCAAGTTTGGTGGAGGGTAGGGTGGTTGCCATCACCTAGAAAGCCTGGATAAATGCCCAGCAGCTACATCTCAAAACCGCTTTCTTGCTCATTACTCATCCAGTTCACTATTAATTGTTCATGTCATGAAAATTACTTGTAAATGAAGACATGGTAAACATTAAGAAGATGTTTGGCTTGGTGAGTAAGCATAAGCCCAAGACATAGACTCCTTGGGGAAAGAGGGAGAGTAAGAGGTCATTCTGATAAAAGTTGGGAATTTAAAAAAAATATTTCTGAATTGAGGGATTCATAAAGGTCATGAAAGTGAACATTAAAGGTTCATTTGGACAGTAAATTATCTTCTCCAATTTGTTAATGTTTCAGGGTCTATCTCGCTTTGGTAGTGGCAGTACAGTGTCTCTTTTCCTACCTGCAGATATGCTGCCATAGTTAAATAGGACATGTTTTTTGAATAGTAATCTACATAAATTTTTTATACTTAGATTACTCCACGGGCAGAAATGTTCTCACGCTGAATATATGTAAAGAGGCATACAGCCCAGAAGCTTAGGAGCACTGGCTTTCTCATCGTACTCTTTGCCTTGTCCAATTCTGCTAGACTAATACCACCACAGCAGACCTATCAGGAAACCACCACCAAGGCTCTTGACCATCTCTTCTCTGGTTCTCTGGGTTTCCCATGACTGGTGTCAGATCCAGCACACAGTAAATTTCAGCTTACTTGGGCATGAATAAGGCATTGGTTCCTTGCGATTCCTGCTTCAAAAAACGTATCCCAAAGTTACCCAACGTTCCCGTGAAGCCCTGTCACTAATCCTGGGGACAGAAGGCAGTCTCCTCCCACCCATGTGGGAATGTGGAGCACATCCACAGCTCTCTAATGGGACTTCTTCATCAACATGTCTCTCCACTTTCTTGACCCTCTCTTGTTATAGAAGTGAGTAAAGGGGTTCAAGTGTCAGGAAGCAGGTTCCTCTTTGTTCCCTTCGTAAGAGATGTAGGGAATTCCTTTTGCAATCAGAGAGACCATGATTGACTAATTCTGGCGGGGCATGCTAATCCTAACACAACTGTTCTCTCCAGAAACCACTAACCAAGCTCTTTGTCATCCCTTCTCTGTCTCACATTCATTTTTGTATGCTGATATTTATATCCTCGGTAGTATAGTCAAAACTAAAGTTAGACAATCCCCATTCTAAAAATCTCATTATATAACAGTTTAAAATGAAACAGGAATCATGTTTATACATTCCTTTCAGAATTCTCTCTCATTGTATATTTCTCAGAAACTATTAGATTATTAAAAAAAAAACAAAACTAGGGAAAATTATTTATAAACTATCCTCTATGAATCAGTTCTGAGTTCTGGACCATTTTTTTTAATACCTGCAAGAATAAAAGAAATACCAAATACAATTGTTTCCAATCAACTGAATAGGAAATTCATAAAGGGGAAATATATTTACCGGAGAATCATAGATTAATAAGAAACCTTGGAAATTATCTATATCCTCTTGTCATGACTTTGCTGTGATAATCACAACTGAAGAGTTAGCCATGTTATTCAATTTAACTCTAAGTTACATAACACTGATATCAAAATAGTTAAAACAGGAAAACTACAGCCAAAAGAACATTAAATAACGTTGTAAAGGAAATATAATTATGTCAATATTTCAATGGAAAAACTTTTCTTAGGACAAAATCAATCTGAAAAATAGAGTTCTTTCTTACACAAATTCACCATCTAATTTGAAACTCTTGGAGGGAGATTGTTTTGGAATTCAGAGATTTTCTGATTTATAAGGTGAGGGGCCTATACTATATATTATTTAACACCCCAGAGAGATCTGGAATGTTACCCTGTTATCAAGTACATAAATGTTAGAGTAATAAAAGTCATGAATAATGGGATAAAAACTATAAATAGTTTCCTGTAAGCTTGTTTCAGGGTTGTCCGTAAAATGTATTTCAAAATGTTTATTAGAGGCAACACCCGTGAAGAATAAAGAGGTGGAAGGAGGAGTAGGCAAAGAGTCTCCAGAACTCTATGCACATCTGACACTTGTGGAAGAAGAGAAGGAAGGAAGGATTGAGTAGGAAAAGTCCTCAGAGCACAGCACCGTTCTGAGAAAATCTAGGTGAGTCCAGTCAGGAATCCCCAAATTGAAGGCCCCCTTTAGAGAAACACCATCCGGCAGATGGCAGGGTTGTAGTCCTGCACATAGTCAGTCATTGGCTGGAAGCAGCCCTTAGGAAGTATGGCCTGGTGTGAACACCACAGTGGATCCAAAGATGTGACAGTAGGAGAGCGTCTATCAGCTATGATCCCTCAGTAAGCCCTGTGAAGGGAGATCTACGTGGGGCACTTCCATGGCTGCTAGAGCTTAGCAAAGAGAGATGGAAATCCCAGAGCCAACACAACAATCTTATAATATCAGCAGTATTATCATCTCCATGTTACAAAAGAGGAAACTGAGGCAGCGTGTTTAAGGCATTTGCCCAATTTCACACATCTAAGTGAGTGTCAGAACAGAGACTGGACAAGAAAAGTCCAATATACGCATGAAAGAGTGTGGAACATCTTGAGCATCTCTCGAGAAGTGATGAGGGCACAGGTGTATATACTTCATAAAAGCACCCTGTCATCATTATAGTAGGTGGGAAACTTCCTCAAAGGATGTAGCAAAATTTTAAAAATATACAGAAAACTAAGTGTTTTCCTATAGGAATATCTATTCTAGGAAAGAAAGTTAATATAAATGTCAGAAATAATTCTGAGTTACACAATTTTCTTTCCTTTCTGCCACTCCCCACTGTCCACAGCATCCTCCCCAAACCACACAGATTCTCAACCTCTCGAAATCCAAGGCTTCCACTCGTGCATTACATTTCCCACCATCCAGTCTCCAGGAAAACATTGCTTCTTCAATTGTCACTTCTCTTCCTTCAATTGTTGATGTTTCTCATCCACAACATTATAACTATTCACTTCAGTGTCTTTTATATCAAAAAAAAGTTCTGTGATACTTTCCAGTCACCATCCATCTTCTCTGCTCCCCATTTCAGTTACACACCTAGAAAGAATTTTCTCTACTTATATTCTCCACTTCCTCTCTTCCTGTTCTCTCTCAAACTCCTTCGAAATGGCCTTTGACCCACTACTCCACAGAAACCATCCTGTGGAAAGGCATTCTGGAGTCAAAGTGTGAATATAAGACAAAAACACAAAGGTTTTTATTATCTGGCAAAAGGAGACGTTCATTTATCTGTCAGGTGTGCATTTAGCAAGCCTGCCTATATAAAACAAATATTTCTTAAAGAAAGGTTATTTATAGTAAATTTACTGAAAGATAATAGAGAACATTAACAGTAACATACGTGGCAGTAATGTATTGGAAGCATATCTACTTAGAAAAGGGAATTTTTCCCCCCAAACTTGTGAATCAATCCACATACAAAGGAAACAGCAACAAGATGTTAACACCTGCTTCAGGACTCCAGATATCTATTTTTCATTCCTGTAAAAATGAAACATTATTAAATGTTTATTAAACATCAAAACATCTTTATTCAGAGCAAACAAATATTGAGTTGTTAACATTCAGGCACAAAGAGAGATATTTTAAAGGTTTCGTATGTATTGAGAGTGGTCAAGGTACCCACAAGAGTTTTTGTGTTTAGACAAAATTTAAGTCTCAAATTTAGATGAAATTTAAAAGCTCTACTTTTGTATATTGATGCAGTTGTCTTGGAAAACAATATAGCAATACACAGCTGGAGCAACTGAGGTATTCATACTCTTTGATCCTTCTAATTCCATTTCTAAGAATTCAACGTATGTAAATAATTAAACAACGAAAACAAGAAATGACCGAGATTTCATTGATAGGTTATCTGCAATAACATAACTTTAAAGATATATATATACACACACACACTTATATATAGTAATTACTAGACACATAGAAAACAAATGCCCAATAAAAAAGGGAGATGTTGGTATGATATATGTATATGGTATATGATATGGTGATGTCCCTTAAGATGCAGAAGAAATGTTCACAATATGGTTTAAAAAGCAGAAAAAAGGTAATGTATGACAAAGAGTATAATTGTAGTAGGATGGGAAAATTACGAGCATTTCTCTTCTTCTCACAATACTCTTTAATGTTGCTTTATTTTATTCTCGATACTATAAAAGCACATCATTGAATAATTGTTCAGCTTTGGCACTTCAATTTAAAGCAATTATAAATGATTTATAAAATTGCACACACACAGGGCTATTTCTATCTTGGGTAATTTACGTTATGGTGATATTTTACCTTTAAAAAAGCTTCACGAGAGAACATTCAATGCTCTTCATTTTGGGCTTGATCGTAAGACCTACTTTGGACTATGGATAGGGGCAGGAGTAACAATATGCTAATTCTGGGCCTAGGTCTTTAAGAGGGCTTGGATATTTCCACTTGCCCCCTTATGCCTCTGCCATTGCCTTCAAGAGCATGTCATGGATAGCCCATCGGGGCCCAGAGAATGCAAGTCACATGAAGCAGAACGTCCTACCCCACTCATCTATCCAAGACTTGAAACAGAGTCTCCTGCCTGAGCTCATTCAAGATCATCCAATCTTCATGCAAACCTGCCAAGAAGAGAGCAAGCCTGATCCTGATAACAGAGTTACCCCAGAAAACAGCATATGTGTGATTATAAGTTATAACTGTTATTAAGTCACTGAGTTTTGGGGTGGTTTGTTACCTAGTGTTAATGTAAAAATAGCTAACCAATACACGTGGCTATTGCTTGCCACAGCAGGAAAACACAAATCAGAAAGACAAGCACCTAGAAGGAGAGGTAGAATGCAGAAAGAGAAACGCATAATCAGTCAAACTAAATCTTGTATTTTGCACAGGGGGGCCAGGTAAAACACCTCCAAAACTATGGCTGAGACAAAGCATGTGCCCACTGTGACTGCCCTCCTGGCTATGTCTAAGGCTTTTGTGAACTCTTCTTTTTTCATGGATTTTGAAACTCGGCATGAAATTCAATCTAAAAATGAACACTTTTAGTGTTCTTTATTTGTTTATTAACAAGAATGGAACATGACAGTGTCATTTCTTACTTCAGTAAGCTTTCACTAGGTGGAGAAGGTGGAGTGCTGATTTATTCCTGGGCAGCAAAACCATCTATAACAAGGTTTGTGAATTTCTTTTAGGTGGTTTATCAGTGAAAAAGTTTTGGAGTTAATGGAGGTACTCTTTGGGGTTCATGAAAATCCTCATATAGATTTATTTTATTTTAAATAACCAACTTGTTAACTTTTTTAAAGGTTTTCTTAATTAACATAAATGTTCATTGAGTGAATGCATAAAAAATACACTAATGAGCATCATCTAGGACAGCTGATCATCAAAGAATCTTTGACTGTAAGGGAATGAGGACAGGGAGGACCTAACTCTACAAACCAATACACAGTCATAAAATGTTTATGACAATGGAATTTTCTTTGTTTCTCCATTGAGACCATTACTAAGATTGCCATGGCTTTACTATAATTTTTACAAGAATTAGCTAACTCTAAGTTTAGTCACCAACTAGTGGAAACTATAAATTGTGGGTGGAGATGCAGTATGTAACTAAAACAAGACTAAAAAAATAAATTTGTTAGAAATCAAAAATCTAGGCCCCCAGGAAGTTTGTTGTAAAATTTCTACGTTTAAAACTCACATCATGTGATTCATGCCTTGTTTCACAGGGTTTTAAGAAAAGCTTCTCTTATTTTATAATCTTGCCAAAGGAAAGGATTCTGTTACATTTTTAGGACATCCAAACAATCCTAAAGAAGAGTCTATATACATGGTATATCAAAAATGCATTTGTGGAGCTAGGAAAACATTTTTAGGATATCAGTGGTCATCAGTGAACACAATATTTTTATCTTTTCTTTTTTGAAGAAATGTTTTACAATGTTTCTCATTTTGTATCATACCTAAAAATTATCTTTGGCCAATTATCTTTTGGCCAACTTATCTTTCAAAATAAGTTCTGGTGAAGGAACCCCCCAAAATACAAGAATGTCTATTTTACTCGGTCTTGTAAAAATCTTTGTATAAGCCTAAACAAATAAGGTTCTATACTATCTCACAAAAAGAATACTTTCCTGTTTAGCAATAATGTATCTTTCCTTTTTTCTCCTTTAGTAGAAAGTCTTAGTAGAAATGCTGGCATTTATCTTCTTTACATGGTTAATAGATGTTCATTCTATAAACAGCTTTAGTACATTTTTCACTTGTTCTCAGTATCATAAAGTGAAATTACACTTGCAATTTTTCACTCAGTTTCTATTCGTTTTGAGCATCTTAGTGAGTTTGTTAATGTGTTAAAATGTTAATGCACTTTTTATAGTACTTAATAAAACAGGAATTTTATTTACATAGCTATTCTTTTTTAAAGTCAAGAAGATTTTTAAATTAGGCTATTACACTGTATTATGTTTTCTTTCCTCATTGTAAAAGAATTATATTTTTATAACAGGATGTAATAAAGAAAATAAAATCACTCATAATTCTACTCATACACAACTACTCAATACTTTGAAGTGTTAAAAATGTGCATGTAATCATCATATTTATAATTTCTTATACAAAGTTGGGGAGAGGTATTGTTCAACATCCCTGCTGTGTCTGGTTTGGATGCTTGCTCTATCTCTTCAAATTGTGTTTTTTGCTGTTTGGTATGCCTTGCAATTTTTTCTTGACGGCTGGACATGATGGAAAGGAACTGCTGTAAATAGGCCTTTGGTGACGTGGTGGTGAGGGGCAGGAGTTGGGGAAGCATATAATAGTCCTGTGATCAGATCTCAGTCTTTTAATGAGATCTACGTCTCTGCACTGTGAACTTCACAAGCGTTTCTCAGTTTCTTTTTCTCCCCCCTTAGGTGGGACTGGATGACTAGAGCTGACTGGAGTTGGGTATTTCCCTTCTCCCACTTGGAAGGCTAGAGCTGACTGGAGTTGTTTTTTTCTTTTCTCCAGGTCAGTTAGGCTCTAACAATACTCCAGCAGGTTAGGATTTATTAACTAGTTTCCCCTGAGGCCAGGCCTTGTTAGGAGCCGAGTGTTCTGACATATTTCAAAATGGTTCCTTTTCCCTCCCTCTTGCTAGAGACTCAAGGATATTTTTCTTGTATATTTATAGGGGAACCTGGTCAAGCCCCCGGAGGTAAATCTCATAAAATTGCGAGGACCCCCATATGGCTGGTCCCCCTGGGTCCACACTGCGCCTCCAACAATTTGTCAATTACAGTGCAGGGTTTCCGACCCCGCACTGTTCCTGTGACAGAATCATGAGTCTCTTTGTCAACCGGTGTCCTCCTGGCCGTCTCTCCAGTCTTGGGGGCATCGGTTTGCCCTCTGTCCTCCCCTCTTGTAGATCCAAAAAGAGTTATGGATTTTTTAGCCTGTTCAGCTTTTGACTTGTTAAGACAGAGTGGCTACTTCCAAGCCCTTTTTGTGTGGAACAGGAAGTCAGAGGTTGATATTCTTTGTAAACTCTGAGTTGATAAAGAATTGCAGTAATAGAAAATGCTGTTAGGATTGAGTTTTCCTGGAGTTTCTTGAAGTATTTAAAGCCACTAAAACTAGTTGTTTCAAAATGACTTCTTTATTAATCACATAACAAATTTGTTTACCTCCAATCTGTGCAATTAAGACTTAATGTAAAAAGAGTCACGTAAATACTAGGGTCTACAAATGCAGGCAGAGTGGAGGAGAAGAGAATTAAATGTTGGTTATTATTTAAAAGAAACAGTAGTAGATGTTCTAAAAACATAAACTCAGATATCATTAAATTTAGAACTAGAGGAAATTAAAAATAATCTACCCCAAAGATTTATTTTACAAAGACAGAAATTGAAGTACACACAGTTTAAGTGATTTATCCAGGCTTAATGAGAAATTTAATGGCAAATTTGGAAAGGAACCCAACTCTCTTGTGGGCCACTCATTTTATTTGATCAGCTCTCTCTCTCTTTCTGTCAGACAATGATGATAGGGACCCTAGAGTCATACATGATCCTTACAAAGGCCACTACCTATGCCATATATGTTCCTCAAATCCTAATAAAAATTCTCTACAGCTAATATAACTTCTCTGATGATAGAAAATTCCATGTGGCAATCAAATAGGGAATTCTGCATTTGTGACTGGCATACGGTACTCTGTGTGTGTGCGTATGAGCATGCACGTGCATACCCACCCACACTAAATGTCTTTTATTTCATCATCTACATCTACTCTTCACCCTTTTCCATCTTGCTCCTGGGAGACTGACCTGTATTAAGCACATCGACAAGCTCTCATGCCTCTGGCTTCCGTTTGGTTTGCCTAATGGGTAACCCCAGTAGGAATTCAAAAAGAAAGGAAAGTAAGGTGTCGGGGGAAGAGGGAGAATCTCCCTCTGCCCTTTTCCTTAAGGTTCTTATGGCTGGCCAAATAATTAAAAGACAGATTAGCAGGAGAAAATAATACCAAGTTTAATAACATGTATACATGGGAGAAAGCAGGGACACTGCGTTTCTCAACACAATAGCAGAAATTCTCATCTTAAATACCATGTTCAGCCAATGACAAAGGAGGATGTGGGGGGTGGGGGGAGTCAGTTACAGGAGATTACCACCAAAGCACAGTAAACAAGAGTAAGGTTATTATGCAGATTTAAGGCCTCACCTTCCACATTGATAAGCCTCTAGAAATGAGGCCACCCCCCCCTTCCCAAAACAGAGAGGGAGAGACCTTTACAAATGGAGATTTCCCTTATGAATGTAAATGTTTGTCTGGCAACTCCTTGCAGGGCCATCCAGAGAATGTGGCCAGAGAGACAGAACTTCTGATAAGATGGGCTTGTTGGTGCCTTTCCTATTGTAACATTTATCCTACATGATCTTTATAGCCATCATGATAGATCTGTTCCAAGAAGGAGTTACTATGTCAAATTCTTTAGGCAGTTAGTGGGGGAGGTCAAATGTCCCTAGAGAAAACAACCAAGATAAAGAGATAGATTTCAGGGTGGCCAAATCTTGATCTCCCACAAAGGTTACAGTGTGTTTTCCTGTGGCTCTGTAATTTTAGGTGGACTCTGTGCTTTGAAGAAAGATTTCTGTTCCTATCCAGGTGACCTCTACACAACTCTGAGGAAATCAGTGTGTGTGTGTGTGTAGAGTTGTCCAGCCTCTCTCTCATTGCTCAAAGATAACAACCCAAAGAAGTACTAGAGAGAAAAAAATAAAAATGAAAATTCAAACACTAAAGAATAGGAACATAATGATATATGAGATCAGTAACATAAACTGAAACATAAGTTCTAGACATCTTTGATCTGCTGTCATATAAGATTTAAAAAATTTTTCTCACCATAGGAAACAAAATATCTTCTTGTGGTGAGACCTAGCACTGTTATGCCAGTTTGTGTCTTTCATGCTTTAACACCGAATACTTAGACAACTGAGGTGGCATTCTAACTTTCTACCCTTGTTCTCAACACTTTATTGCATTCAGCAAACAAATAATGTCCTTCTAAAATCACTGTGATCATGTATCTTCCTTCTTAAAAGATCTTTATTAATTCATATTTGCCTAGTGAATGCAGTCATATCTCCTTATCCTTGCACACAAACCAATCCTCAGTCTAACCCTGATATACACTTTCCAAATTTATTTTACAAAATTTCCTTTGAGGAACCCATCCTAACCAAGCTGATTCACTTATTTCTCATCACCATACTAAAATATATTCTCTGATTTTGCTTATAATGTTTTCGAAATTTCTTCTTCTTCCCTCTTCACCAGAATGTCCTGTTATATAAATCTCATTTGGTTATTTAACAATACACAGGTTATTTTCTTTCCTTTTCATTCAGATTTCAAGCTCCTAGACAGCAAGAGTCACATCCGATCCTGCCTGTGGCCACAGCGCTGACCAGAAAAGAGTAACTTCGTATTTTGATTTGATAGAGAACAAATAGTTTAGAAATTTTCTCATCTCTTACATACAGTGAAAATGTCCAAGCACAGTTTGACAGTTTGGCTGGGAGTGACCAAAAGCCGTTAAACCCTAAACGTCCATGTGAAATATTTATTCAGTGCCTGTCATGAACTAGGCACAACACAATGTGTGGCGCTAACAGGGCTGGTGGTGTGGAGTGATGAAGGCCATCCAGCCCTTAAATAGATGGGTTAACTGCTAAGAATGTGGGAGTCCAGGTTGAGGGGGTGGGTAATGCCCTTGAAAATATTATACAGATTTTCCTCATTTTGCAGCTTACAAAGGAAAAACCTATGGATTTCAGCACAAAGGTTGTCATCCTATTTTCAAATGGAAAGAAAAAAATATATGGCAATTTCAAGAATTATCTTTTTATTTTCTTGTCAGAATCCATTTCCAAAAGGATAGTCACTTTACATTTATATTGAATACATTCCTTTTATTTGCTAAGTCTCAGATAAAATACCGTATTCTCTTGGCTGAAAATTTAAAATAAAAGGCATCTAAGTGGCTAAAAAATAGTTCATTTGCAAAAAAAAGGAAAAAAGAAAGAAATCATGAAAACTATAGAGGGGGAAATGGTTATGAGGCAAGACAAAAATAATGCTAGAGTAAAGGTTTTCAAGTGTTCGGGGTCAGGGAAGAGGGAGATGGCTACAAAGAGTAGGATCTTTGAGATGACATGATGTCTGGATGTTTCTCTATTGCCACTTAAAAGCTGCAGTGGGTGGAAAGAGTAGGAAAAAAGAGTGCCGTATAGTCCATGACAACTTCCCGGTTGTTAGTAGGAAAGAGATTAGTGGAGTCCCTTCAAGCAAAGGATCAACTAAAGAGAGGAAATAAGTGATTACCCAGGGAGCTACAAGGAAGTCACCTACAGGAGCGTGGGGGTGCCCAGCCTCACACCTCACAAAGGTTCTGGTTTTAGGAAAGTAGGAATCCCCCCACTTAGTTTCCATTAATATCCTGGAATTTTTACAATGCTGTTTATCAATCCAAAGACAATAAGCAATTTGTAAAACTTTTGTATTAAAAAATAATCAGAGTTTTTTGTTCCATGTTTGATAATTAAGCCTTTTATAATCCTATATTGTGTCTTCTTTCCTATAGTGGCTAACAATTCTGCTCCCAGTTCCAATGTGTGTGGGGGGGTTTCCACACTACCGAGCTATTCTTGGATACCAGCCAAATGTCCTACAATTCAACTGAATTCTGACACTATCTACCTAGAGATAGCTTTAGACCCCACAGACTGAGTTCAAGGCTCAGTCCCACAAGACTGCCCCCACTTCAGATGCCAGTTGCAAGTCCAAGTTGTCACCAGTGCTTCTGACCAACCCGCTATAGAGCAAAAGTTCCAATGACTCCCCTCCTTGGGTTTGATTAATTTGCTAGAGCAGCTCACAGAACTCAGAGAAACATTTTATTCACTAGATTAGCAGTTTATTATAAAAGGATACAACTCAAGAACAGCCAGAGGGAAGAGATGCACAGGGCAAGGTATGGGGAAAGCGTGTGGAGATTCCATGCTCTCTCTGAGCACTCTACTCTCCCCTAATCTCAGTGTGGTCGCCCACCTGGAAGCTCTCTGAACCCTCTCCTTTTAGATTTTTATGGAGGCTTCATCAGACAGGCATGATTGGTTAAATCATTGGCCATTGGTGATTGAACTCAATCTCCAGTCACTCTCCGCGCCCCAGAGGTCAGGGAGTGGGACTGAAAGTTCCAAACTTCTAATCACAGTGTTGGTTCTCCTGGCAACCAGCCCCTAACCATAGGTGGGTTCCAAAAGTCCTTCATCAACATAGCAAGAAACACCTTCATTGCTGTCATCACAGGACATTCTAATGGTTTTAGGAGCTCTGTGCCAAAATCAGGGGTGAAGACCATATATATATTTCTTATTATAAATCACAATATCACAGTGGCTTAATACGTGCATCCACCTTTAAAGGTCCAGCTTCTTGGGATTCACAGCTTTCTTAGTGTAGTTATATAGAGATGATAAAATCTACCTAAAGAATAAAGTTTCTGGGCCGGCCCTGTGGCTTAGCGGTTAAGTGCGCACACTCCGCTCCTGGCGGCCCGGGTTTGGATCCCCGGCGCGCACCGACGCACCACTTCTCCAGCCATGCTGAGGCCGCGTCCCACACACAGCAACTAGAAAGATGTGCAGCTATGACATACAACTATCTACTGGGGCTTGAGGGGAAAATAAATAAATAAATAAAATCTTTAAAAAAGGGTAGGTGCTGGATGAATGAAGGACAACACAAGCCACACTAGATGACTGTTTAAAAAAAAAAAAAAAAAAAAAGTAAAGTTTCTTCCAATTCATTCCTGGATGAAATCCAGGAGTACAGCCTATGCTTCTCTTCTACAAGATGCTATAATGGTCCACCTTCATCCAAGTAGTGATTTTAAAGCCAGGCACCTAGGAGACCTGGAGTAGGTAGTGTGATGTGATGGTTAAGACTTAGCTTGAGAAATTGGTGCAGCCACTATGGAAAACAGTATGGAGGTTCCTCAAAAAATTAAAAATAGAACTACCATGTGATCTGTCAATCCTACTTCTGGGTATATCTTTGTAGGGAATGAAATCACCATCTCAGAGCAATATCTGCACTCTCATGTTCACTGCATCATTCTTCACAACGGCCAAGACATGGAAACAACCTCAGTGTCCATTGATAGATGAATGGATGAAGAGAATGTGGTATATATACAATGGAATATTATCCAGCCATAAAAAAGAAGGAAACTCTGCCATTTGCAATGTCATAGATGGACCTTGAGGGCATTATTATAAGTGGAATAAGTTAGGCGGTGAAGACTAATACTGTATCATATCCCTTATATGTGGAATCTAAAAAAGCCAAACTCAGAAACAGAAAGTAGAGGGTGTTTACCAGGGACTGGGGAGGTGGGGGAAATGGGGAGATGTTGGTCAAAGGATACAAACTACTTGTTGTAAGATGAATAAATTCTGGGGATCTAATGTACAGCATGGTGACTATAGTTAACAATACAGTATTATATACTTAAAGTTGTTAAGAGAGTAAATGTTAAATGTTCTCACCACACAAACACACACACAAAAGGTAATTATGTGAGGTGGTGGAGGTGTTAATTAACCATATTGTGGTAACCATTTTGCAATGTATAAGTCTATCGAATCGTCTTGTTGTACACCTTAAACTTACACGATGTTACATGTCAATTATAGCTCAATAACGCTGGAAAAAAATTAAAAATAAGTAAATAAATAAAAGACATGGCTTGGGGTCAGGCAGACTTCCCCCAGTCTTGCTTGATCAGCTGCTATCTATGGGACACTTGGCAAGTGACTGAATCTTGAAGGTCCTCAATTATCTCATTTATAAAATGATGAAAATAATACCTATCTCATAGAGTCATTGTAGTGATTAAATGAGAACATTCAAGCAAATAGCATAATACAAAACATGACACATATTGACATTAGAAAAATTGTAGCTCTTGTAAGTTCCTGAGTGTGCCTGAAAAGAACAGAGGAGACCGAGGAGGCCAGGCTCCAAATCCCTACCCTACTTCAACCAAAGCAGCATTGCTGTGATCTGGTTTGCACATTGAGCTTTGTGAGAGTTAATTTGAAGAAAGTTTCCACTATTAAAAAAAAAGAAAGAAAGATTGTAAACAAGACTTTAAGGGAAAAATAACATCCAATTTTCCTTAAACACTTGTCCTATGTCTGGTTCTATTCCAAAGATTTCGTACACATGAATTTCTTTAATCTTTACAACAATGCTATGAAGTGGGTACCAGTGTCTGCAATATACATGAGAAGAAAATGAGATACAGAGAAGTTAAGTAAATTGACTAAACTATTTGGTTAATGATTGGAAGAGACAGGAGTTGGATCCAGGCAAATAAGCTCCAAACCTGTTAATCCATTCTTCTTTTCTCAGGATAAGCCTTTTTCCAATCGACTTTTTCCAAATGTCTCTTCCTCCTTGAATTGTGAGGGAAAAATTACAGCATTTGCTACGGCACTATGTAAATCATATTAGTGGACTAACGGTGACAGACCCAAAAAGATGGTTGTCCAGGAGCTAACTGCAGGAGCCATGAAAATTTCCAGAAGCCCAACTTTAAGAGAAAGGACTATGGAATATTCTCATTTACAGAGACATTCGTGGGCTTTGAAACCAAACAGACTTGGAATCAAATTAGAACTCTATGGGACGTGTATCCTGTTTTAGTCCCAATTCAGTGGAAATTTATAGAAACTCAACTCCCTTCAAGCTTAAGCATTAGGAATTGATTGAAAAGATACTGAGATGCCTTGCAAAATTTAGAGAAGAGGTGGAAGGATACAGCCAGACCATGGGACAGTAGGGATTGACACAAGGTACTCGACACCAACAGGGCTGTCTTTTCTCTATGCCTCATATTCTCTTTCTTTCCCCCAACCTCCATCCAAAGACAGGGCTACCCTCAGCTCTAAATTGCATCCTTAAACTCATGACTAAAGAGAAAGTCTGAGTCTTCACCGCTAGCTCCAGCAGAAAATCAAGAGATATAACTCTAATTGTACCAGCTTGGCCCTATCTTTCTTTTCCTATCTGATTACTAATCAATGAAACCATAGGGTTTTACTCTTTTTTTGAGAGACAGCAGGTCCGTCACAGAAAGAAACACACTGTGAGGATCGCGTAATGTAAAATCAATGGCTAACACCGGGTCTTATTTTATTTGTATCTGAAAAATTAGGTACCTCTGTCCAACTCATAGGTTTATAATAAGGATAAATGAAATTGGATATGAAAAAACAATTGGGGCACAATGGAGGCTGAATAGCTCTTAGTTTCCACATCTCTTGCCCCTTTCTCAGTGTCCTGGACGCTACTGTTGAAGACAAGTGGTCCTTAGAGAGAAAGATTGGAAAGGGGAGATTTGCTATTGTACTTCTTCTTGACCGTGATTTTCTGCCATATGTTCTAAACATTTTGCAACTCACCTATGAAAGTGGAAGTAAACCAAGATGCTACTCTTCTCCAGACTTTTACTTCATGTCTTCTGGTCTGTGTTTTCATTGCATTTTATATTTTGCCCATAGTTCCATCACAATGCGGTATAGGCGTTTGTTTGCACCTCTTTCTCCCTTGATAGACTGAAAGAGGGCAGGAAGCATACATTATTCCTGCATTAATCCTCAGTAGAGATGCACACAATAAGTGCTCAAAAATGAATAAATGAGTGAGTTCTAGGGGTGTGGGTTTTATCCTGTGATTATATACTTACTGCATTGTTTATATCAGATGCATAATAATCACCATGATTTTAAAAGTGATATGTGTCATTGATTAAGAGATTACTATATGACAGATGGTACTAGTTTCTTTTCATATATTCATTTAATTCTCATAACCCTAGAGGTATATAGTATTATTTATACTCATCCTTTCCTCATCCTACCCCTTATTTTTCAATTACAAAAACTTATATTAAAAAGGTCAAGTGATTTTCCCTCAGTACCAAATTAGAAAAAATAAGAGTCAAGATTCTGGAAGGTTTTTCAGTGTAAGATTTGTCTGAATGTCATATACATCACATAGAGAAACAGATAAAGAGGAAGCCGTGTGTGCTGCTAAGGACTTCGTTGTTGACCATCATCGTAGTTTATTGAGCTGAGAGCATCTCCCCTGGGAGGGCGTGCTAGGTATCTGAGGGCCAGAAGGTGATTGTCGTGCTAGTTCAATGCCTCTCACATGTGATCCTGTTTTGTTGTTGTTTTTTACTGAAACATATATGTTTATGGAAGCACTTTTCTGCTGATTCTTTAGCTTTTTCCTAAGAAGCACTTTAAACCTGTATCACGTAGCCTGTCTTGTAGTATTTACCTCAGAGACCTTGCAACTCAACATGGGCAGTTGCTGTGGCTGAGAAGAGGGTCAAGTCAGCCTTAAAAGCAGAATCTCTGCCAACCAGGGAAATAAGTCTGATTTTATGAGCCTCTCGAACCCAGCGCATGTAACGTTCTTACTCTTTCTCAGATATAGTTACTTCCTGGTGGCCGCTTTCCACAAACTAAATTCAGGTGAGAGAGACAGACAAACCCAATTCCACAAGTTTCTGTTTGTATTAGGAAATATTCCTTCTTAATGATGGCAGGGTCTGAACCCTGATCCAGGATACTACTTTCAAGTAGGAAGATACCTAGGCAGGATGTATTTTTTTTCATCAGAGTGTTTCTTTAGTAATTCCAGAATTAGAATGGTTTGAGAACATAGTCCTCAAGGTCAGAGAGCACCGGTGACCTCCTGATAGACCCTGTGGACCACAGAATGTGTTCTGTTTCTTTGTGTTGTTTTAATTTTATTTGCTTTTTTTTCCTTTTCTCAATCAGTACATTCTCTGTTGGTCAGTATTGGATTCAGTGACAAAATTTCTTCTCTGTCCTCTGTCTTTTTAAAATGGTGACATCCTTTCTCTTCACCCTCCCTTCTCAGTTCAGGTGATGCTATGTGGAGGCTGTATTTTGACACTTTTACCATAGCCCACAGTAAAAATGCATTTTACATTTACATGCATCCCTATTATATATAAATATCACTCCAAGGGAACAAATTTTCACTTTGTAATCATTACCACGACTTTGTGTAATATATTGAGATATTTTCTATCTTCTCCTATCTCTTCTATTCTTTTCAAATATTACAAGGCAAATTATGACCCACTAAATTGATTTCATGATCTATTGAAAGGTCATGACCCTTAGTTTGAAAAACACTGGTTCAGAGGGGGAAAAAATTCCTTATATTCCGCCTTCAGCATTAATTTTATTAGATTATTTAATAGAGTATTAAGGGTTCCCTTTATGTCCTTTTTGAGGGAGAAGTTAGAAAGCTAATGCTCTTATCCACATTCAAAATGCCACGGAGTGATGAAGAGTTAAAACAATGAGCAACTTTAAGATACTCTCACTTTTAGGAAAAAGAAGAGAGGCTGATCAGTAATGTAAAATATAATGTTTTAAAAATGAGCCCAAGATTAGGAGTCACATGGACCTGTGTTCAAATCTCCCATTTACTATATAATATTGAGAATGTTACTTAAGGGCTCCAGTCCACAAACATAGCATTTGTAAAAGAGTAATAAGAATAACGTCACTGCAACTTCCCAAAAGTATTGTTTTGACAATTAGGTGCAGAGACATTTGAATATTAGAACAGCATGCTTTATAATTTACCTTTTTCAACCAGGCTCTGAAAAATAATTACACTCTAATGACCAAAGTCATTTATTGTATGTAGTTATCTTCTCCTTTATGTATCTCGAATGGTAGTAACTATTTACCACTCTTCTTGGAGAATTGAAAAAATAATTCAAATCATTTTCTTGTTTTGTGGTTCAGATGGAAAATACCAGTCGAGTCTGTGATTCACTTATACCCAGATTCACAAAGAACCCAGTAACTCTTAATTAATGCATCCTTCCCTCTGTACAAACATAAATCCAAGTGCTAAACTCTCGTCCAAAAAAATCCAGGTCTCTCCCTCATTGCCACTGAAGCTAGAGTATTCAGAACCTGCCACTGCCCTCATGCAGGTGCCTGCCCCAGGATATGGTACATCATGAAGGTACCAGAAAGAGAGAACATCCTTCCTGTCCTGCTAGCTCACTCCTGTGAGCTTCTGGTATGTCAGCTCTGTAGATTCGCTCGCTGGACCACCTCGCAGGGCCCAAGCCTGTCGGGACAATGATCAGTTTACAACAGATTATAGGACCCATGTCTTTATGGTCCCAGACACTACTCTCTAGAAAACCTAGATGTATACACACTAAAAACCAGAGTTTACACCTGAAATTAGTAATAATTTGGCTATTTCCTCACCATGTGGAATAATGAAAACAAACTTTTCAGTTCTCACTATTAAAAACTATAGTTTGCTATCTAATAGGGGAGATAAATATGTACTGTATTACTTTCATGTGAAGATACATATTTTCCTACATTTTAACCTATCTATAATATAAGTGAGTCTTGCAATATGTCAACATTTATATTTTCCTTAAAAGGAACTATTATTAAATCAACGAATCGTTTTATCATCTCCTCTCAGAACAAAATTAAGGAAAGATGATATTACTATAACATAATACAGTACAAAGCTTAGTTTGCAGTCTGTCGAGATTTGATTTAGTTTGTGAATGTAATGAGAAGAAGTTTGAATAATGGAAATCGTGGGAGTTGAGATATAGATATTTCTCCCCGCTCCGCCCTGCACACAACCATCAGCAAACAGAATATCCAATTGCGGGGCATGAAGTAAATCATTTTTGTGTCAGGCTGTATGTTTCTCATCTATCTGAAGATATCAGTAAATAACACCCCTGAAAATCCACTTTAAAACAATGGTGTAAGAATTTAATTCTCCCCTAAGAATGTTGACATGGTAAGGTACAAATTATTCTCAGTGAACTCCAGTGGTCTGTGTTAATCAAATACAAGCCTGTCTGCATATTCTTCAGTTAGCATCCCCATTTCTTGTGTAAGTAAGAATTTGACTGATGTCCTGGAATCCAAAACTGAAACTTGAAAGTATAAGGCCAAGCTAGAGGGAAAAAAAATGATCGACAAAAAAAATTCACAGTCTATACGAAAACCTAAAAGTGTCTAGAAGATGAGTGCAAAAAACTGAAATTGTCACTCTTGTGGAGAGATTAGCATCTAGACTTACCTACAATCATAGAATTTCAAGATCCATAGTCAAACTAGAGCTTTCTGTTATGGTTTACAAATATTCACTTCCAAGTAACACATTTTTAGATATAAATATGACTCTGAAAATGATTCACAAAATTATTTGTATTCTTTTTAATCTGTTTTATTTACTGAGGAAAATATAACTGAGTTAAATAAAAGCATTTTGCTTTATAGCATACTGTTTCTTTCCGGCTGTTTCATTGAGTTATATTACAATCATAATTTTGTTATAGTGTAAATGCTAAACAGTGTTGCTCAGTTTTGTATTAGAAAATATGGCTCTGTCTCTGTCTCTTTCTATATATGTACACACACGTATTATATGTATATATACACCTGTATATGAAGTGTATATATATACACATATATGTTAAATGAATAATTCCAAATTGCAGAGCTATAATAACTCATTTAATAGAGTTATATGCAAAAGCTTAAGCTTTTAATTAAAGAGAGCTCTGTTGGAACTGAAATATTACCACCAAACAGCTGCGCAATCCAGGAAAAATTCTCTTAACCTCCCAAAGCTTCAGTTTTTTCAACTCTGAAATGGGAATAATACCATAGTGTTATTGAAAGAATTAAATAGATAGCGTATGAAAATGGAAGTAGAGTCTGGCACATGGTGAGTACTCAACAGATTGTCCTCCAGAGAAATTTAGATCCTAAAATTGGAGGAGGAGAAGCTATATAGCATAAATTATGAATTATATTTATTTAAAAATATGTAGATAAAGGAAAATTTCTGTTCTAAAGGAACAGAAATTGCAAGATTTATTTAAATATCAATTTTTTCTCATTCACTAAAATCTGATATATAAAATGCTGATTTATATGTAACTATGTAGGAGCATATATTATATGAAGCAAAGTATGTACATGTACTCTTTCAAAATGCAAAAATTTCATGTTGGTTGTATGTCTGTATAATCAATATTTTCTTCTAACTGTATATATCTTCTAACTATATATTCCTGTCTTGAAAGTCTTGCTAATTTCCAGTAATGGTGAAAGTGGGCTTTGACATATACAACTAGACAACACCTAAGCATGTGAAATACATATGTAAAGTATATATACAATTTTGAGTGTGGCTGTGGGCCTTGCACAGGAAAGGGAAAATGGATCTAGAGGGAGAAGTATTTTATATCTTTCATATAATTGCTACATAGAGGCATGGCTGGATTTGCAAAAGAAACCAAGTAGCTACTCACAAGTAAGAAATATCTTAGATCATGACAGCTGCATCGGAGGACTGGAGTTGATATGAGGTAAAGGTATGAATAAATACTGAAGGGAGTGACTGAACACAAATACTAAGGAGTGTGTTTTCTTCTGATTATGCTCTGGCCTTGTTATGGTCTGAATGTTTGTGTCTCCCGAGAATTCATATGTTGCAATCCTAACACCCAATGTGGTGGTATTTGGAGGTGGGACATTTGAGAGATGATTAGGTTGTGAGGGCACAGCCCTCCTAAATGAGATTAATGCCCTTATAAAGGAGTCCACGGAGAGCTTCCTAGCTCCTTCCACCATGTGAGGACACGGCAAGAAGCCCTCTGTGAACCAGGAAGCCCTCAGCAAACACTGAGTTGACTGGCACCGTGATCATGGACGTCCCAGCCTACAGAATTGTGAGACATAAATGTCTGTTGTTTATAAACCACCTAGTCTATGGTATTTTGTTATAGCAGCCTCAATGGACTAAGGCGGAAAATTGGTACTAAGAAGTGGGGTGTGGCTATAATAAATACCTAAAAATATGGAACTAGCTTTGGAACTGCGAAATGGGTAGAGGCTGGAAGAGTTGGGGGTACATACTAAAAAAAGCCTACATTGTTGTAAATGGACTCTTACAGGCAATTCTGAGATTCCAGAAAGAAAAGAGGATCCCTGTAGAGAAAGCCTCAGTCTTCTTAGAGTACCTAAGTGGTGGGAAGGCCATTCTGATGAGGTCTTAAATTGAAAAGGAACATGTTATTAGACAACGGAGGAAAGGCCATCCTTATTATAAAGCGGCAAAGAACTTGGCTGAATTGTGTTTGCGTCCTGGTGTTTTTTGTGTTGAAATAAATTTTTACGTCCTAGATGGAGCTGCTCCTGCTCTCAGGACTGCCACTTCAGCAAACCAAACTTTCATGTTGCTGTAAATGCTCTGTTCGGCCAAAACAGCAGTGTATCCAATCAGCCAATCCTCAAACGCCAAGCCAACTCTGAGCTCTATGCCTGTTTCCTTATTCCTTGATCTTTCTCAATAGGATCAGATACGCACCCCCGCCAATCATGCCCTGTTTGCACGTCACTGTTTCTAACACCATAAACTTGCTCTTGCTCAGCATCCCTGGGGAAGAGTGCTCCACTGCTTGTGAGGCACTGGACTCCCACAATCCATGGATTGTTTTCCCTCGAATAAAGGCCATCAAACTCATTAGTAAATTGTTTTCATTTTCTCATTTGACATATAGAAGGTAGAACTTGTGAGCAACGAAACTGGATATTTGGCCAAAGCTATTTTTAAGCAAAGTGTTGAAGGTGGGGCGTGGCCTCTCTTATAGTCTTATAGTGGCTTATAGTCAAATATGAGAAGAGAGAAATGACTTAAAGGAAGAATTATTAATCAAAAGGGAAGTAGAACTTAAAAATTTGGAAAATTCTCAGCCTACCCATGCTGCAAAAAACGAGAAAGCATATTCACAAGAGAACACGAAGGGGGTGGCTAAGCAACCCTTTAATTAGGGGATTAGTGTGGGTGTGAACTAGGGATTTAATCAGCTGTCCCTGTAGGAAAACAGCCAATTTGAACAGAAGAGGAAGGAATGAAGGAAGGTTGTGGGACTGAACCGTAAAGCTATTTGGGATATGCAATATTCTTCAAGACAAGGGAAGAAAGACCTCAAAGATGATTCAGAGGCCATTAGGGCTGCCTCCTCAGTTTCAAAAGCTGGAGCCATTGCCTGGTTTTCAACAGGCCAGGTGACCCAGCCCAAAGCCTTGGGGACAGCATTCATGCACAGCAGAGCCATGGGGACGTGGCCACCTCCACCTAGATTTTGAAGGATGGAGCCACCTGGAGTTTTGTGTATGTCACCAGTTAGAGGACGCAGACAAGGGCAAAGCCCAGGGGAACCATGGGGCAGGGTTGCCCCAGAGACCCCAGAACAGTAGAGCCACTGGTGTGGATTTCAGCCCCGGGGAGCCACAGGCACATAACTCCAACCCATGAGAACTGCCAAGTGGGCTGCACCCAGCAAAGCCATGCGTGTGGGATGTCCCAGTGTGTCAAGAAGGTGAGACTGGCATCCCACAGGCCCTGGTAGGCAGAGCATCCTGTTAAAGAAGGTTATTTGTGAATCTTAAGATTTGATGTTGCTTGCCCTGTTGGGTTTTGGACCTGTCGCCCCTTTCTTTCCTATTTCTCCCTTTTGAAATGGGAATGTCTATCCTATGCCCATGCTACCATTGTATTTTGGAAGCACGTAACTTGTTTGACTTCACAGACTAACAGCTGGAGATGACTTGATCTCAGGATGAATTGTACCTCGAGTCTCACCCCTGTCTGATTTAGATGATGTTTAGATGAGACTTTGAACTTGAGACGTTTGAGTGGATGCTGGAACGAGTGAAGACTTTTGGAGCTATTGGGATGGAATGAGTGCATTGTGTACATTGAAATCTTAATGCCCGATGTGATGATATTAAGAAGTGGGGCCTTGGGGAGGCGATTAGGAGATTAACACCCCGTTAAAGAGGCCCAAGAGAGCTCCCTTGTCCCTTCCACCACGTGAAGACACAATGGAGAAGTCTGTGACCCAGAAGAGGCCCTCGCCTGACCACGCAGACACCCTGACCTCGGGCTTCCAGCCTCCAGAGCTGTAAGAAATGTACTTCTGTTGTTTATAGGCATAGAACTGTGTGGTGTTATGTTTCAGCAGCCCAAACTGACTAAGACAGGTCACATTTCTTTTCCCTACCAATCTAAGAACTTACGTCATAGTTCTAGAAAGATGATGCTATAGTGAAAAAATAAATGACTAAAATCTGAGTAAGAATATAACAATACAAAGGAGTGCTGGCTTGGGGCCTGGAAAAGAGTGAATATAGCATAATATGGGGATAGGAAAGAGAGAGTATTTTTCCTATACCAGCAAAAACAAGTAAAGATGTGTGTTGTAGCCAGAATTGTATATAGGACATTCTCTTATATTACACACTGGGCCAAGAAGTCCCAAACAAGTGTGGCAAGTGAATTCTCAAATGTGATCTTGCTGTCCCATTTCCTTCTTCACCTGTACAGCTACTGGCATTAATTATTCTGATGGGTTTCCTTTTCTCATTGCAAGGGCATCCCTTTATGAATGCCACAAATGCTATAGCACCCTTTCCAACCCCAGGCCTGGGAGACACAGGACACACACACTGCAATAATAGGCTATTCATCCAGTTCAAGACATGTGACTGTCAGCTCCATGTAAGGCATGGTGTGGAGTTCAGCTGGCAGGGGCTGGGAGACCCCTGAGTGGTCTAGAGGAGTAGGGTACAGGTTCAGCACACACTAAACTCATCTGGTTTCATAATGATGATAATAAAAGTAAGATTGTGAACTTGTTCCTCATTCATTATGTACTAAAGTTAGACTTTATTGTCTATGGCCATTTTTTCCCCGTAAATGTGAGTTTGGTCCCAGAGGCTAATATGAGAATGATGTGGAGGAATAAAGAGCATGAGCTTTGTAGTCAGTCATGGGTTAAAATCATGACCCTTCCACTTATCTTTTCACCCTAGGCAATTTATTAAGATCTCTGAATATGTTTTCTTGTGCAGAATGAGTCAATTACATCTTCTCCATGTATTTCTTTACTCAAAAAGATAGAAAATTTTTATTTAAGCAAGTGATAAATTTTGGAAAAAATTAAGATAGAAAACAGATCTTAAGTTGCTGCATGAATGTTTCTCATACAGCATTGGCTGCCTATAACTGCAACCCTTTTTTAAATTTAGGAAATATCCACCTCATGAGGTGAAGTCTGTCGCCCACTAGAGAAGCAGAAAATATCAGATACTCACTTTCCTGGGCTCTCTTGAAACAAAAGCTCAAAAATATAACCCAGCCTCCTTCAAGCACATGTTTTCATAAAGTAATTTGAATCAGAAGCTAGCGATGTAAAAATCAGAAACTGTACAGTCTCTTCTGCAAAAAGTGACATTAGTGTTCACAACTACCCCCAGGTTCCAGAAGTAGCTCCATAGATGAGTGTGGATGGTTGTGTCAACCACATAAGCTGTTGTGTCTATGCCCATGGCAGTGAAGTGATGTCTTCTCTAGAAATCCTTATAGCACCTGGAACATTGTTCTTGGCTACACAGCCACCAAGATAACATATAAATTGAGATATTTTAGGAAGCCTTGATATTTTAGGATGTTTTTAAAAATGATTAGGAGGTAAGTCACAATTTATTTCTAAGTGAAGTTTCCCCTCCTCTGCTTTGCAGAGGCTGATCAACCCCTTCTTGTTGTTTACTCTCCAAAAAATAAATCATAGATGCCTACTTCATGATGCATTAGAGAAAAAGACACTGAATGAGATAGTTCATGATTGCTTTAAAAGTAAAAAGCTATTTTAAAGAAAAAGGTTGTTTTTTGCTTTATTTTTATGTAGATCTACTCCCAAGCTCTTTCAAATTTGGGGCAGAGTTCATCTCAATAACTCAACAGACTTATCGGGCAATAGAACTGAGGTCCCGGGTTTTTTGGTGGCTCTCAGGTGGGCGCAGCCCTCAGCTCCTAGAGGCCACACAATTTTCTACCATGTAGCCCTCTCTACACATCTTTTGCAACATGGCCATTTGCTTCTTCAAGGCCAGTGGGAGAGTGCTTCTTTCCAGTCTGCTGACATGGAGTCATATAATATAATGAAATCATGGAAGTGACACTCCATTACCTTTGCTGTATTCTGTTTATTAGAAGTAAATCACAGATACTGGCCACATTCAAAGAGTGGGGCTTACATAAGGGCATGACTGATGATGAGGTTGACTCATTAGGGTTCAACTTAAGGCATGTCTGCCTTGGTAGTGACAACCAACATCTCTGTTCCTGTTTCTTTTCATTACATTTGGGCCACAATATAAGGCAGGAGTGATGGCAGCAGCAGTGGAGCTGGGACGTACACAAAGGAGATGAATCATAACAATATATTTTTCTGTAGAATACTGGATCTTGGCAGGTGAAGGGTGAATGATGCATGTGAAAACAGATAATCCAAAGGCAGATGTAAAACTTGTTTAGTATGGGCTACTCGGCCCTGGGAGCCTGGGCAGACATGGTCCACAGTAATAAATGTTAAAAAAGAAGAAATAGGGATTTAGCTAAAAACTGTTTTGATTGCAGCACAGAAAGTGCTGCTGACTTCCTGGGTTATCTGCTATAATAGAAGACTCTAGGATAGACATCTAAAACAGAATTTATTACACTGCTAAAAAGTCCTCAATCAATATCCATGCCCATAACAATTTGAAACCGCCTGTGTGAACAGAATAGGTTGGATTGAAATAATCCTCACAACACTAGAAACCTCTTTGTGATTTTTTTACTCTTTTGTCATAACATCTGCCACAGAAAACAATATTGAACCCGAGTCACCATTTTTATTTCATCCTTAACAGATGCCTTTGAAAAGTCTTAATGTATAATGATCACAGCAAAGTCAACATCAATTGAGTTTTAAGGCAGACAATTATAGCAGTAGTAAGAGTATAAAGAAAAATATACTGAACATTTTATTCACCACACTGGGTGGAATAGCTAATCCAATACTCACCATTTATCCTTAAAATATTGACCTCCTGGGGCCGGCCTGTTGGTGTAGTGGTTAAGTTCGCGTGTTCCACTTTGGCAGTCTGGGGTTTGCAGGTTCAGATCTTGGGCAAGAACCTATGCACCACTCAACAAGTCATGCTGAGGCAATGTCCCATACAGAAGAAATACAACTCTACAACTATGATACACAACTAAGTACTGAGCTTTGGGGAGAAAAAGAAAAAAAAGAGGAAGATTGACAACAGATGTTAGCGCAGGGCCAATCTTTTAAAAAAAATATTGACTTCCTGTGCACTAAATGCCTTGCATTTCATGTGTTATATCTGATGGTTAATAACTAAAATGAAACTCTGTGTAATTTTCCCCAGGGCTATGAAACCAGGAGGAAGTAGAATTGGTTTTCAAATCCAGGTTTGTCTGACAAACCAGTGTCTCCACAATACCTGTTCTACTTTTAACCAGTCAAAAATAGATGTTTTCTTCTGAGGATGCTAGGTATGAGGGAGAGGAAAAGGGAGAAGGACTATAAGGAAGAAGAATTGCAAGGCTTGTCCTGTAAAGGGCAAAGAAAGAACTGGGCAAAGGGCTGAAAAATGTTGTTTCCATAGCTTGGGAAATAGCAGTGGGGAAATGCTGCACTGAATAGCTGGAAAATGTAAACAAAGGTAAATTAAAAATTGTAATATTTTTGCTTCTGAATCTTAATATTGGCAAGATGAATAAAGCAAATACTTATATTACCTAGAGTATTGTAGATTTTTCTTAATCAAGTTAAATTTAAAAATATCTCAAGAAATATTGATTTATTCACTTAATTATTTATTAAACATCTAAATATGCCAGACAATAAGTTAAACTCTAGCTAAAAAAATATAAAGACAACTCCTGTCCTCAAGTAGCTTACAGTCTAATGAATGGTACTGGAAAAACTTGTCTATGTAAACAAGACAGGATGCAAATAATCACAGATTCTGTTTTTTACCGTGAGCTTCAACGTCAGCTTGAGGTTGTCACCACTGTCTTTTGGTTTGATTAAGAGGAGATGTGTGTATACCCCATTTAAGCTTTTACTGGAACATCTATCTACTGTTTACAGATAATTTCTTACCCACAATAGTAATATTTACAAAGGCTTTCTGATGAGTGATGTTAACTCTGGAAATGCAGTGCATGTGAGTTAGAACAAGAAATATAAACCACAGTAATTTAAACAAATAGTTTAATTGCATTTTTCTAGTAATTATATATTTACATAAAACAATTGGATATCAAACTGACAAATAGGCACTGAACAAAAATTTGGACAGGTCCTTGCTCAGTGAATTAAAAACACCGTTAGCTCATTATTCACAGGAACAGTGAAAAAGCGCATGCTTTTAACTGAGACCTGGGCTTCAGTATCTGTCATACCAAAATTGTGACCTTGAGAAAGCTACTTATATTTAAGAGTCCTGGTCCTTTGCTTTAATAGTAATATATTGAATAATGTTAAGAGTCATGGTAAGAATTAAGTTGATAAACTGTTTATTAAAGACAGCTGTCAATAATTACGTCATTATAAAGTTGGGAGAACACAGGAGAATAGCTGTCACCTCAGTTACAAGAAATTGACAATTTTATGTCCGCATCTCCTTATTTCCTTGCTTTGGCATGTGAATTGCTAGCAAATATGAAAAGAAAGGTATTTACAGACCCCTCTCTCTGCCACACACACATACACACACAGACACACACATACATATCTCGACAATATGAGACATCAATTTCTGTTTTTGAAGCTATCGTTGAAAAATAACTTGAGCTTCCTTCAATACTTTCTTGCCCTCACTAAGATGGCATTTCTGGTTATCCAGAAGGCAAAGTACATTCTTTCTGTGGAGGATTAACCAAAAGGCTCTTAGGAGATTCCATTGAAAATACAGGCCTAACGAGGTGAGAAAGGCAAAGACACAAATTTGTCTTTTGCCTGACCTTTGTTCCTGTCATTTTTTGTCTCTTCCATTTCTCCGAGGAACGTACTCAAAGACATCCTCATTGATAAGAGATGTGATTGGAGAACATTGTGTCCTCTAAAGTTGGTCAATGATGGATGAGCTTTTTATGCCCTTTGGTTCCTTCTGGAAAGCAAGTCTCCGATTTTGATAAATATTTCTTAGAACACAGTATAATAATAAAGAGAGGGCATGAGACACTAAAAATCCAACTTGGGACTCCTTCAGCATATCAAATCCTGGAACACAGGTGACAGATGAGCTCTATCCTGCCTAGTTTCTTCATTTGAGAGATGTGGTACCTGAAATTCAAGGAACACAAGCCATCACCTAATAATAAACAGCTAGTAGAAAAGGGGCCTAAATCCATATGCACTATTTCTGAGTCTAGCATTCTTTTGCTTAACTACTACCTGTGAATACCATAGTTTACTATTTATAAAAACTGTAAGGATAAGAAATTGGTAGGAATAGAAAACAAAACAAAACATAATATTGAAATGTGTGTTGTCTTGAATAAGGTTTTATTATTTTCTTTCTCATATGGCCTTTTTTATTATGTAAATAGAAAATATCTTCTATATTTAGAAATTGAGCTTCTTTTTATATTTGAGACATGGAATATGTTTAATATATTTTAATGTATCTGTATGATTTTTGATTGTGTATTGATTTTATGTATATCAATATGTTTGTTTTATTATAGAATATTTGATATATATAAATGACTATTTTAGCAAATATATGCACATGTAATACTGAATGAACACTTGGAATCTACTATCCAACTTAACAATTAGAATATTACCAACATCCTGTTTCCTTGTGCCCCATTCTCAGGCCCCAATTCCTTTCTCCACCTCCCTCTACTTAAGAGATAGTCATTATCCTGATGTTCTTTTTTAAATTATTCTTTTGCTTTTCTTTATAGATTCCTATACTATTTATTTTTCCTTGTTTTTTAAATCCACATGGATATGGTTTCATGTTGTATATTGTGCTGCTATGTTATATTCTATTTTATTCAATGCTTTGCTTCTAAGATTCATCCATAGAGATGTCATACGATATTTATAATGTAAGACAGGAATAGAAATTTCCATACCATATTTGCTAGCTAAAAATGTACTTTTAGATCAATAATTTTTGGCATGTGCCAAATTAAAAAAAAAGTTGAAATATTAAAGTTATTTGCAAAGTGTTACATCTGATTTGGTAAAATTGAAACACTCATATCAAATGAACACTTGGAAGCTAGTGCAATGAAATTGAGCATAATGTCTAAGGTAGAGAAAAACATTGTCTTTGTGTGTTGAATATACCTAAAATTCAAGAAATAATATTATATTTTTTTCTTAATTGTGGTAAAAACATATACATGAAATTTACCCTGTTAATAAATTTTTAAGTGCATAGTACATTATCGTTAAAAATATTCTCATTGTTGTACAGTATATCTATAGAACTTTTTCATCTTGCATGACTGAAAGTCTGTACCAATTGCACAGCAACTCCACAATTGCCTCTCCTCCCAGTTCCTGGTAACCATCACTCCACATTTTGCTTCTCTGGGTTTGACTACTTTAGATACCTCATGTAAGTGGAATCATGGAATATTTGTCCTTCTGTGACTGGCTTATTTCACTTAGTCTGATGTCCTCATTGTTCATTCAGGTTGTAGCATATGACAGGATTTCCTTCTTCTTTTAGGCTGAATAATATTCCCTTGTATGTATATATGACATTTTCCTCATCCTTTTATCCATCAGTGGACATTTAGGTTGTTTCTGCTGCTTGGCTATTGTGAATATGTTGCAATAAACATAGGAGTACAAATATCTCTTTAAGATCCTATTTCCAATTCTTTTAAATAAATACCTAGAATTATAATTGGTGGATCATTATGGTAGTTATATATTTAATTTTTTGAGGATGTTCTATACTGTTTTCCACAGTGGCCACACCATTTTACATTCCCACGAACAGTGCACAAGGGTTATATTTTCTCCACATCCTCGCCTAAATTTTTTTTTTTTTTTTTTTTTTTTAGTAATGTCCATCCTCACAAGTATAAGGTGGTATCCCATTGCGGTTTTGATTTCCAATTCCATGATGATTAGTGATGTCATTTCTTTGGACAGACAAATGGAGAAATGTCTATTCATGTCCTTTGCCCATTTTTTAATTGGGTTATTTGTTTTTTAGTTATTGAGTTATAGGAGTTCTTTATATATTTTGAATATTAACTTATGATCAGATAGAGGGTTTGCAAATATAGTCTTCATTCTATGGGTTGCCTTTTCATTTTGTCTATTGTTTCTTTTGCCATGCAGAGGTTTTTTAGTTGCTTGTCTATTTTTACGTTTGTTGCCTGTTGTTTTAATGCCATATCCAGGGAATCATTGCCAAAATCAGTGTTCAGAATATTTTCCCCTATGTTGTCTTTTAGGAATTTTATAATTTAAGGTCTTATGTTTAAATCTTTAATCCATTTTGAATTGATTTTTGTGTATGCTGTAATATAAGGGATTTCAGAATTATTTTTTATATTTCTGCAAAAAATGCTATTGGGATTTTGATAGGGATTGCATTAAATCTTTAGATCACTTTGGGTAGTATGGACATTTTAACAAGATTAAGTTTTACAATCCATGAACACGAGATATCTTTCTGTTATTTGTGTCTCCTTTAATATCTTTCAGCAATGTTTTTTAGTTATCAGTGTGCACATTTTTTTCCTCCTTGGGTATGTTTACTCATAAATATTTTATTCTTTTTGATGCTACTGTAACTGGGATTGTTTTCTTGAATTCTTTTTCAGATTGTTCATTGTTAGTGTATAGAAATGCAGCTGACATTTGTATGATGGATTTTGTATCCTGCAACTTTGCTGAATTCAAGTATTAGTTCTAACACTTTTTTTATGTGTGTGGAATCTTCTGGTTTTCTATGTATAATCTTAGGGTTCTCATGTCATCTGTAAACAGAGATAATTTAGTAATTCCTTTCCAATTTGGTTGCCTTTTATTTCTTTTTCTTGACTAATTGCTCTAGATAGGACTTCCAGTACTATGTTGAGTAAATGTGGCCCGAGTGGGCATTCTTATCTTGTTCCTGATCTTAACAGAAAAGATTTCATTTTTTTACCACTGAGTATGATGTTAGCTGTGGGCTTTTCATATATGGCTTTTATCATGTTGAGTTAATTTCTTTCTATTCCTAACTTGTTAAGTGTTTTTATTACAAATATATGTTGGATTTTGTCAAATGCCTTTTCTGCGTCTATTGAGATGATCATGTGATTTTTATCCTTTGTTCTGTTACTGTGGTGTATCGCATTTATTGATTTGCATATTGTTGAACCATCCCTGGACCTCAGGAATAAATCCTGCTTGGTCATGGTGTATGATTCTTTTAATGTGCTGTTGAATGCCATTTGCTAGTATATTGTTGAGGATTTTTACCTCTATATTCCTCACTGATACTGGTCTGTAGTTTTCCTTTCATTTTTTTTTAATGGCTTCATCTGGCTTTGGTGTTAGAGTAACGCTGGCCTCATAAAATGAGATTGGGCGCATTACCTCCTCTTCCATGCTTTGAAAGAGTTTGAGACGGATTGAATTAATTATTCTTTAAATGTTTGGTAGAATTCACCAGTGAAGCCATCTGGTTCTGGGCTGTTCTTTTTGGGCGATTTTTGACTATTAATTCAATCTCCTTGTCATTTTTTCTGTTCAGATTTTATATTCCTTCACGACTCGGTCCTGGTAGGTTGAATGTTTCTAAGAATTTGTCCATTTCTTCTAGATTATCTAATTTGTTGACAGGTAATTGTTCATAATAGTCTCTTAAAATTCTTTTCCCTCTCTGTGGCATAAGTTTTAAGGTCTCCTTTTTTATTTCTGATTTTATTTATTTGAGTCTTAGCTCTTTTTTTCTTAGTCCAGCTAAGGGTTAGTCCATTTTGTTGATCTCTTCAACAAAACAAGTCTTACTTTAGTTGATTTTTTTCTATCATTTTTCTACTTTCTATTTCATTTCTTTCTTTCCTTTTTTTTTTTTTTGTGAGGAAGATCAGCCCTGAGCTAACATTCATGCTAATCCTCCTCTTTTTGCTGAGGAAGACCGGTTCTGAGCTAACATCTATTGCCAATCCTCCTCCTTTTTTTTTTCCCCCAAAGCCCCAGTAGATAGTTGTATATCATAGTTGCACATCCTCCTAGTTGCTGTATGTGGGATGCGGCCTCAGCATGGCCGGAGAAGCGGTGCGTCGGTGCGCACCCAGGATCCAAACCCAGGCTGCCAGTAGCTGAGCACATGCACTTAACCGCTAAGCCACAGGGTCGGCCCTATTTCATTTATTTCTGCTCTAATCTTCATTATTCCCTTCCTTTAGCTAACTTGGATTTAGTTTGTTATTTTTTTGTTTTTCTGAGGTGTAAAGATACATTGTTTATTTGAGACCTTTCTTCTTTTTTAATGCAAATGTTTACTGCTGTAAACTTCTCCATTTGTACTGCTTTTGCTGCACCCCGTAAGTTTTGGTATGTTATGTTTTCATTTTGTTTGTCTCAAGATATGTTCTAATTTCTCTTTTGACTCATTGGTTGTTCATGAGTGTGTTATTTAATTTCCATAATTTTGAATTTTCCAGTTTTCCCTCTACTATTGATGTCTACTTTCATTCCATTGTGGCAAAAAAAGATATCTAGTATTTCAGTCTCTTTAAATTTGTTAACATTTGTTTTATCATGTACCATCTGATCTATCCTGGAGAATGTTCTTCATGTGCCTCAGAAGAATGTGTATTCTGCTCTGGTTGTGTGGAATGTTCTGTATATGTCTGTTAGTTCTGTTTGGTGTATAATATTGTTCAAGTGCTTTGTTTCCTTGATGATGTTCTGTCTGGTTGTTTTGCCCATTATTGAAAGTGGAGTATTGAAATGTCCTACTATTATTGTGTTGCTGTCTATTTCTCTCTTTGTTTCTGTCGATGTTTGCTTAATATATTTGAGGGCTCTGATGTTAGTAGTATATATGTATATTTATAATTGTTATATCTTCCTGGTGAATTGCTCTTTTTTAAAGCTTTATAGAGGTATAATTGATGTACAAAAATTGCACATACTTAACATATATATCTTTTTTTGTTTGTTTATTGCAGTAACATTGGTTTATAACATTGTATGAATTTCAGGTGTACATCATTATACTTCTATTTCAGCATAGGTTACATCATGTTCACCACCCAAATACTAATTACAACCCATCACCACACACATGTGCCAAATTATCCTTTTCGCCCTCCTCCCTCCCCCCTTCCCCTCTGGTAACCACCAATCCAATCTCTGTCCCTATGTGTTTGTTTATTGTTGTTATTATCTACTACTTAATGAAGGAAATCATATGGTATTTGACCTTCTCCCTCTGACTTATTTCACTTTGCATAATACCCTCAATGTCCATCCATGTTGTCACAAATGGCTGGATTTCATCACTTCTTATGGCTGAGTAGTATTCCATTGTGTATATATACCACAGCTTCTTTATCCATTCGTCCCTTGATGGGCCCTTAAGTTGCTTCCAAGTCTTGGCTATTGTGAATAACGCTGCAGTGAACACAGGGGTGCATGTATCTTTACGCATTGGTGTTTTCAAGTTCTTTGGATAAATACCCAGCAGTGGAATAGCTGGATCATATGGTAGTTCTATCCTTGAATTTGAGCAATCTCCATACTGTTTTCCATAGTGGCTGCACCAGTTTGCACTCCCACCAGCAGTGTATGAGAGTTCCCTTCTCTCCACATCCTCTCCAACATAGAACATATATATCTTGATGTGTGTGGACATATGCATACACCTGTGATACCATCACCACAATCAAGGTACTAATCATATTCATCAACTCTAAAATTTTCCTTATGTTCCTCTGTGTGTCTGTGTGTGTGTTTGTATTTGTAGTAAGAACACTTAATATAACATCTATCATCTTGTCATATTTGAAAGTGCACAATACCATATTATTAACTATAGGAACTCTGTTGTACAATAGATCTCTAATAATTATTCATCTTGCACAACTAAAACTGTACACCCATACCCATGGAGCAACAATTTTCCCACCTCCCAAACTCTGGTAACCAACATTCTATTCTCTGTTTCTATGAGTTTGACTGTTTTAGATACCTCATATAAGTGGAATCATGCAATATTCTTCCTTCTATGACTGGCTTATTTCACTTAACATAATGCCCACAAATGGCAGGATTTCCTTCTTTTTTAAGGCTGAATAATATTCCCTTGTACGTATATAATGCATTTCATCTCTAGACGGACACTTGAATGGTTTCCACCTCTTGGCTAGTGTGAACAACGCTGCACTGATATGGGCGTGCTAGTATCTCTTTGAGATCTTGGTTTCAATTCTTTTGGATACATACCAAGAAGTGAGATTGCTGGGTCATATGACAGTTTTATTTTTAATTGTTTGAGGATCCTCCATACTGTTTTCAATAGTGGTTACACAGGTTCCAATTTCTCTACATCCTTTCCTATACTTGTTATCTTTTTTTTTTTCAATAATAGCCAATCTAACAGGTGTGAGGTGATATTGCATTGTATTAATTTTTTGCACCAGATAGTTTATTCATTTATCAAGGACATTTTGAGCACCAACAGGCTGTACACTGTCTATACTGCAAGCCCCCCACCCCTCTCCTCAAGCCCATGATATCTTATTTCAGCTTCCCTGAAGATTATTGAGATTGAGCACCTTTTCATATACCTGGTAGCTATTTGTATGTCTTCCTTAGAGATGTCTATTCTGTTCAGACCCTTTGCCTGTTTTTTAGTGGGATTATTTGTTTTGTTTTATTTTTTATTTTTTTCTGTTCAGTTCTATAAGTTCCTTATATATTTTGAATATTAAATTGTTGTCATATATATGGTTTGCAAATATGTTCTCCCATTCCATAGGTTATCTTTCTCTCTGTTTATTGTTTCCTTTGCTCTGGAGAAGCTTTTTATTTGATATAACCCCACTTATCTATTTTTGCTTTTATTGCCTGTGCTTTTGGTGTCATATCCAAAAAAGCCATAGCCAATACCAATTTCAAGAAGCTTTTTCTCTATGTTTTCTTCTAGTAGATTTATGGTTTCAGGTCTGACATTGAAGTCTTTAATCTATTTTGAGTTGATTTTTGTGTATAGTGTGAAATAAGGGTCCAATTTCTTTCTCTTGCATGCAGATATCCAGTTTTCCCAACACCATTTATTGAAGAGACTATCTTTTCCCAATAGTGTGTTCTTGGCACCCTCGTCAAAGATCAGTTGACCATAAATGATGATTTTGTTTCTGGGCTCTCTATTCTGCCCCATTGATCTACATCTGTCCATTTTTATGCCAGTATCATACTGCTTTGATTACTGTAGCTTTATAATATATTTTGAAAGCAGGAAGTGTGATACCTTCAACTTTGTTTTTCTTTTTCAAGATTGTTTTGGCTAGTCAGTGTCTTTTGTGGTTTCATATGAGTTTTAGAATTTTTTTTTTCTATTTTTGTAAAGAATGTCATTGGGATTTTGATAGAAATTGCATTGAATCTGGAGATCACTTAGAAAATGGACATTTTAATGGTGTTAATCCTTGAAATCCATGAACATGGGTTGTTTTTGTATTTATCTGTGTCTTCTTTAATTTCCTTCATCAATATTTTGACTCCTTTATTATTATATAATATCCTTCTTTGTCTCTTGTGATAGTTTTTGATTTAAAGTCTATTTTCTCTAATATAAATACAGCCACTCTTGCTTTCTGTTGTTTATTATTTATGTGAAATATCTTTTTCCCTCTTTTCACTTTTGGCCTTTGTATGTCCTTAAATCTAAAGTGAGTCTCTTGTAGCTAGCATTTAATTGGGGCTTGTCTTTACATTTATTCAACCCTTCAATGTCTTTTGATTGGGGAGTTTAATCCATTTACATATAAAATAATTACTGGTAGGAAACGACTTATTATTGCCATTTTGTTAATTGTTTTCCTCTCTTGCCATCTTCCTTTGCGTTCTATTGATATTTTTTAGTAGCATTCTTTAATTCCCTCTCATTTTCTGTTGTCTATTTTCTATAGGTATTTTCTTTTTGTTAACTGTGGGGCTTACATGAAACATTTTATATTTATATCAATCTATTTTAAGCTGATAACAACTTAATTTCAATCACATACTAAAACTTTACTCTTTTACTTTTTTCATTCTCACACACTTTATGTTAATTGGTCCATGCATTTATGTTGAATCGATGTCTCTGTGGGGGAGTACAGGGTCTGGGGCTTCTTATGCCATCAGCTTGCTGTTATAACTCACCAAGAAATTCTAAATTTCCAATAATTTATCTAATTTATCATTTATCTAATTTATCTTATTTATCTTATCTTTGTGGGTTAGATGGATAATTATGGAGTAGTACATTGAATCAAATAGGTGGCTGCTTTGGGTATAACAAAAAGATTGAAAACGTGTACATACTGGCCCACTTATTATTTTTTAAAGCATCTTATTAGCTCTCATAGTTGTATTACATAACTTTTCTTTAAGTTCTCATTTTCTAGATACTGAATAAAAATGGAATAATTCAAATAAAAAAACTAAGAAGTTAAAAGTTGTCTGTGAGGATAAGTCAGTCATCTTTGAAATTAGCTTTTCTAGTTAGTCCAAATAAAGCTTTAGTTTAGAAGTTACTCTAAACAAATAGGTGGGAAGAGATTAACCTCCATATTCACATAGCAATCCTATTAAGCCATGACATGCGTGTGTACGCAAGCACACACATTTGTATGTGGAGGTGTGTTGAATTTATCATAGCAATTAATTGTTGAATAGTGGAATTAATCTTTAGCAAATTACTAGTTGAATTAATCTTTAGAAAGTTACTAGTCCTTTAACCTTATCTATTTAAAATAATGTATTTTTATTATCTGATCTGTTAGTCTCTCCCTGGCTTATAGTTTTCCTCCAAATGATGAAAACAAAGTTTTTCTGCGTATAAATTTTGATAACTCAGAACAAATAACCACTTTATTGAATATTTATCCACAAGAAATCTAAAAAGATTGATTGTCTTGGAGAAAAAAAGAGAATATCCTATGTACATTGTACATAAAATTTATATAAGTGCTCACTCTTGTTATTCAAATTAGACTAGCAGACTTCAATTTCACAACAGCTTTGAAGACTAATGACTAGGAATGAACTCGGTGAGATGAGACAATATTGCAGCTGGTTGTCTTCATTTTCTACATGATAGGGAGGAGACTGATGCTTTCTTTTGCCTGTGATGTCTGAGATTAATGTCAAGAGTATCAGCTCTGTCCTCAAGCCTGGAGTCTCTGGATATAGTGAAAAAGCATGCTTAAATGTTATGGGAAACAACACTGCATTCAAATGTATTATACTAAGTAAAAATGTAAAAAGGCTCTATTAACAATTTTGGAGGCTACTATTTTCTTATCTGAATTAAAAGTCCTTTAAACGACACACATAAGATGCAGTAAGCATAAGGACATTGCATAGACTCAACCTCTGTGGGCAAGCTGATTGAGTACACTGCCTTTCAATACTGAATAGATTTGAATCCTGACCCTAACTCTTACAAACTACCTGAATTTGGGCCATTTATTTATCCTTTCTGAACTTTTGTTTCTTTAGCACTACAATGAAAATAGTAAGATTGACTGTATAGGGTTGTCATGAGTATTCAATAACATAATGTATACAAATTCCATAGCACAGGTCCTGCTACATAGTAGAGGCACCAATAAATTGCAGTTATTATTTTAGTCTGTCAGATAAATATAAGTAAGACTTAAGCTTTTTACAATTTGTTGCCTATAACATCATTATTTTGACGAATAATCTACATTGTAAGCTTCTTTTCCTTGGTATCTGGAAAATCATTTCAATTCCATATTTTGATCATTGGGACCATGTGAAACTATGAGAGATTTGAAAAGTGATAGGAAAAAGATCTTTCCCTCAAGAAACTCAGTGTGAGTTACACTTTACACAAACACTCTAAGAGCCATAACACAGGCATGGTATTTGGAGAGATTAATTCTGGCAGGATGATCTACTAGAATTTTATTTTAACACAGAGCCAGTCAGTTGAAAGATTTCTGTGCTTGAGCAACTCCTGAACCAAAAAAAAAAAAAAGCTTGTTTTACTTATAGGAAAAAAAATCAATATAAAAGGATTGCTATGCTCTCCTAAATATGCACAAATTCCTCAAAGCATCTTATTTAAGGATAGTCATGTGTGTTACATTTGACTGCATTTGCTATTCAAAAGAATAAAAAGAAATAAGCTTAAAGAACAGATGGCAGATGCATGCTCCAGTGAAGTTAGGCAAAAATCTCAGCCTCGTGGATATAAAAAAATTATAAAGAAAAACTGTACTTCTAGGACTTTACATGTTGGAGTTGAAGCAGTCAGGTGAGGTGATGAAACAGTTTATGCTCGGTGCTAATTAGGATGAATGACAGTTGTGTGGCTTCCAGTGAAGCTGAAATGCTTTTTACTTTTCAGAACCTATCGACATGCTACTCTTCAGAAGCAAAAGACCATGAATTAGAGTTTTTAGAATGACATTAGTTAACTTCTAGAAAAGGACTAGATAATCTACTCTTCAGAAGCAAAAGACCATGAATTAGAGTTTTTAGAATGACATTAGTTAACTTCTAGAAAAGGACTAGATAATAATTTTAGGTCTATATGATACCAAAATACTTCAAGATTAAATTTTCGCTGTATTTTAATATGAGATGCTTAACCGAGATTTTCGATTATTGAATTCTCTCAAGTCACCCCCCTCAGTGTCAGTCATTGTACAGCTTTGGACAAATACTAACCCTCTCTCTGAGTTTTAATTCATCATCTGTGAAATGGAAATATATAAGCCCAGTTAAGTTCACAATGTTTTATAAATATCAGATAAGGTGTCAACATCCTTTTAAGAGCTGATGCTATCTTCCTTAAAGATGATCTGGTCAGCGTGCTTCTTAAGGATTCTCACAATTGTAGTTTCCTAGGGAGCTGTCAAGGCCTGGAGATGGGCTGGGGTGAATAGTGAGCCAAGTCATCTGGAAAACATATTAAATTGTTAAAGGTACCGATATTGACCTTGATGGTTTATGTCATACTATGGCATCAAGAGGTTTTTTTTCACTATTTAATTCAGAAATTAAATTCTTACATTCAGCTTTTTAATCAACCATGATTATGTCTGTGAATGGTACTAAGGAGAGATCTCATTTTAATTTGTTTTCTTTTTGGATAGCTAATTTTCCTAGTATCATTACTGACTAATTCAGCCTTTCTCTCTGTTAACGCCATTTCTTTCTTAATCCGAATTCTTTCACGCACTACTGAAGAGCTCTTTTATGTCGGACAACTCATTTGACTTCTCACAGATCCGGTTTCATCCATAAACTATGAGGTTCAGTTATAATAGTCTTTAGGTCATTCATACATCTAAAATTCAGTGATTCTAACTTCTCTGTGTTTACTCTTCATTCTCAAAGTGGAAATGTATGGAGGAGTGTTGTTATGGACTGAATTGTGTTCCCCAAAATTCATATGCCTTCAGTAACTCCAGAATGTGACTGCATCTGGAGATTGGATGTTTAAAATGCTAATAAAATTAAAATGAGGTCGTTAGGTTGAGACCTAATCCTATACGACTGGTGTCCTTATAAGAAGACAAAATTTGGACATCCACATGTATAGAGGGAAGACCATGTGAAGAAACAGGAAGAAGACGGCCATCTACAAGCTAAAGAGAGAAGTCTCAGACGAAACCAACCCTGCCAACCCCTTGATCTTGAACTACTAGCCTCCAGAGCTGTAAGAAAATAAATTTCTATTCCTTAAGCTACCTAGTCTGTGGTGCTTTGTTATGGCAGCCCTAGCAAACTAATACAGGTGACATACAACAAATAAGCTAAAAATGCATTTCTCAAATTATCAAGTAGTATATAAATGGAAAGCAGATATGTTTAATTCAGTGTTGATTACATTCATAGAACTACTGTAGTATGTAACCATCTGTTCTATTTCTTGCTCTAAATTTATATACAATTAAAAAGAGAATGACTAGTTTATGAATGTTTTCTAGAATAGGTTCAAAACATTTGTGTACTTTTCCTGAAATGTAGTCTGAAAGCTGGCAACTGAATCCCTCCCTCTGAGGTTGTTTGGACTCCTTTCTTCTGATTCCTTTCCTCTCTCCTCCTGTGGTGCTTCTGTCTGGAGCTGACACAAAGAGCTAACTTTCTTTGTTTTCAGGTGATTTCCTGCTGACTGGAGACTTCCTTTATCTGTGGCTTTTGAAAAGCTTTCCATCTCTCCCCTTTTACATCTGCACTCTCAATGACATTCGGTAAGTGCTCAATTTTATGGCCAACTTGAAGACCTAGCCTACTCAACTCAGGGTTGTCCTTGCTGGTAATGGTAAAATGGATTGGAAACACACGTAAAATAAGGATTTGTATAGTTTGGAGGATATCCTGAAATTCCCCTGGCTTTTAGTCTCAAGAAGAGCTGTAGTTTAAGGCAAACTTCATATCTATCTTTCTCTGTGCCTGTAAACTAATCACTTGACTTCTCCGGTCTCAAAGTCCTTGTTTGTAAATTGAGAATTTAAAAAAAATCTCCACTTTGTAGTTGTGATGCTTAAATTAGGAAATAAATTTGACAACATTTAGCCAACTGCTTTTTATGTTCTATATGCTTGTGTGGGAGATCAAGATTTGGCCACCCTGAAATATGTCTCTTTACCTTGATTATTTTCTCTGACGGACATTTGACTTCCCCCAAAATAAGAATTTAACATAAAGATCTGTTCCAGGAAAGACTTCCTGTCATCTAATGGCTGTAATATAATGTAAAATAAATGTTACAATAAGAAAGGCACCAAGCCCATCTTATCAGAAGTTCTGTCTCTGGCCACATTCTCTGGATGGCCCTGCAAGGAGTTGCCAGACAAACGATTACATTTATAAGGGAAATCTCCATTTGTAAAGGTATCTCCCTCTCTGTACTGGGAAGAGGGGGGATGACCTCATCTCTAAAAACTTATCAGTGTGAAAGGTGAGGTCTTAAATCTGCATAATAACCTTACTCTTGTTTATTGTGTTTTTCTGGTAATCTCCCGTAACTGACTCCCCCCACCTGCAACATCCTCCTTTGTCTTTGACTGAAGATGGTATTTAAGATGAGAATCTCTGCCATTGTGTGGAGAAACTCAGTGCTCCTGGTTTCTCCCATGTATACATGTTATTAAACTTGGTATTGTTTTCTCCTGCTAACCTGTCTTGTTAATTATTTGGCCAGCCATAAGAACCTTAAGGGAAGGGGCAGAGGGGGATTCTCCCTCTTCCCCCACACTTGGTAATTCTAAAAAAATAATTCTCACCTGCTCTCATTCTTTAATCCCTTAAATATTTAATTTATTATTTTTACTTTCTTTGTAGCTTTTATTCGCAAGTGGAATTATACCCACTACATTTTTTAACATATATTATCTCAATCTCCCATTAAATTTCCAAGAGTGGGGACTTCATTTTGCTCTTTGCTCTATTCTCAGTAATAGATAATATGTTCTACATAAAGAATTTTTAATAAAATGATAGAAATATTATTCTTTAATTCTTAGAAAAAATTTCCTGGACAAAAGAATATAATATCAGTAAGTTTGCCTGCTGTCTCTCTGATTATTACTAACATACCTAAAAGACCAGAAACTGTGCTGAACTATATTCACAAAACCAAGAATAATGAGATCAAGAAAGACACTATAATGTCTTGTTTTAGTTGGTGGCCCGTAGGCACAGGTACTATAACTATGAGATAGCTCCAGAGTTCTCATATAGGAGAGAATTAAACTACAAAAAAGAAACTATAAGATGTTCTAGTTCTCCATTGTCTGTTCTTACATAATCACACTCTAAATCGTTGAATTTTAAATATAGGTGGACCATGAAATCTTGTTTTCTCACTATCACCAATGCTGTTAACCACTGACATATTTATTGAACACTTAACCTATACTGATGGGGTAAATCAAAGAAACACTTTTTTGTTGCCGTCTTAAAGTTTATCCTCTCTTAGATAGATATAGTCATTCATTCATCTAATATGCATTCATTGAGCGCCTACAAATATATTTTGGGCCAAATTTTCCTGCTAGGTGTTTGAGATATGGAGATAAAAGACAATGTTCCTCTATGCAAAGAGCTCACAGTCTGAAGAAGGAAGCATACAAGTAAACCAGTTATTAATTCCATCATCTCATGGAAACAATAAGAATACACAAAGTAGCAAGTTAGCAGTGCAAAGGGAGGTTACTATCAGGAGTGACATAGTAGATTGGGTGATGCATGAGCTATGTCTTTAAGGGCATGCCAATCTGAATAGAACTGATAGGGAGAAAGGATATTCCAAACAAAGAAAACACCATGTGTGAGAGTAGAGAGCTGAGAGGGAGCAAGGTTTTTGTTAAATTGCAAGTAGCGTTGTAGGCCTTGAGCAAAGTGATGCACACTGGATAGTAATGGCTAATGAGTCTACAAAAGTGGAAAGACCCAATCTTGGTCAGACTTGGTGCCAAATGAATTCTGATTTTATAGCCCATGCTAGGGAGACATTTAGAGGGTGACGTGATCAAATCAGTATTTTAGAAAAATCATAGCAATGTGGGAGAAAGGATGGAAGAATTCATGAAATTAGAGGCAAGATAATGACATAGACTCCCAAATGAGCGCAAATGATTAAAAAACAAAATCACAAAGTAACATTTGAAATTAAAGATACTTGTTTTTAAAGATCACATTTAATAAATTATGAAATATATTTCCCCTTATTTTTCCCTTTGTTTGTTGTTTCTTTTTCTTTATCTTCTATCCATTCAATTTGATTTCAGACACAATCATTTCTATAACATATTACGCATTCAAATTTTACAATTCCTCATTGAACTTTCAAACGGAAAATTTTAAATGTTGATGCAATAGCCTTGCTGAAAAACTGACATGCTGTCATGTGCACCCACTTGATTAATGGTGAACCTGTGTTCAAATACCATGCCTTTCAAATCGTGATTCTTGTATTTCACTGTTTAAATATAACACGGAGAGGAAAATATCGCATCTAAAGCTTTTTTTTTTTAATTCTTTTTTTTTTTTTTTTTTTGAGGAAGATCAGCCCTGAGCTAACAACCATGCCAATCCTCCTCTTTTTGCTGAGGAAGACTGGCCCTGGGCTAACATCTGTGCCCAGCTTCCTCCACTTTATATGGGAGGCCACCACAGCATGGCTTGACAGGCAGTGCCTTGGTGTGCGTGCGCCTGGGATCCAAACCCGGGGTGCCAGCAGCAGAGCGCGAGCACTTAACCACTATGCCAGTGGGGCGGCCCCCCATAATCTCAAACTTCTAAACATGATTTCTGGCACATATATTCTATATTTAAAATGTCAGTAGTAATAAAGAAGTCCTCCATAGAAGTAGATCATATCTACTACTATAAAAATATCTAAGGCACCAAATAAACTTAAAATTATCCTCACAGTCTCCTTTAAAGAGTGATATTTTCTATTCCTGGAAATATTATTGAATATTTCTGCTAAAATCTAAGACAACTACAATTACATTAACAATATAATGACAAACTTTTTAAAACTTATGCAAAATAATGATCTGCATCACATTGATACTGTATTAACATATAATTTTTCTTATGTAATCTGAAGGAATAATCATTAATCAATGAGTACATTTCTTATTACTTTTATATTGTAGTCTCAGGATTATTAGTCTAAACAAAGTAGGTTTTTATTAGGATGAAGGAAAAGAGCTAATGAGGTAATATTTTCTATGAACTTTAATTTGGCATTTTGGATTTAAAAAAATTTCAGTGCTAGAGAAAAGAGTGCACAAAGTTATTTTATTGACTATTTCTGTATTTGGCAAGTTAGCAAACTTGTCTCTTTCTTCGTGTCTTCATTAGGGAAAGAGTGTAATTTGAATATATTTGGATTCCTTTTTAGTTATGATTACACATGAATTTCTGGAATTTATAATAATATTTAGATAAATATTTATTGTGCTCAAAATAAGGAGGTTTAAAGGAATAAAATGAAATGATCCATTGAAAAAAGCTCAGAGCTGATCTTAGCTTTTCATGATTTGCAATCATTCATGTTTTAGAAAGATTACTCTGGAGGTACTGTGGAAGGTGGATTAGATTTGAGGTATCTAGAGTTTGAAAGACTAGAGACTGATGGGGAGACTATTGGAATAGCCACCTGAGAGGTGATGATGAATTCATTCCTAAGCTGCATACATTCATCATCACACATGATCTGAAGGAAAGCAAAAAGAAATAGACATCAAATTTGAGGAATATTAAAAAAATACAATAGTCAAGAATAATAGTCCAGAATTAGGTAGCTAAACTTAGAACCTAGTTGATAAATATATCCAAATTCCAAACCATTAGCAGTCTGGGTCCCAGAATGAAACTGATGACAAATTTAAACTGGGTTATTTTGGTGAATTTTAAAAAATGATTATTTTTAAAGATTTTGGAAGTGATAGAAGTAATCATAGCATAAGAACATTGCTCCAAGGCTAGGAACATGGGTACCAGCTGTTACCAGAGTTCAGAGGGAGAACTACATGCATAGTGGGGCATAGGAGACCTTTCAGGGAAAGCAGAAGGGGAAATATCCCAGTCTCACTTTCTTCTTGGCCCTTATAAATTCATGCTGGTACCCAATTGACTGAACTTTACCAGAAGCTAGATGGCGAGGAGGCCATCTGTAGTACCCGGCCAAGAGTCCAGCAACCAAGGCCCCATTGGCAACCAGAATGAACTGGAGGGTGGGCTTCCACAGAACAGCCAGGGCTGTTCAGACCGGGCAGCTGCTGCCTTCCAGGGCACCTTTGTCGTGTTTGGCAGCCTAGAGGCATTTATGCACATCTCCTTCCCCATGGTACATTGGGAGCTTTTCCTCTAGGGTCTCTTTGGCCAGCAAGGAGCCAGCCTGGTCCATTTCCTTGAATATCTGCATGTTGTACTTGAAGGCCTTGTTGGCCTCCTCCACTAGCTTCTCTTTTGTCCTTAATGGTCAGACTCCTGGAGCACGGGGCATGGAGGGAAGATGGGTAAAGTGTATTAAGGGTCAAATAGAAAACATCCAGAAAAAATCATATAAAATAGTCATGGGAAGTGGATATTATCAGGAAAATTAAAGAATGTACAGATGAGCAATTGCTTCTATTATATTGCATTTTTAAGATCATAGCCATCGATAAATCAGGCTACTACTGAATTCCAAGTGGCTGATATGTAGGAAGCATATAATGAATTTTTCACAAATGAGTAAACAGAACAATGAATGATTCAACTTACCTTTATCTTCTGGTCCATGCTCCATCTCTCATTTATGACTGCACTGTTATCATGTGGACTTGGTATTATATACATTGTGTGTGTCTTTTAATTCTGATTTGCAGCTTTAGATGAATATTATCTGGCACTTCTGGCTCACTTTCACTGCTTTATGTTAAAACAAGAATACTGATTGAATTCTGGTGCTCTAATCTCTGCTTTCACCTCAGGACTCACCTGAAAAGTGGCATTTAGATAGAGTGGGACTCACATTAGTACAGCGGGTAATAACCATCAAAGAATGGTGGGAATTATTTTAAGAAATATTTAACATGTAGAATCAAAAAGACTTGACAACTAATAGAATTTGGGTATAAGGGAGACATGGAGAGAATGTGAATTCCATGGACTGTGACTTAACATTTCTGTCGGTTAATTAGAGCCCTACATTAAACAAGCAAACAACAACCACAGCAGTGATAACAATAGCAAAAAACAATAGTTCCAATGCGTTTTTAGCACAACTACTTCATAGTTTCAGGAAGACAGTGTTGCCTCCTAAGTAGACTGTGAGGGAGGTGTCATCAGAGTCCTACAGAGAAAATCTGCCTGACCGTAGGGCATATGTCTAGTAAAGTCACGCCTGTGTAGGGATGTCCGACCCATTTTGGGGCTTCCTGATGGTTAACTCTTGTAAAGTAAGACTTATAATCACTGGAGAAAGTGATGCACATGCTGTGTTTTAAGGGACTCTGAGATGTTCTAAATAAGATCTCCTCTGTTTGAACATCTCTTATAACATCTCTCCACTTTGGATTACAGTAATAACTGCCAATGTCTTATCCACTCTCTGTCTTAAACTAGGAGTACCTTGATTTCAAAGACAACATATTTTTTTATATCTGGATCTCCTTTAGTAGTGAGCATAAGACCTAACATAATTTCCCACATGTTTATTTGCATTCTCAATGCATCAATTTCAATTCAGCTCTTTTCCATCTTTCAGATGGATTCTAGAAATGGCCTCCTAAGCAATGTTCCTGACTTTCATCTTTTATCATTACATTTCCTATTCATATAAAATAACTAAAGTTATCTTATAGATTCAGATGTTCAAATATGAACCATGTTGAAAACACATTTGTAGGTCCTCAGTGCCTAGAGAATAAAGAGAGGACCCATTTATGACATTCAGCACCTCATTACCATCCCATACCCACCTTTCTAGTCTCATCATTTTTTATTTTGCCCAACTAAGACCTGTATAAGCACTATTCACAATGACATTTGCTATTATCTGAAAGAATACTCCTGCATTTCTATCTTTGCCTTTAATCATGATTTTTCAAAAAACCTAGCCTCATAGTTATCATTTTTTCCCACTATCTATTAAAATCTTCCTAGTCCTCAAAGACTGCATCAAATAAAACTCTACTAATTCTTTAATCACATGGCATGTTGGTAATCATTGGACTACAGCTCAGTATCTGGGGTATGCTCGATGTTCAATAAATGCTAGTTGAACTAAATTAAATTGGAGAATTCATTTCATTTAGACTTTTGTTCAATAGATAGGTCTGTATCTGCCACTGAATCACAAGACAACTGTGGACAAGAACAAGGCCTAAGTCATATTTGCACCTAGAATGATGTTGTGTATACAGCAATCTTGAAATAAATGCTTGTTACTGAATTTATTAAATTTAAATATTTATGAAGTGCAGAGAAAGATGCATGATCCATGTTGAAAACCCTTTAAAAGCCAATTAATCCCTTGTAGAGAAGGAACAGTAGAACACAGAGAGGTAAAATATTGCATAAATTTGATACAAAGAATCTAGACAGGTAAGCAAATCATTCGAATTGAGAGTATGGAAAAATGCAACAAAGAATTATTTACATGGCAGGGGTGCAAGGAAAGTGGTGAACTAAAAAGTTATTTAAGGGCCGGCTCTGTGGCTTGGCGGTTAAGTGCGCGCGCTCTGATGCTGGCGACCCGGGTTCGGATCCCGGGAGTGCCCCGAGGCACCACTTCTCCCTCCAACACGAGGCCGGGTCCCACGTACAGCAACTAGAAGGATGTGAACCTATGACATACAACTGTCTACTGGGGCTTTGGGGGGAAAAAACTGAATAAATAAAATCTTTAAAAAAAAATAAAAAAAAAAAAAAAAAAAAAGTTATTTAAAAAAGTCTGGTTTTTAGTGTCGGTAGGAAATTAAGTAAAGTACCAGGAGAGACTTTGACCTAGGAGAGAAATTCCAATACTTTCTAGGACTACGATATCCTCAATGTCTCAATAACTTTTTCATGACTCTCTAGGTTAAACAAATACTTAACAGACTTTTTAAATTATATAGTTAGGTGCAAAAAACTTAATAGGTATTTATGTTCTAAAAATTTATCAGTCATTTAAAAAAATAATACATAAAAGTTGAAAAAAATCTTATGTAATTCTTAAATAAGCACAGTTATCAACTAACGGCAAAAGTATGCCCATTGGGTACTGTAGAGCTTCTCAAATGTTGGAATAAGATTGCACACTATCAACCTTCTATCCTGTTCTACACTAATTGTCACGTGGTGCCTACTTTCTATCATAACAACCTCTGGAAACCAAAGTTTGCAGAGATGTGATGTCATATGCGAATAGGCACACTACTATTCTCTTTGCATCCAGTTTCACTGGATGATTTAGAAAGTAGTTTCCATTTGATTCTGCTTAATTTTCTAATATACTTTCCAGTGTAGAAATTTACTTATTTTTTTAAAGAGATGGCTGCCAATATTTTGGAAAGAGAAAACGCTCTGGTCTTGCCTGGAGTGAAAAGATCAGGTTTTGTCAAAAGTCAATTGGAATCTATAAGATGCCTTTAGGCAGGAGTCCTCCATACACACACAATGCCGGTACACAAAGTCTCAGATAATGGGCATTCAAAATAATTTAACTATGGTTATTATAAGTCATGTAAATGGATCTCAAATCTGATCTGGGTCAGCTAGCACCTATTACAAATATCATCACCATTTGAGGAAGAAGGAAGGGATTTGCGCAATTTGCAGAAAGGTCAGGAAACATTAATGTGAAAGCCAGCAACTAGACTTCTCAAAGAAGCACCAGAGGTTGCTGTGCGGCTTAGATCCCCAGGGACCTTCCTTTTCATCTGAGGGATGGACTGGCCTTGTTCCTCAGAGGAAAGCATTATTTTGAATGCTCATTATACAAGAAGCAGTGTTCTAATCACTTTACTCACTTATTCTTCACAATAATTCTATGAAGTATGTATTATTAACAATTTCCATTGTACAGATTATACAGCTGAACCATCTAGAGGAGGTTGAACAATTTGCTTTAAGGTTACATTGGTAATAAATTTTAGAGCCAGTACTTCTACCCAGGTGGTCTGGGTCCAGTCTTTATTATTATTGTTATTATTATTATTTTTGGCTGAGGAAGATTCACCCTGAGCTAACATCTGTTGCCAATCTTCCTCTTTTTTTGTATGAGCCGCTGCCACAACATGGCCACTGACAGATGAGTGGCGTAGGTCTGTGCCCAGGAACCGAAACGCGGGCCGCCGAAGCGGGGCACATCTAACTTAACCACTAGACCACCAGGGCTGGTCCCCAGTCTTTATTCTTAATCCAACTTTATACTTACCAGCTCTATGATTTTAAGCAGTTTTCTAATGTATGAAATGGTCGTGTTAATATTTTCACACGATTAGATATATGAATCAAATACAAAAATGTCTTTGATAATCATTAATGAGAGGTTTAGTATTATACAAATGACAATTGCTATTATTATCACTACAGTATTCTTTTATGCTTTGGGCTCACAACGGGGTTTAATCAAAGTGTCTTTCGGAACTTTTAGGAAAGGCCAACAGTTGTGTTTTGTGAATACAAAATCATGACTAAAGAATGAATTCAGTTCCTTGATTTTTTTCCCCAGTTTTAGTTTTTATGACTGAAAAACCATTTGTGCTCTTTCTCCCCTAACATAATAACAATGAGATAATATATTGTGATCATGTGGCACCTTTCATCTAAAAACGTCATAGGGTAAAAGAAACATTATCTCTTTATCAACTCTTTATCATGCAATCTGTTTCTGAAATAGATGGCAAATAATTCAAGCTCAGATGTACTAAGTGACTTATCTAAAGTTGCAGTACCTATGACACATGCTGAAGAAAATACATGGTCAATTTATTCCAAGTCCTTCACCAAGGTTAGTGAACATCAACCAAAATATCTCCTCAGATATTGCTCTGGCTCTGGAGTCACTAGATGAAGAGTTAGATGCTAGGTAGGAGTCTCTTTCCTTCTTACAACAATCAGAAACAGCTGCATTTATGTGTGTGAAATTTGACACTTTGGTCATATGCATTGTGTCATTTGATTTCCCATCAGAGCAAGTGTCATTATCCTCATTTTACAAGTAAGGAAACAGGCCATGAATAGGAAGAGCTGACTTTTATTGAATGTTTACTATACACTGAGTATGTTACATGTTGTATCTCATTTTATCCTCATAATAACTCAATGTTGTTGATACTGTTATTATCAGTTTTCTGTCTACTATACTATTATGTATATAATATACTATTATAATAAGATACTGTCATTAGTTTGATATTTAAAAAAAAGAACCTGTCACTCAATAAAGTTAGGAATCTTGTTCAAGGTCACATAGCTAATAAGTGGCAAAGCTGAAATGTTAACTTAGACCCTCTAATGCCTAAACTATGAGTTTTGTCTCTAGGTACCTCACCTCAGGTCACATATTGACCATCTACAGCTAAAGACCACCAGGAACACACCTGTGGGCTACAAAGTTTTCTAACTCCAGTCAAAGAGATAATTGTATGAGTTAAAATTACAGTGGGAAAACATGAAAAGCAGATCTTAGGCTTGCAGGAGGCACGGACTTAGATTGCAAAGAACCCTTGAGAATCACAAAGGTCCTTAAGGATGATGTTCTTTCCAACTTGTGTCGCCAGAATTTGGCCAAAGGCCAATACTCATCAATCAGTTCCCAAACCAAACGAGCTCTTGATACAGGGCAGAAGAGACTAAAGAAAGCAGTTCCTTAGGGACAGTGTCAATTTTCTATTGCTGGATAACACATTACCACAAACTCAGCAGCTTAAAACAACATCCATTTATTAGCTCAGAGTTCTGGAGATCAGAATTCTGGGTAGGCTTATCTGGATTTTCTGCTGAAGTCAAAGTGTTGACTGTGTTGCTCATTCATTGTTGCCTAAATTCAGTTCCTTGTGATGGTTAAGACTGAGGTCGTTGTTTCCCGGCTGTCAACCAGGGGCCATTCTCAGTTTCTGGAGGTCACCTGCATTTTTAGACACACAGCCACCTCCAAATTCAACGACAGTAACTGCACATCTAATCACTCTCAGACTTGAAAACTTTTTGGCTTCCGCTTCCGCTACCAGCCATGGAACCCCTCTGCTTTTAAATGACTCATTCCGCTAAGTCAAGTCAACCCAGATAATCTCCGTCTCTTAAGGTGAGCTGATTAGTAACCTTAATTACATCTCAAAATCTCTTTTGCTGTATAAAATAACATAATCATGGTCATAATACCAGGGCTCAGCGGTCATGGGAGCCATCCTAGAATTCTTCCTACTAAAAGGGGAAAAATACAAAACTTAAGAAGTTCTTATAAAAATTTGAAATGAGACCTAAGGCAAAATTTATTCAAAGAACACTGGTCTGAGAAGACTTTCTGAATTCTTTAGTCCCTGGAACAAGATTGAAAATGGACTTCTCATTACTATGCCCATCCTTTTCTTACAGATCTTTCCTCTTATAGACAAACAACAACAGTACTCAAAACACTAGACAAGCAGACAGTAGCAACAGGTGTTAGAAGGCCAGAAAACAATTTTTCCAAAGAAAAATACAACTGTGACTTAATAATCAAAAATTCCTGGGGATCTTTATTCCTGACAAAATAAATACAGTAAATCCAGTGCTGCAGAGTCTCAAAAAATATCAAAGCTCAACTCAGCATGAACTTACCTCCCGTCCATGGACAGAGTGGCACTTCAAACAGACATAAGGACTAAGTGCTCTTATCATCTTCACTTCACAGACCATGAAACTACCTAGCCCAAGCACACAGCTAGTAATTGGCAGCTTCTTCATGCAATCACCTTAATTTACTCCCTCTCTATATTCAAATCTCAGCTACATCAGCTCTGTAAAACTTTGAAGTGCTGTAATTTCTCTGAAATTTCACAAATGTTAGGAAGTTTGAGTCACCTTTAAGATATTTAAGAAATGTAGAGCATGTGGTACACGGCCTACCACAGAGCAGGACTTAACATATGCTGATTCACTTACTTTCCTTTCCCTCTAACAAAGAGTATTTTCAGTCGTGCTGAGCACTTATGCTTTCTTAGGATATAACATCTCCTATCAGAATATTATAAAATTAAAATAATTAAATCAATCCCAACAACACATACTTTTTTGTGAGAGAGTAACTTCTTTGATTTAGTACTTTGTGCTGCCTGAAGCTACCTGATTTTGCTGATTTCTAAGGCAGAATTCAGGAAAGGACCTAAGAGCAAAAAAGCAGAGAGTTCCTTGCCATCCATAACATTGGAATATTGAAATTATCTGAGCCTGTTGGGACTGTGACCCTGAACCCAATTCTACTCCCTATTCTCCCTCTAGGGCTTAGTCTCTTCAGAAAAGAGAAAAGTGTCACAAGCACACTGTTCTGAAATTGGTGGTAAAAAGACTTGCAGCATTTCTCGAACAGAAATAGGATGAGGATGAAACTGGAACCTAATTATTTAAATTAATTTATAGCTTTTTAAAAATAATTAGTTCATGCTCAAATAAGTGAAGAAGAAGAAAAGGCAAAATATTCCAGGTAGTCACTACATTGTGTTCCCCACCACACCTAGTAAAATGCCTAACATATAGAGGCACTCAATAAAAAGAATGCTTGCAAAGGGGTTACAGTGGTTAGACCAGCAAATTGGATTCGGTTGTTCTGTGTCACAATCCCAGCTCACTGATCATCATTCAGGGTGACTTGGGGATATTACTTCAGCTCCCTGTGCTGCATTTTCCATACTGCATAATACTACTTGCTTTTATGTCTTGCATCCTTTGAGAGTGTCAGAGTGTTATAAAGATTGAGTTTTATTGTCAATTACATTTGTATTCAATTTAACCAAAAGCTTGTTCAATCAGTTCTTTTTCAAAGAGGTACATTCCCTCTTTGACTCTTGATTTTTTCAGTGAATGGCTGAGGTCTTAGTAAAACTCCAGGGAGCTGTTTATAGGCAGCCTGATTTCTTTAGATAGCATGGAAATGAAGTACAGTGGGTGTAAATGTAAGACATATAATCAAATAAAAAATAAGGACCTGATTTAGATACAGACTTAAGCATTGCATGAATTTTACAATCACTTGACAGGATAAAATCCAATAAAGGGAAATGTGCCTTTGATACTCTAATGAGGCAATGCATAGAGACATAAGAAATCCCGATATTTATAGTCTCAAACTAAAAATCATAAAAGCAAAAACTAACCTGCAAAATAAGCCTTAGTAAGGTAATTGAACTTTGAGGACTCATTTAATTGAATGAACACAAGGTTTGCATGGTGGTGAAATCGCAAGAAATAAAGAGTAGAGGAAAAGTGAAATGGACTAGACAGCTGCCATCACTTTCAAATTTCACAGAAGCCAGAAAGAATAGAGCAAAATGGAACTTCAAATACGGTCTAGAAAGTCTTCAAAGGCTGATGGCATATTTTATGTGGGCTTTTGTACTATGATCTACACATAGGACATCTCTTTCCATCCTCATAGAAGTCTGTACTGACCTTATCTTTGTGGCTTGAGAGAAAATATGCCAATTGGCCAGGGTTGAGACACGCGTACCTCTAAAAGTTGGCAGTGTCTTTAACCCTATTTAAAACACAAGACAATGTAATGTACAGCATGGTGATTATAGTTAATAATATTGTATTGTATATTTAAAATTTGCCAAGAGAGTAGGTCTTTTTTTTTTTTTTTTTCAAGAGCTGCTTCCTGGACCCCATCAAGGCACCTGGGCAGGTGGCCCTTCTCTTTTTTTTTGAGGAAGACTGGCCCTGCACCAACATCTGTTGCCGATCTTTCTTTTTTTCTTTTTTCTCCCCAAAGCCCCAGTATATAGTTGTATATCATAGCTTTAGAGTTGTAGCTCTTCTATGTAGGACGCCGCCTCAGCATGGCTTGGTGAGCCCTGAGTAGGTTCACATCCAGGATTTGAACTGGCGAACCCTCGGCCGCAGAAGCGGAATGCGTAAACTTAACCACTACGCTACCAGGCCAGGCCCAAGAGTGGATCTTAAGTATTCTCACCACACACACACACACAAAATGATAACTACATGAGGTAATGGGTTATGATGGATATTATTATATTAACCTGATTATAGTAATCATTTCACAATGAATACATATATTATCACATTTTACACCTTTAAAAAATCACATTTTACAACCTAAATATATACAATTTTTATTTGTCAGTCATACTTCAAAAAAGCTATGAGAACAAACAAACAAACAAACAAAACACAAGGACTAAGAAAGATGAGGATTACTTTTCCTCAAAGGAAAATTAGTGTTTATTTTAGAGGTAGGATAATGGAGATTGGACAGACAAAAGAAAAAATAATGTATTTAAGGTGGCCATTATATATATATATAATACATATATTTGTATTATATTTATATAGTGTATGTTTTTACATATTATGTGTATATATAAACACAAGTAAGTATAAATATATATAATTATAAATGCAAATATATGAATATACATGTATATATGTGTATTGTGTATATATACACACACCCACACACACTACACTAATTCACTTCTTTCTTACTCAGCTAAAACTATTTGGGCATCAGGTACTTGGTGATAATGATGTTTATGCAAAGGCATCTTTGGATGGGGTTTTGCTTGAGACTTCATCTTTGATCTCAGTAGACGTGCAGAGGCACATTTGAGTGATCTGATTTCACAAGTCATGTGACTCCAGCAGCGTGACTCAGACCCCTTACATTTCTTGATATGGACCTTTGGAGCATAGGCCGCAGAGATCCATAACACACATTACTTCATTTCTAGGTTTTGTCATGAGTAACAATAAATGTTGAAGCAATTGTGTAACTCAATCTATCAATGGGGAATTGATATAGTGAGCATTAATGCCTTCTTTAATGCTATTCTCATGCTGTAGGTTTTCTAAGTGAGTGAATTAAAACAAAACAAAATAAAAACAAAACACAAGATAATGTCTTCAACAAAACTGAGTAATAGGCAGTTTTAAAGATGGGGAAACTGGTGAAATGCCGTATCAACATATTTCATTGTAAAAATTTTAAATTGGAAGAGATTAAGTTTAGATAATGTCTTGATTGTGTAGCTTTATTGTCAGTAGAAAGTATTATAGCTCTAATAGTAGGCACTTACAATATTTGATGAATGTTAATCTAATTAAGAAACTGAAGTTTAGGTCACTATTTATTTGGTATTAATATAAACATATATAAATGTATATATATAATGTATATATATGTGTGTATACACACACACACACACACACGCACACATAAAGAGCAGTATAAGCAGAAAGAGCCAGTTTAGGAGTGTGATATGTAGAAAAACAAAAATAGGGCTGGACTGAGATTGAAGTCAAAACTCTGCAATTAATACACTATTGATCTCAAGCTTAAAACACAAAAACAAAACCAAAAAAGTATTGATCTGGGTTAAAGTGAGGGTCTGTTACCTCTTAGCTGTACGACCTCAGGAGAAGTGTAACTTTTGAGTCTCCATTCTCCACTCCACATAGTCACTGAATAAGGTCCTATACAAGAAAAGCATGATGTAGAAGTTACTGCTCCTTGTGAAGAGTATAATCAGCTCTTGAAAACTAATGAACAAAATCAATTGGAGAATATCTAATTCAGTAGAATTTAACAAGTAATACAACTGGTTAAATTCTATAGGCCAAGTAAGTTATAACTTATGTTGTAAAATACATAGTACATAACAGGTTTTATTAAGAAAAGAATAAAATTCATTATACAAGAAGAGATAAATCAAAAGGATAAGTGTAAGAAAACTAGGGCCAAACCTAATCATATTATGCACTCAGATGCTCCCCAGATCAAGTCGTATTCCCTAGGGTGAGTTAGTATTTTCACCCTAGGGTGAAAGCCTGCTTGATGCCATTGTGTCTCCCAATCCTATTAGATTATGGAGAGTGGGCTCCCAGTGTAATTTTTTGGCTTCTCCTGATATCATTTATCCAGGTGAGGGTGTAGATTCTGCTAAGAGCTGTTGCTCAGCTGTGTTGGACTCATTACAGTATGGATACTGTCTGCTAAGTATCTGCATAGCAGTTGGATCTTTAAAACTTAAGTACCAATCCTTTGAAGCCATAAAGTCACTTATGGATTTGAGTATCCCTTGACTGGGCGGTGAGACTGTCATGGATGACGGAAAGTTATGGGCCTGATGGCTCAGCAGTTAAGTTCATGAGCTCCACTTTGGCGGCAGAGGTTCACAGGTTCAGATCCCGGGTGCAGACCAACGCACTGTTTGTCAAGCCATGCTGTGGCGGCATCCCATATAAAGTAGAAGAAGATGGGCGTGGATGTTAGACCAAGGCCAATCTTCCTCAACAAAAAGAGGAGGATTGGCAACGGATGTTAGCTCAGGGCTAATCTTCCTCACAAAAAATAAATAAATAAATAAAAGAAATCCCCAAGATGAGAAGACTTCCAATGAGAGGCAAAGTGATATCAGAATCCGAAATATAATTCTTTGATCCTCTAAAATTGTAGGAATTTCGAAAACCTCACTTAGGCTCATCTTCCAAGATGTTCTTTTCTAATACTCTTATGGCATTCTAAATTAGATTTGTTTGTTTGTGTGTTTGCAGGAAATGAATAACCGACCAAATGATTTCAGAGTTATTTAGGGACACCTGATGAAATGACAGACTCAGGACTGACTTTGTGTGAACAAGTCTAAGAAAAGCTCATTCTGATATTTCTTGGGTTAATATGATTGATAAGGATTGTTGTTTAATGCTGGATTGTCCAATAGAAAGTAATACAGTTTACAGTGCAGGTAAATCTTTCACTAGTAGCATAAAAAAGAGAATTTATTGAATAAGCACAAATTTTGAAGCAATGCAGACTAGTTTTGAATACCATTTACATTATTTTAGTAATTTAGTGAACATGAGCAAATTACCCGATCTTTCTGTGACAAGCTCTTCTGGAAAAGAGAAAATTAGTAAAAATCCCTGCTAACTTGCTTTCTGTAAAGAACACATGGGATAATAACATACATGTGTCATGCAAACAAAAACATAAACAGTGTTATTTCCTGTTATACACATTTTCCTCTTAGATAGTAGTCATGTGTCTTTGTAAAGAATGCATCTCAAATGATTACCTTCTAAACTATCGTTAAAAAAAGCTATTGTTAAAAAAATGCATTTTTTTGCCTTAGAGACGTACCTCTGTTTTATGTTTTGTTTTGTTTTTCCTTTTTTATTTTGAAATAATTATATTTTCACATTGACTGGAAATATACTACAAAGAGGTCCTGTGTACCCATGACCCAGTTTTCTCTAATGGCTTCATCTTACATAGTTTTCATAAAATATAAAAACCATGGATTTGACATTGGTACAATGTGTGTGTGTAGTTGTGGTAGGGTCTTAAAAATGGCCTCCCAAAGATACATTCAATTACTGCTCCCCAGATCTGAAAATATTACTTTATATCTCACAGGAATTGAATATTAACTTATAAGGCAGAAGATGGGATTAAGTTAAGGATCTTGAAAGAAGGAATTCATCTTGGATTACCCAGGTGGGCCCTAAATGCCATCGCAGTAGAAGAGAGAGGCCAAGAGTGGTTATCCACAAACCTAGAAGAGAAGGCGATGGTGAAAAGAAGCAAAGGAGATGTGATCACCAGCCCAGGGCTGCTGGCAGTGACCGGAAACTGGAAGAGCTAGTTCCGAATTCTCCCCTGGAACCTCTGGAGGGTACAGCCTGGCCAACCCCTTGATTACAGCCCAGGGATACTGATTTTGGTCTTCTGTCCTCCAGCACTGTGAGAGAACAAACTGTGTTGTTTTAAGCCGTCCCAGGTTGTGATAATCTGCTTCTGCAGCCACAGGGAACTAATACAAGTTCCATCTCATTTTAATTCCATAGAGACATTGGTGTAACTACAAAGCAATCAAGATACAAACTATTTCATCAGAGCAAAGATCTTCCTCATGAGAACCCTTTACGGTCTCTGCCTTTAAGAGTCTTTTTATGTTTCTTTTATATATAATGTCCAGGGTTTTATTTGTATTTAGTGAGAAGACTAGAGAAAATTACATCTAAATGTAATTTTAAATGTAAATGAAGATGAAAGTGTCCATTTTCCTGGAAGTAGAAGTTTCCAGAGTCTGTTTTAACAAATTGTGCTGTCATTTTTCCTCCCAAATAACATGCCGTTCACATGCCTTTCGTTTGTATGCACCTAGTTGTGTCTGTTGTGGTTCTACTGTTCCCCAAGGGCAGGTATCCAGCTTGCAAAACTACTCACATGTTTTAATGGTCTGGGCTATTAAAGACATTATGTCTGCTCTGTATTTATGTTTTACATTTAAATCTCGTTAAATGATAGATAGTAATGGGTTAACAAAACTGCTCTTCTTCAAAATAAAGCTTTAAAAAGGAGAGGATGTACATTTGCTCCGAAAAATAACAACTTGAAAGTGAAAAAAGAGATGAGATTTATTTTTTTTTTCAAAATAAAGGTCATCTAGCACTGCATTCTTACAGGAAATTTCGAACAGATTAAAAAAAAAAAAAAACTTCAGAACCCCAGTCCTTCAATCCCACCTCTCAGTTAATTCCGGATGTATTTCTATTCAACTGTTTCTGTGATGAGCCTCACCTGAGGAAAGAAACCCACGCTATGGAGTTGGCAAATGCCGTTTGGCCTCAGTGTGCATTTCTGGAGGCTGTTGACTCCTGCTCCCCATTTCTCTCACCCCCTTTTAGCTCCTGCCTCAGGCAGATCATTATGCACTTTTAATCAAAACAATATTTTAAATGACATCTCTAGAACACTTCCTCCAAACACTGTGTAATCAGATGAGGGACACCTGCCTGTGACTCTGAGCGGCTGATCCTCTTTCCCAGTGAATTCGGTCTCACCTCCTGCTGAGTACGCGGGTTCAATACTGGCGGATTGGATTTCTCTCCTGGCCCCCTCCCTGCTCCTCCCATCCTCGGGAGAAGCGGGATAAACGATCGGCCCCGGGCGGGTGTGCAGCCGGGGACCCGAGCGCAGCCCGGTGACCGAGCGCGCGGGGCCCTCGCCGGGCGCCCCCCCCGCCCCGCGCCGCCTCCAGCGCGAGTGACAACGCGCCCTCCGGGCTCGGGAGCGCCCCGTCTCCTAGGCCGCCGGGGACATCACTCCCAGAGCTGCTTCCAGGCTCCCAGCTCCCGGTTTTGTGAGGCGTCGGCGGGTTCATCTGTCTCTGTCCGCCGCCGGAGTGGGTTCATCGCCCGCCGGGCTCAGGGCCGGGCACCGAGGAGCGACAGGACGGGCGGGGGACAAGACAGACAAGGCAGCGAGGGCGGGAGGCCCCCGGCAGGCGACAGCGTGCAGTTCAGCCCAGCGCTCTGCCTGCTGCCTCTCCCGCCGGCGCTGGTCCTCAGCACCAGGTGAGTCCTGAGCGCCGGGGACCTGAGCCAGGGGCGCTGCCGGTAGGCTGGAACTACTGCAGGTCGCCTGCGGGGGTAAAGGCACGCAGTGAGCTCTATGCATCTCTGTCCTCCCTTAGAAGTTCTTCCCTGTGTTCATTGCAGCGTTATTCACAATAGCCAAGACTTGGAAGCAACCTAAGTGCCCATCAAGGGACGAATGGATAAAGAAGCTGTGGTATATATACACAATGGAATACTACTCAGCCATAAGAAATGACGAAATCCAGCCATTTGTGACAACATGGATGGACATTGAGGGTATAATGCAAAGTGAAATAAGTCAGAGGGAGAAGGTCAAATACCGTATGATTTCCTTCATTAAGTAGTAGATAATAACAACAATAAACAAACACATAGGGACAGAGATTGGATTGGTGGTGACCAGAGGGGAAGGGGGGAGGGAGGAGGGTGAAAGGGATAATTCGGTACATGTGTGTGGTGATGGGTTGTAATTAGTATTTTGGTGGTGAACATGATGTAGTCCATGCAGAAATGGAAGTACAATGATGTACACCTGAAAGTTTTACAATGTTATAAACCAATGTTACTGCAATAAACAAAAAATTAAAAAAAAAAAAAAAAGAAGTTCTTTCTTTGATTAGATTTCTGATCTGCTGCTGCAGCAAAGGCCTTTTGGAGGAAGTGTCAGGACGTCCTCCTGTCCAGGAACAAAGGATTTTTCTTCCCCCCAAAATACATGTTTCTCGCCAGCCCTAATAGCAGTGACCATGCAGGCTACGGTAACAGGGACCAGAGAAATGGAACAGAATCAAGATACAAGGAGGAAGTTGTTACCAGGGAAGGTCCCTACAAAGGCCTCCCAACACAGGAGTCTGATTTTAGGGTGTAGGGAGCCGGAGAAAGCAGATAGGTTCGGGATACCTGAAACTTTGTACAAAAAACCCCTGGACCCCTGAAATGACCTGTTTTAACTTCAGGGGGAAGCCAAGTGGTGAGAGTACATGCGTTTTCATTCGTGTGTCCTCTGAGCTGAGCTAAACAAATAGGGAATAAAGCCGTTTGCAGTCAGAAACACCTTCCGAGCACTGATGCTCTCTCACCACTCCAGATGGGACTTTCTAACTGCATTACCGCGGTGTAAAAGTTTTGGCAAATATATGTGAATTAAGGTACAGAATATTTATGTCACCCCAGACATTCCCCAAGTGCCCTTTTTTGGGCAAGACTCCCTCTAAAGTAAACATTTTCCTTGTTTCTATCACCATAGATTAATTTTGTCTGTTCTTTAAATTTTTATAAATTGAATCATATAGTTTATACCCTTTTGTGTCCAGCTCCTTTCACGTAGTAAAAAGGCTCAGATTCTTCCACGTTTTTCAATCAGTAATTTGCTCCTTTTTAGTGCTGAGTGATATTCCATTGTATGAGTAAACCAGAGTTTGTTTCACTTTTTACTTGTTCAGGGGCATTTAAAGTGTTTCCAGCCATTCCCTTTTATTTTTTATGTAATTAAATTTATTTATTTAATATGTTATTATTTTTATTGAGGTAACTGGTTTATAATATCATATAAATTTCAGGTGTACATCATTATATTTTGATTTCTGTGCAGACTGCATCATGTTCACTGCCCAAAGTCTAGTTTCCATCTGTCACCACACACATGGGCCCCATTACTCCTTTGCTCTCCCCCAACTCCCCTTCTCCTCTGGTGACCACCAATCTGTTCCCTGTATCTATGTGCTTGTTTATTATTGATGTTGTTTTATCTTTCACATATGAGTGAAATCATAATGGTATCTGACTTTCTCCATCTGACTTATTTCACTTAGCATAATGCCCTCAAGGACCATCCATGTTGACACAAAGGGCAAGATTTCATCTTTTTTATGGATGAGTAGTATTCCATTGTATATATACACCATATTTTCTTTATCCATTCATCTTTTGATGAGCAGTTATGTTGTTTCCAAGTCCTGGCTATTGTGAATAATGCTCCAGTGAACTTAGGGGTTCAAATATCTTTTTGACTTAGTGTTTTCATGTTCCTTGGATAAATACACAGAAGAGGAATAGCTGGATCATATGGTAGTTCTACTCTTAATTGTTTGAAGAATCTCCATACTGTTTCACATAGTGGCTGCACCAGTTTACCTTCCCATCGGCAGTGTATGAGAGTTCTCTTTTCTCTACATCCTCTCCAACACTTGTTGTTTCTTGTCTTTTTAATAATAGCCATTCTGATGGGCATGAGATGATATCTCATTGTAGTTTTGATTTGCATTTCCCTGATAACTAATGATGTTGAACATCTTTTCACGTGCCTGTTTGCCATCTGTATTTCTCCTTTGGAAAAATGTCTTTTCAGATCCTTTGCTCATTTTTTAATTGAATTGTTTGCTTTTTTGCTGTTGAGTCTTATGAGTTCTGTATATATTTTGGATATTAACCCCTTATGAGATATATAGTGTGCAAATATCTTCTCTCAATTGTTAGGCTGCCTTTTTGTTTTGTTGATGGTTTCCTTTGCTGTGCAGAAGCTTTTTAGTTTGATGTAGTCCCATTTGTTTATTTTTTCTTTTGTTTCCTTTGCCTGGGGAGACATGATATTTAAAAAGATACTGCTAAGACTGATGTCTATGAGTGTACTGTCTATGTTTTCTTCTAGGAGTTTCATGGTTTCACCTCTTATATTCAAGTCTTTAATCCATTTTGAGTTAATGTTTGTGTACGGTGTAAGACAATGGTCAACTTTCATTCTTTTGCATGTGGCTGTCCAGTTTTCCTAAGACCGTTGACTGAAGATTTTCTTTTCTCCATTGTCTCTTTTTAGCTCGTTTGTCGAAAATTAGCTGTCCATAGATGTGTGGGTTTATTTCTGGGCTCTCAATTCTGTTCCATTGATCTGTGTGTCTGTTTTTGTGCCAATACCATGCTGTTTTGATTACTAGAGCTTTGTAATGTTCTTTGAAATCAGGGAGTGTGCTACTTCCAGCTTTGTTCTTTGTTCTCAGGATTCCTTTCGCTATTCTGGATCTTTTGTTGTTCCATATAAATTTTAGGATTCTTTGTTCTATTTCTGTGAAAAATATCCTGGGGGTTTTGATAGAGTTTGCATTGAATCTGTAGATTTAGGAAGTATGGACATTTTAACATGTTAATTTTTCTAATCCATGAGCATGGAATATCTTTCCATTTCTTTGTGTCTTCTATTTCTTTCAACAATGTTTTATAGCCTTCTATGTACAGGTCTTTCATTTCTTTGGTTAAATTTATTCCTAGGTAATTTTATTCTTTTTGTTGCAGTTGTAAATGGGATTGTATTTTTTTTTCTTTTTTTGGCGAGGAAGATTGGACTTGAGCTAACCTCTGTTGCCAATCTTCCTCTTTTTGCTTGAGGAAGATTGTCCCTGAGCTAACATCTGTGCTAATCTTCCTCTATTTTGTGCATGGGACACCACCACAGCATGGCTTGATGAGCAGTGTGTAGGTCTGTACCCAGGATCCGAACCCATGAACCCTGGGCTGCCAAAGTGGAGCACATGAACTCAACCACTATGCCGCTGGGCTGGCCCCCGTGGGATAGTATTCTCGATTTCTCTTTCTGCTATTTTGCTGTTAGTGTATAGAAATGCAACTGATTTTTGTATGTTGGTTTTGTACCCTGAAACTTTACTGTATCCATTTATTATTTCTAAAAGTGTTTTGGTAGATTCTTTAGGGTTTTCTATGTATAAAATCATGTCATCTGCAAATAGTGACAGTTTTACCTCTTTCTTTTCAGTTAGGATCCCTTTTATTACTTTTTCTTGCCTAATTGCTTTGGCTAGGACTTCTAATACTATGTTAAATAAGTGTGGCAAAAGTGGGCATCCTTGTCTTGTTCCTGTTCTTAGAGGGTAGCTTTCAGTTGTTCATTGTTGAGTATGTTAGCATGGGCTTGTCGTATACGGCCTTTATTGTGTAGAGATACTTTCTTTTATACTCATTTTATTTGGAGTTTTTATTACAACTGGAGGCTGAATATTGTCAAATGCTTTCTCTGCGTCTGTTGAGATGATCATGTGATTTTTAGCCATTGCCTTTTATAAAATGAAATTGCTAAGAACATTTTTGTAAATCTTTTTTTGGATATTTTTTTTCAATTCTTTTGAGTAAATATATATATATATATTTATCCAAGGGATATGGTTGGAATTGCTGAATTATATATAAAATAGAAATAGTTTAACATTATGAAACACAGGCCACCTGTTTTTAAAGTGGTTGCACAATTTTTTATTCTGACCAGCAAGATATGAGTGATCTAGCTATTCCACATGCTTGAGAACACTTGGTATTTCAATCTTTTTAATTTTAGCAACTCTAGTCTGCAGTTTTCCTTCTCATTTTATTTATTGTGCCCTTTGCAAAGCAGATATGTTTTCATTTGAATGAAGTCCAATATATCATCTTTAATAGTTTATTCTTTTTTTTCCTCATCTAACAAATTTTTGCATACTACAAGGTCATAATATTATTTTGTACATTCTCTTGTAGAAATGTTATTGTTTTAGCCTTTATCTTTAGGTCTACGATTCAATTCAAAATAATTTTTTGTGTTTGGTATGAAATAGGGGTCAAGTTTTTTGGTTTGCTTGTTTTATGTTTTCATATGAATATCTAATAAGTAATTTCAACATTTTTTGCTGAAAAACTATTCTTTTCCCATTGGATTGCATTGAGGACTTTGTTGAAAAATATTTTGCTATAATTGTGAGGGTCTGTATCTGGAATTGTGATTTTGTTTCATTGACCTATTACTTGTATATCCTTATGATAATTTTTCAGATTGTATTTTTTAATATAGTTTTATAGAAATTCTTGAAATCAGGTGGTGTAAGGTTTAAAATTTGTTGTCTTTGCAAATGTTTTGGTTTTTCTAACTCCTTTTGTATATCTACATATATTTTAGAATTGTTAACTCCTACAAAAAGTCTATTGGAATTTGATTCAGATAGCATTGCATCTCCAGAAAAGTCTGAGGAGAATGACACTTTAACAATCATAAATCCTCCCAACAATGAGCCTGATATATCTTTCCATTTACATAGATCTTCTTTAATTTTTCTCCAAAATGTTTTATAATTTTTAGTATGTCAAACTTGCACACTTTTGGTTAAATTTAATCCAATGCATTTTATGTATTTTGGTGTTATTGCAAATGGCATGTTTTAAATTTTATTTTCTAATTGTTTGCTGACAATTTTTAGAAATATGAAAAAATTTTGAATATTTACTTTGTATCCTTGAACCTTGCTACATTTGCATATTATTTATACATATTTTGTTGTTGAATCCTTAAAAATGCCTATATACACTACCATTTTATCTGGGAGTAAATATAGTTGTGTGTTTTCCTTTTGAATTATTTTTTTTTCTTGCTTTATTTCATTAGTTCACTAGTACATTGCTAAATAGAGGTGAAGAATGTGGATACCCTTGCCTTTTTCTCAATCTCAGGGAGAAATCATTTAATATTTCACCATTAAGTATGCTGTTAGTTATAAATGCCCTTTACCAGACTGAGAAAGCTCCTTCTTTTCTTATTTTTTTCTGAGTTCTTATGAATGGGTGTTAATTTTGTCATTTATTGCATCTGTTATGATGATATGATATTTATTATTTATACTGTTATTGTGGTTAATTATATAGATGTACATTTGAGTACATTTGAAACAACCTTGAATTCCTGGAATTTGGTCAGAATATCTTGTCATTTTTATATATTGCTAGATTTTGTTTCTAACGTCCTATTGATGATTTTTGATTTTTGTATTATGTTCATGAATGCTATTGGTTTGTAGTTGTCTTCTGTTGTAATATTCCTTTTAGATTTTGGTATCAGTGTTATATTGGTCTCAGAAAATAGTTTGGAAAGTGATATGTTCTTTATATTTTCTGAAAAAGGTTTTTGTAAGATTTGTATTATTTCTGTATTAAATGCCAGATAGACTATAGCAGTGAACCAATTTGGGCCTAGTGTTTTCTTCGGAAGAAGATTCTGGCAACAATTCAATTTTTTAGTAGACATAGATATAGATTTTCTATTTTTTTGTGTTCATTTTAATAAATTGTGCTCATCAAAGAAGAGAATTCATTACATCTAAGTTGTTGAATTTGTTCACATAAAGATGTCCATAACATTTCCCTTGAAAAGTGTAATATTTGTAGAAACATTAGCCATAACCTCTCATTCATAACTTTAGGAATATTATTTTCTTGATCAGTCTTACTGGGGATTTTTCAACTTTAGTGTTTTTTCTCAAAAATCTACTATTGACTATGTTCATTTTCCTTCTTGTTCGTTGATTTATATTTCATTTACTCCCACTCTGATCTTTATTATCTTCTTTATTCTACTCACTCTGGGTTTATTTTGCTCTTCTTCTAGCTTCTTAAGGTGGAAGCTTTTAAATTGTTTTCTTTTCTAAGTGTTAAATCTAAATATAAATTTCCCTCTAAATATTGCTTTAACTTTTCCCCTTAAATTTTGGTACTTTTTTATGTCAGTAAGACTTTATTTTCAGTTTATCTTACCAATAACATTAGGACAGAGACTACTCTTCCCTCTTGGGTAGTTACGCACTGCATGTTTTTATTCCAAGCATCCCCAGGCATTAAACAGAGTCACATAATGCACCTTTAACCTGACACTTATCACTGTTCCCCTAGAATTGGTGAGCAGGGGCACTAAGGTAGGATGGAGAGGTTCTTACGCTGCACCTGGGGGATCTAAAAGTCAGAAGACAGAGGCTGGCATATGGGCCCTTTGACAATGTTTGCAATTGCAAAGATTTTGTATGTGTACGTTTTTCTAGGTAAGAGATCTGAGCTTTCTCCAGAGGATTTCTGACTTTCCTAGCTAAGAAAAGCACGTAATTAAAGCAACACTCTAAATCTGCAAATGCAACTTATGTGGATGGTTTCTTTCAATCAGAAGAAGCAACTCTAGCTACTTTGCACCTAGTGTTACTCACTCAAAGCTAATTTTCTCTAATCCCTTAGCAGTTCTTTATCACTGAAATTTTTGTTGCCACAGTTTATGCCTTGGCAGTTTTTACAGCCTCAATTAGCCATTTTTTTTTCTGTTATGAAAATTTTACAACACATTTGAGCAAAAGAGATTTTTTTTAATAAGACCATAATTATGCTAACAGATACCTATTAAAATTAAAATAAATTAGAAAAACACAATAATCACCACATAGGGAACAATTTCTACCAAGCGAAGATCACCCGGGTCCTGCCTGACTCCATATTTCACGTCGTTTATATCTGTGTGTCGGATTACTCAATGTGCGTGCATCTTTGAACTGGGCATCCTCACTGAAGGGCAGTATCGAGAGGACCCTCACATGGATGTGGAGTCAGGCAACTTGAATTTGATATCAGCCCTTGCCCCATCTTTAGCAGTGATTTTGGACAGGTCATGTTCCCCCTCTAGCACCCGGTTTCCACGTCTGTGGGACCAGTGCTATCCATTGGAAATATAGTGTGAGACACACATGCAAGCACATAGGTAATTTTAAATTTTATAGTAGCCGTTAAAAATAGTAAAAAGATATCAGTGAAATTAATAATATATTTTATTTAATCTGATATTAACAATATTATTATTTCAATAAATAACCAATATAAAATATTAATATAATATTTTACAATATTTTTTAAAAGTAAGTCTTCAAAATCTGTTCTGTACTTTATGCAGCGTAACTCAATTTGGAGTAGCCACATTTCCAGGGCTCAATTTCCACATATGGCTACTGACTAATGTATTGGACACCGTAGGTTTATATAAAATTGCTGCTTTAATTCTATGAAAATGGAAGTTAATGAGAAAAAAAATTCATCTCTAGAAGTTTGATTTGTGTCTTTTTTATATCTCCTATGTCTCTGATTAGTATATTCAATTATTATTCTGCCTGATTGAAGATATGTAATACAAGGGATAGTGATAACTTATTTAATATCTTTATCTACTAATGCACTCATCTGTGTCATTTCTGGATCAGTTTGGATTGACTGAATTTCCAATTATTGGTTGTGTTTTCCTGCTTCTTTGAACACATGATATTTTTTTATTGGATGGCATGCATGGTGAAGTTTAAGCACTCATACTTTTAGATTTCTAAAATTGTCCCTGAGTCTTGTTCTAGAATGCTGCTAAGTTACTTGGAAACAGAGTGATCCTTCCAGGTAGGTCCTACATTCATGTTTTCTTAGGTAGGGCCAGAAGAGTATTCAGTCTAGGGTTCATTTTCCCCATTGCCAAGGCAAGTACCTGCTTAGTACACTGCCAGGTGAATTATGAAGGTTTCCACTCTGGTTGGTGGGAACTGGGGTTACTCCTGGTCCTGTCTGAGTGAAGGAGGCTGCTGCCTGAAATCCATTTGGGTGGTTCTTTCCTCAACCTACAGTGGCTTCCTTCTGTGCGTGTACTGATGGGTACTCAACTAAATACCCGAGAAGGCTTCTCTGCAGATTTCCAGTGTCCTCTCTGTGTTCTCTCTCCCCTCTGCATTCTGTCCTGGGAACTTTAGCAGTCTTAGCTTCCCAGAATTCCCAAGTTGGTCTCCTTGACTTGAAGAGCCTGATAGGCTCTGCCTTGTTTCCCTGTCCCTACTTCCCGGTTGGAAGCTTTCTCCTATGGGGCAATCAGAGGACTGGTGTTTTTCCCTTCTCTCAGGGATCACTGGAATTTGTTACCTAATGTCCACTGTCTTAAAAGCCGTTGTCTCATATATTAAGTCTGGTTATTTACTTGTTTCATATGGGAGGGTAAATCCAGTGTTTATTAATCCATTTGGGTAGAAAAATAGTAGCCCAGACACAGATTGGAGGGAAATTTATCCACAAATCTGGGCGCTTCCTCCCTCTGTGGTTCTCTCCTTTCCAGGATGCCCCCTGGGCCCCACTTCAATTTTCAGCAGCTTGGGAAGCCTCAAATTCCATCCTCGCCCTCCTCGGTCCAATAAGACAATTTTTCTATGTGAGTTGGTTCACAGTGTACTGAATGGATAGTGATTTTTGTTATTTGTCGTTGTTTTCTTTTAAATATTTGGCCCAGATTTTATAATTGCTATAATCAATATGTTTAGCGCTACATAAGTTATTCTACAAAGAATGGAAATTGGGTGTCCATTGAAATTATTTATATTCTGAGTGCAGATAAGCTGTATTTATTGAAAACTTAAAATACAATGACTGAAGAGCTTTGTGATTCTTCACTTTTGATTAAGGCCCAGCATTTGTAAAAGGTTTGCTTTCTTGTTTAAAAAAAGCCACGCAAATTTGAACTGTTTTATTTCCCAGGGCTGAGTCTCTTTCTTCTGAATAGCTTGTTATTGACAGAAACATCTTTTCTTGTGGTACTGATTTAAAACAAAATAACCTATAGAAGACAGAACTTGGATGAATAGAAACATTATCTATTTGTGCATTAGTGAGAAGCAGAAGAAAAAATTAAGGGCAAATATAAATATGAAATTTAAAGATAATGAAGAAATTCTGTCATCTTTTAAGAAATGGGAATTCACAAGTATGTAATCCGTTCCTAATCCATACACCTGAGGGGGACTAGAATATGCCATCCCAAAATGTGCCAGTTTGACATGTGGATTGTTTTGAGCTGAAGGCAATTAAGACCCAGCAGACCAGGAAAGCTTTTTACCGCTCCTTTAACTGCCTAAAATAATTTAGATAGGGGGCCTGTACCAGGAAGAGAGGTATTATCAAAGATAACTTTTTGCATCAGAAAGACTTATCTGCATGGCATGGCAAAGATTTGTTTACCAAACATTTGCTCTTTTCCTCTTCCTGTGAATTGTCTTCCTCTCCTTTGAAGCATCCCTACCCCAGTCTCCTTAGCTCAGAATGGTATATAAGCCTCAGTTACCTGACTGCCTGGGAGTATCACATTTTACTGGGATCCTGTATTTACAGAATTAAATTTGTTTTTCTCCTGTTAATCCTGTCCTTTTCAATTTAATTATTAGGCCAGCCAAAGAACCTAGAAAGGTAGAAGGAAAAATTTTTCTGCCTCTGCCTACCTATCACTCAATCTAGCATAACTAAGCTTTCCTTTCAGTGTAAGGATTATTGGATTACCCCCCAATTTTCTGATTTATCTTTTTTGCACATAAAATCTAGATGACCTCCACAAATTAAAATATGAAGCCACTAAGATACATTATTTATATGCTAGTTTGTTTTCTAATGAAGTTAATAAAATATAGATTTAAAAAAAACTGTTGTTCCTCAATATTGTTATAACTTGTCCCATTTATAGATATTTAAATATTTTTGATGAGCTCTGTAAAGACCTATGCAAATTTTTAATCACAGTTATTCTTTAGAGATTTTTGCCCTTTTTTTCTAACTCTAGAGCTAATATTTAATAATTACATGTTTATTCTTATAGAGAAAAGAAATATTCAAAATTGTGCACTTAGGCAAATGCTTGTCAAATATACTAAAACTTATTATAAACATATAATTTCTAAACTTAGTGGTGTGATAATATTAAAGACAAAGGAAATAAAATTTCTAGAGTGGCAAGAGTCTACTTTTGAACCTGCTGCAATGTAATTGTCTCAGAAAACTTTATCGTTCCTGGCTGCCAAAATATTAATGATGGTAAATTGGGCAAAGAAAAATAGCATAATCTTTTTTTGCTGTGAGTTTTTATAAGATACAGTCTTTAATTTAAAAAGTTACCTGTTTATTGGCATAAAAAATAGAGTAGTCATCCCTACTAGTTAATTTGGATAGGAAAATTCTGAGATATAAGTTGTATATGAAGGTTGAGATCAATTTTTTCTTAAATTATCCTTTCATTGACAAGTCATCAACAAAACAAAAGATTGGTCTTGAAAAAGCAAAATCTGAAGAATCAAGCCATACTTTTTAGTGTGATTAATGTTTAAGTACTTATGTTACTGGATGCCCATGGCACATCATCACTGTGAGCAAATTTGAAAGCGAATACACTGCTGTCAATGTTGCATTTTGCAAGGAGACATTTCGCTTTAATTGGCTCTAACAGAGGCCACTCTCTTTTCTCCTCCTCCGCTTCCTCCTCCATCTCCTTCTCTTCTTCTTCCCCTTCTGAACATCCTCTTCTTTTTTCTTTTCTTCCTCTTCATCTTCCTGTTCCCCTCCTCCTTTTCCTTCAAGAATTCTTGTCTGCTTACAGTTAGGACGCAAGCTAGTTTGTTTGTGTGGGAGATCAAAATTTGGCCACCTTGAAATATGTCTCTTTACCTTGATTATTTTCTCTGATGGACATTTGACCTTCCCCACTAACTGCCTAGAGGAATTTAACTCTGAGTGTAGACAGACTGGCAGGGTCCTCACTAAGCCCATTCTTTTCAAAGTTCTGTTTACCAAATATTTACATTTGTAAAGGTATCTCCCTCTGTGTAGTGGGAAGGAGGGGGATGACGTTATCTGTGAAAACTCTTATCAGGACAGAAGAAGAAGACTTAAATGTGCATACTCTTGATTACTATAATTCCTGTCTCTCCAGCCATGCTCTCTATGGGTGGCCCTGCAAAGCATTCTCTGACAAACATTTACATTTCCCTCTTCATGTAAATTGTCTTCTTCCCCTCTGAAATCCCAAAACACCACCCACTCCCAACATCCTCCTTTGTCTTTAGCTGAAGATAGTATTTAAGATGAGAATCTCTGCTGTTGTGTTGAGAAACTCAGTATCCCTGGTTTCTCCCATGTATACATGTTATTAAACTTGGTATTACTTTCTCCTGCTAACCTGTCTTGTTAATTATGTGGCCAGCCATAAGAACCTTAAGGGAAAAGGCAGAGGGGTATTCTCCCTTTACCCCCATATTTGCATAACAGTTAATAATGAAAAACTGCTGACCGGAACTGCTGTAGCAGTGGTGGCAAGTTCATGTTCCTGCTGGCAAAAACTACTTAACTCACCAGCAGTCACCAATAACTGGAGGTTTTCTAGCTCAAGACTTCTTTTAACTTCAGTTCTCTGTAGAGCAATATCCATGATTAGCCAGTGTTGAATCCTTTTCAAAAGCATATTATATCGCTCAATATTTGCCATTTTTCATTTAGTATGTCTAACGTTCCGCATTGTTTTAAAGTAATGTGTTAACTGCAATTAGAAAACTTATAGTCATTATATAATAATTTTATAAGTACAGGGATAAAAATTCTTAAGTATAACATTTTATACAATTTTCTGGTTTTGCCCATTGCTACCCTTTCGTTTGCAACTTCACTAGCTGAAGCACTGTCACACTTATTAGTCCATAATTTTCTCCGTAGTGAGCATGCATTAGGGCCTTTGTTGTCCTGCTGGAAGCTCAATATTCAGCCTTCAGCAAAAGCCAAGCATTTTGCTTTTTTAAACTGGAAAATTCCACAGAGATAAAGAAAGCTACTTAATCTTGACAATTAGCTCTTCCCCTCAGGACACGGCAGGTAAATGCAGTAAAATGCAATTTAATGACATGAATAATGAGACCAATGTAGGAACTCATTTAAAGGCTGCACAAATAACTGTGGTCAAAGGAAGTAAACAGGCAGCAGTTTACTAGATGCCCCGTAGAATGACTGTACTTTTAAATACCTTCATTCTGTAGAAGTGTTAAATTGCTATTACAAGGCAGCCAGTAATTTACTTCAGAAGGAAAGAGCTTAGATAGTAAAAGAAAAAGTAACAAGAAGTGTTTTTTAGTTCTTGGTGAAAAAAGACCTGGTGGTGCTTGAGAAGGCTTGTGTTTTATTCTACAGAAACTTTTCGTTGCTTTCTGCTGTCGTTCTACTGTTGGTTCCTTTGGATTGTTGAATTTTAAATGACTTGCTAGGGAGAGAGACATCACAGGGAAGACGTGAAATTCCACCAACTTTTAGTGATTTTTGCACCTAGCAAGTGCCATTAGCACATGGTCGGGTAGAGTCTTCCCAACGGGAGCCACTTCAGGGGTCTCTACTGGGCCCTCTGATCTTTAGCAGTCACACCATGTTTATTTGTATTCTGTTTTAAGGAAACGTTACATGTTAGTGATGCCCCAGGCTCCTCTTTTTCTGTTCCTTAGTCTAACCTCAGTATCAAGCAAATAAACTGTGATGTTGGAACCAGTTGCAATTTAACTTCTCTGAAATACTCTCAAGGGAACTTGAGCTGGTTTTCCCTATCTCTGTTCACAAAATAAGCCTTCCACACACTTCACATGACTATATATACATTCACATATTTGTGATCAGCTTTATACCGTTCTGAAGTCAGATTATAGAAATTTATTCTTCCTATATTTAGAAGACATTAATATGCCAGTGAGTTTTGTTGTGTTTACTTTTCTGGAAAAGAATGTTTAAAATATTCCAAGGAATGTGCATTTTCCTTTTGCCATTAATCTATCATCTCTGCCTACTGAAGTGCTGGAAATATTATTTTGTTTTAAGAAAAAAATGGAGGCAAATCAGATTTCACATAATAACTTGCTTTGAATAGCTAATAACTAGTCCAGGGTTTTGTTTTGTTTTTGTCTTGTAATAGTTAAAAAATAACAGGTTTTAATAAAAGGTTATAATTTTCCTGGAAAAGTCCAACATGGAAGAATGTGCAATGGGTGAAAACCCTCGAACCACCTTGCTGTCCCTGATGTCATTGATGACATCACATCATTCTCAGTTCATCTGCCTTTAAGTTGTATCAAAGCATATATTATCTTATGTCAGAAAATATGGACTTTGGCATGAATATTTATATGTGTTATGATGTTAATTCTAGAAACTAACTCTTTGTCATGCATCTATGTTAAATTGTTGAGTGCTTTTCCATTTTTCTGAAAGAAACAAAAATCAGATACACACGTCAAAACATATGACCTAAAGTTACAAATATAGCCCAGACAATGTTAAGTGTATCTTTAAGAAAATCCGAGACATCTGAAGTAAGTGGAAGCTCCTTGATTAGACAGAATGTTTTCTTTTTTTTTTTGGTGATTAAGATTGGCCCTGAGATAACATCTGTGCCCTTCTTCCTCTATTTTGCATGTAGGACCCTGCCATAGCATGGCTTGTTGAGCGGTGCATAGGTCCATGCCCAGGATCCAAACCTGTGAACCCCAGGCCGGCAAAGTGGAGTGAGCAAACTTAACCACTATGCCACCTGGCCAGCCACCAGGAAGTCTCTTGAGGGCAAGGTTTAGGTCTTAGGATTCTTAATGCCCTGCATGGATCATTTTCAAGAGTCTGGCACATGTTAAATACATACATATCTGAGAAAACAATTAGATTTTGTGTATTCTCAGGTGACCTCTAAACTCTGTCCCTACTTCTAAGATGCTGTGTCTTTTGGTGTTTACATAATACATTGGGAGAAGGTGATAAGTGCAGTAAATAGAGTCCCATTAGTCCTATGATCATACTTTTGACAACAAGAAGCTCATTGGCTTCTCAAGTTGTTTTTCTGCTTTTATTCTTATTCACATAATTATGATAATTTTCAAACAGATTTTACATAGTAAAACTGTTTCAGATTTCTTTGAGGAGGAAAGAAACATATTTTTAAAAATGTCCCCTGCCTACTCATAATTACTGCACCCGAGAATCACTTCATTTATGTCCACCATGTTCTATCTCTCTCTCTCTCTCCATCTCTATTTCTCTTTCTCTGCCAGTCACACACACACACACACACACACACACACACACACACTCACATTCAGACTATTACTTTCTACCTTGTTTCCTTCATCAATGTAATTATCTTAACCTGAAACATCTTCCGTCCTACTCTTCTCTACCCAATTCATACTTATCTTTCTTTCAAGTCAAATCATCTTGTTGTCTCCAAGAAGTCTTCCCCTGACCAGCCTGCAGTCAGCATCAGCTATAGAGCGAATCTCTCATATGCTTGCATATGTATTACCTTCTATTTATTCTTGTATTTACTCTTCAGTTTAAGAAATATAATTCTAGTCTATACCATATGTCTCAGTGAACTATATCTTATATTGTTCAGCCCCATCAGGTATAGGAATCTAGGAAATGAGTTCCTTCTTTTTAAAGAAACATTTTATTTCTAGAATAACAAGTTATATATACTCATTTAAAATTTTTTTGAAAATATAGAAAAGTACAAAGACAAAAATTAAAATCCCCTTTGATCCCAGCACTTGACATGATTGTCATATTGTTTGAATTTATTCATAATAATGGGTTTAATATATAATAAATGTTTAGTAATGATTTGTGATTAGATCAATTTACTTAAGTTGTAGATGTGTTGATATAAATGAAGCTCTGAATTTAGATTAATTCTAAAAACTGTTCAATTGTTTTTTTAACGTGACGGTTCACATTTAGCAATCCATGACAATGCAGATTTTGGTAATATTATTTCAGCTATCAGTTAATATTAATAACCTAATATTATTTAACCTATTAACCTATCATTTAACCTAGTACATATAGAGTGGTCATTTAGTTGCAATTAAGGATCCTGGTAACCAGGATTTACAAGTAAAGAGGCAAAGGAGATAACTTATTACCTTAACAATTTAAATGAGGTTTTTACCTAATTTCTCTGGGTAGGTAAATTTTAGTTGACTTGGTTATCAATATATGCCTGCATCAACACTTTGTAGTATACTAGCTCTGATCTTATTAAACTATTTCTAATCTTGGACTTTAGTCCAAGTGGAGGAGAAAACATTAAAGTGCAACTGTTATTTATAGGTGCTTTTTTTTAGACAATATAAGGTGAAGATTTTTAAAGTTATTTTCCTTGTGTGAAAACTTACCAAAACATCCCAGGTTAGGTGAGACGTAAGGAGAGAGAAGGGTTGAATTGATTTTCTTTTTTTGTTTATTACAGGAATGAGTTAGAATTTAATTTACCCTAAACAAAGAAGCTGGCCGGATGCTGACAGGGGGTAAGAGGCTGATTCTCCAATTAACCTTCTTGGATCCTGGAAGTGCTCCGGGACTTTAGCTGGTTAGTTACATCATTTTCCACCAAGTGATAAAGATTTTACTTGCTACATTTCATTAGGAAAAAGAATACAATAAAGAATATATCAAAATAAAACAGAGATTTTACAGGTTGCACATTGTGATTCGAGTCGCTACTGCTGGCCTCCTACACTGACCACACAGTGTAGTGGAGTAAGGCTGGGTTACAGGCGTGGCCCAACTCGAAGGATGATCTGTTTGTCCTGTTGAGAATTCAAGCTTTGTTGAAATAGGCTGTCTGCAGAGCTTCCCTGTATAGACAAGTCCTCTTTTACAGAAGGATTCTTCCTATCAACTATTGTGACATTTAGTTTAAAGTTTATTTATTTTTTCTTTTTGTTCCAATTCAGTGAATAGATCCTTTATATAGACTCTAAGTAACTAAAGACGAAATGATAATCAATCCTTTTCCTGAGATCCTCTATACACAATAGTAATGGCACTTTTATTGAGCAGAAAAGTTTGTACTTTACTCCATTATCTGCTTCATATTCATTGATTCAGCATCCATGAGAGGAAACAAGCTTTCAACTGATACCACAGTTCCAAAATTAAATCAATCTACCATCTTAATTAGGAACTATTAAAAAGCAATTTTTGAGGTTAAAATGATAGGCAACAAGAGTCTGGGCTTGTGAAAAGAATATGAAAGTCCTGGGCTCAAATATCATGCAATATAATACATTCTTTATTAATTTGCAGGACCAAAAAGGAAGCGTTTCACTCTTTTATGTTGTTCCAACGTTATGGTCTCAAAGATCATTCAGTTTTAAGCATTTGAACCTAAATAAACTACAGTTTACAAAGCTTATGAAATAAGTTATAAGTCATGGAGCAGGGACAATTAAGGTGACCTTGAAAAAGAGTGCAGAATCTTTTGCTCTCTTTACTGAACTGGAAGAATCTCTCTCTTAGCTTTCAAGATTTTATACGAAGCCACTGATGAATAATAATCTCTGCTTCAGGGAAAGTGTCCAAAAGTCTTGCTAAATCAAACTCATCCTTGACTTGAAAGAGGCAATTATGATGATGTCATTTCCTAAGTTATCTTAAATAAATGTAGAACTTGAAGGAACCATAAAGGTTAGTGAGCTCATACAGATTAAGGACACTGCGATTACTAGTGAGGACATCCACACCCATTCTTCACTGCACAGGCAATGCTCATTCTTCTTAGAGTAATTCAACAAGTATTTTCATTTCTTCGTACTTCTCCTTGTCCCTAAAATTATATATTTTATAATACTGTAGTAGGTGACTTCTGTAGTAGATGAACAAACAAAGGCCTGGATGGATGGGTGGATGAATGGATAGATAGATAGATAGATAGATAAGTTTGCTTGATGTAGTCCATAAAATTATCTTTAAAAATTATGGGGGCCCTACAAAGACAGGAACATTCCAGGCTATATAATTCCAACTCTCATGCAACTAAAATTGTTACTATCTTATTGATAAAATTTAGAATCACTTTCTTTAAGATGTAGTGCTATATAATCTGGGCTTTCAAATTTAAAATCCAGAGTTATTTTAATGTGGAATGTTCAGTGATTATTACAATAGTATTTCAAGTTTTATTTGGGCTTTTCCTTTTTGATTTTCAAGCACTCAAACATACATACACACGCGTGCAAACGCGCACACATTGGTATTTTGCCGTATTGCTTCACGTGAGTTTACCCTTATGATTTTTTGGTTTTTATCTTTCTTTTCAATTACTCAGGTTTCAATTAATATTTCAAAGATTTAACACTTAGAACATTGATTTATAATAATTACAATGCTTAAAGTTTTTTAATAAATGTATGAAATTGGTTTATTTATTGAGTTAGTTTGGTTTTTTACATGAATATAATTCTTTAGTAAAAAAGGGCTTTTTCCCCTTATTTTCAAGAGTATATAGGTTGAAATGCTGAGCTTTTTTTCATCTGTTAGCTTTATTCACTATCTATATTTTTCTTAATCCCACTGAGTAGAAGGATTGAGTTCTAGCGATGTCTGATTCCAAGTTGATGCATAATAATTGCTGCTACTCTATCATTACATAAAAATTATATTATTTAGATTTCAGTACTTATTCAGTTTAACTAAAATGCTTTAAAAATTGCGTTTGACTGAATCGAAGCATTCACATCTGAAAGTTTTTCTATAATGTCAAGTCTTTTGCTTTCTTTGAGTCTTTTATATTTGGATTGTGTAAGAAATGGCAATTTTAGTGATGCCTTAAATTAGATTCTCTTCAAAACCTTTATTAATTTAATAGATTTCAATTTCATGAAGTCTAACCAGGATCCTATTTCCTCTTTAGAATATTGTCACTGATTTCTGATAATATTCAGAGCATTATCTATTTTTATTGCATATTTTTTCCCAAAATATATATTTTGCTTCAAATATGAGAGAATTTCTTCTACTAATCAGTGAAGTAAAATATGACCCTTTGATCTTGATTTCAGACTACTAGAAATTTATTTAAAGAGGCTAGTATTAAAAGACTTTCATACACATATATGCTTGCACGTATCACAATAATACTTATGGCAAGCAGTGGACCAACTAGGAAAAAATCTAAATAAATAATAAATAATTTAAATAATGTGGAATATTGGGCAGTGTTAAAAATGATGATATGTACTGAAACTCCACAGTGTGAGAAGCTAAATAAAAGTCTATATAAACACGCACTTTACATATTTTATTGAGGATTAAAAAGGTACATTACAAAAATATACGTAAAATAAACATGTCCGTAAGTAGCAAAAAATTCCAAAACTGTGTTTATATTCCTATATATTTCAATTTTCAGTAATGAACTTGTATTTATGCATAATATAAATAGTAAAGATTAAAAAATTAAAGTAATTATCTTTCATTCTAGTAAGCTTGGATTATACAGAAAAATTTGAAAAATAAAATTAAAATTAACCATAATATCTAACGGTATAAGATCTTCTGACTTTCATCAAAAATTGTGTTCTAGGTTTTTAATTCATTCCAAAGAATTTGAAAATAGAAAAACAAGACACGATTAACCAAGGTAGGTATCTCTGGAAATATCTTAGTCAATGGAGTAATTTCACTTTAATTTTCAAGCAAATATGCCAGAAATTTCAATTGCTAGTTTCCTTGTATCACACTGGAAAATCTGTGCAAACCACTTTGTATTTAAGGATTTCAGTGCCCTTGTGCAAGACCAGCTCTGCACGGTGCCACGTCACTGGCACTCTTGATGTCTGCTCTCCCTGTGAGTCAACTATCAACTAGTTGATTACGTTGTTTCTTGCATGAGATATTCCTTACACTAATTATCTTTCAGAATTTTCATCTATTTATGGATGTGGGGCTTTCTATATATTTTCCATTACATTCTTAGGAATTAGTCACAGATGCCAACAGTGACTGCTCATTTAGAAGTTTTATTCCATGCTCTGTTCATCATCTATGTTAAACAGCTATCTCTTCAGTTAAATTATTTTTGTATGTGTGTGAAATTAGTACTTGCCTACTTATTTTAAACTTAGTTTTACTTATAATGAAAATTCAGAGATCTAAATAATTTTATTTTTTTTCTAAACACTCTTCTGTCTTTTGTTGTTATTCCTTCAGAAAAGCATGCTTGGAATTTATCCCAACATCATCAGCTCTCGGTGAACATTGTCATGTATTTCAGTCATCTAACCATTCATGCCTCTGCTGCCAGAGCATTTCATGAGGGCCTCTTTTAATATTTGTTTAAAACAATAACTTTTTGTTCATTATGGTTTTACTACTAATGTTTACTAACTTTTACAGTAATTTATTCAAACATCTTCCCTCCTTCCTGTTGTGTGCATACGTAAAACTTGATCTAATAGAAGTCTTCTCGTGGGGGTTAGGATTCTGAGATGATATGTGTATAGCATGGAATCTCTACACAGTTCCCTGCACATGCTTATGTAATTTATTTGTGTCCTCCCTCTCTATTCTCTCCCACTCACCTCCACCCTTTACCCAACCATACAGTTTTCCTGTTCTCCTTTGTAAAATCATTCCTAAGTTGCTTTATTTCTCCAGTGCATAGTACACATAAGAGAAAAATTTTTAAATGATATATATTTATTTAGATTTTTAAAAAACTCACACCTTTATTCAATGCAAAAGAAATTAGTATTGCAGGGGGAAAATGAAAAATATCCTATCCAATAACCCTTGTTTGTTTGTTCATATCTTTATGTTTTCCTAATGCTAGGCTAGAGTTGAAGATTTAAGATGATTTTACCTTGTTAATTTTTATGATACATATACGTACATTTTATTGTATATTACATCTCTTTCTAGAGAATTTAAGGTAAAGTACAAACTAAATAGATACACATGTGTATATACATACATACATGCATATTTATATATATGAAAATAAAATAACAATAGAAAATAAGGATCATAAAAAGAAGGAGAGGGGCCGGCCCCGTGGCCTAGTGGTTAAGTTCGGCGTGCTCCACTTTGGAGGCCTGGGTTCAGTTCCCCAGGCACAGACCTACACCACTTGTCGGCAGCCATTCTGTGGCGGTGACTCACATACAAAATAGAGGAAGATTGGCATAGATATTTGCTCAGGGTGAATCTTCCTCAACAACAAAAATAAAGAAGGAGCAATAAATCTTCTTGAAGAGCAAGATAATTGAACATTAAATTTGTTTCTGAAATTTTTTATGGACAGGAACAGTAAGTAAACTAATATAAATTATTTGTTATAATTATCAGAAAAAGGCATATTCACTTCTATAGAGAAAATATGTTTTTCATGGCATTAAATTGTAGAACAATTGTTTTGTAGGACCATTTTTTGCCAACATTGAACAACATGTTGGCTAACGTGATCAGGAAGAGTTAAAATATGGAAGTGACTGTTTCTTTGGATGACCCTCGGTAATGCAGACCATTGGAAATCTGATCCACCCAATTTCTAAACTTCCCTTTAGATGTTTCCCAGCGCAAATTATTGAGCTTGGCTCTTTGGTTTGTATTAAGCTCTATGAAACAAGTCAACGTGTTGACTTTTTCAGTGATGCCAGTTTGGATACAATCAAATTATTGGCCATATAATGATGTGGTTAATAAGTAAATGTTAGTGATGAATTAAATACAAGCCTACTTGTCAAATAAAAACAGTGGTTATCTCTGAAAAAGAATTTTGCTTATGTATATAAAAATCTTTTTATCATAATTTTTTTCATTGAATGTTTTACTGATTTTCTTGGAATATATTTTTAAAACTGTAAACTCTTATAATGGCTTGGTCCCAAGATTGCTATTTTATTATGAATTTATTTATTTGTTTATATTTTGTTTAAATCAACCATATATGTATTAAAATTTTAGATATATTTATATTAATTAGGAGAGAGTAGGTACTAAAAATAGAGACCATTTATTCTTAAACACAGCTCACTCTTCATTGGGTCTTCACATTTTCTAAGGCAAGAAGCACCAAATAAGTTTTCTTCCTTACATAGGTAAACTCTACCTCAGTTTTTAGTTTACACTTTGAAACTTTATTTTGCTGCTTTATTTTTAAATAAGCCAAGCTATGTTAGATAAAAGAAATATAATGTTGAGCTACCCGTGTGTTTGTTTTCCTCAAGAGTAATTATTTGTACTCATCACAAATATGCTAGTGTAGTTTTTGTTGTTGTTCATCTCTTCACAACTCTAATGAATATAACAAAAGGTCTTACACTTTTCCATCATACATCAAAATGATTAAAATTATTTATAAATCATTCTAGAATTGATCAAAGATATGAATCAAAAAATCAGAAAAGAAAATAAGAATAAATTAAATATATGAAAATGTTCTTAACCCTCCTAATAATACATGAAGTACAACTAAAAGCAATAATACTATCTTTTCTCATATAACAAACTTGCAAGTTAAAAAAAAAATTCAGCGCTGACCAATAAATGGTCACAAGGGAACTCTTATACATAGTCAAGGTGGAGTCCAAATGATGTAACTTTTGAGAAGAAAACTAGTAAATGTATTATTAAACTTCAATGTTTAAATACTATCACAATTCTACTTTTTGCAATTTTTTCCATATAAATATTTTCCTGAAAGAGAAATTATATAAAAATATTCTAATATCTAGAACACTTGGACGCATAAAAAACAAGTTAACAGTAGTTTCCCTCTCAGAAAATTTATTACACTTAGTAATGCCGTACGTAGACCTAACACAAAAGCACTAATCCATAATAAAGCCAAGAGTATAAATACATGGAAAGCTTATCAATGTATTGATACGTGTGAGATGACTTTGTAACTCTAGCTTCAGCTGTCCTTTTGTTTATATTACCATTACCGCAGTCACACGCTGGGTAATGTTTAGATTCTCACCAGCTTCTGAGAAGTGCATATCACTCTTACAGGAAGTTAACCTGTAACACTTGCTTACACAATCTGTGTTACGTAGGAAAGAACTCAAAGTTAGCTTTTATTGTCATCATCATTATCACCTTTTACTTTCCTTGATCATCTCTTTCCATATACACACACGCACACACACACACAAACTTAAAACTAAATGGGACCTTTAATATTTTCCAAAATAGGATGAAGTATGATGTCTGCAAGAGACATTTAGAGTAATTTCATAGATATGTAAGATGAGCGTGTAAGCATTCTTACCATATGAAATTTTCTTCTTTGAAATAAATATAGGATTTAAATTTCATATTTTTAAAATCATGGCAAGATAATGTTGTAAACACTGAACTGTATGAATCATCTGTTTCTATTTTTAGTCTTCAGTTATACATAAACCTCAGGCTAAGCACTCTCACTGTTCTCTATAAGATTTTATTGAGTGTAGTATCTTGTACAGTGAACAGCAGAAGGAGGGAGCCTGGGGAAATATGAATTTCAAGATTAGTGTTTTTCATTGTCTTTGTAGCATGATTATTGTTCAAATCTAAAATCTTAAGTGGCTATAGTTGTGATAAAGACAAAAAAAACAATAAAGAAAAAATGTGACTAAAAAAATAAAACGTGTAGCTATCACAAAGTAAAAAATAAAACAATCAGCAGTGGGTTGAGGGTGTTCTCCCACAGGTATTTCAGTCTGTATAATAAGGCATCAAATCACCAATGACTGCCTGCAGCAAAGAATGTTAAAAAAGGAATATCTTGGTTCTAATTTTGCAGTGTCTCTCAGTTAACCTACTACATATTGGTTTTCCATGCTTCTAATAATTCAGAATTGAGACTTCCTGAAAAAAGATTGAGATTAAAGAGAATCTTGCCTCTCATGAGAAATTTCACTGAGGTTGAGATTTAAAAGTTCATCCACTTTTTGTCTTTTTATCACCTTTCTTTACCTTAGTTCTCTCACTTAGCCACTGAGAAGTGTGCACCTATGTCCACTTTCACCTTTCAGCCTGAGGAATTCAAATGTCACTGTTTCTACCAGTACCTCGTGGTCTACATGAGACACTGAGGCTGCATTTTCATGAAGTTGGTATGTGTGTTTGTGTGTGGGGTGGGGTGGAGTTGAGGCTATACAATTTGGAGCCAAACATCTGTGTTCAAATACTATTTTTTCATGTGCTACTTAATCTCTTAATGTTACCTGACAAACATAAGGACAAACACCAATATATTAAGGATGGCAGAGCAGAAATAAAGGTAACACTTGAAATATTGAATAGCTTCACTGTCCATGGATTTCCTGCATTTGCAGTTTTTGATGTATAGGAAAAACAATACCTTATTCATTTAGCCTACTTCTAATGCATTCTTCAGAAATAGAATAGATTTATTACAGAACGTTATTAACATATCAGTGATGTTAATTTAATATGCATTTCTCTTTAGCTGCCTAAATATTACACAAAATATATTCTGTTTGATATGTATTTGTGATGTTATGAGCAAAACAAAAAATGTACTAATATCTATAATACGTGGTATTTCATGTGTGTGTGTGTGTGTGTATTGCTGCAGTTCCTGAGTACAACTCCCTTTATGGGGACATAGAAGAGGAAGTTAAAGGGCTAATTGGAAAGAGAGATGCCCTAAGGAGGACAAAAGATACATTCCTTCTTGGAAAACACTAATTCCGTATTATAGGTATTACAGGATGGTTGGGCATAGGAAATGAGACCCGGTAATACATTTCCAAAGTTAATGACAATATTTAACTAGGTACAGAGCACTTTTTATAGAGTGCTATAGATGATTATACAAAACTATTTTCATACAATATTCTAGTTAATTAGTGTAATGATGAAATAGATAATAGTCACTTTCAGTCATAAAAAGAGATGGTCCACAGTTCTGATGAATGACTGGGTGACTTTTAGCAGTTTAGTAGTTATTTATAGATCTGTGGTGAAGATAATGCAGAAGATTACACTTATTTCTCTCTGACTGCTTAAGAGGTTAATCTTCGGTTAGATTCTCTCAAGAAGCATGGGAGGAAAGACTTGGAGTAGGACTCAAGGAAAATTTATAAAGAGTAACACTGCCAGGTTTCTGTTCTGAGAAAATTAACATAAAGATAAATGTATTTCCTGTGTGTACACACCACCCCTGAAAGAATAAACAGACATCAGAAATCCAAGGAGTGGCATTCCCAACAGTTTGACATTTCGTCAAAAAACTACGCTTTGTTTTGCTTTGTGTCATACTAAGATGAGTTTGTTTATTTATTTTTCCCCATATCTTCATTTATAAGAGAGATGACTTACTAGATGGGTATAAAATAGTTCTCCAAGAAATTTGATTAATTTAAGAAGAACAAAAAAATTCATTTGGCTTATTTTATTTTTAAGTAACACAGTTCTGAAAGCAAGGTGTTGGATTACTCTGCTTTAAAACACCTGCTAGAAACCACCCCAGAAAATATCTGCTAAAGACTAAATATACCTTTGTTTTATTCTCTAATTGGAATAACTGTGTGTAATTGACCATGTCTTCTGGTGACAGATGGCCTAGCGTCTGAGGACCATCCTAAGTCTAGTTGAAAGTATGCAATAGGTGGCCCACCATTTCATGTGGAAAACAGACACAGGCATAGACACAACAGAAACAGCAGTATTTCTGTGAGCCTTTTCTGTCTTGTATTAAAGGAGAAGCCTTTGAATGAGCATAATTTTAGGACTTCATCTAAAATTTTTGGCTAAAATAACTAACTGTTCATCTTGCCATTAATTGCAGTTTTGTATGTATCAATTGGAAAATTCAGAATAATAAAAAGGAACAAAATTGCAGCTGCTCAGAAAAGAGAGATAGAGAAGAAATCTAAGCCCTGGTTTAGGAAATCCTATGAAAACTTTTCTGAATAATTGAACTTATAAAATTGTGTCTCTGTGACTTTTTAAAACTATTCAAACTAGTGTATGAAATCTCTTCAATGATTTAGGGTTTATGAATACCTGTGAATCAATTTTATTGCTTTGATATTCAATATATCAATCTCATTACACTGACTCATCTGTGCTATATCTTCTGTTAATAATTCCTATAAAAATCACTCTGGAGGAAATATTTAAAAATGGAAACTGCATACATTCTGTTTTAAAAATATGAATCAAAATCATTCTTAGGATATTTCATTGAAGAATACTTTTGAGATTTCATTTTATATATTTTTTTTTTTTTAAAGATTTTATTTATTTATTTTTCCCCCAAAGCCCCAGTAGATAGTTGTGTGTCATAGCTGCACATCCTTCTAGTTGCTGTATGTGGGACGCGGCCTCAGCATGGCCGGAGAAGCAGCGCGTCGGTGCACGCCCAGGATCCGAACCCGGGTCGCCAGCAGTGGAGCGCGCTCAATTAACCACCAAGCCATGGGGCCGGCCCTCATTTTATATTTTTTAAAACATTTTACCTTGAGTTAAAAAAATTGAGCTAAAAAGTTCATTATTCATATTCTTTTGGAGTTAGATTAACAGAATTATCCAAGAATTATTTTTACTAAGTGGACAAAATTAAGTCATGAAAATTACTTCATTCAAGCAAAGCAGTTAGACACAAAACAGTGTTTGAATTCATCGCTCCCCAACTTCCTACCCATTATTGAGTCCCCTCTGTGGAAACCAAATGTTCACCAAGCCTCTATCTGAAACTTCTGGAGAATTTAAAATAGTAAGTTGAGTTTCTAATCAGCTGCCACTATTCGTTCTAGTTTTGTCCTCTGTAGCAGGACAAACACCATTTTACTCCCTGAGTAACATTTTTCAAGTATACAGCCCTAACGGGTACACTCTTTCTTTATAAATAGCCCCAAGGAAATCTAAAGATCCCTTAGTACTTATAACTCAGAGCCCTTTTCTTTTTCCTCACTCACTGAGAAAACTGAACAATAAATTAGGGTTTCTTATCATGTCATTGCCCCTTGAGCTTTTGAATACAATTGGCCATGGAAAATCTACTTCCCAGATTGCAAATTTAGGTTTATTCTGACTTGATACTTGATGCCCAAGAGTCACATTTGGAACAATTTTAAAAGAGGCAGGCAAGACTGTCCTCAAATTGCTCCTTTCATACAGATTTTTAAGACGAGCTCCTAAATTATATTATCAATATGTGGCTGTGCCTCCATTGCTTCTACCAATGTAAACGCTTAGGAAAACTCAGTTTTCCCACAGTTTTATTCTAGGAGTGAGTCACTTCACAGCTGACGTCACACAACTATTGAAATGGGCTGAGTCTGGGTCTCTCCACACTTTAAGTCAAAGACAGATGATGTGTACACGAGTGGCTGTGGCAAGTGTTACAGGGCCGGAAGGTAAACTGAGGTTTTTAGGCCCAAGGCAAGATAAAACTTTTGAAAATGATAAATTGTACCTATCTTTATAGTACTGTAAATAAAGAGAATTCTTTTAAAGAATAGTGAGATTCATGCTAAAACATGCTTTATATTGAAACCTTACAAAGGAAAAAATAGAACTGATGATAATGGTAAAGCAAACATTTTGGCATCTCATCTCAACTTGATGACATGCTATGTCACTTTCCTGGAGAATGAATCCAAGGGCAAAAATATTTCTTGTTGGATTCAAAGATGCAATTGTGTGTATTTTTTAATGTTTCTGATTGAAAAGGGAAGATCAAGTTTGCAAAAAAGTTTGATTTCTCACAAAAAGTAAGTATTATTTTTGTCAGGGAATGAGAAAAAAATTTTAATAAGCAAGTCTCTCTTAAAAGAAAATGTGATTTATTCTTTAGGGGATGGACATTACCTTAATATATAGGATCCCTAATTTTAATGAAATTTTACTTTATGGCAACACTAAATTCGGAAGATGTTAATGAAGGTTGACATAAACGGGTGAAAAAACTAGTTATCCCAACTGCTTTATATCCAGCCAAATTCTCTTTCATGTGTGATTAACAGAGTATAATTCATACAATATCTTGAAAATGTATATCCACATGTCTCCCCTTGGAAAAAATGACTTGCATATGAAATAAAGTAACTTAAAAATGAATAAAAACTTTTATAATGATGGGAAAAAGTTAAATAATAACTTAAAAAATTGCTTGTTCTTTCTTTTTAAGAAACTATCCAAAGGAAAGATTCCAAAATATATCTTGTGCTTAGTATTCATTGAACTTCTTAGGTCTGTGGGCTTATAGTTTTCACCAAATTGGAAGATATTTTTGTGTTATTTCTTCAAATGTTTTTCCTGATCCCCTTTGCTCAGGGACTCCAATTATATGTATGTGCAATAGACTGTTTGAAATTGTCCATGGCTCCCTGATGCTCTGGTTATGTTTTATTTTATTATTATTTTTTTATTTATTTGTTTTTCAGTCTGTCTTTGCTCGATAGTTCATTCTGGATAGTTTATATTGTCATGGCTTCAAGTTCACTAATATTTTCTTCTACAGTGAGTGATCTGTTCTTAATCTTATCCACTGTATTTGATATTTCAGACAATGTTTATTTTCTATCTCTAGAAGTTTGATTTAGGTCATTTCTTGTATTTTCTATATTGTCTATTCAACATGCTCAATGTTTACCTTATTCAGCTATATATAGTTCAAGTTATAGTTGAGTTATAATAACTGCTTTCATGTTCTTGATTATTAATTCTATCATCTGTATCATTTCTGGATCAGTTCCTATTGATCAAATTTTCACCTCCCTATGGATTACCTGCAGATATATTTTTATTGGATGCCAGGCACTGTGAATTTTGCTTTCTTGGGTGTTAGATATTTTCATATTACTATAAACATCCTCGATCTTGTTCTGAGGCACAGTTAAGTTATTTTGAAAAAATTTGATCCTTTGGAGGCTTGCTTTTAAAATCTGTTAGATGACACCAGAGCAGTTACGAGTTTAGGACTAATTTTGCCCCACTACTGAACTAAATCTGTTCTGAGTACTCTACTTGATGCCCTGTGAATCATGAGGTTTTTCATTTTGGCTGATGGCAACAGGCATTCTTCCTGACCCGGGTTTTGTTTCCAATTAGGTGATAGTATAATCCTTACAGGTTGTTCTTTCACTGGCCTGGGATGGTTTCCTTACCATTACGTTCTGGTCATTACTCAGCAAAGGACCCTAGGGTGACCATTTAGCAGATCTCTGGAGTTCTCTCTGTGTGGCCCTCTCTTCTATGGCATTCTGAATGGAAAACTCGAGCCACCTTGACTTCCACGGACACGTTGTTCTCCTTCCTCAACTCAGCAAGACCACTAGGCTCTACCTAGGTTTCTACTACCTCTGCTGCAGCCTGGAAATTATTCCAGGCAATAAACCGGGACAATTGTATGGCCTGCCTCATTTGTTTCCACTCTCTCAGGGGTCATCCTCTGCATGAAGTTCAAGGTCTAAAAACCGTTGTTTCATAGTTTTTGTTTGTTTTTCAATTGCATTGGGTGGGACTGTAAACACAGTCCTATTTACTTCATCATGGACTGGAGAGAAGGTATATTTATAGCTAGTGATTTGAAAATTTCTTCTGTGAGCCCACCATAATATGAAGCAATCATTTATTGAAATTACTTGGTTCTTCAGATTCTAGATAATTGCATTTTTACCACAGGAACTTTTGAGATTTTCTTTCCGCATGTTGGTCACATATCCCTGCCCTCTTCTGGTTTTAATTCACTATATATGTGTATATTGTCTTTGCTAACTTCCTGTGACTTTTTAATTCAGTCCATAACAGCCACTTTCTTGAAGCCTGCATAATTCATAGGTAAAATATTAGGAAGAGTTTAGATAGTTGGTTATTCTGACCCTGTAAACTACTATTGTTGTTTTTATCATGCTTTTTAACTTGAATTCTATCACAGTTATTCCTTGTTACATTATGTTAACATTTCAATTATTTTTCATGTTATTGTGGCAAAAGGTATAAATTTCTTCCAGGTTATGCATTGTTTTAAGCCAGGGGTAGGCAAACTACCACCCATTGGCCAAATCTGGCCTTTGACCTGTTTTTGTAAATAAAATTCTATTGGAACACAGCCATGCTCATTTATTTACGGATTGTCCATGGCTGCCTTCACATCACAATGGCTACACTGAGTAGCTGTGACATAGCCCATACCTCTAGCAAAGCCTAAAGTGTTTACTTTCTGATCTTCATCAGAAAATGTTTGCCAATCTAGTTTCAATCTTTGAGTAGTGTGTATGTGTGCGTGCGTGCGCACTCACATATGTGTATCAAAGCCAAAATTGTTTTGAGAATTAGTATTAATGTATCTGAATTAAAATTTCAGCTGCAAAGCTTACCAACTATTTGATTTTGGCTAAGTTACTTGACTCGTTTCAAACAGCCTAAATTCAAAATGGGAATATTTATACATTTAGTACGTATAATTAGAAATAAATGATAAAATGTGTAGAAAGAACTTCATTCATATGACACATTCAATAAATTATTACCTCCATTACTAGAATGAGTCTCATGAAAAACAAAGTGGGAAATATATAATTTCATCATCATCAGATTGGAAGTTTGTCTTCTTTCATTTAGGTCTAAGTATCTGATGTTAACTTCTAAATTCTTAAGTTCTTGTAGGAAGCAAGTTACTCATACAAAATTTTTTAAAAAGCCCTGATTTTTAGACTGAGGCCTTTGGGCAAATTAGATCACGTATAGCTATAGAATATGAAGTCTCTCTCTATAAATCCAGCCATGTTTTACAGCAGGAATCATTTTTCAAAAATCTTCTTGTTTAAGAGTAGACTTCTCTCTCCTTTTTTCTTTTGGAGGTTTGTTTACCATTCGGTGTACGTTATGTCAGATGCCCAGAAACACAAGTGAAGACGTCAGTTGTGAGCTGGGCTACAGTTTATTGGTGCCCACACTCTTTTCTCTGTACTCCTCACCTTTACATTTTCAGTGCTAGAAATGCACTTTCACCTTTCGGTTATTGAGGCAAGTCGTTCTCCTTAGTGGCAACTTCTCTCTTGAGGAAAGATGAGCAGCACTGCCTCAGTCGTGCATGTCCTCCAGCTCTCTTGGGGCTACAAAGACCTTGAAAGTTTCTCTCTACACTTCTGAAGAAGAAAGCCTTTGTGCAGGCCTCACAGAGAACTGTTTTTCCTCCTGGCACATTTGCTCTTTGTGCACTGGAGACTGGGAGATTGATGTTTGCTTTTCTTTGTAAATGTGATGCTAAAGTGCTGGTGGCTGAGTTTTAACTCCTGTATCCTGTCGAAGGTGCCAACAGAGAGACTGTGAGAAGCTAAATTGAGAATTGCAACTTCTTAAAACTGAAATCATTTGGGTAGGCAAAGCTTTGTTTTCTACAAGATTGTTTTACCGCCCCAACATTCTAAAATATGTGATGATATACCCTGTGAAATATAGTTGTAGAATTAAAGAAAATGTTTAAAAATACACATTTATTTTATTCACATATTTGGATCAAGACTAAAAGAAACAAAAAATGAATAGTTTGATTAGTTTGGACATGAGATTGTGACACATTAAATAATTTTTCTCATTTTTAAATGCCTTACTATATTTCATAATAAAAAATCTTACTTAAGTTGTACATTTAAGATTAAATGATAAAATGTGAAATTGTTTTCTAAGAAATGTTATACTCTATGCTGTGCATATAACTTTAAAATACCAATTTACTTTTTCTTAATAGTGTTTATTAAGAAAATGTTTTCCTTTTTAAATGTTTCTCCTCAGTTTCAATTCAGCCTATTCTTAAGTCCTTTGAAAATAAAATAGATCCCTATTGGTTTCACTAAATTACCAAAAGAAATTTTTGACTTTATTTCTTGAAAATATTTTATTAATTAACTTATCGCTTGTTATCGATTTTATGAAACCTGGTGGGATATCTGGGTTGTGTACCGAAATACTTGTAAGCCTCAGCCTTGGCTGTTCACTGCTTTCAATCAATGATTATTAGATTCAGAAACTAAAAGGATGTCAATAGACTATTATTTACCTTATCTTGCATATCGTCAGAAAATCATCAATAATAGCCAAGGTAGAAGATGTGGCTCTGCATGTAGCATATGTTGAAAACATCTTAGGCATCTCAGTAGATTTAGTTACACATCAATGCAATTTAGTTGCCAACAAAATGAATATAATTCAACTGGGAATTAATAGAAAAAAAAGGTTCAGAAAAGAAATTGGGATTTCCATTTGGCTGGCCAAATGTACGTCTTTAGTATTCTACTCAGTTCTGACTGCTGAATTTTGAGAAAAATAAAACCAAAGTTGAACCCATTCAGGACAGCGAGGGCATTTAAGAATTATTTTGAAAAACAGGTGAGAGAACTGGACATATTCACCCTGAAAACATTAGATGACAGGAGGAACACGTTGTTGGCTTAGTTTCAAATATTTGAAAGACAATGTGTAGTAAAGAGTTGGAAACTCTTCTTTCTGGCTTCATGATGGTATAATCAAGACCAAATGGTAGGAGCTTAGGGAGATGAGTTTCTGCTCAACAGGAGGCAGAATTTTTGTGCTACCCAGAGATGAAAATTGCAGGCTTTGACAAGCAGTGTGTTCCCGATCCCTATTGGAGCATCTTTTGACAGGGATACGTTCGAGAGAATTGAAGGACTGTCAGCTAAATCAGATCCTTGAAGGTCCTTTCAAATTCATAGAGCATGTAATCTATAAATCTGTTCACACACACACAAAGCAAAAGCAAAAACTTAATTTCTTTCTGCACGAAGTCACAGGCCCCTATTGTTCAGGTTTTCTACTCACTCTGCTTTTGTTCAAGTGGTAGAAAGGCACTAAATAGGCCATAATCATTTAGAATGAATGTCTATCTGATTGGATTTTGATTTTTAAAAATATAATTTCTTGAATTTTCAAAGAACTCTGTTTTTATGATATAGTGAAGGCTGAAATAAAACCGCAGGGGAGCTGGAGACTCTGAAGAAGAACACGGGCTTAGACAGAGTTGCGCCCGATTCCCCGAGTGTGCTGCTGGGGCCTCAGACTGCCGCCTATATGGTGAGGACCTTAGAGTCTGAAGCCTCACTGATAGGAGCTCACAGTCTAGCTGTGCCCTTTTCTAGCTGTGCGTCCTTGAGTGATTTGTCTCAGCCATTTTTGCCTCAGTTTTTGTTCATCTGCAGAACTGAAACAGCAAGAGTACATAACTCTCCATAGTTATGAGAAAAACATGAGATAATATCTGTAAAGGGCTGGGCACTTTCAGTGGTCAATTATTATTGCTGGAGGATGCTATACATGAGGTTCACCAGCCTTTACACCGATATATTCTCAACTTCAATGACACAAACATACTGTTCACACGGAGAGTGTGTGTCTGTGTGTGTGTGTGACCAGATCACTAATTATGAATTTTAGTGTATGCAGAGAGTGGAATTCTACATTTTTTTGCTGTTGGTAAGGCGGCTTGAACCTCTGCTAATCAACAAGAAATAATCATTATCTAAAAGAATAGTCTTATCTAAAGAGAAAACAAAACAATATTTTTCATGTTCTCGAATATATTGAAGGGTCATTTTCAAATGATTTTAAACCAAAGTATTCAGATTAAAGAAATGCATTCAGATATCTGGCTAATCTCATCATCCTGAGAAAGAAATGCTGTTTAAAAGTAGATATAGTTACTTTTCTTTGAGTTTGTTCTGTACAATCTGCCTACAAGTTAATGTTTCCCTCAGTCTTTTAATCAGTGGTGAACGGTACTCTTTCAACTGAAAAAATACATTTAAATTACATCTAAACTGACCATAAGAATCAAATTATTGTAAAAATTAAAAAATCTTGTGTGAAATTCCAACTTCCCCACACCAAATAGGGTTACAGGTTTCGTGAAATAATGTTCTATTATGGGTGTAAGTCTTAAGAAAAACTGTAACGTCTGTTTTTTCAACATTTTCCTTTGTGCCTAATTAAACGGTGTTTTCTAATTTAATAAATTATGAATGACCATATAATAGGGGATTCTAAAATGGTTAAGACTTGCCTTTAAAAAGCTAGTCTAGTGGGAAGGGAAAATAAGTTTACAAACATATACAGTTCAAGATATTATATCGGAGAGAAAAAACTAAGCAAAGTTATATAGATTCAGAGAAAGGACAGAATTCATTTATTCAGTTAATTCAGTGGAAGACTTCCTGAGGGAGGAGGCACATGATGGACACATCACAGAGGGTGTGAAATAGAGAGATAAAGGAAGGCCCCCTAGGAAGAGTTAAGACTCTCCAAAAGGCACTAAAGGAGAATAGTGTTTAGGTTACATCAACCATTCTCCTGTGTCTGGAAGGACTTGTGGAGCATTACCAAACCCCGATATAAGCCACATCCATCTTCATCATCAACATTGTTTCCCAGGCCTGTAAGGTTTTATTTTAGCTCAACTCCCCAGCCTTTTCTCTTAGAGCTTCCCTCCTGTGCCTACTCTACACAAACATAATCAGTCTTGTGTCTCTCTTTCTCTCTCTCTCATTTATTCTCTCATTTTCTCACTCTTTCTCTCAGGACATATGGTATTAATTTCACGTTCTCAAATCTGCTAAGCTCTTTCTGACCCTTTTGCCTGGAATGTTCTATATCCCTGGTTTTCCCATTAGCCTATCTTTCCCTAGTGAATTGCTCTTTATTCTTTATGTTGTAGCTATCATTTTCCTCAGCAAGTCTTCCCTGACACCCCACCTTAGGTTCCTCCTGTGCTCCAGTCTGTCAGGGGTTCCACCACTGTATTCACCACACTCAGTTCTAATTTCCTATCTTCCTGTCTGTATTCTCTATCAGCCTACAAATGCATGAGAGCAAGAACCCTATTGCTGTCTTGTTTCTCCATTACCTAGCATTGTATTTGCCAAGAAGTGTATATGTACACAGCAGTTTTTCTTGGCTCAGTGAATGAGTGTGTAAATGAGTACCAGAGTAATTAGCATCTTAATGAGTTGAGAGTTACTAGAGTGTAAATAGGTGCTATCCAAGCCAGTGGCATAGGGATAGCATGGCTAGAGGCCCTGAGCAGACTGGGGCAGCTGAAACACTGTCTTGATTACACACTGATGACTAGCCAGTGAGACAATTTCTCTTTGGAATTCACTCAAACAGAAGCAAGTGTTGAGTTTAAAATATGAGAAAAAAAATTATTAGCAATGTAGTGAAAGGAAAAACATTCCTTCCATATTTTGTGCCAAATAAAGGTGTACTAAAAGTCCAAGACATTGACAAAAAGAAAGTATCAATTACACAGCTGAGAAAAAAAATCAATAATGGAACATATTTTTTAATAATAGATATGTCAAGTTGAGTGGCATGAATAATGGCTGATATTAATTAGTGAAATTTTAAATAAACGTGTTACCTATGGTTTTTCCATTTATAAGGCCGAGTTTCTATTTTATACTCATGCTTTTATTTTTAAACATTAGTGAAAGGAAATGTACATGCAAATTTGTGGAGATAGTTGATTTGTAGCTAGACTGGAAAAGCTCTATCTTTATTTCTTGGGATACCTAGGAGTCTATTTTTTTGACTCTTGGCCAAGATAAGGACAGTTAAATTTAAGATGTATTGTTTAAGATCAGAAACTCCCTGGAGAGCCTCTAGGTCAATTTCTTTTAGTGGCTTGTAACTGGCCTAACCAGTTTGGCAGACTTGGCTTGAGCTCTCCCAAAACCAAAATTTCTTGCATAGATCTTGGTGGTTCAAGCCAGATACCCAAGTGCCCTCAGTGAGCTTGCACATGGGATACCTCTTTGACTGGAGATAGAAAAGGCCTGCACTCCATTTCTCTTGCAGTACCATATTCTTTGCCTTTAAAATAAAAGTTTTATACAGGTGTGTCCTGAGTCAGTATATTTATGGAGAAGCCAAGTTTAATTTGGAAGATTTCAGTAAGATTTTGAGAATATGATCATCAGTTTACCATAATACTGAATTAGACATAGTTACTATTTTCCTGAAAGGTAGGGGAAAAAGTCAAGACAGGGTTGACAAATGAAAAACTTGGTCCAATATATGGTGAATGGATTTTGGCAGGAACGTAATCATAATATTATGCTTAAGGGCAAAAGAGTGTGCGTGTGTGTGTGTGTGTGTGTGTGTGTAGCATTTACAATAACTGCCTCGAAATAAATAGAGCAGGAAAACAAACTAACAAATACACACAAAAAAGTCTGAAAGTTATAGTTGACCACAATTTCAACCAAAATATATAGAACAGTAAAGCTTTATGATATTTCACAATAATTATAATCTCTGTGAGAAAACCATTTCTGGATAAGAAGCAGAAAAATATTTGTTCTAAGCTGTTTGTGCAAGAGTATAAAATTCTGGAAGACCGCTATGACCAGAGAAAAATAGGGTAAGAATTGATTGTCACAATGGAAAGTGCAGGAATGGTCCATGTAAAGCTGGCTGTCAGGAAGGACTTTTCTCTCCACAAGTGAATAAGAAACTAGCAGACAATTTTTATACAATAACTGAAGATTAGAAGGCACTAAATTTGACCATAATCTTTGTCTTTTTCTCTGCCTACTTAAGAAAGGGAACAAGTTTCAGGACAGATGGTATAGGTGTAAGGAAGGTCTATTGTAAAATGAACTAGGAGTCTTTTCAAGCTGAGTTACCAGCAGTTGATGAAAGCCGTTCGTTTCAAGCTGCTCTGAGATCTTGAAGACGAAATCCTGAGATCAGTGGAATAGGATAAAATAAGAGACCAGAAAGTGTGCAGTACGCCCAGGGCTGTTCCACTCTTGAAAAATACATGAAGAAAGTTCAAAATTTCTTCTTCAAGCAGAATAAAGAAAAATCCGAGTTAATATGTGGTAGACAAGGGTTGATGTTTAGTGTGAGGAATGGCATGCCTTCAAACTAAGGGAAGGAATTAATGTTAAGCTTTCACTCTGTAAGTCACAGTCCCAGAGTTGAATTGTAGATCATATGGTAGTTCTATTTTGAATTTTTTGAGGAATCTCCATACTGTTGTCCACAGTGGCTGCACCATTTTATATTCTCACCAACAGTGTACAAGAGTTCTAGTTTCTCCACATCCTTACCAACACTTGTTATCTTTATTTATTTATTTATTTATTTAATAATAGCCATCCTAACAGGTGTGAGGTGATATCTCGTTGTGGTCTTGTTTTACATCTCCTTGATGAAAAGTGCTGTTGAGTACCTTTTCACTTAACTGTTGGTTATTTGCATGTCTTCTTTAGAAAAATATGTATTTCTTAACTTTGCCCATTTTTTAATTGAGTTGTTTGTTTTTTTGCTATTGAATTGTAGGAATTCCTTATGTATGTTGGATTGTAAGTCTATATCAGACATATGGTTTGCAAATATTTTCTCCCATTCCATAGGTTATTTTTCCCTATGTTGGTTTTTTCCTTTGCTGTGCAGAGACTCTTTAGTTTGATGTGACCCCACTTATCTATTTTTATTTTTGTTGTCTGTGCTCTTGGTGTTATATGCAAGAAATTGTTGCAAAGGCCAATGTGAAGATGTTTTTTCCCTATGTTTTCTTCTAGGAATTTTATGGTATCAGATCTCATGTTCAAGTTCTTATCCATTTTGAGTTGATTTTTGTTTACAGTGTCAGATAAGGTCCAATTTCATTCTTTTACTTGTGGATATCCAGTTTTCCCAACACCATTTATTGAAGAGACCATCTTCCCCAATTGTGTAATCTTGGTACTCTCGTTGAAGTTCAGTTGACTCTATATGTGTGGGTTTATTTCAGGGATCTCTATTCTGTTCCATTTATAAACACATTTTAATGATCAAAATCTTAGAGTTTTTTGAGAAAGACTGAATCAGACATACAACTCAAGATGTTAGATAAATCCCAACAAATGCAACTCTAGAAAAAGATGACAAAATAATTAATAAAAATAGTAAATATCAATAAACCAAAAAACAAAAATAAAAATAATAAATACATCTAAAGTCATGCAATTTGGATTTAGGAGTAAGCAGTAAAATTGATAAGCAATTATTAGACTGTATTCTGTGGAATATGTTTCATTGGATAGTCACAAATGTTTTGAGATTACAAAGGTTCTGCAGTAATTATTAAATTTGAGGAATATTATATTAAACAGTTTCTTTACTATCAGACTTCTCAGAGACTTTACTTTTGCTATGGTGCTTTGTGAATGAATGCTCAAGAAAATATCTTGTCCACAGAATCCCTTTACAGAATAACTTTTGAGATTAGAGATTGCCTTGACACATTTTCTGAAGTTTTGAAATAGACAAAATTATTAATAATCTAATAACAAATGAAAAGTCACAAATGCACATACATATAAAACAAGAATAAAATTATATATATAGAAGGTAGTAAAAATGTGAAAGAACTATATAAATATTCATGGTTATAAGTATGAAATTCTTGAAAATATCAAGTTGCTAAAAAATATAAATTTCTAGAATCAATTGCAAGAAGAGTAGAACACATAAATTGACCAAAAATTATGGTACAAATATAAAAAGCTTCTAAAATTCCTGCATATACAGGTAGATTTATAGTTCTCTTATACTTTTAAGAAATTAGCAATGCTCATGCCTTGTAACATTCGATAGAATATGAAAAAATTCATTTTTAGGAAGCTAGAAAAACTCTCATAAAATCAATCTATGAATAGGAAATCCAAAAGCATAATGTGAAAATAACTTGGAAATCTTAAATAGAATATTAGCAAGTTTAACCCTGCAATATTGTAAAAGAATAAATATTATGACCAGAGTGTTTTTTTTAATTAAAGCAGAATGAAAAGAAATTTTTTAAATTTCTAAAATAGTTAGAAATAGTTAGAAATAGTTCTAAAATAGTTTAAAAATAGTTCATGATGGTAGTATGTCAAAGTAGAAAAACCATAATTCAATCATAGATGTAAAAAAGACATTTGATAAAATTCAACATGCATTCCAGGTATGTAGATATACACTAGGAAGAGAGAAATATTCATTACTAGTTTAATTTATACCAGATTCACACTAATAACCAGCATCACTAGGTAAAGCCTCTGTGCTAATGTGCTGGTATATTCAGAGTACAGAAACAGGATCTCATGTTCATTTATGCTCCCCACAGTAGGAGATCTGAGAGGTGTATATCCATGGCTTCCCCAATAACTTATTTTCCTCCCAAAAGGCCCTATCTCCAAATACAGTCACAATAGGGGTTAATGCTTCAATATATGAATTTTGGAGGGACACAATTCAATCCATAACAATTACATAATCCCAGGATTTCCTGCCAGAAGGATATACTTCTCCTAAATGATCTCTAAGAGGCCATTTCCAGGAATGCTATTTTGACTTTAGAAGCCCAACGGTTAAAGCATTCCATCTATTTTGGGGAAGAGAGCTAGATGGCAAGTTGTGTAATCTTTTCTAACTTATCTTGCTCTTCACATAGAGTAACCTTCTTTGAACGCAAGGAGGGTACCATAGGAAAGGTGAAACCACAGTCAAAGTGTGCCACCCGGATACTGACTGAGGCAGCTTGATCTGATCCGTGCTACGGACCGCAGAAAGTTCTTGGTACCTGACAACTCACATTTCAAACCTGCTAGTTCTGAGAGAGATTATATGGTTCAGTTACAAAACAAATTTGCTTTAACCAAAGATACAAAAATATGACGTACTTGTCAAATGATGTTGTAGAAAATGATTTTTCCTTTCTTTTCCTAACAAAAGGGAAAAGGGAAAATTTTACTCTTTAAAATTTTTTTTCTATAAAAGTACCATCATGATTTCATTGAGGCTACTAAAACTGAAAAGGTTCAGCCTTGTAGCGTATACTATTTTCTATCTTGTAAGTAGAAAGCAGCACCATGTTGGTTGGCAACAATGATGGTGGGCAACATTGAAGTAAATACATCCAGCAGACTCACAATTATTTCCAAGTGTGTCACGCAGAGCAAGAACTTTCCAAAGAACAAGTAGGCTACTTAAGAAGAATTAAAAAGATTACACAAGTTTCTTACTTACTGAAAAGCTCATACTCTCATGCTCCTCTAGCCCTTGGGAGTCGTTTACAATCTTCTTCGAGGTTCTTACAAGGATTATAAACCAAGGTCAACTCATATTAAAGGCAATACAGCTTACTGATAAAGACTTCAGACATCAGGCTCACTGGGATTATATTTCAGTTCTGCAATTTACTAGCTTGCACTTCCTCTAAAGCTCTATTACAAAACTTCAAGAAAGTAATAATAATAATAATTCTAGTATCTATCTGGAAATTAAATGAAAAGCCATTTTTAAAGTTATCTAAATGGCTTACCAGAGTGATTGGCAAGGCAAGCGATCAGCAAATGTTAGGTACTGTTATTTTCTGGCAGTTGTATATTATCATGGTAATTTGAGTTTAATTTCCGGTCTCCTATTAGAGCTAATATACTTCACAACTCAATGCGTCCAGTTGGTTTCTTCACAAAGAAGCTCAAGGGTGCACCAAGGATAGCTGTGATTCAACACTCGTGTTCGTTCCTCCCACTTCTCTTGCACAAAGGATTCTTAGTTCTAATTAAATTGTTTCCTTGTCTTAATTTGACCTCAAATTTTTCTTTGTTTAGTTTTCTTTTTTTTTCCTCTTGCTGGTTTCTTGTGGACTTGGGCAAAAACATTCACCCTGCTGTTTGGAAAAAAAAAAAAAGGACTAGAGTTGATGACATTTGCTACTAACTATATCAATTCACAGAGTACTCTTTACTAAATGAAATGCCTTAAATAATTTCTGTCATTTTGTCATAAGGTTTCCTTTCCATGCCTATCAGTTATTCCCCATCGATTCCCAGTTTTACTTCATCCTTTACACTGAGGTGACAGATGCAGGCCCAGGGTTTTGATGAGGGACTGGTCAATACAGAGTGGAGGTAAAGGCTGACTTCCAGACCTTGGCATATTCTCATCCCTTCTAACGTCACTTAGCTTTGTCTACCAAGGCCTGACTTTACTTTTCATTGGAACTCCTTTAGCTACTTCTTCCCTATCCTGTATTTGCATTTTTGCTTGCTCTATTGAAGTTTATTTTGGCTCTGTAATGTAGTTAAACTATTTTGAATTTTAAAATTGTGAGCTCTCTTAATTCCATCACTTTGTCGGACAAAATCAGCTTGCCCTTGAGTCCTTTATTCAATTTATCAACAAAGATTTAGGATAGAAAGTGCCTCAAAACTGATCATTCTTGTGATACATTTGGGCAGACATTAGAATTATCATGTATCGTATGTGTACTCTGTGCACGACACCCTGCAGGGATGATTGCATTTATTCCTCACAAGGATTTTATAGAGTGTATGCTATTATCTCCGTTATTCACATGAGGCCCATGAACGGTGGTAAATATGAGTTGTCTTTGGAGATGAGACCTATCTTCTGTGTCTGGCCATGCTTCTAGTTACAAGACATTGTCTGTCTCCTTCTCTTCACTGGTGCTTTCTATCTGCCCTGACTGAATGCCACCTCCTTTACTCCCATCTCTTCACTCTCATTCCTCTATAGGATTTCTTTTCTTTCTCTGTTAGGAGATAAAGGAGTCAAAGATAGACAGGGACCCTGCACTCAAGTAATTTACAGGCTCATTCTTTATTTAATCAAATTCCATATATGTAATTGGCATTTTCCAAATATTTTAAATGAATTAATGAATGTTAAAAGATCTTCTATTGAGTCTGAAGAAAGCTTCCATTCCCCCATCCCTATTTTTAGTTAAGCAGATACTAAAGTTATTTTGATATCGTTTGATAATTTTTTCAATTTTGCAAATCTATCGACTCACATTTCACCAGTACTAGTTTTATTTTTTCAGTAATCTGAATAATTTATATTATAAAGGTTTTAGGAATATATTTTAGATTCTGTGTACTGGGTGTCTAGGTGAGAGGAGTAAGCATCAGATTGGGAAATTTTCAGAAGAATTGAGGAGAATACACATTTGAATAAGTCTGTGTCTAATAGTCAATATCAACAACTGCTTTTTGGAAGTAACTGACAGTGAGAAAATTAAAAATGCAAAAATCAAACATGACAACAACTCAACCAAATAAACCAGGGAAATAATTTTATTTTTCCGATAAATAATAGAGAATTAACTTTTTGGGTGAGATCTAGAAGAAAGAATTGGCATAGTTGAAAGAGGAAGAAAAAATGGTGGTAAATGCAGTTAATCAAGTAGTTGATTAGTTATTGGCACAGAGGGATGGTTTGAGGTGTTAAATATAAGAATTGTAAAAAACATTCTATTTTGAACTTCCATGGTTTCATTGAACTATAAATGAAAAAGTATCATTGCTTAAACATAAACTAATTACATAATAACTCAGTAGAAACTGATGATTCCAGTTGAGAAAAGATGCCTGTAAGCACTGAGTAAAGATGACTCTCTCCACAGAGCAGAGATTCATGCTTCGGGCTTTTATTTTTTGTTTGACTGATTTGTTTCCTTAAAACAATGTCTTCAAATCATTAATAAATTTACTACAGTAATTTTTTTGAATTCTTTGTTTATCTGAAACAATGTAGTTTCTGTCTAAATTAACACTACCTGTGCTTTTCTAGAGCCTCTAAAAAGCCAGACATTCATTTAAAAGGCATAGGCACTCAAGTTAAACTCATAACTGTTTTTCTTCCTTTCTTCCTTCCTTCCTTCTTTCCTTCCTTCCTTCCTTCCTTCCTTCTTTCCTTCCTTCCTTTCTTTCTTTTCTTTTGCTTTCATGATAGCTTCAGCTTATCCAGTTTTCATGTACTTTTTTTTTCCAATATTTTCAGATTAAACAGGAAAGAGCACTCAGGGGATTTCTCAAAGGCCTAAATTCATAGCAAGTTTTGGCAAAACAAACTTTAAAAGCAATCCATCATATATGCCTGCCAATGTGTCCAGCAAGATAACTGCATTTATAATTCCTATAATTCATGGTTATTTGTATTGTTAGATTTAAGAATAAAAAGATGTGAAGACACATAATTATACTTATCTTAAAATCAAGTCATTAAATATTTGCCTTATTTGTTTCTCAGGTGTAACATATCAAGTGTAAAAATTGAGAAAACAAAAAAGAAACAAAAGCACTGCCTCTCAGGGGCTGGCCCAGTGGCGTAGCGGTTAAGTGTGCGCGCTCTGCTTCAGTGGCCTGGAGTTCACAGGTTCCCATCCCGGGCACAGACCTACTCACGGCTTATCAAGCCATGCTGAGGGGGCATCCCGTATAGGAGAACTAGAGAGACCTACAACTGGGGTTTACAACTAGGTGCTGGGGCTTTGGGGAGACAAAAAAGAAAAGAAAAAGAGGAAGATTGGCAATAGATGTTAGCTCAGGGCCAATATTCCTCCAAAGAATAAAAAAAAAAAACACTGCCTCTCAAATAGCATGTAACAATTACCGTGGTTTGTGGACTGCAAATTCTCTGACAGGACTATGTTCAGCCCTCTATCTCTGTTCTTACTTTATTTGCTCCCTTATTAAAATAATTATTGGTTTACCCATTTTAGGAGTGAAACTTTTTCAATTTTGAAGTGAAATTCTGATTGGATTTAATTTCATACCCATGTGGGGAAATAATTAATTAATTATATTTATATATATAAAAATAATTATAATTAATATATTAATTAGCAATTGCACTCAGCTAAAAAGAATAAATGAAGTTAAACAGCAGCTTAAAAAAATAAAGATTTCATTTTTTATTACAGAAAAAGAAGTCTGTCTAGTATGGTGGTTCCCTGATGATGAAATCAGGATTTTGGACTTTGATATTTCTATAAACCCATCCATGACTACTATGCCCATTATTTCATAGTCAGTAAAAGGGTTGCTTACAATCTAGAATCTAGCTTTTCTTTTAGATAGGAAAAGGAAAGGCCAGAAGTTAGCAGTTTCTTGCCAACTGAGTCCCTGTTCCCATTTTAAGACGCTTTCTCAAGCCCCTTCCAAAAACTTGTACTTAAGTCTCAGCAGCCAGACAAATAGATCACATAGTTAGATGTAATTGCAAAGAAGGCTGGGAAATACAACTTTTTATCTGAGCACTTTGCTACTACAGAAAAATCAGGATTCTAGTAAAAAAGAAAGGGGAGAATATATTTTGTAGCAATTAAAAATCTATATTTATAAAGAGGCAAAGCTAAGATTTGAAGCCGGGTTTTCTAGTATCAAACCTAGGGCAGATCATTGCTAGATCACAGAACATCCCTTAGTTCTGACCTCAGACACATGGTAAAACTCAGATAGAATGGAATAAAATAGAATAGAATGGAATGGAATAGAATAGAATGTGGTAAATCCCTATTTTGTGAATCTGATAAATGTCACAAATATCAGTATATCAATAAGGAGTAGAACAGTTGGGGAAAGCTATATAAATATGATGGGTTATAAAGACTATGTGAAGGGCTTCTTTCTTTTCTAGTTTATTCTCCCAATAATTGAAACCTTGTAAAATATTTTCTATTTGCTAGGCTGACCTTAATTGACTGAACTAGTTTAACTGTCAGAGAAGATTGTGAAATGTCAAGAAGGAGAGAAATATGCTCTGTAGGTGTCAGATACAATGTATTTTAGATGCTTGGAAGAAATCTAAGACCACTATAGCAATATTGAATTACTACTCTTTCCGTTCCCCATTTTTATAGAGTATAGAAACATGTTTTTGCAGAATTATGGGAGCAAAGTTATTATAAATGCTCAAATGGCTTCTAGGTTTAGCGTTTGATAGCTTTGCCCTATAAATCCATATTTCTGACTTTGATCCAACCCCTAATCAGGTGGTATTGAAATCATTACAAGATGTTTGGGGATTATTTGTTTTTTTCTTGGCCCTTGCTCAAAAATTGAGGCATTTACATGATATATCAATGAAGAATACTAAGTAGCAAATGAAAGTCATGTGGAATTAAGTTACTTAAAAATATTGTAACTGCAGATAAATACATTAAAAAGAAAATCACTTATTTTTTAAGAAAATCAGTTGTATGTTAGGAATATGGTAGTTAAGAAAACCAACTTGTGGTGTTTACTTTAAAGAAATATGAAGAAAGTACTTCAATGAATGTGGTCAATTCTAAAACTAATTTATTTTATTCTTTAAAAAAAAAAACCCAAGAAACCTCTCAAGCACAGGTTAAAAATTAGAAATCTATAATCAGTATCCATTTAAGCCACTGATATTGTTTAAGCACTATTTCTCTGCCAGTTGATAGACTTATATCCCAACAGAGACAGATTCTAAGTTATGTCTGTAAGTTCACATCTACTCTACTCATATACAGGCACACTTTGGAGATATTATTGCTTCAGCTCCAGACCACTGCAATAAAGCAAATATCACAATAAAGCACAATAAAGCACGAATGTCAAATGAATTTTTGGGTTTCCCGGCGCATATAAAAGTTATGCTTACACTACACTGTAGAGGTGTATTACGTGTGCAATAGCATTATGTCTAAAAACACAATGTACATATCTTAATTAAAAAATACTTCATTGCTAAAAAAATGCTATCCGTTGTCTAAGCCTTTGCTGCCAGAGGGTCTTGGCTTGATGTTGATGGCTGCTGACTGCCCAGGGTGGTGGCTGCTGAAGGCTGGGGTGGCTGTGGCAATTGCTTAAAATAAGACAACAACAAAGTTTGCCACATCCACTCGTTTCACAAACGAATTCTCTGTAGCATGTGATGCTGTTTGATAGCATTTTACCCACAGTAGGGTAAATGGAATCAATCCTTTCAAACCTTGCCACTGCTTTCTCGACTACATTTATGTAATATTCCAAATCCTCTGTTGTCATTTCAACAATCTTTTCAGTATCTTCACCAGGAATGGTTTCTTTGCTTTCTTTGCTCATCCATAAGAAGCAACTCCTCATCCATTAAAGTTTCCTCATGAGACTGTAGCCATTCAGTCACATCTTCAGGCTCCACTTCTACTTCTAGTTCTCTTGCTATTTCCACCATATCTGCAGTTAATTCCTCCACTGAAGTCTGGAACCTTTCAAAGTCATCCAGGAGGGTTAGAATCAACTTCTTCCAAACTCATGTTAATGTTGATATTTTCACCTCTTCCCGTGAATCAGGAGTGTTCTTAATGGCATCTAGAATGGGGAATCCTTTCCAGAAGGTTTTCAATTTATTTTACCCAGATCCATCACAGGAATCACTATCTATGGCAGCTAAAGCCTTACAAAATGTATTTCTTAAATGATAAGACTTGAAAGGCAAAATTACTCCTTGATCCATGGGCTGCGAAATGGATGTTGTGTTAGCAGGCATGAAAATAACATCAACATCATTGTACATCTCCATCAAAGCTCTTAGGTGACCAAGTGCATTGTCAATGAATGCTAATATTTTAAAAGCAATCTTTTTTTTTCTGAGCAGTAGGTCTCAACAGCAGGCTTAAAATATTAAGTAAACCATGTTGTAAACAGATGTTCCATCATCCAGGCTTTGTTGTTCCCTTTATAGAGCACAGGCAGAGTAGATTTACCACAATTCTTAAGAATCCTAGGATTTTTGGAATGGTAGATGAGCATTGGCTTCAACTTAAAATCACCAGCTGCAATAGCCCCTAACAAGAAAGTCAGCCTGCCCTTTGAAGCTTTGAAGCCAGGCATTAACTTCTCCTCTCTGGCTATGGAAGTCCTAGATGGCATCTTCTTCCACTATAAGGCTGTTTTATCTACCTTGAGAATCTGTTGTTTAATGTAGCCACCATCATGAATTATCTTAGCTAGATCTTCTGAATAACTTGCTGCAGCTTCTACATCAGCATTTGTTGCTTCCCCTTGCACTTTTATCTTATAGAGACAGCTTCTTTCCTTAAACCTCATGACTCAACCTCTGCTAGCTTCAAACTTTTCTTCTGCAGCTTCTTCGCCTCTCTCGGACTTCATGGAATTCAAAAGAGGTAAGGCCTTGCTCTGAATTAGGCTTTGGCTTAAGGGAATGTTGTGGCTGATTTAGTCTTATCTCCAGACTACTCAAACTTTCTCCATATCCACAGTAAGGCTGTTTTGCTTTCTTATCATTCGTGTGTTCACTGAAGTAGCACTTTTAATTTCTTTCAAGAACTTGTCCTTTGCATTTACAACTTGTCTAACTGGGACAAGAAGCCTAGCTTTCAGCCTGTCTTGGCTTTTGACATATCTTCCTCACTAAGCTCAATCATTTCTGACTTTTGATTTAAAGTGAGAGCCGTGGGACTCTTCCTTCCACTTGAACATTTAGAGGCTTATGGAGAGGCTTGTTAGTAGGGTTATTAATTGGCATAATTTCAATATAGTTGTGTCTCTGAGAATAGGGCGGCTCAAGGAAAGGGAGAGAGATGTGCCAGTGGAGCAGTCAGAACGCACAACATTTATTGATTAAGTTTACCATCTTATATGGGTGCAGTTCATGGCACCCCAAAACAATTACAATAGTAACATCAAAGTTCATTGATCACGGATCACCATAACAAATATAATAATAATGAAAAAGTTTGAAATATTCCAAGTATTACCAAAATGTGACTCAGGGACATGAAGTGAGCAACTGCTGTTGGAAAAATGGCACCCTAGACTTGTTTGTTGCTACAAAATTTCAGTGTTTAAAAAATGCAATGTTTGAAAACTACAATAAAGTGAAGTAAAATAAAAGGAGGTATGCCTATAATAAATGCCCCATAAGGATTACTAATATTATTTTAGATGTTCTGAAGAGAGAAGTCAAGATGGCGGCATAGGCAGACTCCGAACTCACCTCCTCCCATGGACACAGCCAATTTATAACTATTCTTGGAAAAATTACCTCTGAGAGAGAACTGGAAACTGGATAAGAGGAACCCCTGCAACAAAGGACGATCCTAATTGACGTGGAAGAGTCAAAAGTTCCATTCTGGAGAAGAAAAATGCCACATTCACAAGCTGCAACGTGTCACAGCTGCCCGGGAGCAGCCCAAAGGTATGTAGCCCTCTCTGGAGGAGTGGGGGACCTGAGCCAGGGAGAGTTCCTGCTATAGGCATTTTTTGGACCCAGCACTACCTAGACAAGTGGCATAATATCTGACTTTGCCTGCTACTAACAACATTGGGGAGTACCCCCAGAAAAGCTGGTTCACAAAGAAATTAAAGCCAGCTCTTAAAGGGCCCATGTACAAATTCACCCATTTCAGAAAGCAACCTAAAATCGGCAGAAAGAAGGTGCACAGTGCTTTGATGAAAAGAAACTCACTTGATAGGCTCTGAGTGCATCTCAGTGAGAGGTGAGACCTCTCCAGAGACTAGGACATTGGCGGCGGGCATTGCTGTGACCTGGTGTAGGCCTGCTGACACAGACGCTGGCAAATGCCATTGGAATTCTCTCTGAGGCCTGCTAGCCCAGGGTCTGCCCCACCCACTAGAGCACCAATTTAATCCAGCTCAGCCATGGCAGGCAGCCAACCCTAGGGACTGGCCCCACCCAACAACAAACCGTTGGGCAACTTTTGGGCCTGCTAAGTGAACTGCCTGGATTCTCTGCAGCCTGGTGAGTGGGTCTACCACTGTGGGGCAGGGCGTGCACAAGGAGCAAATGGAGAGTGTGGGGCACTGATAGAGTGTGTGGGGCTCCTGCCTTGGAGAGACTGGGTCCACTTCAGGAGGTCAGGGTCCCTGCACAGGGTAGGACTGTGTTGACTGTGTGTGGACCTGTCAGCAGTGGGGCTTGTCAGCTGTAGAAGACTTGAGCTTCTCAAAGAGCTACATAGGGAATTGGCCCCACCTTCCAAAGCCTGAAGCAATTGGGTGATCCTGTGCTTGAGGCCAGCCCCACCCAGCTGCAATCCTCAGAGAGCTGACAAGAGACTTAAAGACTGGAGGCATATAGCAACTGTAAGCCCCTGAGCCTAAAATCCAGCCATGTTGGGGGCCTACTCACTTAATAGAAATACTGCAACAGGAATGTGTTATTAGACCATGCAGCCAATTGTGCTGGGGCTCCCCATACCCGATAAAGAGACTGAAAGGCTCACAACAACTACAAGCAGCTGAGCATTACAATAGCTGGCCAGGCGGACAGCTCAGTCTCCCTAGGCATCGACTGGAAGAGTAGTCCCACCACAACAGAAGGACACACGTAGCCCACATAGGGTCACTGCTGAAACATTTGGAACTGGTGACAAGAGGGAAGCACACTGCTGGGCCTCATAAGGCATTACTTATATAAGGTGACCTCTCTAAGCTCAGGAGATGTAGCTGACTTACCTAATACATAGACACAAGCACAGGGAAAGAGGCAAAATGTGGAAGCAAAGGAATACGTTCCAAGTAAGGGAAAAGGACAAAACCCCAGAAAAGGAACTAAATGAAACAGAAATGAGCAACCTACCCAACAGAGAGTTCAAACAAAGAGTGTTAAGGATACTCACTGATCTTGGGAGAAGAATGGATGAACTCAGTGAGAACGTCAACAAAGAAATGGAAGATATAAAAAAGAACCAATCAAAAATGAAGAATACAATACTAGAAATGAAAAATTCACTAGAGGGACTCAAAAGCAGAGTAGAGGATGCAGAAGAATGGATCTGTAAGCTGGATGAAGGACTAGAAGAAATCACCTAAGCTGACTAGATAAAAGAAAAAAGAATTAAAAAGAGTGAGGACAGTCAAATGGACCTCTGGGACAACATCAAGTGCACTAACAACCATGTTATAGGTGTCCCAGAAGGAGAAGAGCGATGCAAAGGGGCAGAGAATCTATTTGAATAAATAATAGCTGAAAACTTCCCTAACCTAAGGAAGGAAACAGATATCCAGGTACAGGAAGCACAGAGAGTACCACACAAGATAAACCCAAAGAGGCCCACACCAAGACACATCATAATTAAAATGCCCAGAATTAAAGATAAAGAGAGAATCCTAAAAGCTGCAAGAGAAATACAAGTTGCATACAAAGGAAACCCCATAAGGCTATCAGCTGATTTCTCAGCAGAAACCTTACAGGCTAGAAGAGAGTGGCAGGATATATTTAAGGTGCTAAAAGGAAAAAACCTACTGCTAAGAATACTCTACCCAGCAAGGTTGTCATTCAAAATGGAAGGAGAGAGAAAAAGTTTACCAGACAAGCAAAAATTAAAGGAGTTTTTCACCAAGAAACAAGTACTACAAGAAATGCTAAAGGGACTTATTTAATGGAGAAAGAGAAGACCACAAATAGGAAAAATTATCTATTTCCATGATAAGAGAGTAATGGATACAAATGCACAAAAAAGAGGTTAGAAATGATATCAAAAACATAAAATGTGAGAGGAGGGGAGTTAAGGAGTAGAGCTTTCAGATAAAGGTCAAACTAAAAAGACCATCAACTTAATATAGACTGCTATATATGTAGGTTACTGTATATAAACCCCATGGTAATCACAAACCAGAAACCTATAATTACACAAAAAACTAAGAGAAAGGAATCCAACCATAATACTAAAGAAAGCCATCAAACAACAAGGGAAGAGAGTAAGAGAAGAAGATAGGAACAGAGAAGAGCTACTAAAACACTGAGAAAAAAAAATTAAAAAATAGCAGTAAGTACATACTTATCAGTAGCTACTTTAAATGTCAATGGACTAAATGCTCCAAGGAAAAGGCATGGCGTGGCTGATTGTATTAAAAAACAAGACCCATATATATGCTGCATACAAGAGACACACTTCAGACCTAAAGACACTCACAAACTGAAAGTGAAGGGATGGAAAAAGATACGTCATGCAAATGGCAATGAAAAGAAAGCTGGGGTAGCAATACTCATATAAGAGAAAATTGACTTAAAACAAAAACTGTAACAAGAGACAAGGAAGGGCACTACATAATGATCAAGGGAACAATCCAGCAAGAGGATATAACACTTGTAAATATCTATGCACTCAACATAGGAACACCTAAATATATAAAGCAATTATTAACAGACATAAAAGGAGAAACAGACAGTAAAACAATAATAGTAGGGGACTTTAACACTCCACTTACACCAGCAGATAGATCATCCAAACAGAAGATGAATAAGGAAATATTGGCCTTAAATGACACACTAGAATAGATGGACCTAGTAGATCCATACAGAACGTGCCATCCAAAACCGAAGAACACACATTCTTTTCAAATGCACATGGAACATTCTCCAGGATTGATCACATATTAGGCCACAAAACAAGTCTCCATAAATTTAAGAAGATTGAAATAATACCAAGCATCTTTTCTGACCACAATGGTATGAAACTAGAAATCAACTATAGGAAGAAAATTAGAAAAGCCACAAATATGTGGAGATTAAACAAAATGCTACTGAACAACTATTGGGTCAATGAAGAAATCAAAGGAGAAATCAATAAATACCTGGAGAAAAGTTAAAATGGAAATAAGACATGCCAGAATTTATGGGATACAGCAAAAGCAGTTCTAAGAGGGAAGTTTATAGCAATAGAGGCCTATCTCAACAAACAAGAAAAATCTCAAATAAACAGTCTAACAGTGCATCTAAAGGGACTGGAAACATAAGAACAAACAAAGCCCCAAATCAGTAGAAGAAGGGAAATAATAAAAATCGGAGCAGAAATAAATGAAATAGAGGCTATAAAAAAATAGAAAAAATTAATAAAACCAACAGGTGGTTCTTTGAAAAGATCAACAAAATTGACAAACCTTTAGCTAGGCTCACCAAGAAAAAAAAGAGAGAAGGCTCAAATAAATAAAATCAGAAATGAAAGAGGAGAAATTATAACGGACACCTCAGAAATACAAAAGATTATAAGAGAATACCATGAAAAGCTATATGCCAACCAATTCGACAATCTAGAAGAAATGGATAAATTCTTAGAATCATACAACCTTCCAAAACTGAATCAAGAAGAAATAGAGAATTTGAATAGGCCAATCTCCAGTAAGGAGATTGAAACAGTAATCAAAAACCTCCCCCAAAATAAAAGTCCAGGACCAGACGGCTTCCCTGGTGAATTCTACCAAACATTCAAAGAAGACTTAATACCTATCCTTCTCAAACTCTTCCAAAAAATTGAAGAGGAGGGGAAGCTCCTTAACTCATTCAACAAAGCCAACATTACCCTGACAAGGACAACACAAAGAGAGAAAATTACAGACCAGTATCACTGATGAACATCGATGCAAAAATCCTCAACAAAATACTAGCAAATCACATACAACAATACATTAAAAAGATTATACACCATGATCAGGTGGGATTCATTCCAGGGATGCAGGGATGGTTCAACATTCGCAAATCAATCAACATGATACACCACATTAATAAAATGAAAAATAAAAACCACATGATCATCTCAATAGATGCAGAGAAAGCATTTGTCAAGATACAGCATCCATTTATGATAAAAACTCTGAATAAAATGGGGATAGAAGGAAAGTACCTCAACATAATAAAGACCATATGTGACAAACCCACAGCTAATATCATCCTCGATGGTGAAAAACTAAAAGCTATCTCTCTAAGAACAGGAAGCAGACAAGGATGCCCACTCTCACCACTCCTATTTAACATAGTATTGGAAGTCCTAACCAGAGCAATCAGGCAAGAAAAAGAAATAAAAGGGATCCAAATTGGAAAGGAAGAAGTGAAACTCTCACTATTTGCAGATGATATGATTTTATATATAGAAAACCCTTAAAAATCCACCAAAAAACTTTTAGAAGTAATAAATGAATACAGCAAAGTTGCAGGATACAAAATCAACATACAAAAATTAGTTGCATTTCTATACATTAACAATGAAGTAGCAGAAAGAGAAAATAAGAATACAATCTCATTTAAAATTGCAGCAAAAAGAATAAAATACCTAGGAATAAACTTAACTAAAGAGGTGAAAGATCTGTACACTGAAATCTATAAAACATTTCTGAAAGAAATTGAAGGAGACACAAAGAAATGGAAAGATATTCCATGCTCTTAGATTGGAAGAATTAACATCGTTAAGATGTCCGTGCTTCCCAAAGCAATCTATAGATTCAAAGCAATCCCTATCAAAGTTCCAACAACATTTTTCATAGAAATAGAACAAAGAATCCTAAAATTTATATAGAACCACAAAAGACCCGGAATAGCCAAAGGAATCCTGAAAAAAAAGAGCAAAACTGGAGGTATCACACTCCCTGATTTCAAAATATACTACAAAGCTATAGTAACCAAAACAGCATGGTACTGGCACAAAAACAGACACACAGATCAATGGAATAGGATCGAAAGCCCAGAAATAAACCCACACATCTATGGACAGCTAATCTTCGACAAAGGAACCAAGAACATACAATGGAGAAAGGAAAGTCTCTTCAACAAATGGTGTTGGGAAAACTGGACAGCCATATGCAAAAAAATGAAAGTAGACCATTATCTTACATCATAGACAAAAATTAACTCAAAATGGATTAAAGACTTGAATGTAAGACCTGAAACAATGAACTTCTAGAAGAAAACATAGGCAGTATGCTCTTCTGGACATCATTCTTAGCAACATATTTTTAAGTAACATGCCTGACCGGGCAAGAGAAACAATAGAAAAAATAAACAAATGGGACTATGTCAAACTAAAAAGCTTCTGCACAGCAAAGGAAACCATTAACAAAATGAAAAAGCAACCTAACAATTGGGAGAAGATATTTGCAAACTATATATCTGATAAGGGCTTAATCTCCAAAACATGTAAAGAATGCATACATCTCAACAACAAATAGACTAACAACCCAATTAAAAAATGGGCAAAAGGCCTGAACAGGCATTTCTCCAAAGAAGATATACAGATGGCTGACAGGCACATGAAAAGATGTTCAACATCATTAACTATCATGGAAATGCAAATCAAAACTACAATGAGATACCACCTCACGCCCGTCAGAATGTCTGTAATTAACAAGACAGGAAACAACAAGTGTTGGAGAGGATGTGGAGAGAAGGGAACTCTCATACACTACTGGTGGGAGTGCAAACTGGTGCAGCCGCTGTGGAAAACAGTATGGCGATTCCTCAAAAAATGAAGGATAGAACTACCATACGATCCAGCTATTCCACTGCTAGGTATCTATCCAAAGAACATGAAAACACTAGTGTGTAAAGATACATGCACCTCTCTGTTCATTGCAGCGTTATTCACGATAGCCAAGACTTGGAAGCAAGCTAAGTGCCCATCAAGGGACGAATGGATAAAGAAGCTGTGGTATATATACACAATGGAATACTACTCAGCCATAATAAACGATGAAATCCAGCCATTTGTGACAACATGGATGGACATTGAGGGTATTATGCAACGTGAAATAAGTCAGAGGGAGAAGGTCAAATACCGTATGATCTCACTCATAAGTAGAAGATAAAAACAACAACAAACAAACACATAGAGACAGAGATTGGATTGGTGGTTACCAGAGGGGAAGTGGGGAGGGAGGAGGAGGGCGAAAGAGATGGTTAGGCACATGTGTGTGGTGATGGATTGTAATTAGTATTTGGGTGGTGAACATGAGAACATGATGTGATCTATGCAGAAATAGAAGTATAATGATGTACACTTGAAATTTATACAATATTATAAACCAATGTTACAGCAATAAAAAAAAAAGAAAAGAAAAAATAAACAAATAAAGTAGGAGTCATGTCCCAAGAAAGAAGGAAAGTTCAATCAAGAGAATAGGAACTGTATCTCAATAAAATATTTGGAAAAATAAAAAAAAAAAGAAGCTTATGTTCTGGTGCATAAATAGTCATATGCTTGTTTCTCGCTATAGGGAGTTGTTTGTGTGTCTCTGGAAAGGAGTTCAAATAGCATCCTGATACATAAAGAAGATATTATGGGAGGGGATTAGCATGCCAATCCCCAAACTGTCCATTTGCTACATCAAATCCAAGGCTGGATAAGGAATTCCTGATTTTAGAAACATTTATTGAGTGACTACTGTGTACTAGACAGAATGTTAGACTTGAAGCCAATTATGTGATAAAGACAATGTGATGTGATGGGAAAAAAGGAATAATTTTATTGAAAATAATAATAATAATATTTTATTGTTGTTCTTAGTGTTATTAGTGAATCTCTTACCACTTTTATGCAATCCGTGGTTTAAAAATTACAAAATGCAAGATTACTTGGGTTAAAAAAAAATCTTTCTGGGGAAATTAAGCAACCTTCCCAAAGTCATGTTCCAGAGCCTATGCACTTAACCCTTACACAATAACTCCTCTCGCTATGCAAAGTGAGCTAGTGTTCCTACTATTAGGAAACACCCCACATTCTTCCCATCTGGAGACATCCATTGTTAACCCCTGGGCGCACTGCTTTCTAGATCCTCTGATGTGAGATTACAACTATACCCTCTGACGCATGAGAGCTCTATACACACACAAACAGTTATTTTGAGCTTGTCTTTAATTTTTTTCCAAGCAAAATTAAAAAACAACAACAACAACACATTTCTTCCTAGCATTAAATGGCTAGAACCATCCAAATGCATCCCAATGCCACTTTGTCAGTAAAAGGAATGATGCTTTCTGTCCTTCTGAAAAATTATGAGGAACCCACGTTTTGTACACCCAGCAGTCTCGCTTACTGAGCTGTGTCTGGGCCAGGAGCTTGCAAGCCAGGCATTCTATAATAGCTTAGAATGTTAACGCGTATTTAGAATTGGACTGTGTGTAATTGTTTGACACATAGCTTCTGGGTAAATGCATAACCAAAATGAGAGGATTTCCTCTTATATTTTGCTTATCTTATTTAGGACAGTAAAATGAACTAGTTAAAATTTTTTTAATCAATAGAAGGAATTCTAGAGCAAAAACTACAATAAGGATTCCTTCCTGACAAATATTTTCTCTCTCCTCATTTGCAAGATATGGTAAATTGATGAATTTTTTTCCTAATAAACACTATTCAATAAAAATGACTTGGAATAAAATAATGTAAGATGGTGTGAAAGTCAAATTAGGAAGGCTTATTAAAGTCTGTACATCTTCCAAGGATGTACAGCCTTGAATAATTCATTAGCTATTTAACGTATTTACACACCCTTAAAAACCATGCAAACTGATTTTATTACTGTTTTTTTTTGGCATTTTGAAAAAAGATTATATATATTTTTCATCTGTGAAACTCTAAAAGTTTAAATGCAAAATAATTAGCATTGAGCTCTTGCTAATTAAATCAGCAGAGGAGATTTACCTCTGCTACGCTAGGTACTCAAATTAAGAGACTGTCTCACTGCATTAAACAGAGTGCATTTATCACGGATAAACTCTCAGCCTACTTATTTGATATGACAGTTAATGGGTAAGGAAAATGAATCTTCCCAGTGTTGTAGGCAACATGCACAGCTGTCTTGCTTCTAATTGTCTGATCTAGAAGTTTGGAAGTAAATAGAGAGAATATAAACACTATTGTCCTTAAACTGAACCAGAATATAATGAAACCTAAGGTAAGTTTCATTTCCGTAACTTGACTAGTCTCATCGAACTAAATAAAAAGAAGAAGAATTTTCAAGATGTGTGCATGAACACATGTGAGCTGTATTCAAACCTGATTAAACATCAGGGGATGTATGGCAGCTTAAATCATAAAATAGACATAAAATTGAAATAACTAGGCTACCCTGTGCTTTGAAATATCTTGAAACATGTCTATTCAGAAATTGTCACCAATTTCTTTTAATATTGTCATTTATTAATTTATTCATATTTATTGAATTCCTGTTACATGCCAGCCACTATGTTAAGTGCTACAAACATAGCTATGAGGAATAGCACGTGTCTCTTTCTTCTAATCCTTCCTTGTAATATATTTTATAGGACATTTCTGAGAATTTTGTGGTATATGTATTTCCTCACTTTATCCTCCTGAGAAGCAATGCTATGAAGGAGGGATATTATTTTCCCCATTTCTGTTCTTCCTTTTTTTAAGCTTTATTGAGATATAATTAATACAAACACTGCACATAGTTAATGTATGCAACTTAATGTTCGGACATATGCATGTACCTGACACACTATCGCCACAATCAAGGTACTGAACATATCCATCACCTCCAAACAATTTTCTCGTGTTCTTTTGTGTTTTTTTTGGAGTTTTTTGTTTTTGTTGTTGTTGTTTGTGGTAAGAATATTTAACATGAGATCTATTCCTTAAACTATTTTTATGTACACAATACCATATTCTTAACTATAGGTACTATATTGGACAGCGTTTTCTCCACGTCCCTGGTGAAGAACGGCTGTGCAGAGAGGTGTACCCAGCAGTTTAGTAGCGGGGCAAGGAGTCACACCTCACTACTACCATCTGTAAACCATGATGTGAGTGCACTCTGCTGAGTTGAAGCTGTTATTTTATTCTTCATTGCTTCAATTCAGGGTAAGTAAATTGTGTTTTTCTCTAACACATATAAAATAATCAGGTAATATTCATCAAGATTCTTGCTAACTTATAAAATGTTGATTCTTTCACAGACTCTAACTATAACCTACTTGAAAGTTTTGAAAATATTTTTCTCGAAGATTTTCCAAATGAGACTGAGGTTGGCAGTCCACAAAATTATCAATGTGATTTTTGCTCATTCTAATCCTGCGTTTGTTTTCTGTAAGAAGACAATTTAGAGAGATGAAACTGCAAATAAAATGAAACTATAGTCTACAGGGAGATGTAGCTGACATTTTATGGTAAGCTTTTGGCTTTAGAATTTTCAACAATTAGAAATATAAAACCAAAAGTCTTGTTCCATTTTCATCAATCTGAATTTTTTTTATGTAGATTTAAAAACTTTTGACTTAAAGTCAAACGTATTACACCCTTGAAAATAATAGGGCCTCAATACATGTTGGTTTTCTCATGCTTTCCTCTAAAATTTTGCTAATGGTATCCAAATTTAGTATATGTGGTTGGTACTGTGTGTCATATTAAATTCAGGAATAATACACATAACATAGTTCTAGCAAAAATGTGTGTTTTCTGACTTGGGTAACAGATTGATAATCTATGAATTCAGTGTTTTAGTTCTGCCTCTGTTGCTTTAGTAAGGTATATACATTTTCTTAAATATCTTTATCGTTTATTTATCAGTCAATTTATAAGATAGTAATATAAAGACCAACTATTTCTTCAATCATGAGTAAGTGGAAAAGGAATGTATGAAACTAGTCCAAATCCTTCCCATAGATTTATGGTTGACATGTGGTGAGGAGGTGAGAGCTTTTGAGAAGGCTGATCATGTGCAGCCATTGCTCTGATTTGACCAAGGGTGTTAAGGGCGATAATCACAAGAAGGAAATTGCTGAGTGCTTTCACGGAAGCCTCTGCAGCCAAGTCTTGCCACAAATTCCATCCTTGACTACTGGCCTTCCTTTATAATTGGCAGAGTAAAATTTTAGCAAACCTTAAAAGACACTCACTGTGTCTAGACTATTTATTCCTACAGATACAGAGCTATTACTATATCAACTCAAAATTCAAACAAACTCGTAATCAATCAAACAAGCTGTAATTTCTTAGCTAGCTGTTAGAAAATGGCTTCCTCTGTCCCCTTGTTCTCTGCTCTGCCTCTGGGCTCAGTTTTTTCTTACGCAGGGCTCTGGACCCATAGCAGAGGGGTTACGTTAAGAGAGAGAGTGCATCATATTGATGAGGGCTCAGACGCTGGAACCAGCTTGCTTTGTTTGAATTCTTGGCTCTGTCCTTTTTTTCTTTTTTCCAACATGAGAGTTTTAAGTATGTATATTTGAAGTATTTAACACTTTTCCCAATATATTTCCTACATTTTCAAAGTATATTGTTAGACACTTCCATGTTGAAATAGCTTATTGTGGCTTGATAAGTCCAAGGAAACTTCGCCCTCTTCCTTTCCAGCTCTACTTTGTCCTCACTATTCTCTGCTTATCTTCATCTGTCTTGACAAAGAGTTAAACTTTTTTTGTCCTTGTTGGCTCTGTCTATTACTCTAGACTCTGGGAAGTGAATTAACCTCACCATCTTCAATTCCTCATCCCTCAGATGGAAAAAATGATAATATCTACCTCATATTACAAACACACACACATACGTATGTATGTATATATACATACACGTGCATATATATTATATATAATATTATATTTATAGAAAATTTAGAATAGCAGATTTCACATAGAAGGTACTGTGCACTAGTGTTGCAAGGACCTTTGTCCAGGATCCCTAAGACTCATTCTTAAATATCATTAAATTTCATTCCTTTGCTGATGCACTGTTATGAGAATATGAACCCTAATTTCACTCTTTACTTAAAACTTCTTACGCTTTTACTCTTTTACCGTTTGATCTGTTGTAACCGACTTCTGCCTTCACCCACCCGTCATCTCCCAGGTCTTATCTTTATTCCTAGTCCCACCACCTGCCACCCTAGTCCCCTACCTGAAATTCTGGTGTGACATCTCACATGCCCTCTGATACCTAAGACATTTGTAAGTTGCTCTTTATATTTAATCCCTAAGCCTTGTGCTGAAATTGACATTCATTTATTATTGTTCACCTGGAAAGAAAATCACTAGCCTCTAACCATTCTGTAATTATACCTCTGATATATTGCTCTCTAGGTGGTTAAGGGTGAATAAATGTCTTAATTTCCCTTGATCAAGCAGAGAGCCCTCTGTAATCTGAGTGCTATTGCGATAGGAGATTTTTCACAGTCGTTTAGGTCTCTTAATTGAAGTTACTAAACTCAAACTACCTCCATATTAGGAAATAAATTGTGCTCTAATTTTCTGAGCTCCTTGATAAACGGGCAGCAAAAGTAGAATTCTTAGCACTTAGCCTATTGCCTGACCATATTAGGTACTTAATAAATATTTATTGAGTTATATGTCATAGGAAAATGATCTGGCAAACTGTAGGATGAAAAAGTTACTGATTTGAAAAGGAGCTAGATGAAGCAGTTTAGATATTATTTATTTTGAAGCTCTTGTTTATATTATAGGCACAGTTATAGATCTAGAAAACAAAAGTGGTAACAGCTAGTTTTTTCCCTTGTGGAATTCACTGTTGAGATTCATCGGAGGTTCTAAAAACACTCACAATGCACAAACACACACATGTGCACACATCTACACCAATAAGACACACAGCACAACACCACCACAACACATCCTGACAAGGGTGTGAAGCATGTTGACTCTTAACAAAACATGAGAAGAAAATGCTGTTAAGAAGGTATTTAATAATTTACCTCCCATGAACACCAACCAAAGACAAAGACCAGTTTCTTACAAATGCTCTACTCTACATTTCTCTCCATGCAGCTTGACTTCCTCTGGTTACTTCTTATCCAATAAACACTTCAATTTCCATCGAAATTTTCAAAGAGATATGAATGCAATAAAGCATTTCCTTTTGGACATATTTGTTTTATTTTTGAATAAAAGGAACTCCAGATCTTGCAGTTCGTTGGGAAAAAAACGTAAAGTTTACTGAACTTAGGCCAGATTTTTATGAAGCATGTTTTTCAGAGCAGTAGTCCCATAAGATATTCTGGGGAAAAGAATTTCTTAATCAAATAGGTTTCAGAAACACTACATCCTATGTCTCTGTCTTGGAGCTTGAGAGTGAACTTAGGCATATTGGAGTATCTGAGAAGATTCTTAATACAGAAACATGTATAAGATGAGTTGGCCAAATGATTCTCAAGGTTATTGGAGCACAGAACTCCCTTTTTTCCCCTCCTTCTATTTGTAGCTTGGGTAACACTGGTATTTTGAGGATCATCTTACATTAAGCCAAATTTATACTGATTCTATGAAGCTCAAATGATGAGATTATACATTTTTTCATATTACTCATAGAGGATTCTGGAGTAGGCATTTAGATTCTTGAATGATCTTCTCTTGTATCTGGCACTAGGAATGCCAACTAGCTGGCCCCTATATGAAACATAAAAATTTTTCTTTTATTATTATTATTATTTATTATTATTATTTAATCATGCCCACCTGGGTGAAGAGTGTTGTCACTTAAATACTCTCCCTGTGTAGTCTGAATGCTGAAACACTGAAGGGGGATTGTAACCATGAGTAGACAAGCGAGAAACAGGGACAGCTCATAAGGAGGCTCTTCTCTTCCATCAGATTGTCTGTTCACTTGATTTTTATGCCTTGGAAGACTGTAGGAGCACCACAGTGAATGCTATCCTTGAAAAAACAAAAACTGTTTCAACCATCTGTACATCCAGTGAAGCTGTGTTTAATTTGTCCAAATGCTATAGCTAGAATCCGAGACTGCGGCTTACTTGGGAATCACCAGCCAGTGTCAGATCCAAGTTAAATGCTACTGCTCTTAGCTTCTTGAGTCACCATTTTAAGTCTCACTGTGCCGCTTAGACCAACAGAGATACTTTCTCTAGCTTACGTAAAAAAAATCTTACTTCTGCACTTCATAATGTTGTATTCACCACTCTTTTTTCTATTTAAATGGTACACACCCTTCTCCTTTTTAATTGAGAAATAACTAACAAACTTCTGGCCTTTTGTGTTCCTCAGTTTCTGATGAAAAGGACTTTCTCAAGAGTCATTGAGAAAGCCTTTTCGGATAACGTATTCAATGACCAAATGAAAATAAGAGGAGAAAAAATTGCTAAGGTGACTCTGTTCTTTTTTTTTTTTTAAAGATTTTATTTATTCAGTTTTTTCCCCCCAAAGCCCCAGTAGATAGTTGTATGTCATAGGTTCACATCCTTCTAGTTGCTGTACGCGGGACTCGGCCTCACATTGGACAGAGAAGTGGTGCCTCGGGGCGCTCCCGGGATCCGAACCCGGGCCGCCAGCATCAGAGCGCGCACACTTAACCGCTAAGCCACGGAGCCGGCCCTGTTCTTTTGATTGTTATACGGACCTACCTTGTTCCATTTTCTTTTTCCTATTCACAAAAGTAAGGTGAAACTTTGACATTTTATTCTAGAATCATGTCGCTAAAGTTAAACATTAGATGGTTCTAAAGGTTTAAGCGTAAATTTTAATTGTTGAAGACAAAACTAGCCAATTTGTGACAGTCATGATAAGGAGAAACAAAAGGAATTGACAGCGCAAAAGGTTCAAAATGCAAGTTCTTTTTTTTTAATAAATAATTCTAAACTTTTCCTTCATTTTTTTCCCACCAGGAATACTTCTGCTGCCAGTTAGAATACAAAAGAACAGAAAGAATTTTTTTCCAATGGTAGCAAGAAAAACAGACAAAATAAATTAAAAATCATACCTCTCTATGAAGGTAGAGAAGAGTGGTGGATTTAAAGCTCAGCGAACTGAATTCCACAGAGAAACGAACTCTTCAGAGAAGAGAAGAGAGCAGCAGCCATTCCCATCTGGGGGTCATTGCCAGGTTCGGATTCAGACCACCATGCCGGGACTGAGGACAGCGAGGGCTGGTAGAGTGGACTGTAGACTGGAAGAATCCCAACTCAGCTAGCGATTATGCCTCTCCCCTGACCCCCCCCGCTTCGAGTTTAACTGAGAAAGAAACAGTGAGTGAAGCCCTAGTAAGTAAAGGGAAGTCACCTAGGCTCGAGGGTTTTCCAAATGATTGGATTCAAAGTCTTTGTGAGATTGAAGCCAATAGTGAAGCAAACCTATCTGAAACTTTAGTCAAGCCTTCCAGCTCAAATACAGACACCATCACAAGCTAGCAGAACAGAGCAGAGATCAGAATCGAGTCCAGAAATAGATTCGTATTTATATAAACCATTGGTTTCAACAAAAGTGCCAATGCAATTCATTTGTTTTAAGAAAAGTGCCAATGAAATTCAAAGGGGAAAGAAAAGTTTCTTTAAGAAACATTGGAAAAACTTGATATTCATATGGAAAAAAATGAACTGACCTTTGTCATATACCAAAAAATGAATTTGAGATAGAACATAGCCTTATAATGTAAAAGTTAAAATTATCTAACTTCTAAAAGAAACATAGCTGATGTAGCAGGCTGACTCTAATCTGTCCTCCCTTACGGTTGTTGTACCTGCCATGGGACAGACATTGCAACTGTGTCCCCATCAGCTTTAGCCTCCCTGTCAGTGACAAGCCCTCACATGTAGCTACACAGACATGGACTCAACCCTGCAGGTTACCCCTGTGCGGTAGCTACGCACAGGAGCCAAGACTGGGCAGGGATAAGACCTCATCTTTCTCTGGGAAGACCATTCAGGAGACCAGAAAAATGGCCTTGGGGCTCTTGAGAGCCAGGAGAGAAGGGGCATTTGTGTCATTCCATGATGTGGCTGTGGATTTCACCCAGGAAGAGTGGCAGCTGTTGGGCCGTGCTCAGAGGACCCTGTACAGGGTTGTGATGCTGGAAAACTACAGCAACCTGGTCTGCTTGGGAATTCCATTTTCCAAACCGACACTTGTCATTCTGCTGGAGCGGGGAGAAGAGCCCTGGAGAGACAAGAAAGAAGATATGCCCAACCCCTGTTCAGCAGATCCAAGGCCAGAAATTCAACCTTATTCCTCCTCTACTCTGGACCTCTGCAGTCAGCAATTATGCCAGCATGTGTTACGTGATCATCACCTTCCAGCCTGCCCAGGCTTGTTTGCAGGAACTCTCCAAATAGCAGGTCTCTGCCCAGCACATCAGAAGCAGCAGCAGCGGTAGCAACCACTCTCTTTTGAAAGCTTCTGGAGTGACAGAGTGGAAGGTGTGGTCAGACAAGGGGGCTCTGAGTTCTCGTTTGGGAGGACAAAGCAGAGGATTACTTCAAGAACTTTCTGCAGCCCACCTGTAGGACAGCTACTAAGCTCAAGGGAAGTCAAGACAGTGGTGGAAATAAAGTTCAGCTCAGCTGAGAAGACAAACACTTTCAAAAAAGACAAAGTATTGAAGTGGGTAGAAATCTCGGGATTTGAAGTAGTCACTTGTGGAAATTATGGGCTGGGCCTTAACCGGAAGTCGGCCCTCTTCATTCCCCAGAAGACCCACTCAGGAGGAAAGCCTTATTTTTGCAGTGAGTGTGGCCTAAGCTTTAGCTGTAACTCAGCTCTCGTCACATGCACGAGGTCACACACAGGGGAGAAGCCTTACCTCTGCACAGAGCGAGGGCAGGCCTTCAGTCAGAAGTCAAACCTGGTCACACACAAGATGGCACACTCTGGGGAGAAGCCTTTCACATGTGAGGAGTGTGGGCGAAGCTTTAGCCAGAAGTCAACCCTCATCAGACACCTCAGGACCCACTCAGGAGAGAAGCCCTTTGGGTGCCGGCAGTGTGGGCGAGGCTTCAGGGATAAGTCAAACCTTATCACACACCAGAGGACTCACTCATGGGGGAAGCCTTATGCATGCAGGGACTGTGGGAGGCTTTTTAGAGATAAATCAAGTCTCAGCAAACACCAGAGGATTCATTCAGGGGAGAATGCTCATCTGTGCAATTACTGTGGCCGGACCTTTAGTCAGAAGTCATACCTCATAAAGCACAAGAGGACACACTCAGGAGAGAAGCCTTTTGTGTATCCGGAGTGTGGACGAGGCTTTAGTGACAAGTCAAATCTTACCACACACCAGAGGACACACTCAAGGGAGAACCCCTATATGTGTGCAGAATGTGGACGAGGCTTTAGTGTTGTCAGCTCTCATTACACACCAGAGGACACACTCAGGAGAGAAGCCTTACATGTGCAAAGAATGTGGGAGAGCCTTTAGACATAAGTCGACTCTCATTGCCCATCAGAGGACACAGTCAGGAGAGAAGCATTTTGTGCGCAGGGAGTGTGGACGAGGCTTCAGACAGAAGTCACACCTCATCAGTCATCAGAGGACACACTCTGGGGAGAAGGCTTATGTTTGCACCGAGTGTGGGCAAGGCTTTAGCCAGAAGGCAAATCTGGTCAGGCACGAGATGGCCCACTCAAGGGAGAAGCTCTTTGTGTGTGGGGAGTGTGGGCAAGGCTTCAGCCAGAAGTCGGCCCTTATGAGACATCAGAGGACTCATTCCTGGGAGAAGCTTTACGTGTGCAGGAAGTGTGAGCGGGGCTTTAGTGATAAGGCGACCCTCAGCACACATCAGAGAACACACTCAGGGGAGAAGCCTGATATTTGCAGTCAGTGTGGGGAAGGCTTTAGGCTGAAATCACTCCTTTTTAGACACCAGAGGTCACGTCTGCTGTAGAGAAGCTTTAAGCACAGGGAGTGTAGGCAAGGCTTTAGCAATAAGTCATACCTCATCATGCAAGAAAAGACAACTTTAGGGGAAATCTCATGTGTGCAACAGATGGCCTTCTGAGATAACTCTCACCAGAGGACAGGAGAAGACCTACGTATGTAAAGCAGTGGTTCTCAACTAGAAGCGGTTTTACCCCCAGATGACATTTGTTGATGTCTGGAGACATTTTTTTGTTGTCACAACTGGGAGGCTGCTACTGGCATCTAGTGAGTGGAGGCCAAGGATGCTGCTAAACATCCTATGATGCACAGGACAGCTCCCATCAACAAGGAGTTATGTGACCCTGTAAGATTTGGACCCCTCCAAGGCTGGCTTTGGCTCCAGAACCCTCCCTGTGGTTTGGTGGGAGATTTCTCAGACTGCTGCAGCTGAGTCTTCCTACCCCACCATCCTTCCCTCCCCTTTTCCTTCATATCTGGATCTGATGCCTCTCTCTGCCTTCTGACTTCCTTTCCATTTTTTCCTCAATGTGATTTTCCCAAGAGTCTCTTGCAAGTCTAATCCTGTCTTCTTTCACAGAAGACTCCAACTAACACAGCTATGAAGAGAAAATGGTAAGTTTACAGTGAAGCAGCTTAGCCTGCATCACCTTCACAAAGTCAGCCACTAATACTGGGACAGGTTGATGCCACAGGCCTACTAATAGGATTCATTGAAAAGGATAGCATGTCTTTGTTTGTTGTTTTTTTAATATTCCTGCCAAAAAATGTGTAACCTAAGTCTTATCATGAGAAATCATTAGATAAACCTAAATGAAAAAATATTCTACAAAAACTTCCCCTGTAGTCTTCAAAAATAGTAAGACCAAGAAAGACAAAGGAAGGCTGATAAACTGTTCTAGATTAAAGGAAATTATGGAGACATGACCACTTAATACAGTGCTTGATATAGGATTTGATCCTGGACAGAAAAAAATATAGTCACAAAAGACTATGGATTAGAGAATAGTGTTTAATCAATGTTAAATCAATGATAAATGCAGTGTAGTGTGGTCATGGAAGTCATGTCTTTGCTTTGGAAATACACAGGTGAATTTTTAGGGGTATAGACACACAGTGACTCCAACTTATTCACAAATTGTTCAGAAAAAAATGGTCTCAAAGTGTTCATAGAAAACAAAAGGCGTATGTCAAGTATAAATACATTTTCCAGTAGAGGGGGTAGGAGAGAGGGAGAGAGAGAGAAAGAGAGAAAGAGAAAGAATGGAACAAATACAAACCAAGCATTGGCAAATCCACTTAAAAGGTATACGAGAGTGCCTTGTACTTTTCGTACCACTTTCCTTGAAGTTTGATAGTATATCAAAATAAAAACATTAGCAAAAAAGAGAAAAAGGAAGGGAGGAAAGAAGGAAGGAAGGACAAAGAAGATAGGAAGGAAGGAAAAAGGCAGCTCTGGGGATGCTGGGTTGGTTGGTGGTTGGAATAATCACGGTTACAATTGGACCTACATAGCCTGGAACAACTCAACTCCTGGAGAAATTAGAAATGTTAGCTCATATCCTAATTGTCAGATAGAGGAAAAAGGCTTGCACTTTCTGTGAAATATCCATACATTAGTCTCCAAAAGTTTTTTTTAAAATATACAGTGTTCTGAATATATTTATTTATTTATTTATTTGTGAGGAAGAGCAGCCCTGAGCTAACATCCGTGCTAATCCTCCTCTTTTTGCTGAGGAAGACCAGTTCTGAGCTAACATCTATTGCCAATCCTCCTTCTTTTTTTTCCCCAAAGCCCCAGTAGATAGTTGTATGTCATAGTTGCACATCCTTCTAGTTGCTGTACGTGGGCCGCGGCCTCAGCATGGCCAGAGAAGCAGTGCGTCGGTGCGCACCCGGGATCCGAACCTGGGCCGCCAGTAGCGGAGTGCGCGCACTTAACCACCAAGCCACGGGGCCGGCCCCTCCTCTCATTCTTTAGAACTGGGAAAACCAATCACTAAACCCTGATCTAGTTAACCATATTATGAAGAGGCACTAAATTTAAAATTTGTTTCTCATAGTTTAAACTCTAAATAAAAATTACACTACTTGTCTCAACTCTGCCTCTTGCTTCCAAAGCTGATATGCTTCTGTGATTCTTATTTAGAAATGTTTTTATTTCCAAATTTTAAACAGAATATCTGCTTTCTCTTAGGGCATCTGCCTAAGTAGTTTTCTTTTTCATAAATAAATTTTTAAAAACTTATATCATCTTCTAGACTGAGCAAGACTCTTCTGTCTCTCTTTCATGTCTCTCTTTCACTGTCTCGCTTTCTCTGTCTCTGTCTGTCTCCCGCCCTTTAATGTATTTAGACCAACAATGTCTCCTAATTTAGTAAATACAACATCTTAGTTTTTGCGAATTCAATTTCAAAGGAGGAATAACCATTAAAAGTCATAAATTTTCATGGTTGACCTATTTTCATTAATCAATATTCCGGTATTAAATTAGGTGGAAAAACAATGGACTAGCCAGATGGGATCCACTTAGTGCTGGGATTCAAATGGATGAAATTTCCAAGGAATGATTAGTGTCTAGTATAGAAAATGATCCTGCAATGGATATAATACAATCAAGATGTTTTGGGCAACTATGATTTGTATTCCCATTCTACTTTTCTTTGACATCAGAGAATGATCTGAATCAATTTCAGTTCACTGTGTAGTATAAAAGAAATAACATTTATCATTTTGGGGTTATTAAAATTTATCTATTTTTTCCCTTGGGAGACAGTATGAGCTTCTATGACTTTATTTTTTTGTATGTCTCAAATAAACTTTTTTGAAACTTAAGGGATTTTACTTGTCCTTTCACACAAACACGCACCAACCACAAAACCTATGATTTCACGCAAGATTCTTTTTCAGAATACTTTCCTCGGAAAAGTTTGGCACAAAATGAGTAGCAAATGCATAAGGGCTTATTTTTGTAAACTTCGTATTATAATTCAATTTGTGTAATCTTAGATCTCTCCAGAATCTCTGCTCAAGCTCAAACACACACCTTATGATTCTAACATTTGGAATTAAAAAACAAAATGTGAAAGGAGAGTGCCATAGGTGGTGTTAATCTGGAATAGTGTACATGAGAAGTGGGTAGTCAGTTTGTCCACAGTTGTCTCCTTGTCAAACTTTTCTCTCTGGAGTTTCCTCCAACAAGACCAGAAGGAATCTGCATAGAGAAATTTCTTTCTAGACGTTTGGTCCTCAGAGAAACATTTCGATGGATTCCTCATCTGTAAATTCTAGCCTGAGGGACAAGATCCTCTGTCAACTTCAAGATACCAGCTGTGAGATACAATAGTAGGAAGGCCACAGGAAAATATTTAGAATGATTAAAGCAAGCTGCCTTTCTGGGCTGAGGGAGTATAAATTGATAGATTTGGATATTGATGGAGTCAGTTACCTCCTACTTCCCTCACCTTCTTAAGCCAGGGTGGCTAAGTCATAATTGCTGTTTCTATGCAGTACTCTTGGCAAATAAAGACAGATAAACTGTGGGAGTAGTGAAGAGCAACCTTCAAAATGCAGTGGGAAGAGTCACAGGGATTGTCTTAGTTCAAATTCTGGCTCTGCCTTTCAATTTGCTTTATGAACTTGGACAGTATTGGCTATCTCTAAAGGCTTAACTTTCTCATCTGCACCGTTACTAAGATTAAATGATACTATATAAACTAGGATTATGGTAAACCGCCATTTAAAAAATACTCTTTTCTCTCTGCTGCCCCCTACTTAACTGTTCCCACTCATTAAAATCAACAAGAAATCGAATAGGTCCAGGGCAGCTGCAGCTTTGGGTCATTTTATGACCTTGATCAAGTCATGTCACTTCTCAGAGTTTCCGTCTTGCCATCTGCAAAACCAAGATCATCATAGTTGACACCCGCTCCCCATGCTGTGAAGATGAATGTAGTAACATCCACAAAGCAGGCTGCACTCCAGGGGAAGCCAAGCGCCACTTGCGATAAAAATAACAGCAAGGATAACATTAAAAAATATTTATTTCCCAAGTACTCTCTAAAGAGATTGGGGCTCCTGTTGTCCAGGACATATTGGCCTTTAATTAAAAACAAATACCTACCAGTTTTTATTAAAGTCTATTTTAGCAAATTGTTCCTGTCCTGTAATATACCTATCAGGTCCCTTGCAGGTTAACAGAGCGCCATTGGGAAAAAACACTGTACCGCGCTGGCAGGAAATGGAAAACTCCACCAGGGCACATTCCGTGCACAGTCACCATTCAGCCAACAGCACTTTCACTGGGATTTTATAAGCCTTGCCCTGAGCAAACATTAAGCATTTTAATTGGGAGATTTTGCCAGGATTTTTGCTTACACCCTGCCTGATAGCAGTATCTGCCAAATATATATGGTGCCATAAATTTCCTAGTGTTACATTTAAACAGATCTATTATTGTCTTGGCTCTTAGTAATATCTGTGGGACGCTTTTACATTTAATTTGAGGTTTTGATTTTTCATTATACCTCTAGGAAAAGTACTGTCAACATTAGAATGTTTTTTAAAGCAATTATTTATTTAAGAGATTAGCAGAGCAATGTGTGCAAAGGCATGATATGTGCTTATTAAGGAAGCCAGCGTGTTTTATGATATGTCTTTAGTTTTAAAAATGCCTCACTTATCGGACCAGCCTGGTGGCATAGTGGTTAATTGCGCGCGCTCCACTTCGGCGGCCCGGGGTTTGCAGGTTCAGATCCCAGGAGCGCAGCGTCACACAGCTTGTCAAGCCATGCTGTGGCGGTGCCCCATATAAAGTAGAGGAAGATGGGCACGGATGTTAGTCCAGGGCCAGTCTTCCTCAGCAAAAAGAGGAGGATTGGCAGCAGATGTTAGCTCAGGGCTGATCTTCCTCACACGCGCACACACACAAAAATGCCTCAGTTATCGTTGTCTAGTACGGCTTTCTACATATGGCTTTTAAAATTACATCTGGATGTCTTTCTTGCAGCCAGAGTTGGTGCCTGAACATGTTCTACCGAAGGCTAAATGATTCAATGAGGCTCACTTACAGCACAGTCGGTATATTCAGGGGTAGCATGCTGGAAGAAAAACTTTATCTGAGTGTCCTTCTCTGGATCGACAGAGTGAGCATAATATAAATGACGCACCAAATATGTTGGTGGCCTAGTTATTACCTAGTGTGTGAAGAGAGAAAATATTTCTTTTAAAAGTCAGGGCCCAATAATAATAGGAGTAGAGAAAGAGATAGAAAATTAGAAAAAAACCTCTTTCAGGAGAATTCTTTGTGCTTTTAAGAAGAAAATAGATTGAAGATATACATCAATGATGCACAAAATTCAAACAATGCCCGTTCTTCAGTTTTCTGCTGACTCAAAGGGACTTTTAACATTTTCTCTGTAAAATTTGAATGTTATTTTAAAATACAATGATTTACAAAGACTCTGTTTTTCTTGCTGACAACGAATTAAAAAGACAAGAGAGTAGAAGGGATCCTTGTTTATAAGGCTGAGCATGCTCAGAACTTTAAAGGCTAGCTCATACTCGGTAAGTCTCAGGGGGAGAGCGGTGATGGTCTCCCACTAGGACTCCCATCATCCTCCACAGAACTGTCAGGCTAACCTTCCTAAACGTTGCGACTCCTAATTTTTCTACGAATTAAGGCCTTCCATGATCTCGGCCCTAGTTGGCTTTATGAACTCTTCCCACTGCTCCCTTATACTTGGTTGACTTTCCAGTCTAAATGACCTACGAATTGAATTATTCTTGAGCTTTCTGACTTCCATCTTTTTCTCACATTTCCTATGGCATCGACAAAATTTTGACTTCTCTGTTTTCCCAAGTAATGTGTGTTATTTCTCCTTTAATTATTACTCTGATTACTTCTGCCCTTTAAACCATAACTAATTTTACTCTCTTCAGAACTCCCGCAGCAAAGTATCTGGATCCTTCATGCGGCGTTTCATCATATCCTCTACTATGCATTAAACCATCTATGTAAATGCCTCGTATCCTCCATTAGGCCTGATATTTTGTTCCATTTCTCACACAATCTCCCTGAGATAAGGATTCAATTTGTGGTTATGTCAGCTCTGTACATCTACCTCAGAAGGTACATTGCATTTAATGAAAACTAGGTAACTCATTGAATAAATACAAAAGAGAATATTTTTATCCTAAACTCATCAATTCTTCTTTCATTTGGTACAATTTAATATTTTATTTTGTTTACATTTTTCTTCATTTGTTTTGTTGGAAATGACAAAGTTGCTTCAGAGCCCAGAAAGAGGAGATAAAAGAAAAAATGTCCTAAGGAAAGTACAGAAGGCTAGAAAAGCAAGCTTCAGAATCATCAGAATCCAGGTATTAGGGGAAAGGGACCTAAATAGCAATTTCATAGCAGGAACAATCCAGTTAAGATACTCCCGCTCAGCAGAAGTGGATACCAAACCACTCTCTATTGACTTGTCAACTACTGAGAAACGGGCATCTAATGGGTCTCATTGGTCGTGCTAGGCTTGATGTAACTCTATGCAACTACTATTTACAGTCTATGTCTGAAAGATTTCTTGTGGTAGTAAAGACAGAGTTGCAATGAAATAAATGAGAAGGCTATGAGGAAGGAAAATAGAGGCCGTCAAAACAGGCACACATCCGCTACTGAGGATTCATCATTTGGGGACACTGAGTGAAGCTGGGAGTAATTATTATTTTTTATAATCTGTAATTAGTGTGCATGTTCTTCAAGTGTTTTATTATGCTGCATTGTGATGCATTAAACTAGGGCTGTGTTTACTGCACAAAGGGATATCTTGCATAGTTTTCCACATGATTGCTGCCAAATGGCTTTATTCAAAATACTTCCAGATATGGTATAACAACATTTAATTTTCTATAATCATATTTCTAGTTTGGCATATACTCAGAAGTATCAAACTTTCTGACTCTATGTATTGTATGCTGGATGGTATGGTTTTAAAGATCTTTAAGTCCAGGTAGATTTAAGGATGTAAATGGTAACTGACTCAAAAAGAAGATGAGGTGTAGGGGGACAGCCTGGTGGCATAGTAGTTAAGTTCACGCACTCTCCTTCAGTGGCCTGGGGTTTGCAGGTTCAGATCCCAGGCACAGACCTACACACTGCTCATCAAGCCATACTGTGGCAGCGTCCCACATACAAAATAGAGGAAGATTGGCACAGATGTTAGCTAAGGGCCAATCTTTCTCACCAAAAAAAAAAAAAAAAAAGAAAAAAAAGGATGACACATGATGTGCTCTAAAGGGAGTGATTTCTTCTGTTAACAAAAAGTACAGATCTAGTGAAAGCAACAGACTCTACATGAGCTCTAGGATTGGCTGGGCTTCGTAGCGGTAAATCTTATGTTGCATAAAGCAGAATAATAGTATTTTTCTTGCAATATCTACTTAGGTAGCCCTCCCTACTGCCTTTACTCCAGAGAGCAGTCCAGACTGTAAGAAACGGGGTTAGCTCACTCATTGCCTGACTAACAAACATCCACCAAGTGCCTAGTCCTTATCTTATAGGGACAGGAGTATTGGGCCAGATCCTGAGAAAAAAAATGAACATCAGTCTTTTATGAGACTAAATTGATGATTTCAGGGATTATAATAAGGGCCCATTATTCCCAGTGATTTATGTGAATCCAGAGGAGGACTCCCAAGAAGTAAAAAAGAAACAGAGTGTGGCATCAATGACTTCTAGAGAAGATGATGCTTGAGTAAGATATTTAAGCAGGTTTTGGAATAATTCAGATGAAGAAGGTACGGATGTGGATAGGGTTGGGAAGAGGTGAGCATGGAGAGAGACTAGAAGTTGAAGGTACACATCTCTCATTTGTTGATGGAATGAAAAACAAATTCTGCCACATTCTCCCTGAAAATAGCTAAATTAGTTAGATCCAATGAGGATATCTCTTTAAAAGACAACTCCCAGGCAGGTTACTATACTATCTTCAGAAAAAGAGCTTTGCAAGAGTAAGAAAGCAATCTGGTTTGTCCATCGAAAATGAAATTTGATGGGATATGAGAAGGCTGCAGCTGCTGACAACACGGTGGGATATTTTTGCCTCCAGAGAAGCAATCCCAAAGGCAGATATGTTGCCAATACAAAAGAGTCAGGAACAAATAAGAAGCTGGCATAATAATCACAGCGAAAACTTGGAGTCTGTACAAATGGCCAAATGATTGTTTTTGTTTCATCCAAACCAGAAAACTGTGGTCTTTGGAATTTTTCTTCCAAATAGGTTATGTAGATAGATAGCTTATAGCCAAAGTTTCTTGGTTTAATACTATTTGGGTTATCAACTAAGGTTTATCAGCCTCCATTTAAGATAAAAATGTTTTTTATCCATAAACAAAGCAATGAGGATGTTAAGACAGTCACCTCACTGTCTTTGAGGCAGGCAGGTGGAAAGAAAAGCATTACATAGACACCAACGGAGTTAGCTTTGCTAGAGTTGAACTAAGAAGAAACAGCAAATTTATAGATTCACATCCCATATTGGTATGAGCACCCCAACCCCGAGTTATCAGTGAATCCATGCCAGGCCTTCACTGCCAGTCGTTGGCTGACCTCTCTGATTGGTTATTTCCCTCTTCGATGATAGCCCATTTCATCTTTGGGCCACTTTAATTGTTAGGAAATCCTTCCATACTTTGCTTGCAATTATCTGTCGAACCTACCCTTTCTTATGTTGTACCTTGCCTAATTCTTATTCTGCCTGCTGACCCTACCAATGCCCACATAGCAAACATACTTCATGTTTTTTTTTACCACTCAGGCTAACCAACACCCAATCCCTTCAAATGTTTCTCGTGTGACATCTTACATGTTCTCCTCACCTTCCTCACTTAAAATATACTACATCCCCTCTCTAGTCTTCTCAAAATGCAAGAATATCTGAGAATCTCACTAATTGGAGATATGTGTCAACAATTTTCTTAGTATTTTAGAGATCCTATTAAATTTGGGAAGCAGTGAAGATATGAAAGCTCCTTTTCCTTGTACTGTTTTCGTGCAGTGCTAATCTGCAATAACCCAAACCTTTTCCCAATTATTTGCATGCTCAATTATGGGTTTCCATTTCTTGACGAGGACATTCAGATTTTAATACTTTTGTCTCCTTTTTCTTGAGATTTTCAGGGTTCACATGTTAGAAAAAATTTCCCTGATATTTGTGACTTTGTGTAACATCACAGAAAACTCAGTACTCAGAGACATCTAAGTGTAAATCCCTGTTGTCTCCCATCATAGCTCTGTGACCTTCAACTAACTATTAACTTCTCTGATTCTCAACGTTTGTATCTATTAAGTGAAGATGACTTTCAAGGAGTTTTGCTAAGATTAAATGAGATTGTTTTTGGAAAATATCGAGAATAGAGAGTGCCAAGTTCATAAGAAATGCTCTGTGAATGTTCTCAATGTTGGGGGAAGGATATCCAATTCACATCTAATTTAACAATAAAGGCATATTTTCTAGACATGACAAGCAATAAGACCTTCAAAACCAAAATGTCTTGCCCAACTATGTATAGCTACTTACAATAAGAATAAAGATGACAACCCTAATCTCCTGTGTTGCCTTTTGCTTTCTTTCAAGGATACCAGTTACTATCGTGTATTATACCCTTGCTTCTGCTGTTATAAACAAATATCAATCTAAGAAAGCAGGTATTGAATAGAAGAACAGATATATGATCTTACCAAATATACTATTAGATTTATTTTAAAATAACTTTGCACAATAAAAATCTAAGGTACTACTATCTTAGAAGTACAAATAGTGTTTTAAGGATTAATATGGGCACAACATTAAACTAGAACTGGGGGCCGACCTGGTGGCGCAGTGGTTAAGTTCACACACTCCGCTTTGGCAGCCCGTGGTTTGCGGGTTCGGATCCCGGGAGCAGATCTACGCACCACTCATCAAGCCATGCTGTAGCAGTGTCTCACACACAAAATAGAGGAAGATTGGCACAGATGTTAGCTCCAGGCCAATCTTCCTCAAGCAAAAAGAAGAAGATTAGGAATGGATGTTAGCTCAGGGCGAATCTTCCTCACCAAAAACAAAAAGAAAAGCAACACAGTTTAAACTAGACCTGTATTTATTCCTGGCAAATATCAGAAGTAAAGAAAGCACCTGAAAGGTTATAAATTGTTTTCCTGCATCTTAACCAGATCTGTCAGTCATTGATCATGACAACACGGTCATATGCTGTATAACAACGTTTCAGTCAATGATGGACTACATAGATGACGGTGGTCCCCTAAGTTAGTACCATGTAGCCTAGTGTGTACTAACCTATACTATCTAGGTTTGTGTAAGTACACTCTTTGATGTTCGCAGTGATGAATCACCCAATGACACATTTGCGCACAATAACAAAATCGCCTAACAACGCATCTCTCAGAACGTATCCCCGTCATTAAGCAACACGTGACTGTAAGAAAGGGATGTAAGATATGGATACATAAAAACAAATCCAGATAAATATGTGCCTCTCCCCTAGCAGAAAAAGAGATTTAGCTACTGTGAGCCTTCACCTGTTAGGACATTTCAGAATTGTGGCGACTATATTTTTTCAAACGATCTTTATGATTGTGGTTAAAGTTTGAGGGTGATAATTAGTCACAGACTTTAAATTCTCTCCATGTTCTAAACTTGAAATCAGTACAAATACGGATGCAAGAAATAAACACTTAATCTCACCTTTCACTTATGAAAGGCTCACTCTGCCTCGCAGATCCTCTTGTCTCCAGTGGCCATTGGGCTTCCCAGAGCCAGACGACAGATTTCCTCCTTTAAGGTCCAGTGAAGAACTGTCTTCCTTAGGATTGCTCTAGGAGGCAAATCCATTATTTACTTTTCTTCCTATCTTCAAATAAAAATTTTAGATGGTTGTCTAAGACAATAATCATCATCGTAATAAATATTTATTAGATAATTATTCTGCAATGCTGTATACGGGTTAACCAGCTATTCCCATTTATTTTGTTTCACAGTGGTACTGTGGTGGCAAAAAAAACTGAATTAACCAAAACACATCCCATCACTCAGCCGCACACATACAAACAAAACCAAAACCAAAACGTGTAACTTAATCTCACAAAAGTATTTTTTTCCCAAATCCTTTTGCATTGAGGGGCCCTGTTTTATCCACTGGGTTGACATTGGTTCTTACAAGACACAGATATCTTTTCCTTTGTTCCTAATGCTAGAGAACTGAAGCAACATGCAGATTCATGAGAGGAGAAGATCAAGTGTGAACCCAGTACACTGGAAAAACCCTTGAGAAGGAGGGAGGAGACTCAGGTTTCAGTCCTATCCTTGCCACTAGCTAGCCACTGACACTAAGTTACCTAGCTGCAAAGATAGATCTCTATCTCTCACTCCAGCTATGTTTCCCTACACGTAAAATGTTGATAATACCTTTCCAGAACACTTCATGAGATTATAATAAGGCTCAAATATAGTAGCAAGAGAAATAGAGCTTTGGAGACCTAGCTTAAGGTGCCAATTATGCCTTTTAATAGGCATAAACTATAAATCACTTAACCTAACTGAGCTCATTTTCATCTACAAATAAGGAGTTGAACTAAATCTCTGAGAAGCTCTTATATTGTAAAGCCTAATGCAAAATATGTAATTACACCCACACACATGCTTATTTCCATAGGCTTTAATTGTCTAATACTGAGAGATATACTTGGGTTTTTGATAAAATATGTTCACCTTATGATGTGGGTTAATATATGTTGCAATTGTACTTTAGAAATATGTAGATTAACATCAACGTAATACCTTATTGCTTAAAAAAATGCAAACCATTCAGAACTTCAACTACTGGTAGCTGTATGATATGGTGCATAGAACATGAAATACGGAATAAAGCCCAAATTTAATTACAGTGCCCGTATTCACTTCACCTTCTCAAGGGTTTCTCTTTATCCGTAAAATGGCCTCAAATGAGTACTTGTTATGGAGAGGATTTGATGAAGCCACATTTGTGACAACTTTCTGACATAAAAGCACTTGGCTATTTAAGGTAAGAGCTAGCTAACCGTATTCACTGTTTGACATGGATGGATGCCTGAAGCCCACCATCCTTTCCTCTCTCCCTTTCCTGTCCCATCACCCACTCCTGGAATGAAATCCAGAGGAGTCATGTGAGCACAGAGGACTAGGGAATTCAAGCTGGCTCTGGCTAAAACATCCTAGACTGAGATAAGCCAGAGTAAATATAAGCCATATCCTGGGGGATGAAATACGGAGAAGTAGTAAACATTGTCCTGAAATTGAGTCATCTGTGAGGGCTGCCCACTAAGGCTTTGTTTGTTCTTGCCCATTTTAATGTTGTTTTAAAACTCAAGAGGAACCATTTCTCTCCATCTGGTAGGTAATGTCTGCTGTAACATTTTAACAGTGGCCTTCTATAACTCCAAAGCAGAGGAAATTGTAATGATGAGATGAGAAAGACAAGGGCATTCACACAGGGAGGGGGGCCACTTCCTTTTCTGAGTCCAGGATTGGGTTTTGCACTGTACTCAACTCTGGTGAGAATTCAGTGTGTGCTAGAGGACTCTTCCCTCCTGCCGATAACAACATCTCCAGTGTTCGCTGTGTATTGTGTGAAAGGCTGACAGGCAGGATAACTGAGATCATCTCAGATGCTGTGACTGGCTCTTGTCTGTCCAGTTTATGGACCTTGAATTCTTGAGAAGAACATTGTCTTTCCTAGCAGTGAGAGACCTCCACGGCCAACTTGAGTAAGTGGCCACAAGTGAAGACAAGCCCCCTCTGCAGCAGTGCCCTCTTTTACCAGGAAACAACTGGGAAATTCAGCCAGAGCCATTGTGAGACTACAGAGAATGACTTGAGTTTGTTGAATGCCATGTCTTTGCATAGTGACAAGTTACTAAAGGGCCATTGATTAGCCTTTAGTGTTTGGAGAGCTTGAATTCCATTTTAGAATCTGTCCTGTTGTTCTAAGTTCAGTAAGAGGTGATCAAGAATTTGATATACCAACAACATCCCTAAGACACCTACCAGTCCATTTCCAGGAACTAGAGGACATATTAGAAGGCTGTCTGCATGGCTTTCTGTGAAGATTCTGGACTGGACTAGGTGGAATTGGAATAAAATATAACATGGGGAAGCAACTAAAAGTTAATAAAGGGCAGACAGTAACATATACTTTCTATGAATATCTTGATTTTTAATGTCTCTCTTTGAGAAGCACTTTAGAGGTAAGAGCCAGTCTTATTTAATGTCTTCCCTATAGACTCAGATCTCCTTGTGTGGAAAGATCATGTTCATTTTGTTGGCCTCTGTCCCAACACCTAGCACAATGCATGACATAGAGTTGACTCACATTAAACATTTGTTTAAGGAAAGAATGCTGCCTCCTTGTCTTGGATGGAAACATTTGTTTAGTGTAGTCAGTAAAGGTTATTCAAAAGGTCATAGAATTCAGTACGATTGCTTATGATTTTTGAGTTGGTTACTATTCATTCAGGGCCAGAACAGAGTCTACTTGTATTCAGGGCTTTCAAGTGTCTAGAATTTTAGAATGCTTTGAATAAGTACACCAGAAGACCAACTTCTGGTAGTGGCATTGAGATGTGGATTAATGAACACTTTTTTTGGCAATATTTTGTTGTTTCATGGTCTGTAATTTAACAGTTTCCTTATTTGACCTACAATGTCTTTAAATCTTGTTTTGGGGGCTATAAATGCAATAAAAAGTCCTAATTTGTTTTAATTTGCTAAATCTTGCTAAATTGGAGCATTCATTCATAAGTTATTGGACTCTTTTTCTCCCCAGCTTTATTGAAGTGATTGACAAATAAAAATTGTATATCTTTAGGATGTCCAACATGATATATTATGAAATGATTACCACACTCAATCTCATTAACATATCCATCACATCACACAGCTACCTTTGTGTGTGTGGGTATGGGTATGTGTGTATGGCGGGAACACTTAACATCTACTCTCTTAGCAAATTTCATATATAAAATATATTATTGTTAACTATAGTAACCATGATATACATTAGGCCTCTAGAACTTATTCATCTTATAACTGAAATTTTATACCCTTTGGCCAACTTCTCCCCATTTCCCCCACCCCCTAGACCCTGGTAACCACATTCTACTCTCTGTTTCTATGAGTTTGACTTTTTTAGATTCTGCATATAAGTGAGATCACGCTCATTAAGTACCATATGTGTGCTGGGTAGTGGAGATGTGATAATAAATAAGGCACAGTCTCCACTCTAAGGAAGTCACAGTTTAGAAAATAATCAAACAGCAACAATAACAAATAACACTTGAATATTGCTCATGATGTGCCAGGCACATTTGAAAGAAATTTACATAGATGTCTTATTTAGTGTTCATAAAATCCTATGACATGGGAAGTATTATTATGATCTTTTTACAGATACACCCACAGATTTATACTGTATGAATATTATATGCATTAATAGGCCAGTAAACATGCACAATATAATGGGATACACTCTGTAACAGATATTTGTGAGCTCAGTCAAGACTTGTTTTACTATGTAAAACTTTGCCTTTGTCATGAAGTATGACCCAGAGTTTGCCAAGTGGAGAACTAGAGTGGAAAAGATGGTGTTTCTGGAAAAGAAAACAAACACAAAAATATTGAGGCTTGCTTCTGCATCGGCATCAGTACCATCATCATCGTCATCATCATACTAACATTTATTAAGCAATCACTACATTCCACGTCAATCTCTAAATTCTTAAGGAGGATCAACTCTTTTATTCTCCACAGCAGACAAAGATGAAGATACCGTATTTATCTATCGCTATTTTACAGAAGAAATGAAGACAGAATGAGGACCCTAAGTCATACAGTTAGTAAGTGGCAAAGCAGAATTTAAATCAGGATGTCTCTCCCTAGGGAGCCCACACTCTTAACCATTAAATATACTGACTTTCATGAAGAAGATGATATATCTGGGAAATGGTAAATAATTAGGTATGGTTGTTATATTAAGGTAATCATAGGAAATAAAGGATACAAAAGTCTTAGACCATACTATCTATGTGATGCCAATATATTTAGGTTTGTGGAAATATTAAGTCATTGATGATTGCATGAAATGCCATTTGTTTTCAAAAGATCACTCTATGAGAATTGACTCAGGTAGTGAAGATATTTGAGGAAGAGAAATAGACTCGTAGAAAAAGTAAAATAGCTAAGGCACGGAGGATGAGAGTTTGAACCAAGGCAACGGTTATGGGAACAGAAAAAGGAGAAGAAATTCAAGACAATAAATTAGAGATACATTCAGCAGATGTGATAATCAGTTTTATGTCAGGGATAGGAAAAAGAGAAAGTTTCTACCTTGGACAAATTGTGGAAGCAGGGGCCATTAGCAAAGACAAGGAACGCAAGGGGAAGAACAGGTTTTAATGGAGCATAATAATTTGTTTTGGAACATTTGTGGGAATAGCAAAAGTATTGAATTTCCTGAGCTTCATTTATTTGGAAAATAACTTCAAATTTCTAACTTTAAATTCACTCTTTCTGTCACTGTGAAATCATTTTGTCATGCTATTTTTCTATTAAATATGACCTAACTTTAGTTTCCAATGTAACTGTGTTTACATTGAAGTAAATCTATTGGTACTAGTCTTCCCATTCTGAAAAATAATTTACATACAGACCTCTACTTGGCTTGGAAACATTATCTTTTTGTGAGAGGGATAGTTTCATTTTCCCTACAAAAGGAATCAATGGTCTGCAAAACATCTATACCTAGGTGAACATTGGACTTATACATTTTGTGCTGGAAACAAATATTCCAATGAGATAAGCATATCCCTCATCAACAAATCCATTTTCCTTCAAAAGAGTATTGCAGTGTTTAATTTCCTGTGTATAAACAGCTTATCACAGACATTATATGCCTCTTCTAGCAAAGTCATTTTTAAATTTATGGCTTATAATATAACTGAAATATTCTTTTAAGGAAGAAAATCCTATCCAATGGGTTCCGTTGCTTTAATTTTCTTAGTTGAGGTGTATCTTTCCTTATCTGTCAGATCCTCTTGTGGTCTGCATCTGTTTAATTTGCAGAGGTGCCATATTGAATGACTCACTGTAAAGTTGTCTCTTTTCTCTGTCCATGTTGTGTTAATAGCAATCACATCATCCGTTTATTCTATTTTCTTTATCTTGGTAAATCTAAAATGGACTTGTACTTACCGTTTAAAATTATTGTGTATTTTCCTTCTTCATAATTTCTCCCCTCAAATGGTACAGAAGCTCCAAGAAAGGAGTGGTTTTATTTATCGTATGTATGTCTTCACTGCCAGCACAGAGATCAACTCCTAGCACATAGCAAGCCTTCACAATTCCCCGGTGAATGACGAAAAGAATGATGGATGTCAGTCAGTCCTCTTCCAAGTTTTTGTTTACTACTTACTATTTTAAAAATAATTTTGGACTCAGGAAAAAGTTCAAATATAGTAAAGTGTCTCACGTGCCCTTCACCCTGATTCTCCAAATGTTATGACTTAAACAACCAGAGTACAAATATCAAAATCAGGAAACTTACAATGACACAATTCAATAAGTGATCTACAAACCTACACAGACTTATCAATGGCCCTATGAATGTCCTATTTCTCAGTCAGGGTTCCATGTAAGATCGCAGATTGTATTTAGTTTGTCATGTCCGTTTGGTCTCTTCCAGTCTGGGGCAGTCCTCAGACATTGTTTGCATTGATGACCTTGGCACCTTTGAAGAGTACTAGCTAGTTATTTTGTACAAAGTCTATCCATTTGGGTTTGTCTGATGTTGTCTCACATTTAAGTTCAGATAATACATTTGGGGCTAGATTGCCATAGGAGTGATGTTATACATTTCTTAGTGTGTAATATCAGGGGGTACGTGATGTTGAAATTTCTTATTTATGATGTTAACTTGGATCACTTATTTAAGATAGGTAGTGTACATCAGCCTGTAGAGTTACAATTTTTCCCTTTGTAGTCAACAAGTATATTGGAGAGGGTACTTTGAAATTATACAAATTACTTTTTCTCATCATATGTTTGCTCACTAATTTCGGCATTCATTGATGAAACTTACCTACAATAAACATTATTCTTATGTCTGCCAAATGATAGTTTCCACTAGTCCTAGATTTATTAGCATAGGGCTATCCCTTTACCTCATTTATTTATTTAATTATTTATATCAGTATAGACTCATTAATATTTATTTTATTCAATGGATTTTAATTCATTACTATACTTTTTTATTTTGCTCAAATTGTTTCAGATTTGACCACTGGCTCCTGTGTTATCTCAACATGGCCCCGTCATTTTTTAAGCACTTTCCTACTGGTGCTTACAGTATCTGGTGTGCACCAGATATTGAGACTCATGGGTACTTTCCCTGACTCAACCCTGGAAATTGCCCTTTTTCCAAGGAGTTCTCCCTTCTTTCATGTAACAGTGATATTTAGAGACCAAAACTCTAAGTGTGCTCATTGCTCCTGGGATGCTATTTTTTCTACACCCTCTCAGGGGTCATAGGTAGGAAATATAGGTACTATCCACACAGAAATACACACATTTATACTATTTATATACATACTTTTACTATGTCTATACCTGTAGCTATACCTACGTCATTCTCATATTCTGATTCTAGTCCAACACTAAAAGGTTCATTCTAGTCTTCCTCATTTCCTTATCTGTAAATCCTTCCTCAGATAGTAAGTTATACACAGTGTATTAATGTTTTTGTTCAAAACCGTTCAAACTTGTACAGAATTGTTAAGTATATTTCTGTGAAAAACAAATTTACCAACTGCTGTACAATATTTGTGTACAGTTATTTTGCATTTCTGTCAAAATCCTGTTTCTAGAATTAAGTTCATTTATTCCATAACCTCAATGAGGTTTTGCTAGGCATGCAAATACATGCATTTGCAATATATTAGGATTATTTGTTTCCATTTGTATTTAATTTTATTCTCCACTCCCATCCTAGCTGGTTTTAACAAATTTATTTGGGAAGTATGTGAAATTTTACCACGGCTTGAAAAGTAAAAATATACAAAAATGTATAATCAGAGAAGCATCACTCCTCTTATATCTTGTAACCTGTTTCCATTCCCCAGTTCTTTCCACCCCATTCCAACCTATGCCCTGTAGGTAACATACCTGTTTAGTTTGTGGGTTTTCCTACTTGTATTTGTTTTTTTTTTTTTTGCACACATGTATATCATCATATGAGCACTTCTTTCTGACATAAAAGGAAATATAGATACTATTTTTGCACTTGGATTTTTTCATTTAACAGTATATGCTAAAAATCACACATGTAAGTTAATAGGGATTTTTCTCCATTTTTATAGTTGCATAGTACTCCATTGTGTAAATATATCATAGTTTAATTGATACATTTACCGCTTTTCTATGTAGGATATTTAGGCTGTTTCCAATGTTTTGCAATTACAAACAATTGTACGATGAATGATTGCACACTGTTGGAGGAGGTCATCAGGAGGATGTGACCACAGGTTGACCCATGAGCTGGACCAGGTCAGAGGCTCCTCACCTCCTCCCCTCTCCTTGGAGTGTACTGTACGCCCACCATTCCCACACTAGGAGCTGTTTCAAGGACACAGCCTTGAGAGAGTAAGGTGTTGTTGAGACCATCTGGACAGTACACGTGACTGAACCCAGTTAACTCCTCTATATAAACTTGAAAGATTCTGCTGGGCAAGTGCAGAGATCTGCTTGTCTTGCAGCCACCCACAACAAGCTTCGTAGTAAGTTCCCTTGCTTATTACACCTGCCACCTCTCAGTCTGGAGTGGTCTGCCTCTTTTTTCCATCTCTCTTTGCCCTCTGTGTACAGGGGCCAGTTTGAAAACCAACATACACATGTATGTTTTATCACTGGTGCACTCCTGAATGTGATATTGCTGGGTCAAATAGCAAGTGTGTATGTAGTTTCCAAATTTCCCACCAAAAGGGTTGTAACAGGTTGTATCCCCACCAGCAATGTGCAAGAATTTCTGTTTCCCCATAGCATCCCAACAGAATATGTTGTCACTTTTTAATTTTTGCCAATCTGACATGGAAGAAATGGTGTCTCGATAATTTTCTGATTTGCATTTCCATAACCGTGGGGTTGAGAGTCTTTTCATATGCTTCAGGACCATTTTCTTTTCTTTTTTTTTTGTGAATTGTCTATTCATGACTTTTCCTATTTTTCTATCATGCTTTTGTCCTTTGAACCTCAATTTTTATGAAATATTTTGCAAGAATTTTCTCTCTTTGTCAGTTGCCTTTTGACTTAAAGTGTTTTTTTCCATGCAATTAAACAAATTATATATTCATATTCATCAAATTTTTATTGCCTCTGGATTTCAAATCAGGTTTAGAAAGACTTTCTTTATTCATATACTTTTTTCTAGAGCTTTTATGATTTCAGTTTCTAATATTTAGATCTCAGACACATTTTGAATTTATTCATATATATATATATCAAGGTGACATTTCAGAACCTAGGAAAAAATATTCAACTTTAAAATATTTTAGTGATGCCCAGACAATTGGGTAACCTTTTGTAAAAGGATAAAATTAGATCCATACCTCATTTAATCGAAACTAAGCTGTTTTTCTATTCATGGGCCAGTAGCACACTGTTTTAATTACAGAGTCTGTGTAATGTTTCTTAGTATCTAGTTTGTCTGTTTTAACATCTTTCTTTTAGTTTTCTTTTTCAGTGTTTACCTGCTATTCTTATCGATTTGTTTATCTATAGGAACTTTTGAACCAACTAATCTAATTGCACATAAAGTTTTCTTTGTATTTTTTTTTTAAAAATTATAGTAAGCTTATAAATCAACGTAGGGAGAAATGACATCTTTTTAATGGAAATCATTCTAACCCTAACCAAGAACAAGGGCTGTTTTACTATTTGTTAAAGTCTACTTTTGTATCTTTCAGGAATACTTTCAAGTTTTTCACATTTAGGTTTTCTTTGTAATTTACCTACATGGAACTAATCAATATTTCCTTTGTGGCCAATTATATGATCATTTTCTGTGAGTGTTGCGTGAGGACACAAGAACAGGTATTATTCTCTATTATTATTTGACATATCCGTAAGATCTATCCAGCTTATATTGTTTGGCTACTTTCTTCTTTATCTGATATCAAGGTCACTACCAATGCTGTCTTATTTTTTCCACTCACCTGCCCATCCCTTTAGTACTAGCCTTTCTAACTCACTTTGTTTTAGATTTATCTGATGCATTGAAGGCATAGTTGGACGCTCCTTTGTAAGTCAAATGGAAAAATATGTCTTTCAATGAGTATATTAAGCCCTATCACATTTATTTCTATGACTGATAGGTTTCATCTCAACTCTGTCATAATATTTTATAATTATGTGTATTGTGTTCCATTTGCTATGTTTCTTTAGGTGTATATTCTTTGCTCTTTAATTCAGAAACACTTTTTTGAGATATTTAGAGAGTTTTGTGTTTTTATTCTAATGCTAACTTTTATATATATACCTTTATTTTAAATGATCTTAGTTCCTTGCTATCTTATTTAATGTTATATTAGCTACTTTGTCAATTTTTAATGCAATCATTTAACATCTATTTGTTGACTAATCAATGAGTTTATTCTACTTTCCTCTTTTTCTCTCCCTCTCCTTTTATTTTTTATTTGTGTTATTTCTACTTTATCACAACATATCATATTTTTTACATATAATACATTATAGGAACCAACTTCTCCAAAGAAACTGCCAAGGGTACTCAACTAGAAGGTACATTTAGTATCTCTGAAATTTCTTACTTTAACTTTTAAAGCTGTTTTTCTCTAATCTGAAATACAATATTTTCTGTAATACTCCTTTATATGTATATGCCATACCAGAGTGATAGTTCTGCATGAACAGAGGTCGTATCTTTTGTATCATCAGACCACCTTTAATTGTTTAATGCAATCAGTATTAGCAGTAACTTTTCCGAAGACTGTAAGAATGTTTTGACACAGTTTTACTCAAAGTGAGCATTATTTTTCCCATATTCTTTTTTACTTTCATTTGCAATTCTTGTGGTTGCCTCTTAACTTACCAAAAGTATTTTGTGAATTCCAGTTTCAAGGTTTCACTAAATAGACATATTTTATTTACTGATTCCAAAACCAAATCCTAATTTCTTTAGTTGCTTATAAAAATGGTGCATTGAATAGAAGCTTTTGAGTTGATAATCTGGTTCCAAAATTTGTAAGCTTTACAGACCTTAGAGGAAAGTAATTTCTAGGTTTTTTTTTTTTTTTTAACTATAAAGACTGCAATGAGAACACTTGTGAAAGTTTTTTAATTTTAAATTTTTATGTCCATACATTTTTTTTTTTTTTTTGATATTTCAGTCCAGAGATACCAAACTCGTTTCAGCTGTCAAGATAAATTTTATCTCCCAGGTCTCAAGTTCTTCATTTACAAAGCAGATATAATGATAATACCTGGACCTTTTCACTCCCGATGATATTGCAGCATTGAAAGTTAACTCGAAGAGTGTTTGTAAATTATTGAATACCTGCTCCATTTTCCTCACCATATTCTTGTGAGGATTACATTTGATAATGTGAAAATGCTTTGAAAATGGCAGGGTTCTATGCAAATGTGATTGTCTCTGATTTGTAGGTCAATTTAGCTAGATGAAAAAGCCTGTATGGTGCCAGAATTGCCAATTTAATACCATAAATTTAATTTGAAATTGTAAATTTAGTTTATAATTTAATTCCAGAAAATAGGTAATGTGGTTTTTTGAAACCTGGCCTATTTATTGATAGCTGGAGTGTATGTCCTGTAGAACATGCACACGCACACAGGACAGGAGAAGAATGTTAAACAAAGTAAGCTCAAAGCAAAAATAAATTTAAGCTGCAATTTAATTTACCAGCCTTTTATCCTAAATCTGAAATTTAGCTGGTACACAAAAGGATGATTATGATGATTGTTTAAATGTTGAAATTTTTTCATAGCAATCAGAAATAGCTACTGTACTGAGCTTCTGAAAGCCCTACCACACTGGCCTGACTCTACCTCCTTAGAACTTCCCATGACCCAGCTCCTCAGGGTTAATCCTTGGACCAGCAGGGGCCTCCTGGGCCCTTTTCCAGTGCTGAGGTGGCTACTGTTCTTGTTGACTGGTACCTTAACTTCCACCATTTCCTAACTTTATTTGAGGCAAAAGGTGAATGGATGAGTCAGATTTGGGTTGGTCCTCATCTTGGTTAATTGGACCTTTCTTTCCTCTCCAGCCTCGGTATCTCTCGTGCACCAAGATCTACCCTCAGAGGCTAGTGGTAGCAATTGCCTTGACTCCGGGCCTCTCGCAGGTCCTCTAGTTTGAGAAGGCTTTCCTGTCTCCTCCTTCACCCGCTTACCTCTCCGTCCTTCATGCAGCTGAGACATTGCTCCTCCCGGAAGTCCGCACATCTGCCAACACTCTGGCATATCTGGACGGCCCTCCTGTGTGCTTTCATAGCACCGTGCACTTTCTGCATCCACATTGCCGTCACCCTACACTGCCATTGCCCAATTCCTTTATTTCTTTCCTTCTAGATTCATGTTCCCTAGGCGGCAGCTTTGTTGTCGTGCTTAGCATATGGTGTCACAAGGAAAAGAATAAATATAGTTAATAGGTGGAGGCAAAACATGTTTCAGGCCCTCTAATAGGTTCTTTATAAATTTCATGTTTTAAAATCATTCTTTTGAAGACAAGATAAAAATTCAGAGAGATGGACTAATCTTGAGTGCATACTACCTGGTGTTGACCTGGAGACTCTCTGACTCCAATATTCTTATCCTTTCAGCAACATCACACTGCCTTTCTAGTGAGTTGCAAGCAAATCCTTTCCTATTTAGCTTCCAAAGGCCCTGAACTTTTTTGTGTGTCTCATTAATACCCAACTTCATTTCCTCCACTGAAATCTGAAAAAACTCTCTAACCATTTCTAAAGTAGTTTATCCTATATGGAATTCTTGAAACACAAATGACATACTAGATTCAGCAATCACAATCAAAATTGGCTTAAAGGTTAAAATTCCCTTAGTCAATAGTTAAAATTCTGAGACTCTTACTCTTGAAAGCATTGTGCTTCTATATTCATTTATTTCTTCTCTTCTCTGCATCTATGGAATAATCTACTTTAAAGGTATAGCTCTTTTAAAGCATTTTATAATTTCCATTGCTCACACAGAAAAGTTACATAATACAGTGGAATGCTGTCTCTTTTCTCTTCGATTTAATAGAATACTGTCTTCATAATTTGTCTCATTAGCTTGTTTTAATCAACCAGAAATCTGTGGAGAAAAATAGTGACTCAGTAACATAGGGTGGCTTGTGGTCTCTTTGATTATATTTTTATTTCTCCTGCTTTTTCTAAAGAAAGAGCATTTTGTGAACACAATACAGAAAGTCTTATACACATTAGTCAAGTAGGTATGCAGGTTGGGGGACAAGAAGATTGATTGCAAGAGCCGTGCAGTACATGTCAAATTTGGGTAAGTCATTTACTCTTGCGGAGAATTCATTTTCCTCTTTGATAAGAAATATATGAATAATAAATATATAAATATAAATATAATAAATACATAAATATAAAATACATAAAAATTTTATATAAAAATAAAAATATAAAATAATTAAAATTTGAATATAAAACTCAAGAAGGAAAATATTTATAAAATGCACAACAGTTTTAAATGATTACTCAAACTTAAACTTAATAAAGCCAGGGTTTGAGAAATAAGGTATTGCCTCACTAATGTTAAACACAGTATGTAATGTGTTAGACTTTAGTAAACAGGAGCACAATGAGTTAAGAAATCAATGTCCCTCCAGCAGAAGATAATATGAGTGCCATGTGATCCAGGACAGGTCTGTGTAATCACTGTTCTGTGTCCAGCTCCAAGAACAGTGCCTGGAACATGGTAGGTGAGAGGTAAATATTTGGTGAATGCCACTTTTGCTGTTGTTGTTAAATACAGTATTTTTTTAGAGTAATTTTAGTTTCACAGCAGAAGGTGTAGAGATTTCCCATATACTCCCCCCACCCCATGCGCAGCCTCCCCACTAACAATACCCCCACCAGAGTAATACATTTTTTACATTGATGAACCTATATTGACACATCATAATCACCAAAGTCCATAGTTTACATTAGAGTTAACTCTTGGTGTTGTATGGTCTATGAGTTTGGACAAATGTATGATCACGTGCACCCAATGTTATGTTATCATACAGAATAGTTTCACTGCCTTAAAACTCGTCTGTGCTCTGTCTGACCTTCCCTTTCCCTTAGTCCCTGGCAACCACTGATCTGTTTACTGTTTCCATAGTTTTGCCTTTTCCAGAATGTCATATACTTGAAACCATACAGTATGGAGCCTTTTCAGATTGGCTTCTTTTACTTAGTAATATGCATTTAAGTTTCCTCCATGTCTTTTCATAGTTTGATAGCTGGTTTCTTTTTAACACTGAATAATATCCCATTATCTTGATGTATTACATGTATTTATCCATTCACCTACTGAAGGACATCTTGGTTGCTTCCAAGTTTGACACGATAAATAAAAAGATCTAGGTGCAGGTTTTTGTGTGGACATAAGTTTTCAATTCTTTTGGGTATATACTATGGAGCACAACTTCAGGATCATATGATGAGTATGTTTAGTTTTGTAAGAAACTGTCAAACTGTCTTCAAAAGCATCTGAAGCACTTTGCATTACCACCAGCAATGAATGACAGTTCCTGTTGCTCCCTATCCTCACCAGCATTTGGTGTTGTCAGTGTTCTGGATTTTGGCCATTCTAATAGGTGTGTAGTGGTATCTCATTGTTTTATTTTGCATTTCCCTGCTCATATATGATGTGGAGCATATTTGCATATGTTTATTTGCCATCTGTGTATCTTCTTTGTTGTGGTGTTTATTAAAGTCTTTGGCCCATCTTTTCATCAGGTTGTTCATTTTCTTACTGTTGAGTTGTAAGAGTTCTTTGTATATTTCAGATATCTGTTCTTTAGCCCATGTGTCTTTTGCAAATATTTTCTACTGGTCTGCGGCTTATCTTTTCATTCACTTGACAGTACCTTTCAAGGAGCAGAAATATATAATTTTAATGAAGTTCACCTTTCATTCTTCTTTCATGGATCATGCCTTTAGTGTCATATCTAAAAAGTCATCACCAAACCCAAGGTCATCTAGGTTTTCTCCCATGTTATCTTCTAAAAATTTTGTCATTTTCCATTTAGGTCTCTGATCCATTTTGAGTTAGTTTTTGTGAAAGGTGTATTGTCCATGTCTAGATTCATTTTTTGGTATGTGGATGTTCAGTTCCAGCACCATTTGTTGAAAAGACTATCCTTGCCCCATTGTATTAACTTCGCTACCTTGTCAAATATCAGTCGACTATCTTTATGTGAGTCAATTTTGGGGCTCTCTATTGTTTTCCATTGATCTATTTGTCTATTCTTTCTCCCAATATTCCACTGTCTTGATGACTGTAGCTTTATAGTAAGTCTTGAAGTTGGGTAGTGTCAGTCCTCCAACTTTGTTCTTCTTTAAGATTGTGTTGGCTATTCTTGGTCTTTTGTCTCTTCATATAAATTTTAGAATCAATTCATCAATATCTGCAAAATAACTCCTGGGATTTTGATTGGAATTGTTGAATCTATAGATGAGTTGGGAACAACTGAGATTTTGACAATTTTAAGTCTTCCTATGCACGATCATGGAATATCTCTCCATTTATTTAGTTCTTCTTTGATTTCGTTCATCAAAGTTCTGTAATTTTCCTCATATAGATCTTGTACATATTTTGTTAGATTTATACCTAAGCATTCTATTTTGAGGGACACTAAAGTAAATGGTATTGTGTTTTTAATTTGAGTTTCCCCTTGCTCATTGATGGTATATAGGAAAGTGATTTAATTTTGTATATTAACCTTATATCCTGCAACTCTGCTATAATCACTTATTAGTTCTGGAAATTTTGTTGACTCCTTCAGATTTCTTACATAGACAATCATGACACATGCAAACAAAAGCAATTTTATGTTTTCCTTCCCACTCAGTATACCATTTATTTCCTTTTCTTGCTTTATTACATTAGCTAGGACTTCCAAGATGATGTTGAAAAGAAGTGGTGAGAAAGCCCGTCTTGGCTTTGTTCCTGATTTTAGCAGGAAAGCTCCTAATTTCTCACCATTAAGCTTGATTTAACTGTAGGTTTTTTATAGATGTTCTTTATCAAGTTGAGGATGTTCCCCTCTATTCCTAGTTTACTGAGATTGAATGTGTTTTTATATTCACCAATGTGTCAATGCTGCAATATAATGATCATCAAAAGACAAAATTTGTCAAGTAATAACTCCTAATATTTTCTAACTATTTATAATTCATAATCATGCTTATATTCATTATTTGATTTCATCTTGGAAATATCATTTGAGATACATGGAATAGATAGTATTATTTCAAATTTAATCAAGAAAGAAACTGATGGCCAGAGATGAAATATATTTTCATGATTCACAAAGGTTGAAAGAGACCAATTATGAATTCCAAGTGAAGTCTTTGTATTACAATCTGTATGCATTCTTCTTTCCTTCCTCTCTTTCTTTCTTCCTTCTTTCCTCCCTTCTTTTCTTATTCTCTCTCTAGTTTTCTTTCTCTCCCATCTTGCAACAATTGAGTGAGTGCTATTTAAAAACCATATTTTGTTTCTGAAGATTAAAAAAAAAAACACTAATTAATTGTCTCTGTCTTCAAGGACTTGTGGTCTTCTGATTGATACAGATAGATAAAATAATAATAATATAGGTTTATAAAACTTCCAGTTAAAGATGGCGTATTGAATATACTTTTATTTCTTCTCTACACACAATAAATTACAATGTTATTAAAGGGATAATAATATGTGGACAGTCATAACTGAAAAGAAAACAAGGAAGGATCACTTAGCACCCAAGATAGTCCTTTTTTTTTAAAGACAGGAAGGAAAATTAATTATTCCTATATCAGAGTAGAGGAATCCTCAGAATGCTCATAGAGAGGGATCTAGAAATGCTCACATGGAGAGATCCAGAAAATAGAGAAGTAGGTTGCTCAGTCAAACTCTGCAAGGTTAAGATTAGAGACCAAATATCATGCAGTAAAGGGAAAGATATAAGGTTGAATAAACAGGTAAAATAAAAATTTTGTATCTGGCACAGTCCTCTTTTGTGTAATGCTCCTGTTTTAAAGACAAAGACACTAAAATAAACATAAGTGCTGTTTTAGATACAGTAGGTAAGCTAACTCTGTTCTCTTTCTCAACTTCCTTCTTCCTTTCTGCCTCCATATGAAGGCTTGAAACACTGGGTATTCACCCTGCTAGCCTCTCAAACAGCATGGGTGGCCCATGAAGCAAATCAGACCAATGCATTTTAGCCAACATGACCGAAGTGGAAGTCTGTGGGAGTCTTCTAAAAAGGCGTGGTGCGCAAAGCTGCAGCTGCGTGTTGACACCATGAGGCAAAGGCCACAACAATGAAGGAGATACAGCCCTCGACATTGCTAAGCTGTTAAACCAATGACAGCAACTGCCTCCTTCCAGATTTTCTGTTACGTAAAAGAAGTGACTTCCTTTTGTTTAAGCCACTGATAGTTGTGTTTTCTGTTTCTTGCAGGCAAAACCTGTGTACCAATGACATGTGCATCGAGTCAATGGAGACTGAAAGGAAAAGAAAAAATATATAATTAATAGAGAAATGGGTTGATGGAGCAAGATGCTGTGGTGTTGGAATCTCAGAATACAGGTGAAAAGAGACACATTTTCTACCGAGAAAGGAAGAACACTCTGAGTGTGAGTACAGGTTCATGTAAGAGGATGACAAGAGAGGAGAGGCAGACTATTGATAAATCTCTCACCTGAAAACTTCAGTTTTCTCCAGGAGGTAGGATGTAAGGTCATTTGCTATATGTGTGCATCCATGTGTGTGTTTTCACAGGGACTTGTTTCCTGAGGGGTTTGTGGGGTCCAAGGAATAGTAAAGTTTGAAGAGTGAGTTTAATCAAATGAGAATGGGAATTGACTAGAATAATACAGACACAATATTGGGGACTCAGCTGTAGTTTGAAAACATGACCCGATGGCAGGGTTTCTCCACCTCTTTTCTCCCCCTAAGTAGGATTTTTAGACATTTTTTTCTCCTTGCCTTCCCCATAAAATTCGAATATTATGATACACTCTTCATGTACTACATGCCTTTTGAAGGGTAGAAAATCATTATAATATCTAACCTTTTTTCATCCTCTCCCCCGCTCAAGAACCAGTTTTCATTGGTGTGAGTAATGATGTAGAGGTTGAGCTCTGAAGGACAGGTGAGACTAGATCAGATCAGAAAAGGTGAGAGAGAATTAAAGGATCGCATCTTTGCTATGCGACAGCACAGAGTGGTGAAAAGAGCGGGACTTGGGAATGACACGGGCAGACATGCTTCCTTATCCTAATTGTGTGATTGACGTCCTGTGTGAATTTGGGTGCTTTGCTTCACCGCTATAATCCTCAGTTGTGATAACATATAAAGTGCGTAGCACATAGTTGTTAAAAAATAATAGATGGCATCATTTATGCTGTTGTTATCATTTCTCTATACTGAGGTAGTAATTGAAAAAATAACGGAGTTAATAGGTTGAGATAAAAATAAAGTCAAAAAGTGAAACACAATGATGAGGTAAAGAAAAAAAGTAGTGAAAGTAATAGAGATAGAATAACAACTGGTTGTGTTATGAGTGAGATGCTGCAGTTGAAGGTATCACACATCAAGCATTTTGGGTTAATTACAATGTCTAGGCTCATCCCTAGGCATAGTTTGCCAGAGTGGATGTGCAGCGCCTTGGAGAAGCAATTAAGAGATGTTACTATGAAGGCATAAAGTAGAATGTCAACATGAATATTGAAATCATCCAAGCCCAGGGACAAAGGCTCAGCACAGACAGTGGAATAAACCAGATTTGTAGATGATATTGACAAAATGATAGACAGGAGTTTAGCAGGATGGCAGAAGATTCAAAAAAATCAATGTTTTACATAAGAGTGGAAGTATAGTGAACAGGAAGTGGTAACAATGGCCTGGAGAAGACTGATGTTCCCTCCACTTAATGGTGTTATGGTGTGTAGGGAGGGGGAAAATCAGTGGCTAAGAGCAAGTATTACAACTCAAATACACCCACATACTACGTATTCAACATCAAACACCTTAATAAGGTCTTTTGAGTCTCAAATTCAATAATTGGGGTAACAATGTCAAAAGAAGGGGATCATGGTTCTGATAAAAGGGGATACATCTACGAAATGCTGAGCAGAGGACTAGACACCAGTAATCCCTCAGTTAGTGGGAGCTATTTCCATTATTGTCCTCCACAGGGAAAGATGGGAATGCATGCGTTCCTGGGGAAAGGTGATTTTCAGTGAAAATAAGGTGTAGGAAAGAATCTACATTGCTTCAGTCATATCTGCTGGAAGGAAATTTGGGAACTATTATTGCAGCATCCTGCAGCAATCACCTATGGTTTGAAACACTGGCTTATAAGCAGGAGAAAATAAATGAAATTACCTCGCAACTGTGAAGTCTTAGAACAGATTCCCAATGGAACTTCACAGTAATCACAACTGCATTTTCTTCGTTTAGACGTTTCATCAATAACTTCTACTGCTGTGCCTCCCGGTAGACTTTCACAAATGAGAAGATAACTTTGTAGCCAGCCATAGAATGAAGCAGTGGAGCAGCAATCAATGACTCTTACAGGTTTTGTGAATGACACAGCTAATTTCATAATTGCTAACCTGTTGCACTTTTCCCAATTATTTGTAAAGAAAAGACCACTGTGAAAAAACTCTACCGTTAATATAATAATGATGGCAAGGAGATATCATGATAGAGAGAGAAGATGGCTTTTAGTTAGACTTGATAATCATTAAATGAATTAAAAGTTGTCATGATATTGAATATGTGCTTCAATTTGTCATTGTTAACAAATTCAAGCCTTGATTTTAAATCCAAGCTGGTGTGCAGCAAAAGACTATGGGAAATATTTATGTGATTTCATGTGCTGTATGAAATTTTGTTACAGGACTTGAAGTTTTATTGGTCTGTTAAGCCAGGAATTTGTTTTCATACCTGTGATGGGTTGTGATTTATAACAGGAAATGTGTATTTGGTCTTCCTCTCCACTCCTAGCACAGAGTTCCTAAACCCTTGGAATTTCCTAAGTGACAAGAATGATCAAAGTGTCTTGTTACTCATAATAAACCCCTTTCAACACACACCTGAGTTTATGTTAATAAAGTGACTTTTGGAAAGCACCTAAGGATGGGGGCTGGTTGTCAGGGGAACCAGCCCTGTGATTAGTGGGTTGGAACTTTCAATCCCATCCCCCTGTCCTCCAGGAAGGAGAGAGGAGATAGTTGAATCAATCGCCACTGGCTAATGATTTAATCAATCATGCGCATGTAACAAAGCCTCCTTAAAAATCCAAAAGGAGGGGGTTCCGAGAGCTTCTAAGTTGGTGAACACATGAAGATGCAGGGAGAGTGGCATGCTCAGAAGGGACATGTACCTTCCCATATACCTTGCCCTATGCATCTATCTCTTCCTTCTGGCTGTTCCTGAATTACATCCTCTGTAATAAACCAGTAGTCTAGTAAGTAAATTGTTTTCCTGTGTTCTACGAGCTACTCTAGCAAATTAATTGAACCCAAGGTGGGAGTCATTAGAACCTCTGACCTATGGCTGGTGGGTTAGAAGCACAGGTGACAACCTGGATCAGCATCTGTAGTGTGGTGGGGGTGGGGACAGAGGGCAGTCTTGTAGGACTGAGCCCTTAACCTGTGGGATCTGATGCTGCCTCCAGGTAGATAGCATCAGAATTGAGTGGAATTGTAGGACACCCAGCTGGTGTCAGAGAATTGCCTGGTGGTGTGGGGAAAAAACTCACACGTTGGAGTTGGTATTAGAATTATAGTATCCAAACTTGAGATACATCATTTTCTATTATATGAATATTAAAATGACACATTGTACATTCTACATCCTGTAAATATGAGTTTTATTTTACCTTGGAGCCAAATAATCACTTTTTAGAAGAAAATAAAATTTGTACATTTTAGTTTAGATGCAGTTGATCAATTTTACTACTACATGTTGACACTAAAATTTTTCAAAGCAATCTGGTCTCTGAGAAGCACAGAATCACAGAAAGTCATAGACTTGAATTAAACAGCAGTTAGACACTTTGGGGCTTTTGTGTTGTTTAAGAAATATAAAGGGAGAAAGATGATAAATCACCACTTTGACAGATAAGAATGCCAAAGTAAGTCAGCCATTTTAGAACACTCTTACTACTTTAGTACACAGAAACTACAGAAGAGTGCTTCAAAATACAAGCGAAATGTGAAGTTTTATTATCTGAGAATATGATTTTTAAAAATTATATTTAATGCCTTAGAGCAGACCTTAGTAAAGGCAAATGGGTATCATGCTAGCAAGATGTGACCATGATCAGTGATTGAACATTGGAAGAAAGTGTCCATGAAAAGAAGGAAGTTTTTAAAACATGTAATAGTACAAAAGAGAGCTTTTGTGTAGCCAGAGTTGGTGGTGTCCATTAAGGCACTTTCCAAGGGCGACAGGGCTCTTTTTCTTCTCTATTGTTGGACCTTTTTGCTCTGGTGGGAGAGTCTACCTCAATTTAAGGGATGGGTATATGAATCTGTTTCTTTTGGCACAATTAAATCAGAGTTTCCCAGACTCAGCACTGTCGGCATTTGGGGCCCAATACTTCTTTGTTGTGGGAGATTGCCCTGTGCATTATAGGACACTTAGAACCATTCCTGGTATCTACCCAGTTATGACCCCCAAAAATGTCTCCAGACATTGCCAAATGTCCTCTGGGGGTGAGGGCAAAATCACTCTTTTTTTTTTTTTTGCTGAGGAAGATTCGTCCTGAGCTAACATCTGTGCCAACCTTCCTCTATTTTGTATGTATGTCACTGTCACAGCATGATGCCAATGAGTGGTGTAGGTCCACACCCAGGAACCAAACCTGGGGTGCCAAAGTGGGGCACACTGAACTTAACCAGTAGGCCATGGGACTGGCACCCAAAATCACTCTTGATTGAGACCACTGAATTATTTATTTGGCTGTTATATCTGATACCCCTTCCTGTGATAATATATTAATTTTATGTTCAACTTATCAATTTCTACAAAATAGCCTTTTGGGATTTTCATAAAAATGGCATTGAATTTATATACGATATTAGAAGATTGCTATCCAATAACAAGTTTTGCAATCCATGAACATGGTCTATTTCTCCATTTAGTTATATCTTGTTTAATTTCTCTCTGCAATATTTTGGAATTTTTCATGTACACATCTTATACTTCATTTGCTGAATTTATTCTTCAACATTGTATTTGTTCTGATGCTATTGTAAATGCAATTGTCTGCTTAATTTCATTTTTGGAATGCATTAATCTAGTTATATAACAATATAATGATTTTTATATATTGATCTCTTATGCTGCAAAATCACTAAACTCATGTATTAGTATTTTTGTAGATTCCTTAGGATTTTTTGCTTATAAGATTATGTCATCCTTAAATAAAGACTGTTTTACCTCTTTTTTCTCATCTTTATGACTTTTGTTTTACTTGATGGCCTTATTTCCCTGGGTAGAACATCCAGTACTAATGTTGAGCAGAAGTTGTGAGGGAAGAAATTCTTGCCTTGTCCATGAACTTAGGGGAAAAACATTCAGCCCTTCACTATTAAGGGTGATGTTGGCTGTAGGATTTCTGTAGATGGTTCTTTTGAGTTTGAAAAAGTTTCCTTTTATTCCTAATGTGTTGATAGTATTTATCATGAATGGATGTTGAGATTTTTAATATTTTTTCTGGGTCGATTGAGATTTTCATGTGGTTTCTATCTTGTATTCTGTAATACAGTGTTTATATTAATCGATATTCAGATGTTAAACATACCTTGCATTCCTGGGATAAATTTCACTTGGTCATAGCATGTAATCCTTTTTATATGTTTCTGGATTTGATATGCTAATCTTTTGTTAAGTATTTTTGTATCTATGTTCATGAAGTATATAAGTCTGTAGTTTTTTCTAATTTTGTGAATTTTTGTCTATTCTCTTAAGATAAATTAAGAAATGGTTCCTCCTGCATCTTCTGAAATATTTGACATATGGCTTGGATTACTTCATCCTTCAATAGTGGTTGAATTCACCAGTGACACAATCTGGGCTTGAACTTTTCTTTGTGGGAAGATTTTAATTACAAATTCAGTTTCCTTACTTGATACATATCTGTACAAATTTTCTATTTTTTCCTGAGATAGTTGTTATGTTTTCCTAGGAATGTGTCCTTTATATCTAAGTAGTGTCATTTGTTAGGCTAAGGTTGCTCATAATACTTTATAACTTTTTAAATTTTGGAAAGGATTTTAGTAAGGCTCTCTCTTCATTGCTGATTTTGGTAACCTATATATTCTCTCTTTTTATCTTTGTCAGTCTAACTAAAGGTTTATTAATTTAATTAATCTTTTCAAAGAACTGGCTTTTGGTTTTATTGATTTTTATTGATTCCCTATATTATTTCTCTGTTTTCTACAATTTTGATTTCATTATTTCCTACTTACTTTGGATTTTATTTGTTCTTATTTTTCTTGCTTTCTGAAACATCAGCTTACGTTATTGATATTAGGTATTTCTTCCTTCCTAATATAGGTATTTATAGCTATGAATTTCCCAGCTTCACTTTTTACTTGGTATGTGCTCAAGAACCAATTACTTACCACTTTATGTGAAGTTATCTATATATATTGTAAGGGTTATTTGAATTATTAAAGAGCTTAAAATGGTAACTGACATATGGAGAGTGTCCTATATGTTTTAGCTTTTAATATTATTGTTATTTGGAGGGATCTGCCAGTTAAATTCAGGCAACATAATAAAACAAATTGTTTGGTTGAGATGATAGAGGAGTTTCAAAACTAGTTAATTATTGACATGCTAAAAATACTATAGATTTCAATCTTGAAAAAACACGGTGTCTTCACTCAATCTTCTGAACTCCTCAATAATCAAATAAAAGACACAGGCTCCAGCCAGAACTTATTTTTTAACGTCATCCAAATGATATTCTTCAATTTAGTCACCCTCTGTAGCTGGGGACTTATTTCAGTGATACATGAGACATTTCTAGAACTCCTCAGTAAGATATGCCACTAGAGCCTGGAGCAGATTACTTGGATCAAATTCAGTAAATGAAAATTTTTGTTCTTTGCAATAGATGATTGATTTGAAAAACCGCTAGTTGTTTTAGTTGCTAAATAAGGCAGGTTATGAAGTTCAGCGATACTATTTTTGGTTTTAACTGAAATGAGACAAAAAATAAAAACAATTATTTGTTTTTCTCTTTACATGACTGAATGAGTATACTTTGTAAGGTGGAATTAAAAAAAAATGTCTTGGAGATGGATAAAGTCTTGGGAGGTAACTAATTAAAAAATTAATGATCACTTAATTTTTTTGGGCTTGGTAATTTGTTTAAACCAAAATCAAGCAAATAAACTAAAAAATCTAACACTACAGTGAAATTGCTAAATGTGAACCTCATGGATTTTTGAGCTAATCCTTTAGAAATACACATTATACTGTTTGAGCTCTGTGTGATTTAAACCGCATTTGAATTCCATCCAAAATCAGATATTATTGAGCTATTTTGTCTAGGCATCCTCAAGTCAACTCAAATCCTGCTGGTTGTATTGAAGCCTGAACTGAAAAAATAGGATTCCAGGCAAGTAGAAGTGGGTGATTGTTTCTGGATCCAAGGCAACCAGAGGTACCTCCACAGTGGTAGTTCCTTGGAACTTCATTTCAGGATTTGTCACATGTGGGAATAAATAACTCGAAATCTGCTTCTTATCCTCTCTTTTCTGATCAATCCCCCTGATCTACTAGTGTACATGTATTTTCTGTACCTGTTGGTATTATTCACATTTTCTGCTACTTCTCATTTTCAGTATTTTCCCTCATCTTTCTTCACTATGCCCCTCTGCTTCCATTCCTACTGCTAAATACCATGATGTCTTTGGTGTTTCTTAGTAAAAATATCCAAGAAATAGAATCTAATTGGATAATTTATGTTTGACTGGTATCTACTACATTAAATAGGCTTGATACTATCTACCCAGCAGAATTCAGTGGGCATTAGACATTTTGTACATGAAAATTCCCTAGCCTAGCAGGTCTATTGTTTTCCTCAAGTGTTGTCTATTGCCCTAGATAACAGTGCCTAAAACACTAGTTCACAATGACACCTTCCTCATTCCCTAAGCAGCTTTAGCACATGGCCAGCACTGATTTAAAATAAAGACAACTTCCTGGGCCAGCCTTAAGGGAGCCACCAGACAGGCCAGACAATAAATACAATTCTTTGCAGATGAGGTTGGTTCCAAACCTTCTGGTATTGAGAATGAGGGCTGGTATTTTCAAGGGTACCACTCAGCGGGAGAGTGGGAAATAGTACTGGGGTAATTTACAATGATAAAATATTTGCTCTTCTTAGAGAAAATCAGTTTATTTTTTTTAAAGACAGGCTCCTCAGGTTGCTGCAAAACCATGGATTAGAGTTCCAAAGAAGTTGATTCTGACAGTTTATGCCAGTTCTTTATTCCTTTTTATGAGGAGAAGAGTTCCTTACTTCTCCATTTTCACTAACATTACTTAAATATTAGAAAGATAATTACCAAACCACAAAATGAGCCTACGCAAGTCTAACACCATTCTGACATTTCCATTGTTGACTACTATGGCAGACGCTAAAACAGTCACCCAATGTCCACTCTCTCCCATCTTTCCTGTGAACAAAAGCTTTAATTTGTTGGAGGTAACAATTTTCCCAGCTAAAAACTTGATGGTTACTTTATACACTTTCAGGAAATAGTTGAAACCAAAGTGCCAAAATTTAGCTCTAATGGAATTGAAAATGGCCAAGTAATGCATGTTTTAAATTTTTTGGAAGGTTACTTCAAGGAAAATACTAACAAGTTGTTAACAGGCCAATTACTGAGCACTTGGCTGATTAGATTTATTGAACACTGTTTGTTATGAAAACTGATATTTTTGGAAACATTTGAACTCAGCTATAGCAGCAATCAAATGTCCTTCTTGAGTTAGAGCTCCCACTACCCTCACCTTCCCCACCCCTGGGGCTGTGGCCTAATTTCAGAATTTTGTGTATTTCAGAATCCAAGACCAATCTGCATTTCAAAGAAATTCGAGTGTCTGCAGTCCTGCCAATTCAACTCCTTGCAATTATGCAAATAACAACTTGATAATAAAAGGTCTTTATATAAATGAGTTAATTGGCTCTCGATATAGTCAAGAGGACTATCTCATATTTTTTGTTAAAATGAAAAGAGGAAATACTTGAAGACCTCGAAGTACTATTGTTGGTGTGTTTCTTGCCACCTCCACCCCTCAGTCTTTCTCTGTCTTTGAAAACATGTTTTCTTCTTTCAATTTGAAACTGGCAGTAGACAGGCAAATAGTGAGCTGGGAATACAAATCATTATTGTACTTCAGAATAGCTAGTATTATACCTAAAGAGGGATGAAACATGAAAACACTATTTTTGTAAGCAGAGTTAGACCAATGAAATACTTAGAGAGGGAGAGAAAATAGAAAAAACATTAGAATTAAGTGCATGAAAATTGACTTTAATTAAATATTCCTCATCCTTAAATCTTCAGCCCAATAAGAATAGCTATATGCTGAATTTTGTTTTTTGGAGGGGAATTGCTTTGCTTTTATTTAGAAAGTCTTTGACCACACTGCAGTTTTTATTCCTGGGGTTAATCATACTCCTTAGTTCTTGCAAAAATGAAATAAATAAGAGATGACACTAGTTGTTTTCATATTGTCATCACATTTGTCTGCAACTTAACTTTGTGATGTAAAGAGACTTTGTTTACAGATGATAGAATATGAGTATATGTTTAAATATTTTCAAGGTTATACAAGCAGAAAATGTTGAAGCGAAAATTCAACATAGATGCTGTTGACATCAATGGTGCTTTTCTTTCAGCTAGGCATCACAGAAGTCTTTAAATATTTGAATATTGCAAGTATTTTTTTTGCTTTTTGGTTTTTTTTAGAAAGATTAGCCCTGAGATAACATCTGTTGCCAATCCTCCTCTTTTTGCTGAGGAAGATTGGCCCTGGGCTAACATCCATGCCCATCTTCCTCTACTTTTTACATGGGATGCTGCCACAGCAAGGCTTGATAATCCGTGTGTCGGTCTGTGCCTGGGATCCAAACCTGCAAACCCTGGGCAGCCAAAGCAGAGCGTGTGCACTTAACCGCTATGCCACCGGACCGGCCCTGCAAGATGTGTTTTTATAAACATTAAAGAACAGGACAACTTACTAGAAATTGGATTATTATTTCCTTGATCACATAATGTCTGTTGAGCTCCTGTTTGATCAGATATTCAAGAGGAAGACCTGTTTTCTATTAGTTTCCACAAAGAAACAGCATCATAGAGTAAAAACTAAAGGAACAAAACGAAGCTGAAAATCAGTTACCATTAGCACTAAATTGCTTGATGCTAACCAAAGATGGAGTAGGTATTCAAGACCCAGAGGAATTAAAATTGACGTCAGAGTTGTGTAGGGTTTAATTAGATAAAATAGAATAGCGAAGCCATTGTACCATGGCAGGTGATTCTTTTATTCAAGAGCAAAACTCCTAATTTTTTTTTTATATTGGATAATTGAGTACTTTAACTTGAATACCTATTGTTTGTGTGTATACTTAGAAGTGTGTGGAGAAACACGTTCCATTAAATTGATGTAGGCCCTCACCCACCAATAAGTGGTTTGATGAGAGGTATTATGAAATCAAAGTCACAATAGAGTGGACAAGCGGACAAGAATGCTGGCTTGGGCTTTAAGTGGGATGAGATCCAAATCCCGGTTCTACCAAGGTTGGTTTTCTCACTGTGAGCAGATTGCTTGGCTTTCTTGGCCCCAGTTTCTATTATCTATAAAACTATAGCAATGGTACCTACAAAATAGTATTGAGAAATAAATTAGAACACAAAAAATAAATATTCAAGAAAAAATGCTACACTTCTTGAATATAACCAATGTATTAATATAGTGTTTGGTACTTGTGGGTGTTCAATAAATGTATTTCTTCCATTTAAATGAGAGTTTCCTAGAGAACAAATGGAAATACATTTCTTGAATATTAAACAACTTGCTCAGTCAATGATATGAGGTGTTAGGGAAAATATTCAGGGATTATCAGCTTTTTGGGCACAGATAATATAGAGAATTTCCAAGTCTGCCTCGTGGTGTTCAGTGTTTCATAATAAGCACCATCCTAGTGCTTCTCTAATGAAAAAGAATTATCAGGAAATGTATGTGTTGACATAATCTAGCCAAGAATTCCCCGTTTTCCTTTCTGAGTTAATTTTCTGTGTTCTAGAGCTTGTTTATTTGGCTGTCTTAAACCTGGCATGAGTGTTAGTGTTGCATATCCAACCCTTCTTGAGTGCTTGGTTCACAAATAAACATGCTACTATTTTAGCTATTTATTCCAGCCTTTCCCATACGGTTTGTGTAGCTGTGCGTAAAAGGAGGGTTGTAAGTGAGGGAGGGAGGGTGCTTCACTCTTCCTGATGTAGCATGAACAGGAGGAGGGCAGCTGATGAGGCACTTACCCTTCATCGCACAACTGTATGCAGCACCTGTGTGGGTTCTACTGAAGCTCCCAGGGAAAGCAAACTGTGAGTGACTCCACCATGCTGTTCTTACACCCATCATCCAACATTTCCAACATGGTAGTGTGCTAGCTCAGCTGCCAGCAAGTGACAGGACAGAAACACAAGGCAGATCCGGGGGACGTCTTCTATTCTAGCATCACAATGGAACTGCCGGATGGAAACCCTGAATTTTTTGTAAAATGCTAGGTGAGTTGTAGACACACTGTGGCACATTCGAGGGACAATAGCCAGGATTGGAACCCTATCACCTGAGAAATTGGTGCGGGGATTTAAGAATAAGTGTATTTACTCTACAGAAGTGGTTATTAGTCAGGGACAGTAAGCATGAAAATTGCTTGCATATTTGGAAGCAGGATTAAATCAAGGAGAAATTAGAATTTGTTCTGTGTGGCCCCAGATTATAGGTAAATTCAGGATTTCTTGTTGAGAGGGAAGGCAATTCCAGTTTGAATTAAAAGAGAGCATTCTAACATTTAGTATTATTTTGAATTAAATTATGTATAGGAGACAGAGAATTCTCCTTCACTGGAAGTATTCAAGAAGAGGCTACCAACAAAAGTGATATAAAGGATATTCAGGCTAAGATGGGTTTTCTCCAGTAACGAGAGTCATTAATCAGCCAACTAATGATGAAGTTAGGACAATGCACCTAGTCTGCCTCCTTCCACTTGCCTTAGAATAAGTCCTCAGGGTTCAGGATCATTTGACTCACCTTGTTGTTTATTAGTCCATACACATTTCTAGTTCAATGGGATGTTGAGTAGGCTCTGTGTATTTGCCATGAAGTAGAAAAAGGATTTTAGGTGAGAGCAAAATCTGCCCTGAGACCCGTAAGAATATCAACACAAACCTTGTACCAATCACATGAGACCCACGGCCACGTTGTTTGGTTTAGTGGGAAGAATACATTCCTAGTCCTGGTTCTTCCAATGGTTAATCCTATGACCAGTCTTGGCGATAATGACGCCTTATTATTATAGAGCAGTATACATTTTTGTTCCTCACTTCCAACCAAGAAAAACATCTTTGTTTCATTCTCGAAATAATGCCGAATCCATCTGAGTCATTTCCCTCTACTCAATCTCTGTTAGCACTGCTCATAATTTAGATTTTCATTACTATTAATCTCTTTACAATTTTATAATAGAGTTCTGACTGTTCTACCTGCTTCCCATCTTACTCGCCTTGTTAGACTTTTCACTGTGCCGCCTTAAGAAGCTATCTAAATTCAAATATGATCCTTCACAAAACCCTTCCATGGGTCCATATTTTCCATAAAAGTCATTCCAAATTTTCTAGTTGAGGAATCCATTATTCTACATAAAGTTACATGTGAAACTCCGATATTTAACTAAATAATGACATACTTCTATGTAATTAAACATTTATATATCATAAAATGTTAACATTTGCTTAGTATAAAACCAGTTATAATTTATTTTTAAATCATCTCAATTTTAATAATGTTTTAAAACTGGCTATTCTAGATAACAAATGCCTTTTTATATCAGTTTATTTCTCTACTTCAATTTAGATATATACTGCCAAGAAAATCTTGATTGCCAGCCATTGTGAATCATATTCTCACTGTTAAATGGGATGCTGAAATGTATTCTAATCATAAATCATTGTGAATACAATACTTATGTAATTTTTAAACTTGCAATGCTCAGGTTGTTTGGGTCAGAAGTTTTAAAATAGAAATAAAATGTCATTTGTTTGCAAAGCTGAGGTATAAAATACTTTCTTGAATTAGTAAATTTTTAATTTAGAGGGAGTTGATCAGTAGAGTGTCAGCAATTTTAGTTGATTTTTTGGGTTGGGCGTATTTTTCCAAATATGTCGTATAACATTTTTACATTCCCAAGAATATCATTTAAAAAATCTCAGATATTGCCTTGCTTATCTTTTAAATCAATTCACTCAAAATTACAAAAGTCAATTGTTAAATGAGCACAAACTTTGTTTGAATTTTCTCATTGAATTTTGAATCTTTCATCCAGGTGGTATCTTTGTAACACTGAGTTATCAAATCAAGTTTATTTAGCTTGTTAAAAACAGCAAAGCATGCAAGTTGGTATAATCATGTTGTATCAGATAAGTACTTCAATAATGGATTTTCTTTGTCATGAAAAAATAGTGATTTCTTGTCTCCTGAGAAAGATTTGTACCAGCATCTTCCCTCAGGACAGTCAATGAACTTCTGTACAAAAATTGACATTTTACAAATAACTTCCTGTTTAATTAAAAATAAATTTGAAATGGGGGATGGCCTGGTGGCGTAGCAGTTAAGTTCTCGAGCTCTGCTTCTGCGGCCCAGGGTTCACAGGTTCAGATCCCAGGCGCAGACTGACACACTGCTTGGCAAGCCATTCTGTGGCGGCGTCCCATATAAAGTAGAAGATGGGCACAGATGTTAGCCCAGGGCTAATCTTCCTCAATAAATAAATAAATAAATAAATAAATAAATAAATAAATAAATTTGAAATGTCAACAATTTAAAATCTTAATGAGTTTACATTTATGACATTATTTAACATGTTTTTTTGTTAATACTGTCACCACCTAAATTACCAATGCTTATCTACCTAACATCTCGTGACTGTCTGAACACATTTCAATAGCAGATTTAATATGAGCTGGCAATCCTTTAATTTTCTGCCATTGTTTTTACACCATCAGTACAATTGTCCTGTGATTTTTTATTACCTAGTTGATGGCAATATTAAAATTTATGTAAACCCACACAAATATTTTCTCTTGTTGTATAAGTGCTATATCCTATGAGAAGATTCAAAACATCTAAACTCTAATGCAAATAAACTAAAAATATTTTGCACAAACTAAATTCTCCAAATTATTTCATTAAATATATTATATGCACAAATCATTTCATTTAGGTCTTTTTGAAAAGCAACACACTCAACTAGCCAACTATATCTCTCTGTCCTTTGTCTTGCCTCATTCTTCTTCATGGAATCTCTAATTATATTGTGTATTTATTTGTCTACTTATATATTGTCTATCTCACCTGCTAGTGTGTAAGTCTCTATGCATCTTACTTTCTGCTGTATACTTTGAATCTAGAAAAGTGCTGCACTCATAATAGGTACTCAATAAATATATTTTTGAAAGAATTAATGAATATATATTTCTGATTTCTTCCTTGAACTAAATGACATTAATTGGATTTTAATGGTGGTTTCCTTATCTATAACACCTGTAAACAAAGCAAGCATCATAGAGTCTAGTCAACATTTCTCCCTGAAGACTTAAGTTTCTTCATTGCATATGTGCATTTATATTACAAGATTAAATTTTCTTTGCATTATCATTCTTATAACAGAGTAATTGAATTTAGTCTGAAAGCAACAGAAATTATTTTATGCCTATTAAATTTTGTTTCACTATAATGTAATTTGGCAAGGATCATATGATTATTTTGTAAAACCATTGTAAAAGTTCACCTTGTAGACTTGGGCAATATATATTGGAAGAATAATTACACCTATATAAAAATAGTTTTTTTAATTCTTTCATTTATTTTTTTGTGATGTTTTGTGATTACAGCTGCTATCAGGATAAAATATTATAAATGTATATACAGTTCTGACTACTTCTCATGAAAGCAGATGCCTTAGTCCTCTAAGCTGAATTGGGAGTGTAGATCAAGCACGAACAATAACCCCCCACGGAAGTGGGATATAGAACTCCTATTTGATGGACAACATTTAACAAGACATTTACCATAATCTCTTAGGAAAAAAACAAATAGAATTATTCCCTCCAATAAGGTATTCATAGAGTTCCTACTGAGTTTTCCCTCTCTCTGGTTATATCCAGGTACAAAAACAAAGGACACTTGGATTGTAATTCAGTGAAGAAGGCAAACAGGCTTCAGGTAAGGTAAAACTAGTGACGGAAGATGCCCACATAACATAGTAAAGAAATAAAATAGTAAAGAAATAAAATAGTAAAGAAAATTGACAACATTAAATCTCTTTTAAAAATAGGCATTATCTATTGAAGAAAACTAGGAGAAAATAAGAGAAATAGAGTTTACATGCAGAAGACAGGTGAAAAATAGAGACAAAAAATTAAATCCTCTAAGAAAAGTATAAAATTTCACAGACACTTAAAAATATTGCTATAGGAAAATTAGCTGAGATAATTGATTCAATATGACAAGATCTCAAAGATATGAAGGTAAAGAAACAGAAAGATAAAAATGGAGATTGCATAACTAAAGAAACAAATTGATGCTCAAAATAAATCCATCGAAAACTAATATATAACTTAGAATATAAATGGATCGGATAATTCATGATTGAAAATCAAGTTTCTTCCATAGAAGGAAAGATTATTTTATGAAATGAAGAAAAATTTCACTTAGAACAATGGCAAAGAGAATGAAAGGTACATATGTCCAAAACGGTTCCACAGAAATATAATTAATAAAGTTAAAATTAAAAAGATAAAAAAGATGTTATGATTAAAAAATATTTCCTGAGAGAAGAATAGGCTCTGCATATTTAAAGGCCAACCATGTTTTCAATGCAAAAAAAAAGATCCAGAATGAAAAACTTAAGCCATATCTTGTTACATTATTGAATGTCAAATATAAAAGAAACAAAAAGAGGAAGAACCAAAGTAGTACAATTTAATCAACTTTAATGAGGAAGAAAATATGGCTGGCCTCTCACTTCTAACCCAACAGCATGCTATGTCTACGGAGAGTATAAATGTCTACAGCAGCCTCAGTGGGGCAAAGAGAGCATACTAATAGTATTACACCAAGATCAGTCATTGTTCCTGTGTAAAGACAACAGCTGAGCACTTGTAGATTTGAAAACAATCTCCAGAATTGACTTGATGACAAAATCCAGACAGTGAGAAGCTCTAAGCCAAGATCTAACAATACTCAGTGGAGAAGCCAGAGAAGCAATATCTCAATTTCCGAAGGAAAATGTGGCCCCCAAATTTTGTACCTACTATAGTTGATCAAGCGGAAGGAATGTAATAATTAAAGGACTGCACCTCCTCTGAGCCCCTCTTCCTGTGCGCTGAGGGTGGGAGGCTATGGTTAATTCCAAAGAACCATACGTTAAGCTTAAGAACATAGTCTGGAGAAACTGGTTTATAAAGACTGGTGTGAGCATTTAATCCATTTACACTTGAAACTAAGAAAAAGTATTGTTGGAGAATTATGTGTACAGAAAAAAATGTAAATGATCTAAATCAGGACAATCTGACGGAGTAGAATAACTGACTCAATTGGAGGCTGAGAGAAAGGAAGAGAATAACCGGAGAATTCTTATAGCAAGGAGTTAAAACATGCTAATATTGAAGCACAGTTAATTGTGACTTTTTTTAAAGTTCTTCAAAATCTTACATTAGAGAATGGTCATTTAAAAATAAGATATCCTATGGAAAATAAATAATTATCTAAATCTGCAGTATCACATGTGGTCACCGAGCAGTTGAACTGGGGCTGATCTGGAATGAGATGTCTTCTAAATATAAAATACACACTAGATTTCAAAGATTTATCTGGAAAAAAGAATGAAAAACATCTCATTAAACATTTTTATATTAAGCATTGAAATGATAGTATTTTGGATATATTGGGTTAAGTATAGTACATATTAAAATTAATTACACCTCATTTTTACGCTTAAAATATGGTTCCTAGAAAGTCTAAAATTCTGTACGTTTCTCACATTATATTTCTCTTGGACAGGACTGATCTAAAGTATTTGATTTAGTTTATATAATATCTGGTAGGGCTATAATTTTCTTGGATATATTTTATATATATATTCTTATGAACCAAAATAATCCAACATAAATATAATAACATAATATAAATATTAAAAATAAGAGAATTATTTTCTCTTATTTGAAATTTGATTTTCTTTTTTTTTGTAAGATGCCTGTTTATTTTCACATTTTAACATTTCTGAAACAAGTACGCATCTTACAATTGATAAAAATGCCGTAGTGTGAGTCCCAGAGTTTTTCTGTTTTAGTGTTACATAAAATAATGGTGCATCAGTGGTGTTTTAGATTTGATATAATACAATACACCATAATTTGTTTCCTATTATTGAAGGTACATTCAAGTTGTTTCCAAAATTTTCTTTTTTTCTTTTTATTAGAGGTAACACTGGTTTATAACATTATATAGATTTCAAGTGTACATCATTATATTTTGGTTTCTGTGTAGACTACATCATGTTCACCACCCAAAGTCTAATTGTTTTTAGTCATCTGTTTTCTACATTTTGTGCCAGCCTTTTTCCTCCTCCAAGAATCCACTCTTGGGTATGCTATTTGCTCGGCACAAGTCCCAGAGTTCCCCTCACCTCCTCTAAGATAATAACCTAGAAATCTCTATCCCAGCCCAGAACTCTTACTGAGCTCCAAATCTGTATTCACCCCTGACTCAAGGACCTCTGTTTACACGTTTGTCAACTCCAATTAAGCACACCCAAGGCTGAAGATAACTTGCTTCTGTAAACCCACAGCACTCTCATTTCCGTATTTGTTTCAATTGCATTACCATTCTCTACTTACCCAGGAAGGAAATCTGATAGTTTTTGCCCTTTCATCCCTTTAATCCACTCTGAAACCAAATTCTATCTTTGTATATATTATCCTTCAACTTTATAGTCTCCTGTCTAATTCTGTCAACACTACCATCTTTACTGCCTTTTGTCTAGATAATTGAAATGATATAAAATAATCACTTGGTCTTCCAGCTCTTTTAGTCCAATCAGCATAATATATGATATAGGAGTTACTGGCTGTAGTGGTACTGAAATTTATCTGAATCTTTGTAGCACTTTCCCTCCCACCCACTAGTAACAATTTTCATATATTTATCTACATGGAGATTGTTCAACATGAACTGTGTCAACATATGGTTTTAGACATTGCATCAGTTTTCAGTACATTGCTACTCTAATAAATGACCACAGATTTAGCATCAAAAAACAACACACATTTATTATCTCACAGTTCTCACTGGTTTGCTCTAAGTTTCACATGGCGAAAATCAAAGTGTGGGCCAGCTGGGCTCTTACTGGGAGACTCTTAAAAGATTCGCTTCCAAGCTCATTCCGACTTGTTGCCGACCTCTGTTCTTTGCGGTTGTAGGACTGAAGTCCCCATTTGCTTGGTGATTATCAACCAGCAGTCGTACTCAGCTTCCAGAGGGCCTTTGCATTCCCTGGCTGGAGGACCCCTTCATCTTCAAAGCTGGCGTTGTGGGACAAGTTCTTTTCATACTTCGCATCTCTCTTATCTTCCCCTCTGCTTCATCTCTCCTGCTTCCTCTTCCATCCTCTCCCTGCTGCTTGCAGCCAGGGAAGGTTCTCTGCCATTAATGTCCCATGTAATTAGATTGAACCCACCCAGATAGTCCATTTTTAAGATCCGTATCCTTAATTATATCTGCAAAATTCTGGGGATTAAGAGCACCCTCTGGTCAACAACTGATGACCATGAAGGCTCTATTGTCTACTTTGTGACAAACATTCCCGCAGTCAATAGAGGCCAAAGTTTGTCCTTCTTTTTAAAATTCGGGGAGGGAAAATGTAGAAAATACAAAACCAATTTAATACCTTGCTATATGTATTCCTACTAAGTCTTTATATCCAGCAAAGAAAATGCATTTCCTAGCCTGGTGCCTTAACTCCTCCCATAAGATTATGACATGAATCCATGGATAGAAGCAGATCCTGCATAAAAGTCACTTCCACACACAGAAATAGCAGTCTAGCTGAGTAGGTATTATTTTTTCCACACTCCCACATCGCTGTGTTAGAGCAATCTGAGTACTCATACCAAGAAGATTTCTTGCCTATTCTCTTAGAGACACAATCTCAATTTGAGGATTATCCTTTATATAATCCCTGACTCATTCACAGCACATTTGCATCATTTAACAGATCTGGATAGGTCTCCCACAACCAAATAGGTAGCAGGGAGTGACTTTGGCTTAAATGCATCCATGTGAGTATTAAATTTCGAATTTTAAATGACCTTTGGGCTGCTTCCCCAATCTGACTGTCCAGCTATATTCTCTTTATCCCTAAAGTCCCTGTCACTGAAGCATGATTATTTCTAAAATCACCAAAACCTTGAAGGCTGGAATCCTTAGGCTTTCCAAAAGTCACGTGCATGTTTTGGCTATAAATCATTTCAACGTCTGCCCTGTTTTGGTAGTGGCCTTCACCAATATTCATGGGTACATTCCCCCAGGACAAGTGCATATGTGATAGAAGGTCACTTTCATCATAGGCAAAAGACCTCCCTCACAGCCTTTTCCAACGTATTGTCTTAAGTCTCAGGTGGTATTTCTTGGGTTTTGGGTATAGTATGTACCTCTCTTCTCAGGAACAAGATAACTCACATTCCAAGAATTCAGAATGTTGAAAAAATCCTTAAACTTCAGCCACTACACTCTTCCTTTTCTAGTTTTTTGTTTCCAATGACTACTTTATATCTTTTCAGGGTTATTAAGGCTTTCTGGAGAACTGTGTCATTTTCCATTTTAATTTCAGTGACTGATAATCATCTTTCATTTTATGAATACCTAGTGTTTTATTTAACTAATTTCTTAATTTAACTATTGTAAACATTGCTATGTTCAATATCCTTGTAATTATTTCCTCAAGATGAACTAGTATTTTATTGAAATAAATTCCTAGGAATCATAGAGTGAAAGAGTACAGTTAATTTTACAGCTTTTAATACATATTGCCAAATATTTCTCCAGAAATATTAAGCCAAATATCACTCTCACCAACCAAGTAAGAAAGTTCCGTTTCCCGTGAACTCTTACACACAATACTTTTCATAATTAAAAAGCTACTTCATTTTTACCTAATTTTGTGTTATTATTATTTTATTTTCAGATGTTATGAGCAGCGGGAACTTGAATGTTCTGAATTCTTTTTTATAGAAAAATAAATATGTAACCAAATTTTTGTTCAACTTCAGGAGATTATGACCTCAGCTTTAATATATTTCTTCCTTTTTATATATCCTCTAATAAAATGAAACTAACAATTAAATTAAAAAGTCCTATATGCTTTAATGGTATATAAAAGTTAAAAGCTAATGTACTGCAAAAAAAATTAAAATTAACTATGGTTTGCAATTCATTTGAACTTGCTTCATTGCAAGAGCAGTAGTAATACACCATGGAAAGAGTATTTTTGCTTTGTTTTTTAAGTTATTGCCATCTTTGTTTCAATTTATACACTGCAATAACTAGGCCCTCCAGTTCAGTTATGTCAGCAGGGACCTTAATCAGAAAGTAAAACATTGATGTTTAGTGACATATATGCAGGTGGGTAACGTTCTAATTATGCTTGCCTACAGGTACCTGAACAAGCGGCTTGGGAAATGGCAGTCTGTGAAGGTTTGGAAGTAATGACACCCATACTATAGCTCTTTCCTTTCATAGTTTTCTGAATAATTAGAGGCACAGAGACTACTCTGGATTATGATCTGGAAATGAATTGAGAGTGATGGGTGGATTGCAAGGTAGTGTTGCACATTCAGGGCCCAGAGATCATAATCTCCCTAGACTGGAGGTACTTAAGATGGCATTATAAAAGGTTATAGCATAAAAATGGGTAAAGTGAAAGGTAAAATATTGGACTTTCAAAGGTGGATCATAAGGAAACGAGTGCAGGATCAAATGATCTCTTGCTCAGTTTGCAGGTCCTGTAGAAATCCCAAGAGGAGACACGCACAGTCTGCAGTGTCAAGAGGAAAGACTCAGTGTCTGAAATGTAGTGACTACTGTTGGCTCTTCCAAATGATTTTCTTCCCCTAGTAACTTTTAAAAATTAGTTTCATCTGTTTTCTTAGAAGTCTCAGAGGCAGACTTCTAAATCTCAATTTTTTGAGTATCTCCTAGTTGTCAGGCACCCTTTAGTTTAGCTCTTTGTATGATATAACCATTAGTCATGTAGTCTAGATAGAAATTACACCCCAGTCTGGAAGCCTAAAGGCTTGCTCACATCCACAACATAGGAAGAGGAGAGCTGAGATTTGAACAAAGATTTGTCAGATTCCAAAGCCCACGCTCATTTTGCTAAGTCTCTAACACTACTATCTTAAAACTGAAAGATCTGGTGGGGCACTCTCAGTCTGTAACACCAGGAGGTAAACATTCATAACCCACTCCCCTATAACGCACCGGCCTATATAACTGCTGTAAGATTTTGTGCCCGCTTAAGATGGTTCTTTGAGACATTAGTCGGCCATCTTCCCCCTTGCTAGCAAGCTGTAATAAACTTCCCTCTCTTTTCCACCATCTTGCATCTTGACGATTGGCTTTTGTCTCACGGTGAGCAGATGGTGCCCTTTGTGTAGTAACACTTTTATAATAAACCAATAAGCTAGTAAGTAAAATGTTAAACCTGTAATCTAGTAAGTAAAACATTTCTCTGAGTTCTGTGGACTGCTCTAGCAAATTAATTGAACCCAAGGAGGGGGTCGGGAACCTCTGGTCAGAAGTACAAGTAACAACCTGAACTTGTAATTGGCATTCTGGGTTGGAAGGTGTCCTTAGAACCTCCAATTTACAGCTGGTCAGTCAGAAGCAGAGGTGTTAACTTGGGCTTGTGACTGGCATCGGAAGTCGGGGGAACAGTCTGTGAGACTGAACTCTTAGCCTATGGAATCTGACCCTATCTCTGGAGAGACAGTGTCAGAACTGAGTTGAATTTGTGGACACGCTGCTGGCGTCCTGAGAATTGCTTGTCGTTGGTGTAAGGGAGCCCCCTCACACACACACACACACACACACACACACACACATAGTAGAATTGGGTCCAAGAACCTAATTTATCAGAAGACATGAATAGAAAATTTTATCAGAAATCTAAATACATTCCTAGTAACTTTTATACTCTTTTATGTTATAGAAGTAAGTTCTATGCTCTTTTATGTCATGACAAAAACATAAAAACTTTCTTAGATTACACTAGCATTGTTTTTCTCATACATAGTTTATTGTTTACAACCACAGAGTTTAACTAAAGCATTGAATTCATAATCCCTCAAGAGAGAAAAGATGACTCTCTGAGACAGCACAGATTTTAATCACCAAGCCATAATTTTATATGTCATAACACAGTAAAAATTGACTTAATTCTTCTCAGATTTTTGAGTGACATACCAGGAAGAAATTGATGTTGTGATACACTAAAAATGCAATATTCTTTATTACCTTAATTTTTCAGCAATTCTCACCAATCTGTAGGCAATATTGAATACTGAATCCCAGGAAAATTTCAGCATGAGATACTCTGCTTCATTGTCAAGTGATTGCCTACTAGGAGAAATATCTTGCAAATGTTGGCATATGAATTTAAATGAAACTTCCTGATGATTGTTGCAACTTAGAAGCAACGCCTGCTTCATTTTTGAAATAATTTGCATGGTTTCTTGGGTTTCTGTGGGCCCTGTTCAGTGAGCTGCAGACAGATGCTTGGCTCAGATGTCACCTTGCACAGCTGGGGCTGCTGAGTCAACACACATTTCCGCTCCATTCTTGTCTCCTTAGCGACACAGCTGTACTTTTCAGTATATTGGGTTTGAGGTTATGGTGTTGATGAGTTCACTGAGCTCAGTGTTCTTTTGCATTGAAGGCTCATCATATGAGACAGAGCATCAAGCCTCTACTCTTGAACTGATGAGACTTTGGTTCACATTGTTCCAGGACTCTGTACTTAAATATCTCAATAATGGAGTTCATGAAATATAATACTTTCCCAAATGAGGCAAAATACTAACAATTTGAGACAATAGATAAAGGGCTTCCAAGAGCTCCTTGTATACATCTTTCAAATTTATTAGTGAAATCATCAAAGAAGGGGACCCAGAGATGGAGGTTGGAGCTTCAGGGAGCAAGACAATCTCCATAAGCACTGTTTCCACCCAAGAGTGTCTACTGGACTCAAACTCACTAGCACCAAGTCAACTTTATTATTTTTTTAAATTAAAAATAGCTTATGAAAAACATGAGCAATCCAAGAGCAAAGTTATTTCAGAGACATATAAATTTCCAAATGAAAAACCATTTTTGTATTAGTCCGTTTCCCCTCAGGCAAAGAAGAGAAGAAAGGAATAGTTGAAAACTCATTGAAATCAATCCCTATATTTTATAGTCAAACATGAGGTTAAAATGAATATTGTTGCCTTTCTGAGAAGATTTAATTTCCAGCATTGTATACAAATGTTATGAGATAAAGAGAAAGTTATAATGATTTCTGTTCTCATGACCTGGAAGAGAGTTTTCCCTCAAAAATTAATTCCCATATGAATAATGGGCATACGAGAAGGATTCATTTTCAAAAGAATCTCTTGTCCTCCAAGTTTGGAATTCAAAATGCTTTTTAGTATAATTCTTAAATAATTGATGAGAAAATTTTAACAAAGAAACCAAAAGGATCCTGTTAAGAAATTTGGGAATGGGGCATAACACAGTAGAAAAAATATTTGAGCCAGTATTTTAAAACAGTACTTCCAGCCCTTGCTCCAATACCCGCTTATGTTTTGGCTTTATAAAAAAAATCACTTAGCCTCTCTTGTGAGACCCCTCATCTGGCTTTATATGGAGTTTTTGCAGGAATAAAAGGTCATGTATGGAAATCTGCTTTGAAAACTTCAAAGTACTATAAGTATTTGAATGTTATTATGAACGTTGACCAAGAGGAGTTCCTTACTACAGATCTTCCTCGACTTACGACGGGGTTACATCTTGATAAACTCATCATAAGTTGAAAATGTCATAAGTCAAAAATGTGTTTAACACGCCTAACCTACCAAACATCAGAGCTTAGCTTGGCTTACCTTAAACGTGCTCAGAACACTTACATTAGCCTACAGCTAGGCAAAATTATCTAATACAAAGCCTATTTTATAATAAAGTGCTGAATATCTCATGTAATTGATTGAATACTGTACTGAAAGGGAGAAATAGAGTGTTTGGATGGGTAGAGAATGGTTGTAAGTGTATGGGATATTTACCCTCGTGATCATGTGGCTAAATGGGAGCTGGGCTCGCTGCATCATGAGAGAGCATCAGACTGCATATTGCTAGTCCGGGAAAAGATCAAATTTCAAAATTTGAAGTATGATTTCTATTGGATGAATATTGCTTTCACATCATCATAAAGTCAAAAAATTGTAAGTCAAACCATCTTAAGTTGGGGACTGTCTGCATTTATTCATATGTTTTTTCCAAAATAAACAGATATCTCACCCCCCCAAAACGTATAAGTGCTGCTTGGATGAAAAAACCAAGTGCTTTATTGAATGCCTACTAAGTTAAAGAAATTAGGGTAGGCACTTTGTGTGTGTGTTGGGGGGGATTGGCGAAGGCTGAGAAGACACAGGGAGTATTTATCTTTAAAGAGTTCAATTGCAGTCACCAGATTTCTTGATTTGCTCCCTCACCTACAGTCCATGGTCCCAGGAACAATTAACCCCAGGAACCCAAGGACTTGCTTAGGGGCAAGTGAGCAAACACAGCAGATGATAAATAGCTTTAATTGAAAATATAAAATATGCCATAAGAACAGTCCAGATTTTGTGACCCTGTATGCCATCAATGACTTTGAAAATGTTCCCAACTGAATTAGCAGACTACAATTGGCCTTTCAGCAACCCATCAGTCTTAACACTGGTCTTCTGGTGCCTTCAGGGTTTTTGAACTGTGATACTCCCATTCAACAACTCTAATTAAAAAAAAAAAAGAGGATTGATGAGTTTAAAGGACATCTGCAAAGCATTAAAAAGCATTAATGACTAATTAAAACAAAAAAGAATAGTGGAAGAGGAAAAATATGTTCTAAAACAAAAAAATAAACAATAATAACATCAATACCAAAAATAAATCCTAATCATGCCATACAAATTGGAGGGAACTAATGCCGGAACCACAGGCAGAATCAGATTGGGAAAAATTGAAAAATACTGCAAAGCCACCACAGCTCTAAAGCAATGACAGTGCCTAGCATGAGACAAGAGCTGTAACCATGTGCTGTGAGGGCTGAATGGAGAACAAACTCTGTCCTAATGGGAGTCTCATGATGCAGGTGTAATTCTATTATTAAAGGGAAACCACAGTGATTTTACTTCCTCATTAATCACTGGTTTCAATTTACCTGATTTCTTAGGAGTCTTCCATTTGCAAATAACAGAATTCCAAGTCAAATAAGCTAAGTATGAGAGAGAATTTCTCAGCCCTCGTTATTGAAAAGTGCAAGTCTATCTAGTGTCAGGTATGGTTCAGGAGCATCCCCAGTTTCTAGTCTCTGTTTCTTCCTCTCCTGTCTTCTCTCTGTTAGCTTCATTCACAGGCAGGCTCCCTCTGTGAGGAGACACAGGGAATCAGAATTTGCCACCTCAAAATGTGTCTCTTTGGCTTGATTACTTTTAAGAAGAAAAGACCCAGGAACAAACTTTGATTTCTCCTTAACTGCCTAAAATAATTTAAGATAGAAGGCCTGTTATAGGAAGGAACTAATACCCTAGGTAACTATAGAATAATATGAACTAGTTGTGGCAGACAGGGAGGAACCTGGTAAGACCTATTTGATCAAAGTTCTCTCATTGTCTCTGCAAGGCATGGCAAACATTTGTTTACCAAATATTTGCTTTTCTATTTCCATGTGAATTGCTTTCCTCTTCTTCTAAGTCCCAAACCACTAACAATATTCTCCTTTGTCTTTAGCTGAAGATGATATTTAAGTTGGTGGCTTCAACCATTTTGGTGAGTTACCCAGTTTTCCTGGGTTTCTCCCATACATACATGTTGTTAAACTTGTATTATTTTCTCCTGTAATTCTGTCTCATGTCAATTTAATTCTTAGACCAGCCAGAAGAATCTAGAGGGTAGAAGAATAGTTCGTCCTCCCCTACAGAGACAAAATGGCTGTTGCAAAATACAGAATCCTCACAATTTAGTAGCCCCAGTAGAAAAAGACTTCTTTACTTTTCCCTGATGTAAGTTCTAGAATTCATTATTATTGGACTGATTAGGGTTCAAGTGCCCATTCTGAAGGCAATATTATAGTCAAATTATATAGAATACTCTGGCCAGAGTTGTGTCATACATCCCAGGTAGGACAGAACAGTTCCCCTAGAAAAAAATAAGGTGCTCTTTCCAAAAGGAGGAATGGATGGAGGGCAGGCAACAAAAACAAAACAGATACGTCTTATACTGTCTACCCCCAAGATCTATAATTTGAAAATAATACTTTATGGATGGCTAAACTCAATTTTCAATTCATCTTCTCTTAAGAGAAATGATATAGGTAAAGATAGACAGGAAAGGAAGATACATGTTAAAATATCATTTGTGTACTGGTGAAATGGAGTATAAACCAGACTTTCCAGGACACTTAAACTTTTAAATATTTAACATTTTCAAAGCAATCATTCCAGATATTTGTTATGTAACTTGGTTACCCTCGTGTTTGATCCCATTTATGTTTTCTCATAATTTGCTCTTTTCTTTCCCAGAAAGCTGGTTCTAGGTACTTAGTGAACTAGAACCTGTCCTTAACAGACAGCAGAGCAGCACACTAGACCAAGGAATCAGAGACCTGAGTTCACTCCCCACATCTGACACTAACCAGCTGTGTGATCTTTGACAGTCTCTCAGCCTTCAGGGTTCTAATCTTTAAAGCAAGGAAGAGAACAAAAATAACATCTGGGTCTAGTCTTACCTAAAAGCAAAAAATGCATATTTTCTTTTTTGTTTCCCAACCATAAACTACTTGCCTCTAAAAATATTTAAGTGTCCAGTTGCTTTTGATTTTACTCAAGCATAATTCATTTCCCAGTATTTTTCACTCCTGTCTGGAGTAAAGATGAATTCCGCTGGAGCTGCTCTACTGTAAATGTTTTCCTGCAAATGTTTATTTATCAATAATTGGTTTTCAAATGAGCTGTGCTTTTCTTGTGGAGCTAACATTTGGCGATTACAATTAACGTTGTGTTCTTGGTTTGGATTTTTGAACCATTAGAAGAAAATATCTATTAATTTTTTCACTCTTTTTTGCTTGTTTGTTTCTAAACCCAAGTCCTGTGATGAGAAAGTGGACAGTATAATACATATACATATATTTATTGTGAATATAATATAAATACAATTATATAATAATATGTAGTTCTATATAATTGATTATAAAATGATAAGTATAAACAAATTTATAAGTATACATATACTTAGGTATGCATATATTTATATATGATTTGAATATATTTATATGTTAAAATATATGATATTTATATATTTATATATAATTATACATGATATTTGTATATTAATATATAAATACGTATATATATTACATATATTTTATATATAAACATTTATATATATATTACATATATATATTTAGATTTGCAGGTGAGAGGATAGGATATTTGGTTTATTTTAAGGTCACACATTTTGTAATGTCTCCCAATAGCAAAATCTCTTTTTTTTTATTGGTATAATGGTCACTATTTCACAACATATTTTGCTAGTGCTATGCAAAATGTGCAGATGATCTGTTTCTAGCCTTTTAAATAATAAGAATTCTTTTGTCACAGGTCCTTAAAAACTGAAAATTTGTGTCCCAATGAAGTCATTGAATCTCACATTTAAATAGAGAAGACAAAATATTCAACTGATTATCTTCCTTACTAATGAGATATCATTGACCATATATAGCAAACTTTAAATATCTAATATTGAAGAATTAGATCTCAAGCATATAGAGATATCAATAAATTCAATGTTTAGTTTGTAATCTAGAGTTTAATAAAATTTTAATAAAACATTTTATCAATATCAGTTCATTTTCAATGAATATGTTAGTTACAAATTTGGTTATAAATTAAAATTGAAAGAGTAAAATATAATCTAGTAATTTCTTTAGAAAATGTGAACGTGTATGTTTATTTTTGTAGTTGAGATTTTCACTTGTTGCTCCTGGAAGCAGCTTCGAGTTTGGAGTCAGAAACAGAGGGCTATTGAAAACAGAAATTTTGTTCGTCTGGAGGCCAACTTTGTTGTATATCATTCTCTTTGGGATATTACATTGTTTAATAGAAAAACATAATTTTAGAGTATGACACTAACATGACCAAATATTCAACGTGAAGAGAATGGACGTCTTATTCTATTTAGTCCAGTGTCTCAATTTAATATTCAGTCTGTGATCAGGTTAGTCATGCAATATCCTTTCCTAAGTATATTCTCTATTGATAGACCTGCATAAAACCCTATATTTAAAAAGTGGTTGTACAGCTATTTATATATCTTTAAAATATCTATAGAATAAATTCTGAACTAAAATTTTTTCTCTAGAATGAACACAGCAAACAACAATACACCTTTAATTTTCATGTTCACCCTCTAAGATAACTCTCTTCTCTCTCTCCTCTTGTTTCATATTTAGACAGTTTATGTCACTCCCATTCTTCAATATTTTTAAGATAAACTTATGTAATAGTAGTATAGCTACACTATCTTTTTCATCTTGGCATCTCCACAGTTGATAAGAGTGCCCGCAACATGGCAAGTATCCTGTAATGTGTTCTGATAAAAAATGTATGTCAATTTTAATTAATTTTAGAGAAAATGCTTCTACTTCAAAATTATTTTTAAATATATCCTTCTAATATGTTAAATTTTGTTTTTGTTTCACTTAACATATTAACCCTACAATAATCAACTTTTGTTTATGTAAAGGCGAGATTCAACTTTACATTTTTTTAGAAATGGCTAAAAACTTGTACAAAATTCATTCACTGAATAATTCAACTCTTTCCTAATGTTATGAAATAACCCGTTTATCATATACTGACTCCTAAGATGACTGAGATTTGTATGTTTTTTCCCTTATATTCCATTGAGCTGTTATTGTCTAATAATAAAACAATTTTTAATATATTTTTATTATTAAAACTAATTTCATCTAATTATTTAACCAGGTTATTTTAAAATATTTTTTCCAGACTTATTTTTAAATAATTTAAAAATACTGTAAGGATATTTTGATTAATATTGCATTCAATTAATATGTTTATTTATTTAAGTAATTGAAATACTATAGAGTTTATTTCTCTTCAAAAAAGCAAGATATATCTTTGTTTTATTCTAGATTTTATTATTATATCCCTCATAGGATTTTCATTATTTTCTTCATATAGATACATACATTTTTTGTTTTATTTATTTCTAAAAGTAATACTTTGTAATGTTGTCATTTTAAATAGGCACAAATTACGTGCTGCAAATCATATATGTGGCTGATATATCTCAATTCCCTTAACCATTGTTTTATTAGGGAATACTCACATTATTCTAATATTTTGTACCTGTATACGAAACTTTTATTTTAGTGTATAAAAATTTGAATTTGAAATTGTTAATAGATAAAACAACAAACTATCCAATGATACCTTGTTTCTAGACACAAGTTCAAGCTGGAATGGGGAAAATATTTATTGCTGACTTACTATTTTTTCCTAAATGTCTGAAATTGGCCTCTCCTGTTGGTCAGCACTTGCCTCTGGTTGTTTGCATCTGGAATTGCTACTTCATGTCAAGGCTCTTTAGAGCAGAGGTATAAAACAACCCCAAAGCTCCTTTTTTATTTCCCCACTTGATCCTCTACTGGAAATAAGACTGAACTCGATTCTCGTGTTGGGACTAAGATTTGAAAAATTTATCAGTGCAGTTAGACCAGATACTTGGGATGGCAGACTAAGCAGATAGGGCTGTGTCTTAGAATCATAAAGCCCTGCCCTCTCACTTCAGCAAATTTGTTAATCTCTATGACAAATCTAATAATCCCTTATGACAAAATGAAATATTCAATTTATAAACAATCCAGTGCCAAGCAAATGATAAATATTATTGTTTGATACGAGGACTTGATTACAGATAATTGTTTTGTCCAAAAGGCAACAGGCAATGCTTATTAAAATATAAAATTTGAATGAAAACTGTCCTGGTTTTGAGCCTTCTAGGTGATTTTGAGTAAACTACCTTGTCAATTAAAATCAATTATTTTTGTGTTCAGAATGTGGATACCTCCATCAAATGGTGGTGGAGGTTAAAAATAGTGTAAAAATAGTGTAAAAACAAAAGTGCTTGACACTTAGGAAAATGATAGTAGTTGTAACATTATTCGTTAATTAAATAAAAGTGAATTCTCCAATCTTGTTAAAACATTACAATAGAACTTATTCTTAAATTTTGAATTTTCTTACGTATTCTTAATTCACGAACATTCTCTCATAAAGGTTGTTAAGCCACTTAAACATTCAATTCCTCCTTGTCTTTCTTGACCAAAGTAGTCTTTCATCTAAGATTCTTTTTTCAAAGGAAATTCAGAGCAAGGAATCTAATTGACCTCCGTGGATGCTGTATTCATTGTAGGAAAAATTTTAATCAGTACACAAGAGAGATAGATAGTTTTTGTGTTGTTGTTTGTTTTGTACAGATCAATGTAAGGAGAGCCTATTTCCTAAACATTAGCTTCACCTTGCTAAAAATTTGTTTGTAAATCTTAGACAGCATTAAAGGTCTTTAATGTTACTAACGATTGTAAGACATCATGGGAATTGAAATCAAAAGAACAAATGAGTAAGGAATGATTGCTTCAATTTAGCTTTTGAAAAAGAAAAGAAAAGTTTTTCCCCCCATTTTAGTTAGCAGGACCGCACAAGCACGCACACACACATGCACGCACATTCACACACACATATTTAATTCTTTACAGAGAGTGTTTATTAATAGACAGACAAGACGTTGTAAAGGAATGGGTTCTTCGGCAAAATGTAGTGTGGAACACTTGTATTTGTAACTGAAAGATGTTTCTCATGGTGGGTCACGTATTAAATGTTGTGAAATTCAGTTTTGGGCAAGTGTTGAATTCACTCATATACTCCTGTGATGCCAGGAGGAAATTATATTGTTATATATTCTGAGCTATATCATGAGCTCACCATATTCTTGCTTACTTAGGCAAAACTTCTGCTGAAGTCTTGGGTCAGTTGGAGAGTCATTACAAATTTTCCAGAAAGGGTAGGTGGCAAAATTAGGCTCCCCAAGGCAGACACAGTAATAATTATGACAACTGAGTTTAAATCATAATTTACTTTATTTCTTCCAATTTACTTGTTACTATTTTGTATAAAAACAATGGGTTTACTAATGTCTATCTTAAAGAAAAAGAATTACCATGTATTATACAACTACTATATGCATTTAGCCTAGGCATTTTTGTTTAATCTTCCAAATAGACATAGGTATTGTTAGGTGGGTGTCACTAAATAAGTACTCTAGATCAAATAATGAGCAATTTATAGAATTGTGGCTTATATATTTATTTTTCCAGCTTTATTGAGGTATAACTGACCAATAAAATTGTATATATTTAAAGTGTACAATGTGGTGATTTGCTATATGTATACACTGTGAAATGATTACCACAATCAAGTTAAAGACTTCCGTAAACTCACATAGTTCCATTTATCCCCCTTGGTGTGAATGCTTAAGATCTACTCTCTTAGCGAATTTCTGGTATAAAATGCAGTATTATTAACTATAATCACTATGAGATATTAAATACTCAGAACTTATTCATCTTAAAACTGAAAGTTGTACCCTTTACCAACATCTCCCCCCCAACTACTGACAACCACCATTCTCTTCTCATTTCTATTAGTTTATTTAGGTTGTTTCCTCATCTTGGCTGTTGTGAATAATGCTGTAGTGAACACGAGAGTGCAGGTATCTCTCTGACGTATTTACCCAGAAGCGGGATTGCTGGATCTTGTGGTAGTTCTAGTTTTAATTTTTTGAGAAATCTCCATATTGTCTTGCATAATGGTGGTACAAATTTACATTCCCGCCAACAATGAGCAAGGGTTCCCTTTTCTTGACATCCTCACCAACATTTGTTATTCATTGTCTTTTTGATAATAGCCATCCAGCAGGTATGGGTAATGTCTCACTGTGATTTTGATTTGCAATTCCCTGGCAATTAGTGACGTTGAGTATTTTTTCATGTACTTGGCCATTTGTATATCTTATTTGGAAAAATGTCTATTCATGTCCTCTGCTGATATTTAAATTGGATTATTCATTTTTTTGCTGTTGAGTTGTATGAGTTTCTTACATATTTTAAATATTAACCCTTTATCAGATATATGGTTTGAAAATATTTTCTCCCAATACTTTCTTATTGATTTTCTGTCTGAATGATCTATCTTGTTGAAAGTGGGGTACTGAAGTCTCCTTCTGTTATTGTATTGCTATTTATTTCTCTCTTCATATCTGTTCACATTTGCTTAATAAATGTGGTACTTCGATATTGGGTGCATGTATATTTACAATTGTTATATCCTCTTGATGAAGTGATCCTTTTATCATTATGTGATGACTTTGTCTCTTGTTATAATTTTTGAGATACAGTCTGTTTTGTCTGATGTAAGTCTAACTGTCTCGGTTCTCTTTTGATTTCCATTTGTATGGAATATCTTTTTCCACATCTTCACTTTCAGCCTATGTGTGTCCTTAAAGCTAAAGTGAGTCTCTTGTAGGCAGTATATGATTGGGTCTTGTTATTTTATCCATTCAACCACCTATGTTTTTTGATTGGATAATTTAATCCATTTACATTGAAAGTAATTATTAAGAAGTAAGGAATTCCTATTGCCATCTTGTTTTCTGGATGTTTTGTAGTTCCATTCTTCCTTTCTTCCTCTCTTGCCGTCTTCCTTTGTGATTTGATGATTTTCCCTAGTACTATCCTTTGATTCCTCTCTCTTTATCTTTTGTATATCTACTATAGGTTTTTGCTTTGTGGTTACCATGAGGCTTGCATAAAACATCTTACAGTTATGACACTCTATTTTAAGCTGATAAGAGCTTAACTTTGATCACATACAAAAACTTTACCCTTGCCACTATCCACGTTTTATGTTTTTGTTGTCACAATATATATCTTTTTATATTATGTATCCATTAAAAAATTATTGTAGCTATAGTTATTTTTAATACTTTTGTTTTTTAACCTGTATACTAGAGTTCAGTGATTTAACACACCAGAGTGTTCTGAATTTGTCTATATACATATTTTTACCAGTGAGTTTTATACTTTCATACATTTTCTTGTTGCTAACTAGTGCCCATTCATTTCAGCTTGAAGAACCCCCTTCAGTATTGTGTAAGGCAGGTCTAGTGGTGATGAATCCCCTCTGCTTTTGTTTATCTGGAGAAATCTTTCTCTCTCCTTCATTTTTTAAGGACAGCTTTGCAGGTTAAAGTATTCTTGGCTGGCAGATTTTTTCTTTTAGCACTTTGAATGTATCATCCTACTCTCCCCTGGCCTGCAAGACTTCTGCTGAGAAATCTGCTAGTAGCCTTATGGAGGTTCCCTTGTATGAGATTAGTTTCCTTCTTCTTGCTGATTTCACAATTCTCTGTTTATCTTTGATTTTTGACGATTTTATTATAACATGTCTTAGTGAAGTCCTCTTTGGGCTGTATCTGTATGGGGACTTATGAGCTTTACATACACACACACACACACACACACACACACACCAGGATGAAAGTGCTTAAAAAACAACATAGTAAAAATAACATAGCTATCATAATCACAAATATATAAAAAAAATTCTTCTCACTTTTAAAAGCAGTCAGGTTCTGTCTTTCACTGTCTCCTGATCTGCACACTCTTATTTCTAGACCACTGGTCTGAGTCTTCCTGGGAAAATCATTACCTTCATCATGAAGAAACCCTGCAGGGTTGCCTAAGGGGCCATATTTTCTTCTCTGTTTCCTTGGGAATTGCCTGTTTCTTGTTTCCACAAACCCCAAAGTAGCTTTAGATGCCAGTCTAGTTTCTATCCATCTTTGGTCACCCTCCTGAGGGATGGTCTGCACCAAAGAATCTCTGCTTTGATCCCACATCCTGCCTTTGGTGATGTCTTGTTTGTGCAAGTAGACTTGATTTCTTCTTTATCTTTAACTCCACTCTTTCCACTGACTCTTTTCTCTCAGCATGTGTACATATTCATATTTTATTTTTTCCTCCAGCTTAAAATAAGCCAACTCTCCCATGAACTTATAATTATGTCTAGTTCATTTATTTCAAAGTCAAACTCCTGAGTTCTAGGATTCTCTGCTGTACATATATATATATATATATATGTGTGTGTGTTTACGTATATAAACACACATTCACTGATCAATTCACTTCAACTGAGCTTCTACTATTATTTTGGTTATGAAACTTCTTATCAATAATGCCATTAAACTTCTAATTGCTAAATCTATTGGATACTTCTTTCTTTTTCTTGAATTCTGATGCATCTGACACTGATGAGTACCTTCCCCTTTGAGATACTTTATGAATAGTCACACATTATAAATTAACTTTTACTTATAGGGAAGTAACTTAAGCAATGACTATGTGCTAGGCACGTTGTTGTATGATTTGTTCCTCAGAATATCTCCTTGGCATTGAACCATTATTCTTCTTTGACACTGCTGACCAATGTATTCTTCTTGAAACCCACTTTCTCATCATTTTCCTATCACTTTGGCCCTGGGATCCTAGGCTGGCTCAAGATTTATTTGTCTCTACTCTTCTCTCCCAATTGGGATTTGATGTGCTTCCTTCTTCTTTCGGTAGCTACAAATGTCTCCTTCATCTTTTAACATGTCTTAGCATGTGTCCAGACTCCAGCATCACAGAGTAGAGTGCAATCTCCAACTCCATCCCTTTCTGATGCTCCCAAAGACAAGTGCCAGATCTTTTGTGTTTTATCAGTTTCTCTACAGATCATAAGGAGACAGCCACAGTCTGCATAATAGCAAAAGCAGCAGCAATAACAATAACTATAAACCGGTGAAGCAACATAGATTTTTAAGTTCTTAAAATATTGTAGTTTATGATTCTCACATCTAGTAACTAAATTTACTGTACTTTTTTCCTGGCTGCTCTGTGAAAAGTGGATTGTATGAGGACAACTGTCATTTGTTCATGGCTACTGTCTCTTCAAAATACTTTTGTCTCAAAGAAGGAGATCCTGCCATTAGCGACAGCATGGATGAACCTGGAGGACATGTGCTAAATGAAATAAACCTGGTGGGGGAAATGGGGAGATGTTGGTCACAGTTGCAGTTATGTAGGATGAATAAGTTTAGAGATCTAATGTACAGCATGTTGACAATAGTTAATAATACGGTACTGAATACTGGAAATTTCCTAAGAGAATAGATTTCAGGTGTTCTCACCACATACACACACACAAAGATAACTATGTGAGGTAGATTTACTGTAGTAATCATTTCACTATGTATAAGTATGTCAAGTTATAATGTTGTGCACCTTAAATATATACAATTTTTATTAAGTATAAATCAACATTTAGTCCTGTGTTCCCTCTTTCACTAGGCAACAGTCTTCCCAGCTTCCTTTTTTTATGTGTAGTGTTCATATTTATGTATAATTTTGGTGCATCTGATTCTTCATTCAAATATACAATGCACCGACTAGCGGGAAATGTTGGTAGAAGACAAAGATTACTCTTTAATAATTTAAGATGTGAAAAGTGGCATTTATATGCCCTCTATTGCCTTTATTTTATTTTAGTGAACACAAGCATATGCGAGTGTATATGTGAATGTTATGTGGATGTGGATGCAAATCTGTGTGTCGACACATTGGCTTCTAATTGTTCAAGGGAAATTTCTATTCAAATGTTATTTCCAAAGCTTTATTTTGATTATCTTCATCATCAAATTCTATGTTCCTTGGGCAAGTTCAAAAATAAATCTCCATAGCTTGACTCAGAACAGTACCTTCTCTTTGTTACATTTCTTTTCCTCCTCCACCCCCTCCCCCCTTCCTCAGCTCAGCCATGTGTCTGTCCTTCCAACCGTTAGCAGCTCCAGACCACAAGTTCCAATGGGGTTTCACTGGTGCAGTTGTTTCACAGATAGAATGGAGTTGGGGGGCAATGCAGAAATTTTGAGTAACTGGCATTCTAATTTGACAATCTGAATTTATTTTTATGTATAAATATTGCTTATTTATCTGATATGTAATGACTAATTTGACTTTTTAGGCTGGTCTAGGTAGCTGGTTACTTTTTCTATAGTTGCTCTTATGGGGAAAGAGCTTACAAGCTTCCAATAACTATTAACCTTTGGGGCTTTCTCCTGTGCATCAGCACATACTGTTTCTTCACACGGAATGCCAAAGTTCCTGCTCCTAGCGACACTGGCTTCCTCTCATTCCTCAGGACTCCTCAATGCCACTTTTATTTTGTTGACTTGATTCTTGCTGATAATATATATTTACTGGCTTTGAAAAGTATCCAAAAAGAACAAAGTTGGCTTAAGTGTATGACTTTCAGTCTCTCTAGAAAGCATACCAGATATTCAATTTGTTAACTAAGGAAAAACAACTGAGAGGTGAATTTATTAGTGGGAGAGTTCATATATTCATGAAGACACATTTGTTCTTGATATGTTATTTTCTGCAAAGAAAGACATAGTGTTACTTCCACTGTTCAGCCTGCTATGCAAAAGAGCTATTCTTGGTCTTTGGACTAAGTGCTATGTCATCTAGCTAGGAACAGTATAAGAGGTATTTTTTGATTCTAACTTCTGATCTTTTAAGCACTTTCACAGGCAACGATAATAACCTTTACATTTATGGGGCACTGAAATAACATACAGCTAAACTAAGTTATTTCTCTTTATGAAAGAACTTTGATTTATCAGAAAGTCAGTGGCTCTCAAAACCAAGCCTTATTTTATATCCCAGCTCTGAGTCTTACTAGATATGCAACGTTTGGCAACTATTTAACCTCAGTAGGCCTCAGAGTCCTCATATGTAATGTTGGTCCTTCCTCATGTATTTGCAATGAGAAAATAATAAATTCTTTAAAACATATAGCATATAATAAGCACTTAAGAATTGTCTGGCCACATGCCCAGTTGGGTGAACAGCGTGGAATAGGTTGCAGAAAGACAGAAGAAAAGACCCAGAGATGGCAAATGAGACGTATATGTTTATTGGGAGTTACTTACAGGATGTCCAGTGGCGGCCAGCTGTACAGCAATCACGGGTGGAGAGGGGGTTTCTTATATAGGCAGGGGACACAAAGGCTGTATGTTTGCCAAGAGGGGCTGTCCCTGGTACAACCAGCGTTCCCAGGGACAGTAGTTCACGTTCGAGGGGCTCTGTGTCCCTTTAAGGCATGATGCTCTTTGCATGAGATAAGGTAAGATCTGGGCTGGCCAGGCCCTGCATCATTACAAATCCCAGCTGGGCGTCTTGCCCAGAAGAGAGCCAGAAGGACGCATGGTTGCAATGGGCTTGTGGGCTCTTGCTGAGCAAGCAAGGCCCAGGCCCTACACCAATATTATCTATAATTATTATATATAATGAGCCTGAGTAAGTTTCTATAAAGAGCAGATGTAAGTAATAATAATAAGCATGTAGACTAGTTCCACTTCATGGAACCCTACACAAATAGGAAAATTTCACTATTTTTTCTTCTTCTATTCTCTCTATCTCTAACATAGAATATTACATTAGCACCTATTACATGCCAGGCAGTGTGCCAAGTGCTGGGTGGACACTGGAGAAAAAAACAGCTGTGGTTCCTGACCTCACAGAGCTTACACTCTGGACTTCCTATTGCTTCGGTTTTCAAGTTTCCTTAATTTTCACTTAAAAGATATGCTTTGTTTTGTGAATAAAAAATCATGATATTTTTCATTCCTATTTCTCTTAGACTGGTGAAGGTAGAATGGCTTTTGGAACTGTCTTGTACAAGTCGTGGGATACAAACATGGCAGATTGATGTCTCTCCACTATGCTCGGACAGTTCCATGCAACTCCCCATTACAGTATGATTATAGCAGATGACAATGGCTAGCTCTGCTTGAATATAAGCTTCTTATACATAGGGGCTATGTCTTAAGTTTGTCCTTACATTGTTACCACAGTACACGTAATAGGCACTCAGTGGATATTGAATGAGTATAGGAATCCCTCCAAGAATAGCACCATTATGTCGGATATGAGCTGAATGTTCACATTTCATCTTGAAAGACTAACTTAAGAGGAAAAAAATAAGAACATTTGCAAATTCAGGGAACAACATTGATGACATTTAAATTCACTTGAACTAAATCTAAGTAGAAGGAAAAGTAAGAAATTAAAGAGCAGTAGGTACAACCTGTGTTGAGTAGATTGTTATATTTTCTAGGGATTTTAGGAAATCAATAGTCTCAATTAACCAACCTCTTAAAAATTAGAAACAGTGGCCCTCAGTACAACCTGCTGGTGTGTGACAGAAATAAAGTGACAAATTCAACTCTCAAATAATCCCTTAAAAACATTAAAGTTTTCCAATTTTCTTTTCCTAGGAAATATTGGACATCTACTAGGGCAAATAGTAAAATGGAGCAACACGAGCATCATCTCTCCTCCTTGCCAAGCCTGCTGACACTCTCACTTGTATAAATAATTGAACAAAGACAGGACCAAAAGGAGTGCTTAGAAAATCTTCAACAATATGTATCCTCTACTGAAGAGTTGAGAGTTGGAAATAGAGCATATTCTTGGCTTTTCTGTAAATTCTTGCCATTTATAGGCATAGTATATAATGATTATTTTAGATAAATGATACAAAATTATGTCACAAATTATTGAATATGAATTTGTTCTCTCTTTTTCTCTTAGTTTTAATATGTAACATATCGTTCATATAGTCCTCATGGCTGTCCTAGTACAATCTATTGAATGTGCAATATTTTACAAACAAATCGTATTGTCATTGTTGGGGAGAGGAAAATCCCCTTTCTTCCCTTCTTGTTTTCTTGTGGCTGGACTGATAGTAAAATTGACATGAGACCAGCTTAACAGGAGAAAAACCCAGTTTAATATGTACGTATTGGAGATCATAAAGAAATGATGCTCAGAGAGTGAACAAAGCAGGCAGTATATATATCTTTTACACAAAGAAACATAAATCTGTGAAAAATTGACAAGGCAAAAAAACTTATATTTAGGGTATGTAATTAGAGAGGAATTTAAGTAGAGTTTAGGCTTGAGGTAGTAAATTAGCAAGGTTTGTTTATTCAGGCTTCTCAGCCCCGAATTCTCTAGTTTTGGTGGTAAGGATGCAGGGAGAGCACCTTTCGCAGGGAGAGCACCTTTCACAGGGAGATTTATTTCGTGCTTTCAGAAGGAACAGAGACAGGAGGGTCAGAAGGCCATTTCTGCTTCTCCAGTAACTTTAATTCAAAATAATCAATATGCCATTGTGGGATAACTTGGGGTGGCCTGCCCTGGGCCCCAACATCATCATCTCAATACTAGCTTTGTCTTCTTCTGAGACAGACTTTTAAAATGTCACGCAGATAAGGAAAATCCAAGAAAACAATGTTGAATGGTGCAGAATCAAGTCTTTCTGACTGAAAGGAAATTACAAATGTTTCTGTTTGCATTTGGATGATCTGCATCTTAACCAAAAATTCCTGTTAGCATAGTGTGATGTTTTCAATTGAAACATGCAACTTATTCCAAGGAAAATACATATCCAATCATACTGACTAAGCTTTGTTAGACATAGCAAACTAATGTAAATAGTGTATAATGCAAATAAATTGAAATAAGTTAGAGGTTATTGGCGGTGAAAAATAAAAGCAAATATACTTTATGTTTTAAGAAACATTGTACATGTGTTAACAATTAAAGATTGTTAACAATGAGGCTAATAGTTATTATTGTAAGGAATGTGGTTTACCTTTTTATGGTGAAGGGGTAAAAAAGCAAGAATAACATAGTACAGCCGTATAGGACTATGTAATTATAGCAATAAACTAGTGGTGCCTAACAAATCACCCCAAAACTTAGTAGCTTAGAACAAGAACCATGTAGTTTACCCAAAATTCTGTTGCTCTGCTTGGCAGAGTGCTTGGGTCATTCATGTGGCTGTGGTAATCTAACAATCTCACTGGGCTAGATGATCAAACATGGCCTCATCCACATGTTTGTAATAGCAGTAGGCTGGACCATTTGTCTCCAGCAAGTCAGTCCTAGCCTGGCTTTCTCACATGTTGGCAGTATTCCAAGGAGGCAAGCTCAATGTGCAAATGCTGTTCAAGCCTCTGTTTATGTCATATTTGCTGATGTCCTATTGGCTACAGCAAGTCATATGAACAAGCCCAAAACCAATGTGGCTGGGGACTACACAAGGGCATGGATAGGGGGAGGAATGATTCATTGGCAGCCATCACTGCAACACTTGAACACAATGACTCATCAATATATATGTCTAATATATTTCTACTACCATCTGTGCATGTGGGGAGGTAGTAAGAGTAAGGGCATAGTCAATAAAAGCCACAGAGGCCACAAAAAAATAAGAATACTCTCCCTTTAATCTCCAGCAAACTCAAAGGAAGAATTAATCACCACAACTCCTCCCAAACTACATACCTATTGGCCATCTATGTCTTTCTTCTTTCAAAGAAAACCATACCTTTAAGCCACTACATTAATGAATGCTTGAGAAGGCTTAAAAGATAATAAAATCTTAGAAATATGGTCTTTTAGAAAAGTAATGCAGTCATAGACTTATAGAGTGTTCGTTAAGTTCAAGACCCTCATTATAAATGGCAAGTTCCCCACCTCTCAGGAAGCAGTGCAGGTGTGTAGGAAAAGGATAGAATTCAGAGTTGGGTTCATCATGAATTTAGTCTCCAAGCTTCAATTTTCTTTTTTATTAACTGAAGATAATTTAATTTAATTGAGGATAGTATCATTTTTGTAATTGTACAATTGTAACATACATCTTATAAATATTCTATGTAATTTTTATGGCCCGGAGTCATTCTTACCGCCTTAATCAGAGAGGTTTGTGATCATGGGCCTCACAGCAGGGTTTTTTCAGTTACTGATTTCAAGACGCAACTGATCATTCTAACCCCAGGAATCCTGCAGCAGAAAGTAGGGAAGGGGCTAAAGAGTGGTTCTCCCGCCGGCTCACCCGCTGTGCAGTCTGGAGATACTTCTTTAGTCTCCTCTTGTATGAGGTGAAGGGGTAAAAGGGGGGCAGCGTGGAGGGCCTGGGCGGAACTGGACCTGCATCTTCCTGAGGACACACGCTCAGGGCCTTGCTGTGTGGAGGGGAGGCCCTGGGGTGATGTTTTTTCTTAAGATTTAGAAACGTAACATGTTTGCCTTCTAAGCAAGTTTTGTGCTGCTCAGCAAGCAGTACAGGGAAGCTGGGAACAGCCTTAGGAAGCGTACAAATAATGAGCCTGCTCCATTTCTGCCACAAGGGCATCAGGGAATCTTCACCTCTCTTCTGTGAGCCTGCAGGGGAGAATTGTATCTGGCACAATTTTACTTCCTTTCTGCCTTCTCCTCTTTTCTTTGTTTTTTCCTTTTCTTTTCTCCTTTTTTCCCTACTTCAAGTCAACCATTATATAATGATTATCAATTGTTAGTAATGCTCAAAGATGCCCAGCTACTCAAGTCATGGAGTGAACTGCCCTTTTGTCTTCTGGCAGATGTCTCTCTGAAGACTGGTGCATTTCCACGGAGCTGGGCGTCATCTCTCAGCTCTGCACAGTATGTTCCATTGGATCTAGTTAGGAAGAGATTGGTCTCTATTTTCTTATTTACATCTTCCTCCTTCTTCCCCACTGGCATCTACTTTCCTCAGACACATGCCGTACCCTCCCAGCAGTGCCAACTTTGCTCACCATTCTCCTGTAGAGGAACCATTTCACCTCTTTCAATAGGTCTAACGTGACCCACCTTAACCATTGGAAATTTGACCTTCCTTGGCATGTGAGTTCATTTTCTGGATTTCCAACTGACATTTAAAAGTCAACTCATCCAAAAGAGGACCCAACATTCCTTTGTCATCACCTCCTCACCACGTGAAAATCAGTACCCTAAATTCTTGATTTCAACTGGCAGGAAATTCCTCCTCCATAATATATTTCTCCTATCTTCTCTTGTCTTCTTTGTTTTTTCACTGATTTTTCTCTAAAGCAAATGTCAAAGCTTTTCTCTGTGATTCTTATAATCGCCTCTAGCTCTCTTTCCACTCTCTATTTTTTGCCTTTCAGTCCATCCTACACTTGATCGCCAAACTCTTCTTTCTGAAGCTTAGTTTTGTTCACATCCTTTCATTTGCTCTCTGTTTCCTGCAGGAAAAAGAAGCAAGCAAGCACAAATGTTCCACAACCTTGTACCTGAATCCTAACCACCATCTCCCATTAATGTTTTCCAGGTCCTTAAAGCCTTATGTTTTCTTAGTCACCTTGCTCTGTCGTCTCATCCTTTTACTCAGCTGCTGTCTTTTCTCCAGCCCAGGTTAACCCAAATCAAACACAGTCACTTTTCCTTTGACTACCACTGCCCCAAAGTTCCACTCCAATAAAATATATGTTACTGGAGTTTGCTAAGGATTATTGAAGCAAGAAATAATGATCTATTTAACAACATAACATATTATATGGTCTGAATATTTGTGTCTCCCCAAAATCTATATGTTGAAATCCTAATGCCTGATGTGATGGTATTAGGAGATGAGGTCTTTGGGAGGTGATTAGGTCTTGAGGATGGAGCCCTCATGAATGGGATTAGTGTTCATATAAAAGAGACCCCACAGAGGTCCCTAGTCCCCTTCCACCATGTGAGGACACAGCCAGAAGGCCCTGGCTATGAACCGGGAAGAGAGCCCTCAGCAGAATGTGACCATGGTGGCACCTTGATCTTGGACTTCCCAGCTTCCATAATAGTGAGAAATAAGTTTCTATTGTTTATAATCTACCTAGTCTCTGATGTTTTGTTACAGCAGCCTGAATGGACTGAGACACTTATCAAATTATATTGGGCTTTTCTAGATACCAGGAATGACTTCTTGGACACCTGTGTTCCTAGTAGCCTGGTCTCATGTGGCATTTCTGAGACCCTTGACTAAGTTGACCTTACATCTCTTTTCTCTAAGCCTTATCAACCCTCTCAAAAATACAATTCCTCACATTTTCTTCCAAGTATAAATTTAGCCTTCCCAGACTGGTGCTCAGAGAGGGGACCAATGGGCATGGCAAGCAAGTACTCAACATCTTCAGAATAGATTTCAAGTTCCCTAGCCCTCCATGATCCAGCAACTACCTATCTATCAACTCTTTTCTTCTCTCACCAGCCCCCTCATAAGTCCCTCCTACAGTGAATACCAAAATGGTTGCATTTTTCTGAAAGCACCACGCTCTTTCCCCTGTGCCTTCTGCCTGTAACATGATATGCAATTTCCGCTCTCTCATATTGTAAGCAGCTCAAACATCATCTCCTAAAAGACTTTCCTGATCACCCATTCATTCTGACTCTGGTTTACTATCCACCCTCTCTGTACCTGTATTTCCCTGGTCATGCATCAATCCTAATTAATATGTCCTTGCTTATTTTCTGTTAAATAATGTAGACTGTGATTGTCCCTGAAAGCTAAAATTGTTTTTTTTTCATTGATGTGACTTTTCAATTCCTACCCAGCAGAGAATACACAATCAATAAATGTTTTTGAATGAATTAATTGTTAATAGAGTTTTGGTTTTCCCATAAGTTGGGACCACCTAATGCACTTAGATGATCTGTTCACAAATGTGTTTTTTCACTAATTTTATTGAGATCATGGGTGAGACCTTAAGGGTATGATGTTAAGTGAAATAAGCAAGACAAAGAAAGACAAATACTGCGTCATTTCATTCATATGTGGCAGATACCAAATATTTTTGAAAGAGTATTAAAGCGTGTATTATACTATACCACTTTATACTTGGACTGGATGTGAGGACTTATTCTCTCCTGTTTGATTGACACTATCGTGTATGTACTATTTACTCTTAACGTGTTTAAAAAAAATCGTGCATCATAACATTGAAATAGTAGGTAAACCAATCATAGTAGTAGTTACTTAGGTTGGCAAACATTACCTTATGTTTTCACTATGAAATAAGGAAGTGTAAAAAGTTGCCTTATAAAATGTTGATGAGTTTTTAGCAACAGTTAGAAAGGAAAACATGTGGTTTACAAATGACAATTCACTGAGCTGGTTTGTTGTTCAACAGTTTATTGTTGCAGCTTTTAATTTCTCTTCACAAAGCCACATTCTCTGCTTAACAGTGGTATCATTTGGTGCTTAGAACAGTTGCTCCCTAGACATTTTCTCAACATAAGTCAAAGGCAGCTTTGGAACGTTCCCAAGCTGGTTACAGAATATACTGGAAAAGGAGCTTTACTATGTCCTAGGAAGGCCCTTTCTTCTTTGTTAAGCATCCCAGCAAATATGCTTTACAAACTCATTCTCCCACTCAGAGATCTAAGTACATCTGTCCAAACGACATTTGCATTTTCCTCCCATTGAATTTGTTCTATGAAACTCATCCGAATAGCCTCTCATCTAGTATCTGTAGGAAACAATCCAATATTTCTTAGGAGTTTGGCTTCCCAAATGCTGGCTTCTAGCTCTTTGGGAAGTAATATGGTCCTGTGCTTATGAGCACAGTGACATCCAAACTTCTGCCACATTTGGGTGGACGCTTTTTAATTCTTCTATTATACCGGGGCCTCAAATTCCTTACCTCACGGCTGGAGCCCTTGACGTTTTATGCGGAAGGCCTGACCCTGATTTTGTCGCTCCTGTCCTCCACAGAGATGCCTATGAACTTGGCATGGAAGTCCAAACTTGGGTCTTCACAGAAGAAGTTTTATTACCACTTGTGTGGCCAAAGGATCCACTGGGCTGTGCCTCGTAAACTGGTCTACGGTGAGGGTTTCACATGTCTGAGCAAAAGAAAATAAAAACAATGCCCACCAGAGTTTTCCATTAAGCTGATTTGATCAATTTAATGGATGTTCTCATTTTGAGATAATGTCTTTTCCTAAATTCTTTGTGTTACAAATATCCTTTGTTCTCTGAAATGACTACGACTGTAGATGGGAGTTAATTACTTTAAATTGTCCTTACTTGGAAAAGTCAAAATCTTAAAAACTTATTTTTCTTCCCAAAAACATACTTTGGAGATATTTTCTTGTTTGTGAAGTTCAAAAGATTAAGAATCACTATAAAAACCAGCAGTGCGTCTGGTAAGTAAGCTAGCGTTCACTGTGTTTCGGGCACTCTCCAGCACGTTACACACACTACTTCTAATTCTCACAACACCCCCAAGAGACACTATTTTTAGGTCCATTTTGCAGATGAGGAAACTGAGGCTCAGAGGAGTGTTATAATTTTCCTAAAGTCACAGGGACAATAAATGCTAGAGGCAGCCTTTGGACTGAAGTGGTTTGTGCCACGTGTGTGCTTTTAAACCTGTGTGCTAACTTTCTACACCGCTTCCACACACTTCTCTTGGCCCCTGATTTATCCAGTCAGCTGAGTCTTGATTCACTCCACTGGTGCTATAGCTCCTTGATGTCATAGGATCTCTTGATCCGTGTACCAGCGTATATTCTTCATTTATAGGCAAGCTACACAACCTCTCTGAGTCTCAACTTCCTATGAAATACATAAGCCGGAAATATGAATGCCAACGCCCAGAGGTGGCATGAAGGGATAAACGTATTTGGAGCTAATAAGACAGTTTCTAAAGTACAGAATTCACTCTATCAATGGGCCTGTGAGAGCTCTCCCATTTTATCCTCACAATCAATTCACCATTATGATCCTTAATTTTGCAAAGGAAAAAATGGGCACAGAGGAGTTAGTACCTCACCCCATGTCACCCAGTTAATAAATTACATAAAGTGGATTTAAAGTCAGACAGCTGGGCTTCGTAATCACTATGTTCGATGAGAACGTCTAAAATGCCATTTGGCTGGTTTGCACCTTTCTTGTAGTTTTAAGAACGGGACCCTTGAGACTCAGTCTTTAGGTAATACCTGGTTGTATAGTACTGGGGCCCAGCTGCATTTTGCATTCATTTTTCCAAGGACTGAAATCTTATTTATACTCCTCAGCTTGTCTGCAGACAGATTTTTCCAATGCTGACTACAGTGTCGATCACCACATACAACTTGGCCTTGGCTTCTTTGTGTTCATGTTCTGATTGTGTATCAAAAACCCATAGACATACATGGAAGCCCTAAGTGCCAGTAATGCTACTGGGCTCTCGTCTGCTGTCTGCTGTCATACCTTCCGGGTACTGTGCTCTGTTTGTTAACCTTGGCTTCTCTTCCTAAAATGAAAAGTATTTTTGCCACTCATTCTGGGGCATATTCTCTCTTCTGACTGCCAGATCTAGTTAGAGATCCCAAGCCTTCTCATCTGCCTTATCCCACTGCCATGGAATATGTTTCACCCTGAAATTACTGAGTATTTTTTCATGTTACATCTTCAGATTTCTTTTATCTTTGGGTAATCAGAAATGATCTCATGCCTCTGCTCCAAATTTTGTTCAGTTGTATATATGTGTTTCCTTTTCATAATGCTCTCCCTTCTTATTTAATCATTTTCTTTCTCTCTGTCCCACTGTATCTAATTTAACCAAATATTTACTTCCTGATCCTCTAATGACTTTATTCCCAAAATTTTAGAAACTTTAGTAGTTATCAGAGGGATTGATACTAAAAAGCATCTAATCTAGACTTTTCAACCCACACATAAATAATTGGAGACACAAGGAAGCTATGGGACTGGTCTGAGGTGAGAAATGGAGATAGGGATAAACTAGGACAAGAACTTCACCACCCACTTAAAGCCGGGTATCTGAGGGTACTGTAGATATTAAACCAATTTGCTGTTTTTCTGGTAACTCGGGGGTCTCGAGGATATGTGAGCTTGTTTTGCAGGAGAAAGAGAATGCCTTCGGGGAGACTGCGATCACTGGATGGCCCAACACCAAACAGATGGCCAGCCCTCAGCAGCTGTTGAAGCCCAGAAATCATATTGCCCAGAGGCTTATCAGGAGTGACCGCTTTGTTCCCCTGAAGTCCCTCCTGCCAAGTTCCTTAGCTTATAAAAACCCCCTTGCTTTCTGTTCTAGGGGAGGTGGATTTTAGTGAACACAGGCTCCCACATACTTGGTTTGGCTAATTCGAATAAACCTTTCTCATCACCAAGTACCAACATCTCAGTGTTTGTCTTGCTGGGCATCGGGCACACAAACTTGAGATTAAGATGTTCTGTATCACTGTGTCAACTCTCCTGGTCATGACCTGAAGGTACAGTTTAAGAGATCTGGCCCAGGTACCAGTGTGTACTCTGAGAACAGGAAATATGAGGATAGTGAAAGAGAAATAGTGTTTGAAATGTACAGAAAGAGAAGCTTGCACACGGAAAATTCCATAAGCATCCAGAGGGTGAATTTGTAAACAGAGGATTCAATTCACATGGTTACCCAGTCAACATAGAAGTTCACTTCTGCTAGGATTCCAATGATGAAGCATATACAATTTTAAACATACTATACTTCTATTTTGATGGAAATATCACAAAATGGAATTAATCAGAATTCTTGTATTTCTTGCAACGCACAACATGTTATACATGTTTTTCATATACTATATTTATAAAATACTTTGACTCTTAACGTGGCAAAATAGAGACAAAAGAAACCTTGACTTTTCAATTAAATTCTAGTGCAAACATTAGCTATACATGCATAAATACAAAATAGAATAAACACAAATGAACGATAAATATATAAAAATACTTAGACTAACTGGTTATTGTAAATATGAAATAAAACATCTTTATATAAGCTTTTTTATTAATCAGATAAGCCAGAGTTAAGAGGATTGGTAGCAGTTGTGGATAGGAGGAGGGAAAATGGGAACTGACAAACCCTATTGGTTTGCTGCTAATGCACAAAACCTAGAGAGGGTACTTGGGCAACATATATCAAATTTTAAATGGGCAGACAAAGACTACAGTAATGTGTAGGTAATTATTCTGACGGAGCAGCCACAGTGGTTTTATTTGAATTATAAACCTTACAAATTATCACTGTATCTTCAGAAAGTGTCAGGTTCTTTATTTCCTCCTTCTGTGAAAGAAAAAGGGAAATCAACTGAGTTCTAGACCAGCCATCTGAGCTTTAATTTCCAATGGTAATGATTAGTTTAAAACTCTATGGGGTCATTTTTAGTGTATTTTCTTCTATCTAAACTTTTGTAGTTAAAGTAGGTTGTACATCTTCCTAGAATATAGTAAAACAGAGGAGGAGATGATGGAAGGAAAGACTAAGGAGAAAAAACATCTTAAGAGGATTTGTAGAAGGATTTTAGTCATGTTTTATTTTCCCAAACAGTTCTCCCAATCACATATTTATAGCTAAAATTTCATTGTGTGCTGGAAAACAAACCCAATCTGGATTTAAAGACTAATGGGCCAGTTTACAAAATTTAGAAAATCCAGAGCTAGGTAGAGTGTTTTCTGAAGATATGAAGCTAAACGACTTAGGAAGCTCTGGGTTTCAATGTCTACCTAAAGCCAATCCTTCAGCATGTGCTCACTGTGACCAGCAAGAAGGAATAGCTGCACCTGTTGGAAACCGTTTGAAAGCAGCAACATGGTGACAACAAGATGACATGCAATTGCTCATTTTTAAAACAGTGATTGGGGACTGATATTAAATAATTACAACAAAAATGTTGCAGGTGGCCTCCACTGATTGGACTAATGTCGATTGCCACTCCTGCCTACCTTAATTAATAGGTGTTTGCTATGCCACCTGGACCATTAAGAAAGGACACTTTATATTTTTAATGTCGCTATTAATGTAATCAGTGCAAATGTCTATTCAGTAATTCATAATATTGATGCGCAATTCCAAGCCAATATGACATATTTAAATGAGAATATGACCAACTTTCTTGTTTACATTCCAAATTCTTTTTTTTTTTTTTTGTGAGGAAGATCAGCCCTGAGCTAACATCCATGCCAATCCTCCTCTTTTTGATGAGGAAGATCAGCCCTGAGCTAACATCTATTGCCAGTCCTCCTCCTTACTTTTCCCTCTTTTTCTCCCCAAAGCCCCAGTAGATAGTTGTATATCATAGTTGCACATCCTTCTAGTTGCTGTATGTGGGACACCACCTCAGCATGGCCGGATAAGCGGTGGGTTGGTGGGTGGCGGGATCCGAACCTGGGCTGCCAGTAGCGGAGCGTGCGCACTTAACTGCTAAGCCACGGGGCCGGCCCCCCAAATGTTTTTTAAAGTGAAAGATGTGCTAACAGTGCTAAAAAAATTGTGTCCTGAAACTGCTGATTGTCTTTTTAGAAAGTGCTGAATGACAGTTAGACCAGAGCATGTAACCCTCAGGGTGAGATTTCCTCCTATAGCAATGGATAATTTTCCTCGTGAGTTGTATAGTGAATTGTACGTGACACACTCTACAGATGGGTGAAGAAATAGACATATTTTGAGGCCCCCAGAACTTTACCATATGGTTTATGTCTCTGTTATGTACAATGTTTGTGTTAAAATGATATAATGTTGATGTTGATGATGAAATGATTATAATAATTTTTTTAAAAATTACCACATATTTTTATATGTTGAGAGGGACAAATAAAAAGAGGTGAAATAACATTTAATGAATGCCAAGTGCTTGTCACACACACGATTTCTTTAAGAGAAATATCACTGGCTTGGATATCACCAAGACTTCCTATTTTGGTTTTTTTAAACTTATTTTTATTTTATTTTATTTTTTGGTGAGGAAGATCAGCCCTGAGCTAACATCAGACGCCAAGCCTCCTCTTTTTGCTGGGGAATACTGGCCCTGGGCTAACATCTGTGCCCATCTTCCCCTACTTTATATGGGAAGCCACCACAGAATAGCTTGACAAGCGGTGCGACGGTGCACACTCCGGATCCGAACCTGCGAACTGCGGGCCGCCAAACCAGGGTGCACGCCTTTAACTGCCGTGCCACCAGGCTGGCCCCTAAACTTATTTTAAAAACTGTCTAGCTCCCCTATCCCGTGCTATATGCAGTTGGAAATCCAGTGTCCTCTTATCAGTACCATTAAGACTTTTCTGGGATCTTCCTTCTCTCCTAAGAAACTCTTGCTAAGATTTCTTACTTCCACCTATGCTCAATTTCTCTTCTTTGTGTTACTTGGTCTATTCTATAATCTATATCCTATATGGATCCCGTAGTAGAATGAAGCTCTCCCTCTCACTTAACATCTCCTAACATCCAACAGACATAAGACAATTACTGAAAATGTTGGATAATCAGGGAATAGCACAGTTCAAAAACTGATGTAAAATTTAATAGCTTATAAGACATCTTTGTTCTTGAAAGTTTATTAGCCATTATTCTTTCTGGCAACTTCCCATGGCCCAAGTTTCCTGTCTAGTCCCTACTCTTCTGCCGCTTGTTGAGTTCTCTCTCTCCTTCCTCACATCTCTTCACCTCCTTCTCTCTTCTTTCCACCCCTCCCAACACTACCTCTTCAGGGCACTCCTTACTTTTCCTGTTTCCCTCAGAAAAACATAATTACTGTTACTTCTTTCACAGATCAAATCAGCCTTCTATTTATTTATTCATCCTCTTCCACATTTTGAGCCTAAACATATATTTTTAGGGCCGGCCCCGTGGCTTAGTGGTTAAGTGCGCGTGCTCTGCTGCTGGCGGCCCAGGGTTTGGATCCCGGGCGCGCACCGATGCACCGCTTCTCCGGCCATGCTGAGGCCGCGTCCCACATACAGCAACTAGAAGGATGTGCAGCTATGACATACAACTAACTACTGGGGCTTTGGGGGAAAAAAAAAAAAGGAGGAGGATTGGCAATAGATGTTAGCTCAGGGCCAGTCTTCCTCAGCAAAAAGAGGAGGATTAGCACGGATGTTAGCTCAGGGTTGATCTTCTTCACAAAAAAAAAAAAAAAAAACTAACCTATATTTTTACACTAAAAAGACCAATGTATTTCACCAACTGAAAGAGCAAACACAAAATCTTTATCTAAAAGGGATTTTGCATTAAAAATATAACCTTTATTCAAGAAAAGGTGTTGATATCCTCACTTTTAAAATAAGAAAAGTGAGGCTCAGACAGCAATTAACTTGTCCAAGTCACGCAGCTGGTGGTAGTCAGAGTTTGTATTTACATCAATATGCTTGTAGGTATGAGCCCTTGTCCTTAACTTTGTGTTTATTTTTAGTTGATGTCATTGTTTTTTTATATAAATTACATTTAATCTTTCAGGACAAAACCAGCATTTAGTGCAACAGGCAGAACAAGCAGATTCAATGACAGCAGCTGGAATTCAGGAAATCTTCTTGGTAGCCAAGATGGTGGCAAGTCTCAGAGAGAATTGGGGAGACTGAGGCCAATAAGGCAATGAATGCTGGCATGCTTTGGCAAAACAAGAAGAAAAGGCTCTAAGAAAATACAATTTCTGCTCAAAAGTCAGATACAGTGGCAATTTTTCTGTGTGCAGTCGTGATTTAAATCTACCCTCCTAAATTCACTAAATTTTGTTTCCTACCACAATTTCTATGTTATCTGTTTACACTTTTCACAGCTGCCTCTTATATATCACATCATACAGTTGACCTTGAAAAGCTTGTGATTTAGGTTCAATTCTACTGGGTATCTACTACCTATGAGAACTAAATCTATTTATATCCACACAGCTTATTATCTATATTAACATGGTTGTAATAGTCCAGAAAACAGAAAGATGAACTTACAAATAACTTTATTATTTATTTCAGGACCATACATAAAAATAATTTATCTGAACAATAGACGACTCAACTAAGTAAATTCCTCCTTCTTGGGACAATAGATAGTTCATCACATGAGTCATTTACTCTAGAAGACTTGCTTAGGAATCCTCACCTCACTAGGTTCACCAGTTTTAAATTATTATGTCTTAAACTTTGCCCAATCCTTATCAAACCCCTCACCCCAGTCCTGCGTTGAAAGAGCCACTTATACCATATTCCAAAACCATCACAATACCCATGTTTTTCCTCCTCCCTCTAAGATGCTACTAAGATCCTATCAATAGTGGTCTCCTTTACTGCAGTGAAATATAACATCAGTTTTGCTCTATGTCAGGTCATTTTGTTGCTATTTTGCAGGATTCAATATTTTACATGTAAAAATCTTTTAAGTGTCAAGAATTACCCGATACAAGAGATGCAATGATACATAAAATATCATTTCTTGTATTTCTAAAGCTCATTAGTTATATGGCCAATGTATATACTAGAATAGAGGTATCTCTATTTGTAGGATGCTTACTTATTTTTCTATTCCAGAATCTCTCATAGTGCCAGAAACATGGGAGGCACTTTAATGGGAGGGAACAAAAGAAGAAGATGAAGAGTATTTCATAGTTAAAGGAAAAACCAAATAAAATATATTTTAAAACACTAAATTCCAAACAAACTTATAACTTCTAGGAGTCAATGGCCAGTTGGCCTCTTTGGCTCAGGCTTGTGGAGCTATTCACTGAGGTGAATGACGATTGTGCTTCCCCAGTGATCAGAGAAAATTTTAAAAGCCATCTGAATATAGCAAAGCCAAAATCCTCGAGACTACTTAAAATATGACATTTAAAAACTCTCCTTATGAGCACTTATTTAGTTACATTTCTGTTCTTATTTAGGGATATGAAGGAAAAAAGAGTGCTCTGGAAAAATACAAAAGCCCAAAGTAGGTCTTGAGATAGCAGAAAATTTCAGAAAGGCTTGCTACAGCATAAAATGTGAGACTAACTATAGAAAAAAATGAGCCTGTCAATACCAGATCAATGTGCTGCCTTCTGATTAACTTTATGTGTCCATATAAAAAACACATTTCACTAGTAGAAGAGGTATCCATGACTGTTTGATTTGTGAAATAAACTTTCTGCAGCATGTATCTGTTTGATTCATGAAATAAACCTTCTGGGTACAATGTATCTAACTGATGGAGCTGTATTGATTTGGCAATCCTGGCATGCTGCGTGGTTTTCAAATCTGTCATTCTGCACATTGTACCCAGTTAGGAAATGACTCCTCATTGAGAAAACCTGAAAAGCCACAAGGTCTGTGTGATCTCTCTGCTTGTACATGTGGAAATCTCCAAAGGCACCTTTGTAGTAATGAAATCATCACCGTTCATTTACATAATCCTTTCATTTCAGGAGCTCAGAGTGGTTCAGAAATGCCATCCCACTGATCCTCACAGTGGCTCTTGAAGACACTGACAGCAGCCCATTAAAATGTTAAGTGGGTCTGGTCCTAGCAAATGATAGTTATCGTCAACTTGAGGGCAAATAAAATGCTCTCGCAGGAGAAAGGAATTTGTATTACTTCCCAAGGTGAGAATACTTAACTAGAGCTCAGACTCTGGTATGTGGTTACTGCAATGTCTCATGATCTAAGGATCCCATTAAACCAGCAGCTGAGAGAGGCCAGACACCATGGCAGCTATTTAATCCATGAGCTCCTCCAGGAAACTCAATTTGTTGCTGAACAGAAATCTGACCTAAATTTTTCCACATTCTCTTTTCTTCCTCTCTGACTGTGTTTGATGTCAACAGATATAAATATGTCTAAATATATAAATAGCATTTGATGTAAATAAAAGCTGTGGCTGTGAACACATCTTCTCTATTAGGACAGCTATCAGACGAATCAACCATGATTTACTTTGTGGGACTCATCTAGAAAGAATCCAAACGTCAGAAGGACTCCAACAGGGCAGGTTTTGTTTTTTGTTTTTGTCTGTTTGTTGCTATCGTTTTTAAGAAACAGTCTATGACTTGCCAGTAGTGCCTACATTAACTACAGGGTATCCACAGAAAGGTTCCACGGGGTTTGGGTATCTGTGACTTTTTGTTTTTCTGTAGAATTTTAGACGTCTATGAGTGCATTTTTCTTCTCAGAATGATTGTAACCTTCACCAGATTCTCAAAGAAGCTTGTAAGTCTCAATGTTTAAGAACCACTGCTCTTGAGCTGTCATAGAGCAGAGTCAATCAGTTAAGTTCTAAAGTCAAAATGTATTTGTCTGCTCAGGCTGCCATAACAAAAATATCACAAACTGTGTGGCTTAAACAACAGAAATTTATTTTCTCACAGTTCTGGAAGGTAGAAGTCCAAGATCAAAGTGCCATCAGGGTTAGTATCTTGTGAGGTCTTGCTTTCTGCTTTGTAGATGGCCACTTTCTTGCTATGTCTTTGCATGGCCTATCTTCTCTGCAGGAGTGGAAAGAGAGAGATCACTGGTGTCTCTTTCTCTCTTTGTAAGGACACCAGTTCTATTGAATTGGGGTCCCACACTTATGAGTTCATTCTACCTTAATTACCACCCTATCTCCAAAAACATTCACATTGGAGGTTCGGGTTTCAACATACGAATATTGTGGGGGGAGGAACACAATATAGTCCATTACAGTCAGTAAAATAAAAATTATATTTTATATTGGGACATGTCAAAAGGACACAGAGTCAGTCTGAAAGAGCTCCCAATAGTCAATACTGGAACAATGTGAGTAAGGAAAAATAAATAGTGGTAATACTGGATTATAACCAAAGAACAGAAAAGTAGAAGCCTATACTGCTATCAATAAATAATTGAATTAACAAAGAGTGGAGAAGTGTCAAATCGTCCTTATAGAATAATCCCAAAGCATAAATGCAGATACACACCCATTCAGGTGGTGGAGCCTAATTTCCCTTCCTTTGAGTGTGGGTTTGACTCACTTCCAAAGAATAGAGTATGAAAGAGAAGAATAGTAACTTTACACTGGAGGCATATGGCTGATGTGATTTTAACAAATAATCAGTAATGTCATCAGTAATATATCATGTATCCTGTCACATGATATGAAGAAAATGCTACTTCATATCTATTGTATTCTTTTCAAAATCCCATAGCCACAGTCTAATCTGGAGAATACATCAGGTAAACCCAAATTAAGGGACATTATTAAAAATATCTGACCAGTATTCTTCAAAACTGCCAAGGTTATTAAAAAAATAAGACAAGTCTGAGGAAATGTCAAACTAGGGGGCACTAAAGAGACATCATAACCAAATACAATGTTATATTCTGGATAGAATACTGGAATAGAAAAAGGACATTAGTGGAAAACTGATCAGATCCAAATAAACTTGTAGCTTAGTTAACAGCGTTGAACCAACATTGTCTTCAGTTATGACAAATGTACTATGCTTACGTATGATGCTAATATTAGAGGAAGTGGGGTGAAGAGTTTATGGGAAATCTTTGTATTATGTTTGCAACTTTTCTGTAAATCTGAAATTATCTCAAAATAAAGAGTTAACAATTATTACTCTATAATTCCTTACATTTCTCATAAGGAAATTATGCATTCTCTCAATTAGCCCAATGCGGCTGCTGCTTCCTCCGTCATTGGGAGATGTTGCTCTTTCTTTGGTTGAGCACTAGATGAATATGTTTGCTTCCATATATGAGTTATATTAGCCAGAGATGGGGGGAAATCTATTTTTAAATACTAAAATCACACCAGGCACGGCAAGATTGGCAGGATATTCACACTATGAGAGGGAGGTGGTCCTTGAAACATTTTTTTAGTTGAAGTGAAATTTACATAACTACAATCAATCCATTTAAGTATACACTTCAGTGGCATTTCGTGCATTCACAATGTGCAAGCCTCCACCTCTCTCTAGTTTCAAAATATTTTCATCAGCCCGGAAGAATACTTCATATCGATTAAGTTATCACTTTCCACTCTCCCTGTTCTCCATCCACCGGCAACCAACCACTGATCTGCTTTCTGTCTCTACAGATTTGCCTATTCTAGGTATTTCATATAAAAGCAATCATATAATATTGGAGCTTTTTGTCTGGCTTCTTTCAGTCCGTATAGTGTTTTTGAAGTTCATCCATGTTGTAGCAGTCAACTCATTCCTTTTTTAAAGCATAACGATATAACATTGTATATACTATGATATGTATATCCATCCCTTCATTCCTTGATGGATACCTTTTGGCAATTGTGAATAGTGCTGCTCTGAATATTCATAAAGGACTATTTGTTTGAATATCTGTTTTCTATTATTTTGGGTATATACCTTTTTGTGTAAATGGGATTGCTGGATCACACGGTAAGTCTATGTTTAACTTTTTGAGGAACAACAAAATTGTGTTCCGGGGGTCTGTACTGCCTTCCAGCAATGTACAAGGGTTCCTATTTCTACACATCCTCGCCAACACTTGTTAACTTCCATGTTATTAATTATAGCCATCTTAGATGGCATGAGGTGATATCTATTTGTGGTTTTGAGCTGCATTTTCTTAATGATCAATGATGCTGAATATCTTTTCATTTGCTAGGTGGCCATTTGTGTATCTTCCTTGGAGAAATGTCTATTCAAGTCCTTTGCCCATTTTTAAATTGTATTGTTTGTGTTTTTGTTTTGAGTTGTGTTTTACACATTCTGGATATATAAACCCTTATCAGATATATGATTTGCAAATATTTTCTCCCATTCTGTAGGTTTTCTTTTCGCTTTCTTGATAATGTACTTTGATGCACAAATTTTTAAATTTTTATGAAGTTGAATTTGTCTGTTTCTACTTTTGTTACTCATGCTTTTGGTGTCAAATCTAAGAATCCATTGCCATATCCTAGGTCATGAAAATTTACTCATCTGTTTTCTTTTACTAGTTTTAGCTCTTGTATTTGGTTTATTGATGTATTTTGAGGTAATTTTTGTAGACAGAGTGGGAGAGGGCTCTAGCTTCACTCTTTTGCATGTAGTTACTCTGTTAGCCTGGAAGTGTGTGTTCTAGAGACTATTCTTTCCTTATTGAATAGCCTTGGCACTCTTATCAAAAATCAATTGGCCATAGATGTGAGAGTTTATTTCTAGTCTCATTTCTATTCCGTTAATCTATACATCTACCCTTATGGCAGTACTATATTGTTTTAATTACTGTAGCTTTGTGGTAAGTTTTAAAATTAGGGAGTGCGAGTCCTCCAACTTTTTTTTTCTTTTGCAATATTGTTTTAACTATCAGGTCTCTTTGCAATTCCGTGTGAATTTGAGGATGGGATTTTCTATTTATGCAAGAAAGACCATTGGAATTTTGATAGAGATTGGACTGAATCTGTGGATCACTTTGGAGATTATTACCATCTGAACAATATTCACTCTTTCAATCCATGAACAGGGATGTCTTTTCATTTATTTAGGTCTTAAGTTTCTTTCAGGTAAATAATGTATTTTTCAGTGTATTTTACCTCATTGATTAAGTTTATTCCTAGGTAATTTATTCTTTTGTATGTTATTGTAAATGGAGTTGTTTTTTTAATTTCCTTTTTGGATTGTTAATTTCTGGCATATGGAAACACACTTGATTTTTGAGTATTGATTTTATATCCTGCAGATTTGCTGAATTTGTTTATTAGCTCTAGTAACTTTTTTGTGGTTTCTTCGCAATATTCAATATATAGAATCATGTCACCTGCAGATAGAGATTGTTTTAAATTTTTGCTTTCCAATTTGGATGATTTTTATTTCTCCTATGGCCTAACTATTCTGGATTGTACTTCCAGTTAAATGTTGAATAACAGTGGAGAAAGTGGGCATTCTGGCTTTTTCCTGATCTTCGGGGGAGAGTTTTCAGGCTTTCATCATTGAGTATGATGTTATGGGTTTTTCATAAATGCCCTTTAGCATGTTAAGTAAGTGCCCTTCTATTCCTACTTTTTTGAGTGTTTTTGTCGTGAAAGGATGTTGAATTTTGTCAAATACTTTTTCTGTATGTATCAACATGATCATATGTTTTTTTCTCCTTCATTCTATTAACATTGTGTACTCATTGGTTGAATTTCTTATGTTGAACCATCCTTGCATTCCTGGGGTAAATATCAGCTAATGGTCTATAGTCTCTATAATGTTCTGTTGGATTTGGTTTGCCGGTAGTTAGGATTTTTTGCATCTATACTAATAAAGGATATCGGTCCACAGTTTTCTATTCTTGTGGTGTCTTTGTCTTAGATATCAGGGTAACATTACATTATAAAATATCTTAGGAAGTGTTCCATCATCTTCTATTTCTTGAGACATTTTGCATAGGATTGACATTAAGTCTTCTTTAAATGCTTTGTAGAATTCACTGGTGAAGGCATCTGGTCCTGGACTTTTATTTCTGGGAAAGTTTTTGATAACTAATTCAATCTCTTTACTTGTTATAGACCTGTTGAAATTTTCTGTTTGTTCTTGAATCAGTTTGGGTAATCTATATGTTCCAAAAATGTGTCCATTTCATCTAGAGTAACTAATTTGTTGGTGGACAATTGTTCATAATATTTTCTTATAACCCTTTTGATTTCTGTAAGCTTGATAGTAATGTTCAATTACTATCAATTACTATGTTTTCAATTCTGATGCTATTTGAACATTTGGTCTTTTTTTTAGTCCCTCTAGCTAATGGTTTGCAAATTTTGTGGATCTTATCAAAGAATCAACTTTTGGTTTTGTTGCATCTCTCTATTGTTTTTCCACTTGCTATTTCATTTATCTCTACTCTGTCTTTGTTATTTCTTTATTTCTGCTAGTTTTGGGTTTAGTTTGCTCTTCTTGTGCTAGTTCCTTAAAGTGTAAAGTGAGATTATTGATTTGAATTCTTTCCTTTTGTTTTAATGTAGACGTTTATAGCTATAGATTTTCCTCTAAGCATTGTTTTCTCTGCATTCCATAAGTTTTGGTATGTTGTGTTTTTGTTTTCATTCATGTCAAAGTATTTTATAATTCCCCTAATAATTTCTCCTTTATCAATTGGTTGTTTAAGATTTTGTTGTGTAATTTCTATGTATTTCAAATTTTCTAACTTTTCTTCTATTATTGATTGATAGATTCATTTCTTTGTGGTCAGAGAAGAGACTTTGTATGATTTCAATCTTTTAAAATTTATTGAGATATGTTTAATGGCTTAACATGTGGTCATCCTGGAGAACGTTCCATGTGTACTTTAGAAGATGTATAATCTGCTTTGGTTGGATGCAGTTTTCTATATAAACATATGTTAGGTCTAGTTGGTTTATAATGTTTCTCAAGTCATCTAATTTCTTATTGATATTTTGTCTAGACGTTCTATCCATTATTGCAAGTGGAGTATGGAAATCTCCAACTATTTTTATAAAACTGTCTATTTCTTCTTTTAATTCTTCCAATGTTTGCCTTAGATATTTTGGGCTCTGTTTGGTGCATATGTGCTTATAACTGTCATGTCTTCTCGATGAATTGACTTTTTAAAATCAATATATAATGTCCTTCTTTGTTGCTTCTAACAATATCTGACTTAAAATTTAATTTGTTTGATATTAGTATAGCCACTCCAGCTCTCTTTTGTTTGCTATATGCATGGACTATTTTTTTTCATCCTTTCCCTTTCAACCCCTTTGTGTCTTTGGGTCTAAAGTGAATCTCTTGTATGAAGCATGTGGTTGGGTTACCTTTCATATATTTGGGACACCTTTTTGTTTCCATTGACAATTTCTGTCTTTGAATTAGTGAGTATAATTCATTTATATTTAAAGTGATAACTGATATTGAAGAATCTACTGCTGCCTTTTTGCTATTTGATTTCTATATGTTTTATATATTTTTTGTTTCTCAATTCCTCCAATACTACATTCTTTGTTTTTGATTGATTTTTTTCCAATGTAACTTTGTGATTCTTTCATCATTTCCTTTTCTGTAAATTTTTTGCTATTTTCTTAGTATTTACAATGAGGATTATATTTAACCTAAATTTATAACAATCTAGTTTGAATTGATACCGACTTAGCTCCAATACCATAAATTAACTCTACTCTTATCCAGCTCTGCCCCTTTTATGCTGTTATTGCCATAAGTTACATATTTATGCATTTTGTACCTATTGACATACATGTATAATCATTACAATTTTATGCATTTTTCTTTTAAACCATGTGGAAAACAAAAAGAGATGTTATAAATCAATAATATAATAATAGTACCTTTTATATTCATCTATTTAGTTATTTTTACCAGTGATCTTTATTTTGTCATATGGCTTTGTGTATCCTCTAGTGTTCTTTGGTGTCAGCCCGAGGGAGTCCCTTTAGTATTTCTTTTTGGACTGATTTACCTGTAACAAAGTCCATTAGCTTTTGTTATCTGGGAATGTCTTAATTTCTCCTTCATTTTTAAAGGGTAGGAATATTGGTTGCCAGTTATTTCCCCTGAAATTTAAATGTATCATCACACTGCCTTGTGGCCTTGATTTCTGATGAGAAACTGGCTGTAGATCTTATCAAGAATACTTTGTACATAACAAAGTCATTTTTCTCTTGATGCTTTCAGAACTCCCTTTTCACCCATATCTTTCACAGTTTTGATTATAACGTGTCTTGATGTGTGTCTCTTTCAGCTTATTCTACTTGGAGTTTATTGAGCTTTTTGGATGTCTATATTTTTGTCTTTCATAAAATTTGTTAAGTTTTGGTCATTATTTCTTTGAATATTTTTTGTCCCCTTTCTCTCTTTTATCCTATTCTGGAACTCCCATAATGTGTAGATTGATATGCTTTATGGTGTCCCATCGATTCCCTTAGCCTCTGTTCAATTTTCTTCATTCTTTTTTGTTTCTGTTCCTCAAACTGGGTAATTTCAATTGCCCTCTTCAAGTTTGCTGATTCTTTCTTTTGCCTGCTCAAATGTTGTTGAATCCCTCTAGAGATTTTTTTTTTCATTTCAGCTTTTGTATATTTTAGCTCCAGAATTTCTATTTTTTTTTTTAATAATTTCTACCTCCTTATTGATATTCCCTACTTGTTCATCCATCATTCTCCTGATACACTTTTGTTCTTATTCATGGTTTCTTCAGTTCCTTGAGAATATTTAAGAAAGTTAATTTAAAGCTTTTATCTATTAAGTCTATTATCTGGGTTTCTTCAGGGATCATTTCTATCATTTTCTTTCTTTTTTTTTCTGTGAATGGACTTTGTCTTCCTGTATGATTTGTAATATTTTGTTGAGAACTGGACAATTTGAATATTATAATATTGGTACTCTGGAAATCAGATTCTTCCCCTCCCTTGAAATTACTGTTGTTACTTGTTGAGGGCTATAGTCTTCCATTTGCTTAGTGACTTTTCCAACTATTTCTAAAGATTTTATTTATTTTTATTTTTTCCCCCCAAAGCCCCAGTAGATAGTTGTATGTCATAGCTGCACATCCTTCTAGTTGCTGTATGTGGGACTCGGCCTCAGGATGGACGGAGAAGTGGTGCCTCGATGCGCACCCGGGATCCGAACCCGGGCCACCAGCATTGCAGCGCGCGCACTTAACCACCAAGCCACAGGGCCGGCCCATCCAACTATTTCTATAAAGACTGTACTCCTTGTCATGTGTGCTTACTAAAGTCTCTGTTTTGCTATTTCTATGATCATCCAGTTATCTGCCAGAGATTTTCTTAAATGCCTGGGTCCAGTAAGAAATAATTTTATTCTTTAAATAAGCTTTCTGTCCCTAAATTCTTTTAACAGATGCTACTGGAGAAACCACTTCAGCCTGAGGGATTGAAACAGGTATGGCCTCTACCAGTCTCTCATTGAACTGCTGGGCACATTAAAACCCACTAAACTAATTTTTGGAGGACAATGTCGTTACTGTCCACACTCACACCAGCAAGCAGCACTACCAATGCAGGCCGCCATCTCCATGGCTGCTGCTGCAGAAATGGAGAGATGTTGGAAGTGTTCCATTGACTCCAGAGTTTTGAAATAGTTTATTCTGACAAATTCTTGCTAGCTCAATAGTTGTTCAGTGGAGAGACTAATTCCCAAAACTTCCCATTCAACAATCTTCCATAACAGCACTCTCTATGAGATGTTCTGAGGAACAATAAATTAATATCTCTCATTTCACACTATCCATGGATATATTTATTAAGTGACAGTAATACTTGCTAGCGTTATTTGACATTCTCTCCTCTGAGCTCATATTGATGAATCCGAGCATGGTAAATAGACCTATGATCCAACTCCACTGTATTTATCTCCTACTATATAGTTTTAATAAATTTTATCTTACATTATATTTCCAACTTTCTAGTTATAGCCTAATATGTCATTTCACAGATATCAAAAATGAATTCCAGAATTAAAATGATATCCTTAAAATTGGGCATATCTAGAACTTAAATATAGACTTCCTTATTTCAAATCTAATTAACTGTCATGGAGATATTACCTACATTTTCTTCTATGTTTCTTACATTTCTCATATTTCTAAAGTAGAAAGCAATCTTTAATAGGGACTTTCTTATTATAAGTATAGCTATCAAGGAATCAAACAGAGATGACATTGTGGTTAGTGGTGATTCTGACAGTGGCCAGGTACAAGTTTCTTTTCTCACCCCACACCCCACTAGATTCTAAATATATTGAAACATTCCTCCACCCACTTTAACCATTAAAATTTCATAATTGTGTCTTTACTTCTATTATCCTTTATAAGCATACAGAAACAGACGATATTTTTCTTCAATGCTAATTTTGTGTAAATGAAGCATACTCTCATATTTTGCTCTTTCAACTCAAAACTATCTCATTGACATCCTTCAAAATCATTTAGACAGTTTAATTCATTTAATTTTAACAGCAAAATAATATCCTAGGGTGTGCATGTACCACAATTTATTTAGATATTTCCCCATTAATGTATATTCCTTTTATTTCCAGCTTTTGCAACAGTGAAAATGGGCTATAAGCTTTTTAGGCGCCAGTATTCTCATTTCTATTGGATGTATTCCTGGAAGTGGGGCTGATTGCAGTCCCGAAATGTGTATTTTTAGCTTAAAAAATTATTCTAGATCGCTGGCCACAATGATTATAAGACCTCAAATTTCCCCTAATTGTTCATAGGAATGAACTTTGTCTCCAAAATAGAGAATTTTCAAGGTATTTTTACATGGAAACACAGAACTCAATACATTACATTTCTATGAATTACATTGGAAAAATTTTCTTAGTAGACATTGCTTGTCGCTAAAATCAAAATGCAGTGTTTCAGTAGTTTATTATGTTTTGCTTTTCATCTCTGCAAACACTCTGGTGATCATTTTGAGTGTTGGGACTGATACAAAAACAAGGAAAAATTACAGATACCACTTATCAACAGGGACAATTTACCCTTGCACCAGGACTCAGGGTAGGCAGAGAAACTTTATTGTTATCATGAACGTGATTAAGGGCAGTTGTTGTAACTACTGTTTCCCAGGAAATGAATTTCTGTGGTCACTATTTCAATATCCTGGCCAAACCAATAAATGAAAGTCACTCATATTCATTCACTTGCCAATGAATAAATATGAAATAATCAGCACTCTGAAATAATCTTTGCAAGCTAAGCAGAGAGTAATTCACATATTTCTACTTTTTAACATATTTTGGTAGAAATTCTAATAAATATCTGTTACACACACACACACAAACTCAAGCATGCTCCCCTTTTGGAAAGTCATGTTTATTCTTGATGCACATTATACTCCTGTATCAAGGCCCATCTCAAATAGATTTTTTTCCTTGGAATTATCCATGATCTCCCAAATAGAGAGCCATCTTTCCTATTGCCATGCTTCATCATTTTCTTTCTTCGGTTACCCATATTTCTATGTTTGCTGTATTTTACCTTTTATAGTATAAGCTACTTGATTAAAGACAACTTTGAAAAGTATTGATACAACATTATTTTCTTAAGTGCCCTTGTTCTCCTTTCCACTGGATACATTCCCAAGAGTCAGATTGGTGCCAGGAACATATGCATAGTTTTAATTTTAAAATATGTTACCAGATTGCTTGACACAAATTTTGCAACACCTCAAATTTTCATCCACTAACTTTATATCATTATATTTTCATGAATCTGCAGATAAAGAAGAACTCAGAAAATATTTATTAAATTTATTCTTTTATTTCAGGAAAGTAGCATAATGCATTAAGTTGGCACCAAAGAAATCTTTATTTGAAGAAGTAAAACTGTCACTATTTGAAGATGACATGATTTTATATATATAAACTCTAAAGAGCCCACCAAAAAACTATTAGAAATAATAAACAAAGTAGAAGAAAGTCGAAGGGTACAGAATCAACTTAGAAAAATCATTTGCATTTCTATACACAAATAATGACATAGCAGAAAGAGACATCAAGAATATAATCCCACTTACAATCCTAACAAAAAAGAATAAAATACCTAGGAATAAAATTAGCCAAAGAGGTGAAAGACCTATACACTGAAAACTATAAAACATTGCTGAAAGAAATCAAAGAAAACACAAAGAAATGGAAAGATATGCCATGCTCATAGATTGGAAGAATTAACATAGTTAAAATGCCCATACTTCCTAAGGCAATCTACAGATCCAATGCAATCCATATCAAAGTCCCAATGACATTTTTCATGGAAATAGAACAAGGTATCCTAAAATTTATATGGAACAACAAAAGATCTTGACTAGCCAAAGCAATACTGAGAAAAAAGAACAAATCTGGAGGTATCAGACTCCCTGATTTCAAAATATACTACAAACCTATAGTAATCAGAACAGCATGGTACTGGCACAAAAACAGACACACAGATCAATGGAATAAAATCAAGAGCCCAATAAACCCACACATCTATGGACAGCTAATTTTCAACAAAGGAGCCAAGAACGTACAATGGAGAAAGGAAAGTCTCTTCAATAAATGGTGTTGGAAAAACTGGACAGCCACATGCAAAAGAATGAAAGTAGAACAGTAACTTACACCATACACAAATATTAACTCAAAATGGATTAAAGATTGAATGTAAGACCTGAAACAATAAAATTCCTAGAAGAAAACATAGGCAGTGTGCTCTTCAACATCAGTCTTTGTAGTATTTTTTTGAATAACATGTCTCCCCAGGCAAGGGAAACAAAAAGAAAAATAAACAAATGGGACTACATTAAACTTAAAAGCTTCTGTACAGCAAAGGAAACCATCAACAAAACCAAAAGACATCTTAACAATTGAGAGAAGATATTTGCCAATCATACGTCTGATAAGGGATTAATATCCAAAATATGTAAAGAACTCATACAACTCAACAACAACAACAAAATAACCCAATTAAAAAATGGGCAGAGGATCTGACAGACATTTTTGCAAAGAAGATATACAGATGGTCAACATGGAAAGATGTTCAATGTCACTAATTATTTCGGAAAATGCAAATCAAAACTACAATGAGATATTACCTCATACCCATGAGAATGGCTGTTAGTATAAAGACAAGAAATAATAAGTATTGGAGAGGATGTGGAGAAAAAGGAAGCCTCATACACTGCTGGTGAGACTGTATATTGGTGCAGCCACTGTGGAAAACAGTATAAGATTCCTCAAAAATTTAAGAATAGAACTACTGTATGATCCAGCTATTCCACTTCTGGGTATTTATCCAAAGAACACAAAAACACTAATTCAAAAAAATGTATGCACCCTTATGTTCATCGCAGTGTTATTCACAATATCCAAGACTTGGAAACAACCTAAGTGACCATCAAGGGACGAGTGGATAAATAAGATGTGGTATATATACACAATGGAATACTACTCAGCCATAAACAAGATGAAATCTTGCATTTGCAACAACCTGGATGGTCCTTGAGGGCATTATGCTAAACAGAGTAAGTCAGACTGAGAAAGACAAATACCTTATGATTTTACTCATATGTGGAAGATAAAAACAACAATAAAACAAACAAACACACAGATACAGAAATTAGATTGGTGGTTACCAGAGAGGAAAGGGGAAGGGTGGAGGGTGAAAAGAGTAGTAGGGCACATGTGTATGGTGACAGATGGTAATTAGACTTTGGATGGTGAACATGATGTAGTCTACAGAGAAACTGAAATATAATGATGTACATCAGAAATTTATATAATGTTATAAACCAATGTTACCTAATAAAAAAATAAAATTAAAAAAAAACAAAATAAAATATGTTATCAGATTCCTCGACACAAAATTTGTCACACCTCAAATTTTTACTCACTAACATTATATCATTATATTTTCACACATATTCATGTAAAGAGGAACTCAGAAATATTTATTAAATTTATTCTTTTATTTCAGGAAAGTAGGATAATGCATTAAGTTGGCACCACAGAAATCATGACTTGAAGATTTTACCTCCACAACTTACTACCTAGGTGACATTGGAGAAGTTATTAAACTCACTGAACACCAGTTTCCTCTTTGTAAGATGGATACAATACTTATATTTCAGATAATTATGAGAATTAAATTACCTAATAGATGTGAAGTCTCTAGTATATGTTTCGCACATAGATAGCTCTTAGTAAATATTAGCTCTTATTATTTTAAAAGAATTAATTGAATTGAATCAATATCTGCTATACATGACTGCCATAATAAAAGATTCTTTTAGAACTTGCCAGAAATTTTGTAAAATATTTGAAACAAGTCTTGTATTATGTATTATGATGTTTTGTTCTAGCTTTTGACATACTTTGAATTTCATGTCATTTCACGCTACCTTGGGGGTAAGATATTAGCATACATATGGTTATATATTATAGCATATATGTATAGTTAAAAGACATAGTTTTATATGTATATATAGTTAAAAGATAAACTGAGGCATATTAAATTTTTCCAGAGTTTATTTGGGCAAATACTGATTTGAATCAGGCAATGCCAAAGCAAAAAGTGGTTCAGAGCACTCAGCTAATAGGTGCAAGAGGAAAGGCTTTCATAGAGCAGACGTGGAAGCAAAGTAAGGAAATGATTTGATTGGCTATAGCATAAGCTTCTGCCTCATTTGGGAAAGTATAGTTGGCTGTTTGTGATTGGCTGTTCTTAAACTTCGTTTCTCAGATAAGAGTCCATTTACAGGTATTGACTCCTGCTGGGGTTTCGTTTTTCTTACGTAGGTTACCAAGACATTAGAGCCTTCTCAGTCTAATGGCCTCCTTGTTTAATTACTTTAATAATACATACTTACCTACATACATACAATTTTAAAATGCGTTTTGGAGAGACTCAGCATTGATTCTTCTTTGTCCACATTTTGAATACACATCCAGAGCCTTTGGTGGCAAAAGGACATAGAAATAATGAGAATATTAACAATAGAATATCTATTATTTTGTATTTTCAACTATATGCCACTGTCTCATAAATATTCCATTGACAGTAGTTTAATCAACAACTACTGTGTGTCTGGCACTGTAATAGAGTTTTCAGACAGTAATTTTCAGGCATCATTTTTTTGTGGTTAAATACTGAGATATTCAGATGACACAAATGGTCCAATATTTTGGTAACACTCACAAGAATCAGAGATCTTTGCCAACATCAAACTTGACTAATAATCTCAAGGATACGGGGGCTCACAGACACAGGCAAAGCAAAGAGAAGTCTGACCCAGCCAAGGCTGCTCAGACTTGCTACTTTAGACTCTCCCTGGCCCAAATTTAGGATACAAAGACTCTAAGTGATGCATGTGAGGCCATATTAACAGAGGGGAGATATTTTTTGTCATGGAATATTTTCCTTTTATACTATGAAAATCATAAAGCTTATGTGACATTTTCCAAAGAGCTATGCCCCATAATTCCACCCATTCCAAGTTTATTTGCAATAAGTGAGGCATATCATGCTAAAGCCATTTAATAGATAAGGCTTCTTCCTAATGAAACCTCATTAGTGTGTTTGCCAGGAGGTCTGTTATTAGCATGTTGATACAGTGATACGATTGAGGCTGTTTCTGTCTTTCTTGGACATCGTTGCAGAAACTGAACAAATATCATGGACCCTTCCCTTTACAGCCTGACCTTGGTCAACCTATCCTTGTCAAATATTGCTCAGGTATCTCTTCTTAATTTATCCTACTTCAATCTTTCATTAAAAAATAATAATAACAAGCCCACTAACACTTCATATGACCGCCAGGTCTGAATCACCCAATAGGGGAACAGAAATTCCCTCTGTAAAGCATGTTAATTGTGGCCGTATCCCGGCAGGATCTTTTGATCTTTTCCTAACCATTTAATTGCTCTTTTCTTTCATCATTTAAAGTCACGTGTCCTTTTGATACGTGCTGATGGAAGTGTTTAATTGTGACAGTAAATTTTACAGACCAAATTCATTTATTTTTCTAGCCAATCAGTTTCATTGTCATTACATAAATTTAGGACTTCAAATCAGCCTTTTCCATTTTCTCCTCTGGGGACATCATCACTGATTGAAATCTCATTTCATTTAATTCTACCAATGAACTTAGAAATCCTTTAATACACCTTAGAGCTGTAACAGAAGAATTAAAGTAATATTTGTCATACATCCATCATATGAAATTACCGTACCATTCTCTATTTCTTCCTAACAGAAACAATCATTTCTTTCCTCTGTGCCACATAGTCCCTGTGGCTGGAGTTGTGACTAGGATCCATTGTTCAGGAAAATCTTATTCCATCTCGTTTGTGGCCATACCCATATCCTAAGTATCATACCTTGGGGTTTCACAGACATGGATTCCTGGTAATCATTAGGTAACTGTCAACCTACCTCTTATAAAGGTGACATTCTTTATCCAATCTTGGACTAGTTTCCTTTTTATTGGGGTGTCCAGGCTATTATAAAACAATGACAAAGGCCAACTCTGCAAAGATGCCATGTCATAACGTTGGCATAGTCTAATGTTCCCATATACGTACACCCCTTGCGTGGCCCTCACTAGACTCACAAGATCACTAGACTCAGATTTCACAGCAATTAAAACGTCCAGTAGTCCTTGATGAGAGGAGAAGTCCTCTCCCAGCATTACTGACCGGGAAAGTATTCATTGGAGTAATTATTTGACTAGCCAAGTTAGTTATGTCTTTGCTGTCCTCTCAGACTGATTTACAGCCACAACCAGTCTTCTGGAAGGGAGTTCCCACTAGCATTACTATTTGGCTAGATTAGCAAGCCTTTCTCTTGATGTTGAGACTTTAACAATGCTTTTCAGTTGGCTTCAATAGTCTCCCCCAAACGTGCACTTAAGATCCCTGCAAAGCATCTAGCAAAATCAGGCCCTTATAGGCCAAACCTCCACGTGTATTGTTGCCATTGAATCAGATTCATGCCCTTTGGAATAACAGTAAGCAACCAAAGATATTACACGCCAATGGGACTTTCATTTGTGTGTAATCTGCTATCAAAGACATCTTCATGTGGCTAGAAAATTAGGCTTCACATAAACGTTCTTGGTATGCCTCTGGAGAGGAGTTATCTGTACATCGGGCCACCAAACCACACCCAATTTACGTCAATTGAGGCTGTCTGGAGTCCATTTCCACTTTTCTTATGTGAATTTCATCTACATTCACTTTTTATATAGCCATATGAGAAAATCAAGCTAGAATAAGCCATTGTCTGGATTCAAACCTGAGGTATCATTTATTTTGCTAGAAATGTTAAGTGGGTTACTTATCTCTCTGTGCTTCGAATTTCTGAACTGTAAAACAAAACTAATGTCAGGGCTTACCTCACAGAGTTGTTGTGAAGATTAAATGAGTTAGTGTGCTAATGTAGTAAGAACACCAGTTAGTGCATAGTATGTGCTCAGTAAATGATACTCATCATTATGGTAAATTGCAAGCATTTAAAATAACTTTGGAGATTTACTTATGGTCACAGACATTTGAGAGAAATAAAGTGGGGCGTGAACTGAGTAAAATTGTATAATTGGAAGAAAATGAAAATGTGCCTTGCCATTTATTATGTGACTTTGCTAGTGAGATTGAAAAGAAACCTGGGATCATTAATATCAGTCTGATTACTGTTAATCAGGGAAAATTACAATGTCAAAAAGAAATGCTGTGGTTCTTAGCAATGAACTATTCCAGTTCCTCTCAAAAGAGACGGACATGATCAGTTCCGGAGACCTACACCGCGAAAGGTGAGAAGAAGGAATTATAATAGAAGCCTACTGCAGATGGAAATGGGGTGCTTTTATTAGTCAGTACTATGGCATTTGCTGTATCAACTACATTTTCTAGTTTCTATATCTGATGTTTTGAAATCTGGGGCCTTTGTGAGTAGGGAGGGACTGCCTCTTCCAGAGTTAACAGATCCCTAGAGACAGCAAACAGCTCTCCCAATATGCCAATCAACCCATCCGATGCCCTAACCCCCACCCGCCTGTCTTACTGGGCTCTTGTTCCACTTCTCAGAGGAATAGAGAGATGGTTCCTCGGTGTAATCACTCCAGGGCTGGCGTCATGCAACGAGGGGCAGTCACCACACCCCAGAACCCACTGAAATTGTTCAAACTAGCCCTTTTAAAACCTGCTTAGCCTGCTTACCCTGCCTCCCTCCTTCCTTCCCACAAAAAACACGGTAAAGGCTCTTCTGCCGTCCCCTGCCTCTCTCTCTCCCTGTGGTTCACCTCCGTGTTCACTTGCATGGCCCTGCATGGCCATGGACTGCCCCCTTCTCTTGCGAACTGTGAGTCATAAAATGTCTTTCAGTGACATTCATTTCCTGATCTGTTAGCCTCACCATACATCAATAAAAACAAAATCCCAGATACGTTTTGAAACATTGGCAGACACAGCTTCTTTTTAATTCTGCAGCAAAGCTGTGAAGCTCGACAAATTCCTCAGAAATGGTGATTATATCTTTTTTTTATTAGGTGGCTACTATGGGCTCAGTGATTTACAAAGATTTATTGCAAAATGAGTTTTTTATTATAAACCTGCTTTATTTTTAATCATTTTTAGGAGAAAAAAATAAGAAAACACTGTTGTCAAGGCATCAACTGATCTAGATTTTACTAAAAATGCAAGGAATTATTAATATGATAAAAGTGGCTGCTTGTGAAAGGTAAAGTTTTATTTAAAAAAGGAGCAAGCAAATATATGAAGCAATATACCACCTTCATAATAACTAATATTTCTTTTTTTTCTTTTTTGAGCACTGACTATCGTCCTGTCACTGCACTAAGAGCTTGGCTGTGCATTATCTCCTTTAACTCTATTGCCAAATTTAAAAGATATATACTATTATAATTTTCCTCCAAGTTATTGGTGAGGAAATAAGCTTAAATTGGGTAAGTTACTTGTCAAATGACACAGAGTTAATAAGCAAGAAGTTAAACTCATGTAGTCTGGCTTCAGAATCTGTGGTTTTCACCACTGCAATAACTGTCTTGGAGCCATGACAGTCCCCGTTGTCTGCCACTGTCCACATTCTCACAGGCATTCATCTTATGCACTCACGTGGTGATGGTGATGATGGAATTGACATCTTCAATTTGTTAAATATCTGCAAGGCCCTGTGTTAGGTTCTCCACCAATATGATCACATGTAATTGTTGTGGAAAGGCTATTATGGTTATCCTCATGTTAGAGGTGAACACACTGAGGTCTGAATAGGTTTAGTGATTTTCTCAATGACATAGAGTGGGTCAGTTTTCAGACACAGGATTTGAACCCAAAACCCATGCTCTTAAACCAGAATTTGGGAAAATTATACAGAACATGGAACTAAGAGAAAATGTTATTCACCTTCCAGAAGGGCAGAGAGCCATGAAATCTTCCTGGCAGAGCAGGACATGCTGTTTGGAGCATGAAGGAAACACCGTTGAGGGGGCACATTGTCCACTTTGGATGGAAAAGTGTTGCACAGAAACAGGTTCCTCAGGTAGCACGTTAGGCAGCAACTTGACACGGAGTGAAGAATTTTCTAATTGAATAAGGTTGGGGATGGTGTTTCCAGCACCTGTACATCACAGTCTTGATAAACGTAGTACATTAGAGCAATGCAAGTACCTTCTGGAATTCTGCAAAACTGTGTAACTGGGAGTGATTCTAAGGGAATTTGTGCTTAAAATACTCCAGGCCCAGGGTTCTCTATGTTTGACTGGAAGCCTTGGGCAACATACCTGACTACTAGTCAGAAAGGTGCTTGGTATATATGTCCTAAAGGAATGTTAAAATAAATTATAAAAATTTTATTTATTACGTGTCTACTAAATGCCAAACATTGAGTGAGGTACAATTTTTTTATATTTTATCTCATCAAATCTTGTCAAGGGCAATAAGAAGTAAATGTTATTAGACACATTTTACGTCTGAGAAAATAAAACATGGAATGGTCAAGTGAATTGCCCAAAGTCATACAACAAATAATTGATGACCTTAGATTTCAAATCCAGATTTGAATAAGTCCATAGATCACCGTAAATAGTTTTCAGAGCAAGCTGCCTGAAGTCAGGGACTTTATATATGTTGATCATCACTATATCCATAGCACCAAGAAGGAGTGGCATTTCCATAGCACTCAATAGGCATTGTGTTAATTAAATGATAGTTACATCAACCTTCAGTATCCTGAAAGAATCCAAGATCATTTCCAGGAGTAAGTCCCCCACTTTCTTGGGCTCTGCTAAGGAAATGGTCGTCAACTATGCTGCAGCTCTTTGTGTTGGTCATTCTCGTTGACCACTTCTCAAGAAGGGCAGTCCCTGACTTTCATACCTTGGTTTCTTTCTAGAGTGCCTAAAGTAATAATTATATGTGTAATCAACTTTTTGCTAAGTGATTTGGGCATCTGTGATCTCTTTGAGACTTCCTATAACCCTCTGAAGTAGGCTGATCAGAATTACCCTTTTCACAGATATGGAAATCAAAGCACATACTTTGTGATCTGCCCAAGATCAGATAATCTCTATGCATTTTTGTTCTCTAAATCCGTGTTTGGTAACTTGTTTTCTCACTTTAATCTCACTTCTTGATTTCTTCCTGTTATAATATCAAGTTATTGTTTCCAAATTTGCAGAACCCTTTTCATTGTCTGTTTCTTGATTATAGATTTTAAACTCATCAATCATTCATTGTAGGGAGAGGTTCCTCTTACACCATTGCTGTAACACTTATCGCACAGTGTTATAATTCATTACTAGACTGAAAGATTCATGATGGCAGGTGCTATGCCTTTGGAGAGGTCTTCATAATTTTTGGAAAATTATAGTTGTTTAGTAAGTATTTGTTATGTGAACAAGTGTTTGTCTCCTTTTTATCATCACTACCCTCACCTGTTGCAGCTACCACACCTAAAAACCATACTATACTATCTTATTTTCAACTTCTATTGTAATAGAAATGAGGTTATCTTGATAGTTATAATAATTATAGTGTTCAACTATAAAACCTCTTAGGGAATGCTTAATAGGATAGTATATTTGTTATCTATTGCTATCTATCTATTGAGGTACTACTAATATCTCAAAATGGAGTAGCTTAAAATGACATTTATATTCTCATAGTTTCTCTGCATTAGGAATCCAGGTGTGGCTTAGCTGTAATTTTGGATCAGGGTTACTCACAAAGCTGCAATTAAAGTGTCAGCCAGAGCTACAATAGACTCAGGGAGTGATTATGGGAAGACCCTTTCGGCTATTGTCCGTCCTGCAGTTCTCACAGGCTATTGGCTAGAGCTATAAGTTTCTAGTCACATGACTCTCTCCCTAAAGTAGCCACCGGTGTATTAGCCCACTACTCCCAGAGTGAGGATTCTGAGAGAGAAACAGAGAGAGAGAAAGAAGTTTACACTAGAAGTGACAGTTTTATGGTTACTTAATCTCAGATGCGACATCTCCTTATTTGTGCTGTATTCTATCGGTTAGAAGTCACTATGTCCAACCCCCACAAAGTGAGGGGCTTATATATACCAAGGAATGGATACTAGGAGATGGGGATCACTGGTAGTTGTTTTAGAGGCTGCTTACCACAGAAAAACTTTGGTGACTTTTTTTGCTTAATGCATTGTCTGCTAATGTTGACTTTTTCAGATTAAATACTTACTGATTGAGGTATTATATTAACAATTTATCTTAGTACCTTACCTTTATAGACCATTTTTTTTTTAACATGGATTCTATATTTCTGTGAACTTAATGCATTGATCATAAATAATAAATAGAAAGGACCAAACTGCTACTTATTTTTGACTTCTTTGATCATGATTCGTGTGATCTTTGGGTTTATGTCTGGCCACTATTTATTTCCCTTGGATTTGTAGAAACCAAGCTGGACGTGGTATTATTATACCAGCAGAGAACACAGGAAAACTTCAAAGAAAGAGCAGAGATACTGTTTTTATATTCTCTTACAAAAAGAGACTTAGATATTTGTCTAGCAGTTTCTCCCCCTATTGAATGTATGAAGGCCAAGGCACAGCTCATTCAATCAGACTCAGCGGCAGTGAAGGGTATCAGTAGGTGTGATAAATTCCTATATGTGTTCTTAGAGCTGCACCTGCTAGCATGGTTTTTTGGCACATTACTGTTTCTGGGAGGCATGTGCTTACATATCATGGTCACTAGAGCCAAAAGTAATATGAGCCTCCAGTTTTCACCAACGAAAACCTCCCCGGCCTTTTTCTAACAGTCTTTGGAAAACTACAAGGCAACATCCAAAAGTAATGTTCAGAAGCTTCTAAAATATAGAATTAGGAAGCCCCTTTCCTTCTCCTCTGTTTTTATTCTCCTTCCCACTCCCCATCCCCAGATCTGCTTGCCGTAGTGGCTACTGTGAAATTGTAAATTTTTATTTCTCTAAGATAAACTCTGAAATGCCACAGTTATGGAGACAGGAAATCAAGGGCAACAGTTAAATAGTTAAAAAGAGAGAAAAAAATTCCATGTTGCTCAAGCTACATGTAAAGAATTTGTTGATGCTCTCTAGTCTTCGACAAGAATCTGACAGGTAGAAATATTAAAGATATAAATGTATAATAAACAAGCTCTAGTAAAATTACTGAATGTAGTTTCACTTCCTGGTTTTCTACTGTACTTTCCTCTATATACCTAGTCAGATAGACCTGAGTAAGTTTCTGTCTATCTATAGGTAGGCAAAATTACACTGACTGCAATGAAATGTGCGTAATGGCCCCGCAATGGGAACAATGGGAATTCGGTGTTCACTCATTGCCAAGTAGCTTGGTCAGATTAACTCTCACACAGGAAAAATTATGAAGTTTAGATAAAATGTTATTTTTAAAAAAATACTTAACAGAACTGTAGATTTAGCAAAAGTACGCAGAAACTAGAAGGAAGTCAACTCTTGAGGATGGGAATGACACTAGGTAAGATTTGAATACCTGTGGCTTTTTGTCTGAGGGTGGGCTATTTAAAGCTTAATATTTACTGGCTGGACATGTCAGAAGACCATTTTCAGGGCTGTCAGACTGGCAGGAAAATCATAAAGTAGAGTCTTAGAAAGGAGGGAGCTGCGGGGAGAGTGAGCTTCAGAATCTGTACATAAATCCTTTCTAGAAACTTATCTGAGCACTAAGTTACACGTGTACAGAAGATACTCTGGAGAGTTGGGCAAACACAGCAGCTGGAAGCTGAAAGAACTCAGCAAAGGTTTCAGATTTTTCCTGGCATAAGTGAGACAGAGATTGGAGTTTAAATCCAACTAAATAAAGTGTCACTGAAAAAATATAAACTTTTCAGAGAAACATAACTTAATCTAGAGTCTCTACAAAGTATTAATCACAATTTCTGGGCATGTTTTATGTTATATTGTGGAGATTCTTGGTTCTGTTATATTTCCCCAAAGAGTGTTGATGTTTTTGTTTTATCAGGTTACACTCAAACTTCTAACTCCGTCTTGTCTGTATTGAATAGCATTTCCATCTTGTTTAGTCCTTTTGGTCTTAATCGCAAGCCGCTTTAAGACTGTCAAGTATATACATGTTTCAGGAATAAGACTGTCAATTAGGTAGAGTTTATACATAGGATTAGTGTTTATACACAGAATAGTTGTGGTTGTCCTGAGCTCTCTGTTCTCCTGTTCATCAGGCCACGAAGAGGAGTTTTCAGTCAAAGGTAAAGCTGCCCTGTACTGCAAATGCAGTTGCCCTTAAAGCTAGAGTTGGGAAATTCCCCAGTGCTGGTCCCTATTCCAAGTTTTGACTCACTGCCAAAATCTGACTGCTTTTGTTCATCCCCTAGGGACTCTTTGCACATTTTCTCGGAGTTTATAAGTATTTCTTTCGGGAGAGGTGTGAGTTAGCAGCTTACTACATGACACAGGAAGTGAACTCCCATGTCCATGTCACTTAGGAATTAGAGAGCGAATTCTAACAAAAATTGGAGATATTTTGTTATGTACATATTTTAACTTTTAATTGATTTTTCTATCCTTTCTTTTCTTAAGGGAGTTCGTTCCACTAATCTCAAATTTTTAAAAAAAGAAAGAAAAAAGCAGAAGTAAAACACGAATGGATAACAAACCTCATCTAACATCAGATCTTTCTGCAAAGATATCTTATTGATGGTGTCAATGGCCTCCAGGCCCAAATCACACCAATAGGCTGACAAACTTGGGTTTATTGGAACAAGGCAACAAGGGAGATGGCACGCTAAAGTGAAATGAAAGGGATCTCATTTAGAGGGACTAAGGAGGGCTTATTAGAGGATTTGGGTGTGTGACAAATTATTTCATCAAATATTTAAACATTTTTATTCTGCAGGTGGGAGGTAAAGAGCAGGCCTAAAGCTGTGATTGATAAAGACGCAGTGTCACTCAGGTTTGCTAGAAGAAGTGGACTTTTGGCCACTTGTGTGGTTTTGTTCTTATTTTTGTCTGTGTTCAGGCATAATTACAGAGTGGTCTTATTTTTGTTTCCTTCTACTACAAGCAGAAAATGACCACGTCTTATGTTGGTGTTCTGTGAAATTGCTTGTGTTTGGTACAGCATAGTCATCACAGCCAGATTATCTCCAAGCTGACGACAGTCAGGGCTGGTTTTTTTCTTTTTCAGTAGAATTATGACACGCAAATTATGTCATAAAAATAGTGATAAAGTTAAAGAAAAAATAAATTATTTGTGAAGCCATCTGTTGTAAATGGCAAACTTGCAGAGTAAAAAATATATAGTCGATTTTTTTTCTGTTTTCAAGAAATGAAGCTGAGCCCAGGCTTATTAACATGATTGGTACCCCAAGTGGGAATGTGCTGCTGGCATATGCTTCCTTCCTGTGTCCCCAGTCTGAGGCCATGCTAAAGTTCAAACTGACAACTTTTCTTTCTTTACTTTCAGAAAAAGACTCAGTCCTCGTAAAGGATTTTTGATAGCACATAGCTCCGAGTAAGCAAGAATTAATCCATTAGGAGCAGCACAGGGGAACAGAGATTCTACTCTATTAACAAGGGCTTGAGTCCCTTTTCTTCCAGCTGGTGACTTCACACCGTGGTATGCTGTCAAGAGCTTTCCAGTATTATTATATTAATTGCATATGTTTTCTTTGTCTCTTTTCTATTAAACTAAGGAAGCAATTAGGTCTCTTCAGGAGGTCGTTCAAAGTCAACTCAAAGAGACATCTCAGAAAGAAATATATATTTTAATGACAAGAAGCAGCAGAAAGAATTTATCAATAGTATTCCTTCTATTCAAGAAACATTGAGGGGAATTCTTCAGGATGATGAAAATGAATCTACATGAAAGTGTGGAATTAGAGGAGGAAAAAAGCATTACCAGGAATATAAAAAATATGTGAGGAAATATAAAGGATATTAAAAAATAAAAGACTATTGCCTGTTTAAAGAACAAAAAGGGCAATTTATTGCAGAATTTACAAACTATATAACATTAAGATACATAACTACAGTAGCATAGTGAAACTGACGTCCCAACAAGAATGATCAAGACAAAAGCTAATGGTATTAATTACTCATATCAAGACCAAAAGAGAGGCTGTAGTAGAGATAAGAGCAGATCATAGGAATTTTTATAACCGTAAATATGACATATGAAATTGACAAATTCTTTCACAAAAACAACTTTTTAATTTTTTTATTGATGCCACATTGGTTTATAACATTACGTAGATTTCCGGTGCACATCATTATATTTCGGCTTCTGTATAGACTGCATCGCGTTCACCACTAAAAGTCTAGCTTCCGTCCTTCACCAGACACATGTGCCCCTTTACCTCTTTCACCATCTCTCCTCCTCCTTCCCCTGGTAACCACCAATATGTTCTCTGTATCTATGTGTTTGTCTGTTTTTTTATCTTTCACATATGAGTTGAAATCATACAGTATTGTCTTTATCTGTATGATTTATTTCACTTAGCATAATACCCTCAAGGTCCATCCATGTTGTGGCAAATGACGATTTTGTCTTTTTGTATGGCTGAGTAGTATTCCATTGTGTGTGTGTATATATATATATATATATATATATATATATATATACTTCTTTATCTTCTTTATCCATTCACCCATTGATGGGCACTTAAGTTGCTTCCAAGTTTTAGCTATTGTAAATATTGCTGCAATGAACATAAGGGTGTATATATCTTTTCAAATTAGTGTTTTCGTGTTCTTTGGATAAATACCCAGAAGTGGAATAGCTGGATCATAGAATATTTTTATTTTAATTTTTTGAGAAATTTCCATATTGTTTTTCATAGTGGCTGCACCAGTTTACATCCCCAATAGCAGTGCGTGAGGGTTCCCTTTTCTCCACATCCTCTCCAATGCTTCTTATTTCTTGTCTTCTTAAAAACAGTCATTCTGAAGGTTGTGAGGTGATATCTCATTGGAGTTTTGGTTTGCATTTCCCTAATAATGAATGATGTTGAACATCTTTAATTAGAATACCTAACAATTAGTGATGTTGAAGATATACAGTGCCTTCTGGCCATCTGTATAACTTCCTTGTAAAAATGTCTGTTCATATTCTCTGCCCATTTCTTGATCAGGCTGTTCATTTTGTTGTTGTTGAGTTGTATGAGTTCTTAATATATTTTGGATATTAACCCCTGATCAGATATATGATTTGCAAATATTTTCTCCCATTTTGTGGGCTGTCTTTTCATTTAATTGATGGTTTCCTTTGCTGTGCAGAAGGTTTTTAGTTTGATGTAGTCCCATTTGTTTATTTTTTCTTTTGTTTCCCTTGCCTGGTGAGACACGGTATTCAAAAAGATACTGCTAAGACCAATGTCAAAAAGCCTATGTTTTCTTCTAGGAGTTTTATGGTTTCAGGTCTTACATTCAAGACTTGAATCCATTTTGAGTTAACTTTTATGTGTGGTGTAAGATAATGGTCTACTTTCTTTTGCATGTGGCTGTCCAGTTTTCCCAACATCATTTATTGAAGAGACTTTCCTTTCTTCCTTGTATGTTCTTGGCTCCTTTGTTGAAAATTAGCTGTCCATAGACATGTGGTTTTATTTCTTGGCTTCCACTTCTGTTCCATTGATATGAAAAACACAACTTATTGAATCAGACAAAAGGTAATAGAAAATTAGTTAAATAATTGAATCTGCAATTGAATACCTTCCACAAAGATAACTCCATGCTCAGAAGACTTCCCTGGTGAATTCCTCCAAATATGCTTAGGAGAAATATTGCCAATTTTAAACACAATCTTTTAGATAATAGAAAAGGCAGAATCACTTCCCAAATCAAATTATCAAGATCAACATAAACCTAATACAAAACCTGACAAGGCCATTAGAAGAAAATAAAATTATTGTCCAATATTATTTATGAAAATAAATGCAAAAAGTCTAAATAAAGTATTAGAAAATCAAACCAGTAACATATCAAAAGGATAATACAGGATGTGCAGGCAGAGTTTATCATGAAAATGAATGGAGGGTTTAACAATTAAAGATCAATGTAATTCATCATATTAGCAAATGAAGGAGGAAAACGTTGATGATCATCTCAACAGATGAAGGAAAAGCACCTTAATACAATTTAATACTCTTTTATGTAAAAATTTTCAATAAACTAGGAATACAATGGAACTCTTCATTCAGGTAAAGATATCCACAGAAAACTTAAAAAAACTAACATCATATTTAACGGTAAAATATTAAACTTATGATTACCCTACTGTAGGAATAAGACAAGGATATCCGCTATGATCACATCTGTTCAACATTTTACTAGATGTCCTAGACAGTGCAGTATGGAAAGAAAAAAAATCAAAGAAGTAAATATAAAGAAAAGTGAAATGTTTTTATTCACATATGGCATATTTTATTTAGAAAATCCAAAGAAATCTAAAACAATAACTACAATTAATGAATTTATGAAGCAATATCACTAGATACAAAATATTATATAAAAGTTAATTATATTTCTGTACACTACTAAATATAATTTGAGAATATATTAAAACCAGTTATAGTATCGTTAAAAACATCACAGGCCAGCCCCGTGGCTTAGCAATTGGGTGCGAGCGCTCCACTGCTGGCGGCCTGGGTTTGGATCCCAGGTGCACACCGACACACTGCTTGTCTGGCCATGCTGAGGTGGGGTCCCACATACAGCAACTAGAAGGATGTGCAGCTATGACATACAACTATTTACTAGGGCTTTGTGGAGAAAAAGGGGAAAAAAAAAGGAGGAGGATTAGCAATAGATGTTAGCTCAGGAACACTCTTCCTCAGCAAAAAGAGGAGGATTAACATGGATGTTAGCTCAGGGCTGATCTTCCTCACAAATAAATAAATAAATAAATAAAATCAAACACCTAGAAATAAATTTAATGAAAATATGCAAGTGTGCTACTGAAACACTACATAAATTTTCTGAAATAAATTTTAAAAATACTTTAATAAATGGAAGGATATATGATGTTTATGAATTGGTAGATTCTATACTGTTAAGATAAAAATTTGCTCCATTTTGATGTATAGGTTCAACGCAATTCTAATCAATATCCTAATAGAATTTTTCAAGATATTAACAATCTCATTCTGCTAAGGGTATAGAAATAAAATCTTGAAATAAAGAAAAATCTTGGAAGACTTAAACTGTCATATTTTAAGACATACAAAAAAGCTACAATTATTAATACAGTGAGGGATTAGTGTTAAGTATAGACAAAGAGCTCGATGGGACGTATAGAGTACAGAAGTAGAGGTATATGTGCATATATAATCACTTTATTTTTGAAAAAATTATTTGTTTTCAAATAAATTCAGTTCATTACAAAAAGGAAGATCTAGTTAACGAACTGTGCTGAAGCAAATGGCTATCCACATGGAAATGACTCAGCCCTTTATTCACACTATACCAAAAAATTAATTTAAAATGGAATATAGATCTAAATGTGAAAGTCTAAAATCTATAGATTCTAGAAGAAAATATTGGAGGATGTCTCTGTTATTTGGTATAAGAAAGAATTTCTTAAACAGGACCCATGTTAATAGGCTGTATATATATATTTGTGTGTGTGTATGTATATATAACGTGTATATGTATGATACATATGTATATATGTCTATATACATAGTACATAAAGTTTATATATATGCATATATATAAATTTAAAACATCTACTCATCAAATGATACCATTAAGCAAAGGAAAACCACAACTGGAAGAAAATATTTTCAATACATATGTCTGACAAAAGCCTTATATCCTTCAAATATGATGTCTTATAAAAGATATCAAATATCTTGTAAAAGACAATAAGAGAAAGACAAGTAGCCTAATACAATGATAAGCAAAAGATTTCAACAGGCACCTCATAATATATATTCAAATAGCCATGAAGCTTATGAAAATGTGCCAAGCATCTCTGGTTGCCAGGGAAACGCAAACTAAAATTACAAGGAAATATTGTTACACATCTCCCGGGATGGCTAAAATTTAAAGTATTACAACTCCAAGTGTTGAGGAAGATATGGGATAATGGGGACGTTTATACATTGCAGGCAGGAATACAAAATGGTACAAAACCCTCAGACAATTCTTTGTGAGTTTATAATAAAATTAAATTTAAGTTTATCCAGTAACCAAGTGATACTGCTCCTAGGTAAACATTCAAGAGAATGAGTGCATATGTCCACAAAAGACTTGTTATAATAATGTGTATAACAACTTTTTCATAAGTATCCCAAAGTGAAAACAACCCAAACATCTATCAAGAAGGAAATGGATAAACAACCCTGGCATTGTCATACAACAGAATGCTACACAGGATGGAAAAAATAATGATATACACAACACGTTGTGGGCCACTGATGAAAGGAATAACTGATAGTACAGAAAAGCATGAAACTGAAAAGAAAGAAAACAGAAATTGCCTATGATTCCAGCACGTTAAGATGCTAGCAGCTGATTTTAAAAGTGGCAGTTTTCCTCGTTGAGGAATTTTTCCAACTGTATAAGGATGCGTATGGTGTATACCAAGCACGCATGCCACATATATGAATAACTCTTCTTTTCTATCTTATGTAATAGTTAATTTTTCGGTTAAAAAGGGATTATTTCTTTTCTTTCTTTCGTTTTTTTTTTTTTTTTTTTTTTTTTTGGTGAGAAAGATTGGCCCTGAGCAAACATCCATTGCCAATCTCCTCTTTTTGCTGAGGAAGATTGGCTCCAAGCCGACATCCATGCCTATCTTCCTCCACTTTGCCTGTGGGATGCGGCCACAATGAGCGGTGCACCTGTCCACGCCCGGGACTCAAACCCTCCAACCCTGGGCCACTGAGGTGGAGCCCACAAACTCAACCACTTCGCCATTGGGCTGGCCCCCAGGGGAACGTTTCTTTAATGACTATATATAATTATTTCAAGTTTATACTCTAAATATTAAACAAGAACACTTCAATTCTATTTATTGACAGTTATTAAAGCCCTTCCTATATTGTTTCTTAGCATTTGTTATTATTTGATTATGCCTTTTGTCCATTGAAAGAAAAAAGGTATGTATGTTTTATGCAAAACAATGTTGTGAATATCCACAGTACTTAGTAAACTCATAGGAAAATATGATGAAACTTAAAGATGGTGTTAGATGTTGTATCATAACATATAAAAATGAAGGAAATTTGTTTTGATCCAATTCTGTTCTCAAATACTCTTTTCTGAGATTTGTACTTGTTTTCCTCTAAGCAAATTAACAAAGTGACAAATCTATCCAAACCTCTGTTTCTAATAGAAAACCTTACAGACTTCCAAAGGGAATGTGTGGCAGTGTTATTTACAGAGACTAAAGTGCATTTGATGCATTTCACTACCGGGGATGATTTTTATGCCTTAACTTGTTCTCAATGAAACATAATTTGTCTGAAAGTAAGAGTTAGCTTTAAACTTTGACTGTTATTAAGAACAAAAAATTACTATGTTTTCACCTTCTTTATTCAAAATGAAATCCAGATATTGTCTGTCTTTGTTTTATAACTATTTTCTAAGAGTACTTATTTTTTTGGTGGGGTTAAAACCTGCTGGAATTCTATCTAGGCCAATAGTTTCAAAACGTTAATACTTTTGAAATGATCTAGATATATTTTAAAGCTCTGAATATTTGAGTATTGTTTCCTCATAGAAACAGTACTACCATCCTGCTTCAACAGGAAGTGAGCACAGTTTTGACATTGCAGTGTATTTTCATTAAATTTGCCATTAAGTTAAAATTAGTTGTTACATAGGAACAATTGATACTGAACAGGAACAATATATCAGAATTTGAGGGAAAGAATTTGCAACAGTGAATAAACAGATTAATGTAAGCTGTTAACATAGAATTTTTTTAAAAGTAAAATTCTACTTCTTACTCAAATATAAAATGATTTTAGTTAATTCATTAATAAATGAGAGCCATTAAGATGTTAAACCAGTCGAAAGGCCACCTAAGAAATTAGGCATGTACAGACACTTAAGAGAATTTAAGACAAGAATGTTGAGTTAGATGCAAAATTGTGTAACATCCAGTATGGTCCTGAAGCACAGTCTCTGTGGTTATCTGTTGCACTGGATAGAAATTATTTGCATCTTCAATGGACAAAAGCAGTAAGTAAATCTCTGCCCCTACAGAGATGTGAATTGCTGGTCCTTAGAAGTCGAGGTCAGCACTGAGCTGAAAGACGATATGTACCAGGAAGCACTTGGCACCATTGACTCACTGGGCTTGTAGGAAGCACTATAAGGTCCCTCAAAATATGCAAATTCCATGTCAGTTTCCACTGAAAAACTTAATTATTAGCAGAAGTTTTTCTTATGGTATGAATCTTAATTAAGGCTGCAATTTACTTATATAATTGCCTTATCAGAAAAAAATATACAAAATTTGGAAATAGGTAAAAGATCCCTCTGCGGCCAACTGAGTAAGAATTCTGAGCTTCAGTGCTTCAAAGGTTGGGAAAGTTAACTCTGCATCTAGCTCAAAGGAAAGGATATGAGATTGTCTCTCAGCCCCTGTTTCAAAGGCTTCTGGTTAGTCTTTCTAGCTAGACCACGTGAGCCAGTTCTTAGGCTAATTGCCTCCTCACCTAAGCAGCTTCTTTCAGAGGATGTGTCACTAGTGAAGAATAGATAAGTGAGCAGAGAAGTCTCAAAGTAAATAAAAGGGAGTAGTGGGAGGAAAGTCTGCAGCTTTAAGAACTATGACTAAATAAGTTATTGGGACACAATGACTTTACCGGATATTTCTGGAAGCAAATAGACCAGAAGGGAAGAGGGGTGGTGGTAGAGGGAGAACGTTTAAACAAGGAATTTATTCCACCACTGTAAGGGCAGGGGTCTTAACAATTCCTGTCCATCAGGATTACTTCATTCCAATGGGGCAGTGACTGCTGATGTCCCCCCAACCATTCTCTGCAGGAGTTCTTTATTGTAATTTGTTGCTTCTACTCCATCCTTATATATAGGGAGGGTTAGACTTTCTGTGGAGAGGACAGCTTGTCACTCCAAATTCCTGCAATTAGAGCAGGATGCAAAACTGGATTGAGCTTTATTTGCCTCTCTTGTGGGAAGGCTGGTGTTCTATATGTGGGAGGAGTGTACATAGCTGCTTAGGAATGCAGTGGGGTAGATTCTGATAGACACTATTAACTGATTTCCAGTATATCGATTTTCTCCTCTCTTTAAATAGTAGGAGCCCACGTCCCCAAGTGTAGTCACCAAGCAGGATACAACATTCCCAGTCTCTCTTTGCAGCTAGTTGAGGTCATGTGACTATGGGTGCACTGACAAGATAAGAGAAGAAATTAAGCATGCAATACTTTGGTCATCTTCTTAAAAATGCAAACTCTTGCCTTGAACTTTCTCTCCCCAACCTCCAAACCCACTCAACCATCTGGGATATGGCAGAGACTAGAGAAGCCATTAAGTAACAAGTCAAGGTTGGCGGCATTAATCTCTCAGCCCTGGGCCACCCTGTCTGAGACACACTAGAGATAAATAAATTTTCATTTTATTTAATCCACTATATTTTTGGATATCTTTATTAGGAAAATTTAGTTTTTTCCCTAAGTAATACAGATGCCAACTTACATTCATTGGATAGGAAAAAAAAATTACCCCTGCTAGGATGAAATGTTAATGAAAATATGGGCGGAGAATAAACAGGAACAATCACTTTGAGGAGCAATTTGGCAAAGTCTAGTAAAACTGGCCATTCCCATTATATTACCCAGCGATTCCACTTCTTGAGTCAACTCTAGAAACATATTTTACACGTGTGCACAAGAAGACATGTGCAAGAATTTTCGATGCTTCCTTGTGTGATAGCAAAACATAGAAGAAAATGTAATAGCAAGAGTGTTTGAAAAAGATAAATCATGTGTGATAGGAAATTTACGAGAGTAATTTAGATAAAGAGAATTTGGGGAAAATTACAGGAAAAGAAAGCAAACCTTACTTAGTTTATTACAAGAAAAGAGAGGGTGATTGTATTCTAGGAAAGCAGACATGAACCTGGACTACATAGTCATCCAAGAATGGATTAGTAAAGATGATTTCTTCATTCACTGGAACGATAACGCAACAGTTATAATGAATGCATTGACTCAGTGTAAACATTAGTAAATCTCAAAATCATAAAGTTGAATTTAAATATTTTACAAAAATTATTTACGTGTTTGATATGTGCAAATATTAACACAAATCCATAGTATATATAATGATTCCCATTGCTGCTGTAACAAATTAACACAAATTTAAGTGCTCAAAACAATATAAATTTATTCTCTTATAGTTCTGGAGGTCGGAAGTCCAGAATGAGTCTCACAGGGCACAGATGGCGGTGTCGGCAGATCTTCTTCCTCTGGACCCTCCAGAGGAGAATATGTTCTCTGTTTCCTCCTCATCTAGAGGCTGCTGGCTTCCCCGGCTTCCAATCCCATCACTTCCCTCTCTGCTCCCAGTCACACTGCTTTCTCCTGTACTGTATTCAAATCTCCCTCTGCCTCTCTCTCATAAGGACATTTGTGATTACGTTTTGGACTCACCAGGATGATCTCCCTATCTCAAGATCCTTAATTTAATCACATCTGCAAAGTCCCTTTTTGCCATATAAGGTAAGGTTCAAATTCATACAATCCAAACTGGGGGATTAGGTTGTGGACATTTGGGGGAACGTTGGTCAGCCTACCACAGTATGTATACTTTATGTGTACATATACGGGTGATAAAAGTACAAAACATGCATGGGACTGACACACATCAACTTCAGGATGATGTAAAATCTGGGGAGGGATGGAAAGAAAGAGACAGGTGGGGCTTTACCACTTTTTGAAACATTTATTTTCATTATAGAAATGCTAGTGCAAATTGGATAAAATGTTTGCATTTGTTTAACCATGATGTATTTCTCTACGTTTAAATGTTTAAAACCTTATGTAGTGAACTAATCAGTTGTATTGTAGAATGTCCCCCAATATGCGTTGGTCTGATGTTTCCTTATGATTAAATTCAGGTGATGCATTTTTCACAAGAGTGACGCTGAAATGGTGTGGACTCTTCTCACTGCATCGTACCAGGAGACGTGTCACTGTGTCTCATTATTGGTGATCACTTGGTGGTGTCTGTGAAGTTTCTCCACTGTAAAGTGATTCGTACCCTTTGAAATTTATAAATATGTGTGGTAAATAGTTTGAAACTATACAAATATCTTGTTTCTCATCATACATTCACCCACCAATTTTAGCATCCATTGATGATTATCAGCCAGAAATAATTATTACTGTAGTTTTTGCGAAATACTGATTTTCTACTGATTTTCTATTTCCCTCATTTTTTCTATATTTGTTATTTGGAATTACACTATTAAGCAGGGCATTACCCAATACTTATTTAAAACAGAATCGGGTCATAAATATTTATTCTATTCCATGGACATTTTATTAAATAACTGCTATTGTTCTACAAATGTGCCAAGATCATGAAACACAAAGAAAAACTGAGCTGTTATTGGAGTAGACTAAGGAGTCATGCCGACTTAAATACATGTGATTTTGTACTGAATTCTAATTTAAAAAAAGGGCAGAGGTGGGACAATTGGCAAAAACTGAATAATTTATATCAACATTAATTTCCTAGTGTTGATAATTTTACTGTAATTATAAAAGATTAACATTTGGAGAAAGTGGGTGAGGTGTATTCAAGAATTCTGTGTACTAATTTTGCAACTTTTTTATGTCAAAGTTATTTCAAAAGAGAAAGTTAAAAACGTAAACAAAATTTTGGGGGCTGGCCCAGTGCCACAGTGGCAAGTTCGTGCACTCTGCTTTGGCCGCCCAGGGTTTGTGGGTTCGGATCCTGGGCGTGGACCTACACACCACTCATCAAGCCATGCTGTGGTGGCATCCCACGTACAAAAAATAGAGGAAGGTTGGTACAGATGTTAACTCAGGGCCAATCTACCTCACCAAAAAAAAAAGTAAACAAATTTTTTAAAAACTATAGAGTAAAATTTAACCTTCATGTCACTCTAAAACCTAGAATTTTTTCATTAAATCGCACACCTTCACATATCCTTAAAAATAAAAGTTAAAGAAAGCTTCCTAACCTAACCATAGTTGGTAATTGTGATGAACATCCCAGGAAGCACCTTTCCAGTCTCCACTTGTGAAGTGGTATTGTGTTGTGTTGTCCACTCTGTTCTCAAATAGCTGCATGACCCTGAACCTCTTTCTTGACATCTCTAAGGCTCATTTACAAAACAGGAAGACTGCACTTAACTCACAGTATCATTATAAAGTCAAAAGAAATAACACATTTGAAGTGATTGATCTAGTTTCTGGAACATAATATGGCTAGAGTTGCCAGATTTAACAAATACAAATGGAGGACACCCAGTTAAATTTGAATTTTAGATAAACAATAATTTTTTTTTTGAGGAAGATTGGCCCTGAGCTAACATCTGTTGCCAATCTTCTTCTTTTTTTCTTTTTTCTCCCCAAAGCCCCAGTACATAGCTGTGTATCATAGTTGTAGAGTTGTAGCTCTTCTATGTGGGATGCCATCTCAGCATGGTTGATGAGCAGTGAGCAGTGAGTACAAACCTGTGAACCCTGAACCCCGGGACACCGAAGCAGAAGAGGTGGATTAACTGCTACGACACCGGGCCAGCCCCAGTAATTTTTTTGTAATATGAGCATGTCCCCAAGTATAGGACATACTCATAAACATGCTAAAGAAACATGTCCTGTACTTTATCTGGTGACCTAAAATAAGTCAGTTATAACTGGTGGCCATTTTTATTATCAAAATTTGAAAATAAAGATTTGATTAACATATATCTCCAGTGTATGTCAAGCAGGTTTGAAAAGCAGAGGGGAGTTGGGATGGGGAGAAAGGTAGTCATCAACAGGGGAAATAATATTGTCATGGCAGCTGTGGACAAGATACCAACCCTGATGAAGTCCCTTCTTTCCAATAAGGAGGAAAGCAGAAGTGGAGAAGGAGTTATGTAAAGTGAGACACAGGCAAGAAAAGGAAGTCCTTGTGCTGTGGAGCAGGACTATGGGCTCTAAAAATTCAGGACTCCTGCCCACCTCACTTTCCATGACATCCAGCTTGGTTTGGCTCATTAGCTGAATTAATTAAGCACTTCAATTAAAAGTCACCTTGGTTGTAGCAATCAATCAATCATAAAGGTTGTCCTAGTGCCTAAACTTGTCTCTATGGAAAACATTGAATTTTTATTAACTCTTTCTGGGCACACACACAAAAAAATGTCTATGGAAGTATTACTTTGATATCCTAATTCACTTTGCCAGAAACTATGCTTAGCAACAACTATGAAGTAGATATTATTATTTACAACATTCCAAGAATAAGCAAACAGAATTACAATATCTTAGCTGCTTTACCATAGTCACAAAGCTAGTAAGTGACAGGACTAATACTTGACACCACTTCTGTTTTTTTTTAAATCAACACCTAACCATTTGCACTAAACAGTACACTTAAAAAGGGGCAACTTTACTGTATGTAATTATACCTCAATAAAGCTGAATTGAAAAAAAATAAAAGAAAATTGGGGTTTTACGGGCAATGGGAAATGTAAATCATTCTTGTTCTTATTCTTTTTTGTATTCAAAGCACACAAATAAATGTAATTTAAAATGCAAAAAAAAAAAAAGAGAGAGAGAGATTAAGAGATGAATTTTGGCATCCTCCGTGCTTCCTTTAGAAACTTGGCTTTGCTCCGAAATAGCTGTGTGCCTTTGGGAAGAATGACTTAAGTTCCTCGAGTCCATTTCTTCATCTGCAAAATGGGCTTACAGTATTTACTCATAACTTCATTGAAGATTTAATGAAACCGTATATATCAAGATTTAATGGAATCACTCTATGTATATAGTCCACCATAGTGCACACTGTAGACTCACAGTAAATGACCTTATTATTGGATTTAATGAGTTCCTTTTCCTCCATTTGGTGAAGGTAAATTGGAAGGACATAGAAGGAATAAGAATGTCTTATGGATTCAACAAACAGAGTGTGGTAAGGGCAGAAAAGAGCAGTGACGTTGTGCATCACTGGAGATAAAGCCACAAGAGAGACAAAGAGACAAAGGCTGATCAAGGAGGCAGTGGAAAAACAGCCAGGACATAGCCTGTATGTCTATTAAGTCTCCCCAAAGATAGGAAGAGTAAAAATGGTGTCCTCTGGATTCATGTGTTTTCCTTTGCGAAGATCTGTGATATTGACCTCTGGAGAAGTGAATTTATTCAGGAAACTCATTAAGTGACTCATGGAAACCAGGTCCTGGAGGCTTGTGTCCTGAAACTGTCAGAAATAATCTCAATATATTAGGGTTGCTGAAAAGTGGAGCTGGTGATAGTCATTAGGATGTTGTAGCCCACTGATTTCCAAATACGTGTCTTAACTTGGACTCCTTCCTTTCCCTAAGCAGACTCTCAGTGGAAATAGTTTATTGGGGAGGTACAGCAAACACCAGGAAAGAAGGACAAGGAAGGAATGTCCCCTGAAAGGGTCCGTTATGGTGCCAGATTCCACTGAGGGGAACCTGAGCCTAGTCCTTGGGGAAACTCAGAAGCCAGCGTCATACACACCCCACAGAGTGCAAGGGAACCAGAGTACACGAGCTCAACAGCTCCCGCAGAGATATGCTGAGGACGGGGTGCAGCTGCTTCCTCGGCACTTCTGGTCCTCTCCCAGGCAGGCCAGACACAGGGGTGGGGCCAGAGACAGTCCTCAGGGGGGAGAAAGCAGTGCTGGCAGATAGCAGTCTGGCAGGTTTGCACTAAAATAGTAAGAGGAAAGGGATCTGCGTGGGGTTAAAGGCTTTGAACCATTTCTCTGATAAGAGCTAGGTTAAATAAACATAAGTAGATATTTGACTCCAGGCCTTCCCAGTTCTGTTAGTGTGTGAATGTGATTGTACCTTGCGTAGCTTCAAGATAGGAGCATACTATGAGAGTTTCCCAAACTGTTTAACAAAGATTCCTTTTATTTCCCAAACATCTTATAAGACTAGAGTTTCTTAGAAATACTTGAGGGTTCTAAGATCTAATCCAATTGCGTATATTAGAAATGAGGAAAATTAGATCTAGATAAGTAGTAATATTTCATAAAAACTAAAAGTGCAGAAATGTAGAAAGAGAAGATGAGTTTATCTGCCAAGAGTTAAAGCAATGGGGTTCCAAAACACATGACGGGAATTTCCTGTTAATATACCCTGTGGTTGGCTTCCTCATTCTAGTTCCATCAATTCTCCTCTTAGCCTTTAATGATCTCTTTTTTTCTGAGACCAAAACTTTCCAGCAACTTGTGTCTAAAATATACATTTTATTATAACCATAATATAAATTATGATTATTTATTAAAATGTGTATTAAGTATTAGATAATATAATGATATTTTAATATTAGTTAATACATTCATATATTGATCCCAATGCATTAGCATTATGCCATTGTTACTATGAAAATTCCACCTCCCCTCAAGAGAGAATTTCTAATTCTTTATTTCCTATTTATTATCCTTATGAGAAGATCATGCATGTAGGGTTATCCTTATTAGGTAAGGAGGCCGAGGCCTAGAAATGTTAGAAATTTCTAAAACTGATAATATAATTTAGATTTAGAACCAAGATTTAGGGTCAAAAATCAAACCTTTGTCCTCTGACCAGTTGAGTCTGGTGCTAGTTCCACCAATTTCCCTCCCTTCTCAAAGTCTGTGAGTAAATGTTTTAGAAGAGTTTAGGGTTATAACAGCCTGATGTAGAGTTATTGCCTTCTCAAACATTTTTCGTAAACTGGTGGTTCCCAGGCAAGAGTTTTATATAGCATACTTTGTGAAAATGCCCAGTGCGAAGGAAAACCACGATGAAAGACACACCAAGTGGCCCCACCACACAATTGGGCTATAATGTAAAAAATTTATCCAAACAATAAAATTATTTCTCTGAGTTTGTTATTTAGATTTGTATTGATCCATCAAGTTGTTGCCAGTCCCAGTTATCAGCTACCTCTAGAAAACTGGTAGCTAAAGTCAAACAAATCTACATGAGTGTAGACTAAGGATCCTGGGAACAAATTCTTCCTAAGAGAATAAAAACCTAGTCTGGAAAAGCTTTAATTTAATAGCAAAGGTTTAGTCTACCAGTCAGAGGGGACATGCTGAAAAATGTAGCTTTCCTGCTTGAAGAAGCTTCTTGCGCAGGTCTCTGGAATAATGCACGAGTTATTTGCTGGTATAGAAGTGGAAAGACAGAAATATGTATGTCTCTCATAAGATTACTAAACATTTTGAGGTTCAAATAGCACTATTTAGGATCCAGCAGAAACAGCAAAGAAAAAAAAGGGAAAGAAATGATCTGGACACTTCACAACAGGACACCTCCGCTTACGGCCCATTTCACTGTATGGAGACTAGAAGGAGACTGTGGAGCCAGTGGTCACAGCGGGTACACTCTAAACGCTGAATGAGGGCAGAAGTGAGATAAGACTATATCCATCAAATGGAACCCATGTCACTCCAGGAATACTTAGAGGGGCTGATTTTGCTGGAAGTTGGGGCACTATATTACGAAATCAGTTGAAGACACTTAGAACCTATGATGATAGTAACAGAAATAGAAACAGCAATGTGTATTTTATGGCCATTTAGTTTCCAAAGTGCTTTCACATATATGATCATCTTTAATTTCAAATTATTCAAGTTACTCCTGGAAAACAGAGGAGATCCATATTGTTAAGGATGCCGTATCCTTGAGCCCAAACATGCTTCTTAAATAGACAAGGTAAATTTTTTTTAAAAGTTTTGCTCACATCTCTGAGGTCTCTAGCATGTATTAAAATAATGTTCCTGACCAGATAAGCAATCTACTTGATTGTGAAGGTTGGAAAATTCCAGTATTCATAATAACCATTCCTGTAGATATATTTCCTTATCTGATAAAATTGAGGTTAAGAAAATTTTAGGATTTTTTTCAGGCAAGAATCAGTAATTTGCAAAGTGGTAGAACAAGAACAAACCTAGACTCTTTTAAATTCCATTATTGCATTATTCTATGCAGATGGTAAACTTTACAAGGCAAGATTCATACCATACAAAACTTGTTTCACTTAAATATAAAATATAGAATTACTGAATAGTGAGTGTTGCAGGGATTAATTGACCTAGTCCATTCTTTAACTTGACACCTTAACTTACCACATAAGTTGGTTCTACCATTGCCACCCCTCAAAAAACTCTTGAACATCGCCACTCTTCAACTATGGCTTTGTCAGCCATCCACAGGACACACAGTCCAGCTGCCAACTCTATTAGCTTTTCTACATAAAACTATCAGAAAGCAAGTGGCTTAAACAACATTCCTTTATTAGCTCACAGTCTATAGGTCAGAAGTGTGGGGAGGCTCCCATGAGTTCTATATTAACTGTATGACAAGGCTGAAATCAAGCCATCAGCCAGACTGGGCTCTTACCTGGAGGCTCTGGGGAAGAACAGTCTCCCATGCTCATTCAGGTGTTGGCTGAATTCAGTTCCTTGCAGTTGTAAGACTGAGGCCTCTATTTTTTTGTTGGTTCTCAGCTGGGGGTATCCGTTATCTCCTTAAGGCCACCCTCCTTCCTTCACATGTAGCCCCCCCCATCTCCAAATCCACAACAACGCATGGAGTCCTTCTCCAGTTCAAACCTCTCTGGCTTTTCCTTTTGCTTCCAGTCAAAGTTCTCTGCTTTGAAGGGCGTATATAATTACACTGGGCCCACTTAGACAATCCCAAATAATCTCCCTATCTTAAGATCAACTATGTCATAAAACATAACATAGTTATGGAGTGACATGTTATCATATTAGATATGTCATCCCAGATTCCAGGGATTAAGGTAGGACATATTTCTAGGGCTGCTTAAAAAATTCTACCTACCACACCAACTTTAATTTTAAGAAAATATTTAATTTAAGAAGTTAGCCATGCATGTTTTAGCAGCAAATTAAATTTTTATGGCAATAGCTGTAATATAGTCAGTACATGAACTGACTTTAATACCAGAACCATATACTTGCTTTTTAAACATTTAATGCTATACTTGACAGGTGAGAAATCTATCTCTTTGTACTAGGATAAATTAATATTTATCTTTTAAAAATAGGTTTGGAAAGCAATCGTGTTGAAACACATAGAGATAATATACGTATTTGAAATGTCTGACAGCTTTAAACCCAAATAGGTAAAAACTGGGAGAAAGTGACCTCCTTCAAATATGTTTTTGCAACATCCTTTTGAGATGACAAAACCAGTTCAGGCTACAAACTTCCACCATTACATTAATAAAATGAAGAGTCCTGACTTTTGTGAGCTACATAAATGGTCACTGAAGAACCGCCCCTAGACTCTAGTATTAAAGAGATGATTTTCTCTATGAAGTTAGGAAGTTTTCTAAAGAAACATTATCCTATAATCACTGTGGCTTGATTTAGACTAAAACAGCTTTCAAATGGGTCATAACCATTTCCATTCCTCTTGAATTAGAGATGATGAAAACTTACAACTTTGGCCACATGTTTTAGAATCTAGTTACTTTAAATCCTTTTGGATGGAGGAAGGATAAATCCTTAATAACTACTTACATGATCATTAACCTGATTTAATATACCAAAATGATTATAGCATGGTTAGTTGACAGACCAAAAATTTGATATTAAATGAAACTGGTCCAAATTTTAACTCTTCCAGTTCCTAGTTATAACATCTTAAACTGTCTCATCATTGTTTCTATCGCACTAAGTATATATTATTAAAAAAATACGTTAGCTTGATAAGCTTATTAATTGCCCCTAGATTGTTCATGTGAATAATGGAGATGGGAAAATCTTAATTTGCAAGGTTGCTGTGGAAAAGTACTAGGACAAAGATGAGCAAATCGCAGATGATCAGTAAGTTAGTTTCTCTTTTCAACTGTCCCTCCATTTTAGCATCTCATCTGAACCTGCCTCCTCTGATTGCAAAGGCATATTTTTCTGTTCTGTACCCCACTATCTATCACAGGAGGAAATCCCATAGTCCATTGATTTGAACATACTTGAGGGCTTTTGTTACCTGGACGAGATAGACTGCTTAAGACTAGCACAGCCAATTGTTAAAGTAGCAGAGAATAAATACTGGAAGAGATTTAGGTATGAGTTACTACCTTTTATTTTTTAACGTGTGTCAAACTCACTGGTGATCATTTTCCATTCAAGGACAGAGCAGTAAAAGCATTTTTCTTTTTCTTTTCTTTTCTCTTCTTCCTCTTTCCCTTTTCCTCCTTGAAAAAAGAGAAAAGATGCAGAAATTTTCACAGTCTGAAATAGTTGGATTTCCTCAGAAGAAGACTACTTAAAAGAAAAATATAAAGATATAATGGAAAATATGAGAACTTGACCAAATAGTTCAAAATCTTTGATACAGTTAGCTGTTAACTAATCTTCTTCTCATGAGGGCATAGAAAAGCGCATATGAGTCCAGAGACAGAATTTTCCCCACTTGGCAGCTGTCAGTGTTTAACTTGCAGGCAACTACAGAAGTAGGGCTGCGCCACATGTAGTTGGCATGGTATTTGGGTAATTGGCAGGCTTTTTTTTAATGCAAATAACATTTGCTGTGTAGATTTTATAATTGGAGAACTATATTTGTAAGCCTGAGGAAGTCAAAGGAGGAAACAGTCATCACAGAGGAAGAAACAGAACAATTTTATTCATAGGATGTTTCTCTAGATTGCTGAACATTTTTTTCCTGATCTCATTTTACATCTAGGTTGAACCATATGAAACTGATGTTTTCTTGGTTCAAAATGAGCCTAATTGCTGGCAATTTCATACGGTTCAACTGAATAGATGAAATAGAGACAACACTTTTGATGGGTCTGTGACAGGCAGCAACCATTTTTCGGGGTGATGTGACTTAAATGATGATCAACACGTTTTGTGAAATTTTAGGCTATTCTATTAACCATAGAATTAGTTTTTCTTCATTCACCTAACGAATATTTATTGAGTTGTGATCATGTGCCAGACAGTGACACAGGGCAGACAATCACCTCACCCTCACAAAATTTACATTGTAGTGAAGAGATGGAAAATAAATAATATAAATAAATAAACTTTGTGTGTAGTGTGTTAAATAGTAATAATTTCAAAGGAGAAAAAATAAAGCAAGGGAAGAGGATCAGGGTGTACGGGTGGGAAAGGCTGTTTGAGTGGTTGATCTCAAGGAACAGGAGAGGCCTGAAAGGAGTGAGGAAATAGGTATTGTGAACGTCCCCTGGGAATCATGACAGACAGAAGAAACAGCAAGTGCAAAGGCCCTGAAGCCCGAGTTTGCCTGGTGAGGGCAGGAGGCCCATGTGTACAGAAGAGAGTGAGCTGAAAGAGAATAAAGAGGAGATGAGATGAAATCACTGAGCACGGGCACACACAGAAGAGAGAAGGCGATGAGGGCTAAGCCTTGGGACAGCCCAAGTTCTTAGATTTGAGCAATTTGAGGAGGAATGAGCAAATACACTAACAAGGAATGGCCAGAAGTATACGAAGAAAATCAAGTGATTGAGGAATCCTGAAAGCCAGGGGAAAAATAAAATTATTTCAGAGAAAAGAAAGTAATCAGTTGCCATCTTTCCCCAAAAGGGAGGGATTCCTTCCTTTGGAATGGGGGCTACAGTTTGCAGCCAAGATTTGACCAAAGTATAATAAAGAACATAGAAACAGAACCAGTTCTTAAGATGTTTTTGCAAGGCAGGAACACCTAGATTATATAAAATCATTACGTATTAAATATCATCTGTTACTCCATCCTCATATAATGGCTAGTGTCAGTAACGATCATATATAACACAATGGGGCTTCAAACACAGTACATATTTCTATCCATATGCTGTGGATATTCCATTGATGTTGAAAATCTTCTCGAGATTCTTTTTTACAGAATACTATAAGTCACACAAAAATAGAAAAACCTGCCTACCTTAAAAAAAACAACCTTCAATTCCTCTTCCACTTCTGAGCTCTTTGTTTACCCGTAAATGCTGACTCCAGCAACTCAAGTCTCGTGAAATATCAATAACCTTTAACTCACGCTAGTTTGTGAAGTCGTCTGCCAGTTCCTTTTACACACAGAGCTGATTCCGGAGACTCAGCTGCTATTTCCAGCTCCACAGATGAGTCATTTAACCTCTTTTTACCCTTTAAAGATAGGAATAAATTGTTCCTTGGCCTATCTCGCCGGGTAGAAATGACTCTTGGTGAGATAATGTCTATGAAACAATTTGAATGTCTCACAAAAAAAGTGCCAAATGTTTTCAGAGCAACTTGCTGGATTTTCTCACCCAGAGACTGAAACGGAAACCCATGAATCTGGATTCTTTCAATGACTATGTGAATGTCGAAGATGAGGGAGAGCCTTTCTTGCCCGCAAAAGGGAAGCTATTGCTCCCTGGTTGCACAAAGGTTTAAGGAGGGGGGGCTCACCTGTCTAATAAACGTCTGATGAATAGTTATTGCTTTCACAGTGGTTCACTAGGCATATCAAAAAGACGGCGTGAAACTGTCCAAGGCAGGAGACTGAAGGATTCTAACCTCTGAGAATGCAACTCTCTTCCTTGTTTCCTGGTTTGTGGCACTAGGATTTACCAATTTGGCCTAGGCTGTAAATCTAGGAGTCATTCTGGTGTTCTTCTTTGTTCACCACATCCAGTCCATTTCCAAACCCTGTTCACCCTCTGTCATCACTTTCATGCTAAGCACCACTTGCCTCTTCATGCTTACTATTTCTCTTTACTCAGTCTACCAGCATGCTCTGCCTTGATTACTATGGTCTTCTCCTTCTGATTACCTGACCTACTGTCTTAAATTTCTCCATTCCATCCTTCACATCCATAGCACATACTATTCCTTTTGTCTGGTTCCTGGTGCTTCCAACAAACCCTTTTACCCTACGACTCCCCAAATAGAGCCTGTGCTCCAGCCATGCTGAATTATAGTTCTCCAAAAGCACAATGCTATTTCATGCCTCTGGCTTTTGCACATGTGACTTCTGCCAGGGATACCCTTGTCTCCTTCCACAGGAGCAACAGTATAGTATGGTGGTTGAAGCAAGGGCTTTAGCAAGGATCAAATGCCAGTCTCTCCGATCTAACTAGATATCTTTGGGCAAAGTTCTGAATTTCTCTGTCCCTTAGTGCCTCTTCTTCAAAATAGAGTTAATAATGCTACCTACATCATGGGTTGTCATGAGGGCAAATGAGGTAATTTATGCAAACAAGGTACTTAGCATATATTAAGAAATCTAAAGCGTCAATTATTACTATTATATTCTGGTTAAGTGTTACTTACACTTTAAGTCAAAACTTGCGTATTTCCTTTTTGTAAACCTTTGTTGCCACCCTCTCCCCTGCAGTAGGGTTACCCTCTTTTGTCCTACTCCTTTATCTTAAGTAGCTAGTATAATAATCCTAACACCTATTTGAAATTACTTGTTTACATATCTGTCTTATGCACAGGATTGTGAAACTTTATTGAAAGTTGATCTAGGTCTTATTTATTCGCCAAATTCTGGCAAATAATAGGTTCTTAATAAATATGTATCAAAGAAATAAAGGAAAACTAGCGTCACTGGTCTTCTTCATAAAATATCCTACAAAGATAAAGCAAATGCTTCTCCTCTCTTCTTTTTTTTTAAAGATTTTATTTATTTATTTATTTTTTCCCCCAAGCCCCAGTAGATAGTGGTATGTCATAGCTGCACATCCTTCTAGTTGCTGTATGTGGGACGCAGCCTCAGCATCGTCGGAGAAGCAGTGCGGGTGCGCACCTGGGATCCGAACCCGGGCTGCCAGCAGCAGAGCGCACGCACATAACCGCTAAGCCACGGGGCCTGCCCCTCTCCTCTCTTCTTTTGGGGAATACACGATCCCCTAGAGCTTCATCGTAGAAAGGGCTTTGTGTTTATAAGTGTGATTTTTTTTTTTCCAACTGCCTTCCTCATGGACATGCAAAACTAGAATGATTTGCTCAGCAGAGAGTCTAAAATGTCTTGTGGTAGTTACACCTTAGCATGCTCTAGAGCTGAGATTTTTATCACAGCATGTTATGAGTTTCACATTTTTTGGTAGCTAAAATATTTGGGATTAAAACTGGTTATTACTAATCTATCTTTACTGAACCATATTGCTTACATAGCTTGAGAATGGGATACTGAACATTTACCTAAAAAATGCAGGTTCATATGTAAACTGGAAAAATTTTAAATGATCCATAATTAAGCCCTACAAAGCAAATTTGCATATTAAAATGGAAGCATTGATAGATCTATAATCATATCTATAATTTTATTATAAAATGCTAGCGTTACAATTTAATTTTAAAAATCTGAAAAGCCAACAATTTTTAATTCTTAGAATTGATGTTGCTGTTGCTATTTCTGAAAGCAATTTTTGTACTAAATATGTCATATGCTGAAAGAAATACAACAACTTCATCTTTGGTGATAATAAAAAAATTAATCCAAAATTTAGCTTTAGGCATTTGGAAAATATTGAATAAAATTTTTTTAGTAACTTGACATTTGTCCTTAATAAACAAGTTAAAAAAAAAGTGATCAGTAACAAATTGTTTTTGGCTCAGTAATGCCCGATTTCAGTGGGTTATATAAATAAAAGCTGAAGGTAAAGACATCTCTTATTGATGGCTTCTAGAAGATTCTTGTTTCTTTCTGTACAGCTTTGAGCAGCTTAAGAAAGCATTATCTCTTCCAAAGCAAGATTGGATGGAGAGTGTTCAGCCTGCAGCCCTCTTGGCTCCCACTGAGCTCAGTGAACCTCCTGGGCAGCACACTCTTTAGTCCGTGGCTTTTAAAGTACTGATGCCCTGTGTAGTTTCAAATAGTTTGGGGACATATTCCTTATAAAAAGGAGAAGTAATACTTTAATATCTATCCTAGATTACAAGACAATCAGAACTTTAGGATCTAGATCAGAAATGTTTAAAATTTTGAGAATCTAAGTGCAGTTGTCAGGAGTATGAACTAAATTTGAAAAGAACACATGTGACCTATCCCCAGGCAAGTGAGCATGTTGAGTCCTCTATTTGGGAATGGTGCATTTCTGCTGTTGTTTCTAACAGAAGTGGAATACATGTATGATCCTGGTCTGACACTTACTATGTGGGATAAGTTACACAAATTTTCACACCTTAGTTCTTCATCTGTAAAAGTGTTTAGTCACACCTACTGTATCAGTTTCCTATTGCTGCTGTAACAAATTACCACAGATTTAGCAGCTTAAAAAACACAACGTTAGGGCCGGCCAGTGGCGGAGTAGTTAAGTTTGTGCGCTCCACTTTGGTGGCTCAGGGTGTGCAGGTTCATGTCCTGGGCACGGACATACGCACTGCTCATCAAGCCACGCTGTGTCAGTGTCCCATATAAAAGTAGAGGAAGATGGGCATGGATGTTAGCCCAGGGCCAATCTTCCTCAGCACAAAGATGTTAGCTCACAGCTGATCTTCCTCACAGACACAAAAAAAAAACCCCAAAAAACAACAAAAAAAACCCCACAACTTAATTTTCTTGCATTTGGTTGGTTAAAAGTCTGACACAGATCTCACTGGCTAAAATCAGAGTGTTGTAAGGGCTGTGTTCCTTTCTGGATGCTCTAGGAAAGAATTCATTTCCTCACTTTTTCCAGATTTTAGAGGCTTCCCACATTCCTTCCGTCTTGCTGCCTTCCTTCATCCCAAAGCTAGCAATGTTGCATCTCTCTGATGATTCTTCCACAGTCACATTTCCTTCTGACCACAGCCAGGAAAAGCTCTCCACTTGTGTGGACCCACAAGTTTAGATTGGGAACATCTAGATAACAGGATTCTCTTTAACTCAGACCTAGACTCATCACATTCTCAAAGTCCCCTTGCTATGTAAGGTAACATATTCACAGGTTCCGGAGATTAGGATATGGCATCTTTAGGGTCCATTATTCCATCTACATCAGAGGTTTTCTGTGTGAATTAGAGATGATTTCGTGAGGCTGCGTACCTGATATGGTGGTTACAATGATTGAAACAAGTTCTCTTCTTTTTCCAGGACTTTTTCTTCTCTGTAAACTATGGTGCTTAGACCATTTTATCTTTAAGTTCTTCTTCCAATGATAATATTTTATAACCCTGTAATGGTGACTCCTGGAATAAAAATGTTTGGATTCTACTAAATTAAATGGAGGGAAGTGGTTTAAGCTCCTTAAAATATGTTTAACCTTAGTTGAAATCAATCTTGATTAAAATCATGATTCATTACACTCAATTTGAGTTTTTTAGCCTTCTAGATTCTTTTTTTGAGCAATTCTGAATTGTTATAAGAATTGATATTTTATGACGTTTATTATTTCTTAGAGGTCCCCCAAGAAAAAAAGAAAAAATTTAATTTAAAATATAATAAAATTCATTCTATCTTGAAACTACCATGAGTCTTGGAATCTTTTATAAATCTCAGATATATTATTGGATCTTAGTGATCTCAGTTTTCCAATATCTTTAAACATTTAGCTATTTTATTTATCCTGAAATTTATTTCATCATTACTTATCACTACTCATGAACTATTCCCAAGAATACTATAAAAATAGAAAATAATAAGAAAATATAATAATGAAATCACTCTACCAAACTATTCCCTATTTGTGTCGCACTTCCCTGCCTTTGCATATGTTATTCCCTCTTTCCAGAATGCCTTTCTTGCTTCTGAGACCCATCCAAATACTTATTTAATTTTTAAGTTTAACTTCTAGCCTATCTCCTCTATGAAAATTTCAATGTCATCCCCAGATCAGTTTGATGCCCCTTAATTTTTTTCCCATTGCAACACGAATGACTCCAGTGTAGCACATGTCACACACAACTGTAACTGTCTTCCTGTGTGTGGCCCTACAAGCCTCTCTCTCAGTCCCTGAAGGAGAGAAAGCCCTTCCTCTGCACCTAGTGCAGCACACATAGCAGGCATTCTACAAATATTTATCAACTGCATATGCTAAATTAATGTGAGCATTGCTAATAATCCAAATTAGGCAGCAAACGATTTTACGTTAAAGGCTGTGGAAACCACGAACAGGTAAGGCTCTCAGAGACATACGATGACTTTTCTGTGCTTTGTGCCATGTCTCAGCCCACCTAGGCTGATCTCTATTCTTGAGCTTTTAATTCAATAATAAGTTTTAAGAGAACAATCTCACACTTCCTCTTTACCAGAAAGAACCACACAAGTTATTTATTTTTTTCAAAGTTTGTATTTCAAATATTAAGAACCCTGAGAGGTTAAGTGACCTCATACGAGATGACATGTTTATCTTGACTTCAGGAGCTTTCTCAACATAGTTGTAAAGATAGTTTTTCGTTAATTTTGTTGTTTAAGTAGAGTCCCAGTCATGGGTCAATTTCTGAGAAGGACTTGATGTTTCCTGAGAAGAGGATGAAAATCACACTTGAAGGCTTTCTGCCATGTTGTTAACTATTCAAACCTTCCTTTCTACTATACATAAATCTATACATAAATGCATGTCCAAAACTTGAGTTTTATGTTTTTATTCAACAAACCAGGAAACAAATCTTTTTCTGAAGATGCCTTAGCATGGACTTTCAAAATCTCTCTTGATTTTATTTCTTTATCTATTTATTTATTTTTTTCTCTAACCTCTTTTCTGCTACTCTCATCTTATGAATCATAAGAATGACTAATGTCTAATTTGCAATCCCCAGACTTCTGTGTACTTTCTAAGATCTGTGCTTTTGTCCATCCTCTCTCTCTCTCCCCCTCACAGAGGCTAGCCTATTGTTTGTACATAGTCAGTGCTCAATAAAATATAAACTGAATTAATAAAAGCAAAAGGTAAATGTTTCCTACCCAAGTCAATGTACTAGCTGACAGAAACCTACGTTGCGTGATGCTTAACGAATTCGGACAAAGTGTAATAAACTCTAAGATGTATTTCAAACAGCTACACCTTCACCTTCCCCACCCCACCAACCCAAACCCACATAAAGTTTCCTATTTGTCATTTTTGAATGCCTAGGATGCAGACTCTCTTGCCTTTTATTTTAGTAAGTTGGCTTTTGCATAAAGAAAATGATTCATAAGTCTACTGGGAAAATGTCTTGGCAAATTGTTAAATTGTGTTGCACTGGGTCCCTGGAAGCTCTGTGCACCAGAGGATCTAAATAATTTCTGCTGGCCCCCCTCCCCCGCTGTTTCCACGGCTCCCTCCCTAGCTACTTGCCAACCGTGCTTCCACCGCGTCAGACTGCCCCTCCTTCCCAACTGAATCACCATTGTCATGCTTGGTACAAACTTTGATCACCCAATTAATAGATGGCCAGAGTGCATATGTACTGGCCGTTTTCCATTTCTATAGCAACCCTAGGAGAAATAGGTTGGAGTCTCTGGAGTTAGGAGAACCTCGTTTATAATATCACATCACCCAGAGAGCCTGTTTGTGATTTCTCATTCCTTTATGCATTCCAGAGGTCAGATGGCAGACTTTCGAAAACTCTGCAGCAGGAAGGGGGGAGAGGCTGTTCAGGGAAGCCCTGAAAAGCTGCAGAAAAACATCCTGGGCCCTATCTTTACCTGAAACAGGGAGGGCTTCTATCACTGCATTTATCCTTTGGATCAATAACACATTACTTGTTTAAGTATTAATAGTTTAGGATTATTACTGTTGCCTATAACAAGTCTGTAAAGAATTAAAGTAAACCCGTGTCATCCCGAGGGGAGGCAAAATTCTAACGCTAAAACAGGAATGGAGGGAGGGGGCGGATGCTCAACAAGTGTTCAGCAAATGTTAATCCCTTCCTCAGCTGTTTCATTCGTGGAGTCAAAGTACCCACACTATCTGCATTTCACTCTCACAAGGAATCACTGCCTTTATTCTTCCCAGTTACTGACAGAGTCCATAATGTTTAAGGATTCATAATCATACAATTCCACCATATTTACAATCCATCGTTTGCATCAATATTTACCAAAAATCAAGTTTGGGATTATTTCCCGTTTTTTGCTACTAGAAAACATACAGCACAAACACATATCTCTATGATTTATTTTTCTTTGCAGGGGCAAGGTGTGTGAGTGGTCATTTCTTTAGACTATATACTTTGGACTAGATTTCTCAACTCTAACGATATAAAAGGTCTTACAGTCCTTATAATCTATTGTATAATTGCTCATCAGATGGACCCAGCAATATTACATTACTATTGGCAATAGTAGTGTGTATATTTTAATTTCCCTAAAGTCCTGCCAAGTGTGAGACTTTATCATAGCTTGTATGTCTTTGCTAATTGTATTAATAAATAGTGATACTTCATAAAGTGTGTGTGTGAATATTTTTATGTGTTGACTTGTTCAGGTTACTACTGTCTATGATACTAAAACCTGAGGTTGTATGAACTATCAACTCTGTACAATTATTTCTAGAAGCTTGCAGAGTTGTGGAATAAGTCCAAAACTAGTTTGGGAGGCATGTACATTAAGTTAATATTTGTGACCTTGATAACTCACTTATTATATTTGGGGCTTTTTTAGATTCTTTAAGGTTTCAACAAACAAGAACACATTATCTAAGAAAAAAAAGTTTTAATTCTTGCTTCCAAATCAATATGACTTTTAATTTTTTTTCTTCTGTGGCAGGGGTTCTGGGGCAAGCTTCCCACCCTAAATGGGCCTCCTCGACCATCTGCCCCTGCATCCATCCTATAGGGTCAACAGATCTGAGTTCAACCCTGCCTCCACTCTTGCCTGCTGTGTGCGCCTTGGAAACTTGGTATCTTCTTCAGTGATGGCAGTGACAGTGGCACTCGTGGCTTGGCAGGCCCTGAGTCTCGATTCCAACATACAAACCCCCAGTACTGTGTGGTCTACAAGAGGGGGAAAGGGAGGTGGGCAAGAAGGTCCATCGTCTGGGGCCTGCTCTCAGGCCTAGGTGAGTGGGGAGAAGCCCCTGCAGAGTGTGAGCAGAGCAGAGACAGGAGCATCATCCTGCACAGGGTGACGGTTGGTGCATGCAAAATCAAACAAGAGTGTTACTGACAGTGTTCTGCACACAGACACGGATGGACGGTCACTGTCATGTCACAGGTCAGGTGGTCACCACTGTGTCTCCCCCTTTGCAGGCACCGTGGGCTCCGCCCTCAGTCCCTTGTTTGAGGAAGAGGGGCTGTGGGCTCTGATGTCCTTTCATGCACATTTAAAAAAAATTTTAACTAATTTTGGTACTTTCAGTGATATTATTTTTTACAAAAGCAATAAAAGCAATTCACATTAATTACACACATGCACACATGCCATTAAATGATCTTCATTAACCTCATTTTAATTAGCTGAATATTATTTCCTTGTATGGAATGAAATATAACTTATTTAACCAAACTCTTATTGTTGTTGTTATATTACTTTGAAACTTTTCACCATGGTATGATAAAGATTTTTGCTTACTTTTTTGTATAAGTCCTTTATTTTTTCTTCCTTAAGATACAAAAGAGAATTATAAACAATGTGAAAGATACTGCAGATTGGCTCACTAACCCTGACTCTGACTCTCTTCTGGATTGCCTTCTGCACTGCAATGTTTGAGAAGCTGCGTTTACCAGACTACACGCTTCCACGTTGTGTCATAGATTCCACCAAGTAAAATCTTTTTTGTAGGATGTGAAGATGGAAATGTGAACCTGAGGCTGTGGCCGTGGGCAAGGAGACCGGCCCTTCTACGAGCAGAGAGGTAGTGGTGTTTAGTTCTCCTGGAGCAACTGTGCAAATGTGGCAGTTCCAGGCCCCGGCGTCATGGTTACTGAGCAGTGCACAGGAGCATGTTTCAGGCTTGTCGGGCATGTTTCTCAAGTAGGTTGTGCCAGGAATTATGGTATCTAAGCTGGGTTCCTCAGCCCTTCATGAGAATCTGTAAATGAATACTCTTTAATAAATCTTCCTTGGCTCAAATTAGATAGAGTGGATACTCTTGTCATCTACCAGGAGTCTGGAAGGACATAAGTGATGATTCTGAATTTTAAACTTTTGAATACATATCGCCTAGTTTATCTCCAAAATATTTGTACCATTTACACTCCCACAAGCAGTGCACAAAAGTTCCCATTTTCCTGAAACTTCATCACCACTAGATATTATTGTTCAAAAAAAAAAAAAAATTAAGCAAGGCACTCTGAATATTGCAATATCTCTTGGCCTCTTTCCAGAGGCTTCAGTTCCTTAAAGTCATTTATTTTCTCAATGACATTTTAATTTAATCACTAATTTTCTTTAAGACTCTTGAATGTTTCACATTGAATGTCTCCTGTGTGAACATATTGTACATATATTATCTAATTAAATCACATAAAACCCAATGATTTGGGATTTTAGCTGTTAACCCATTCTACAAACTGAGATCAACAAGACTCATCATGAATACTTGACCACTATACTTATAGGAAGCGGATGGAAGAGTGAGTCTCCGTATCCAGGTTATCTGACCCATTAGCGCATGCTAACTCCAGCTCATCACTTGTCCAATGGAATCACCTGTTAACCTGCACACTCCCTCTCTTGATACATGTAATTTATAAATTATTTAAAAGTTGTCTCATCTTTAATTATTTGTATGAGCAAAAGAAGTAATTTGTAAATAGATTTTTTTTTTTTTAATTTAAACTTTTAATCATGGTTGCCTAGTGCACTAGGCTATTTTGGTGAAAGATAAGCACATGCTGTTTATGAAAGTTGCTTCACTCAAGGGAAGACAGTGTTGCCTGGGCCCCCTATTCTCTGATCACTGCCTGCTATGCACATATACACTGCAAACAATTTGAAATTGTAAGCATATTTATGAAAACATGATTTGCATACAAGTAACAAACATAAGTCCCATTCCTGTTTACTATGAAATGATATGAAAGTACTGGTAAGGATGATGCACGATCAAGCCAGTAGAATGTCAGGTGTTTCTAAATTGCCCTGGACTCTAGTGAGCATAAAGAACCCAGTCTGATATGGAATACCTGAAAAGAATATTAGTCTTTTTTTTTTCCGTCTCTTTGGAGACTGCTGAGCTGGCTGTGTCATGTTTCACAATGACATAAGGTCACTTCTATCACCTTGCACTGTTTAGTTAAAGAACATGCCCAAACAAAGGATCACTTTGATGCAATATTTGGGAGTATACATCAGGCCAAAGTAGTAAAGTGACTAATGTCCTGGGACAAGGTGGTGCATACCTCCTTTTCTGTTGGCTCAGAGCTGTTTCATTGCTAAATTCACTGACTGTGTCACTGGCTTGTTAAATAAGGATTTACGTGTGTAACGAAGCAAAGGATACACAGTTTCCAGGTTGCCTCTTCTGATTGATATCTTGTAACTAGGTCTTCCCTAACCTGAGTCAGTCAAAAGTCTAAATTCAAAGTGAGCATTCCAATATAATTGACATTTGTCTCAAGTAAAATGTTTATCCTCCAGGAAAAGATAACAGCTCACTCCTCTTTGCTTCCTTAGCTCCTTATGTTTATTTCTCTTATTGCACTTATCACATTACGTTATTTTATTTGTGAATGTGTTGTTTTTACTCCCTAGATATTTTGCTGTCTGAGATTTTTTATGTACTTTAGCACTTGGTTCAGTAGTTGATATCATGAAATGAGAATGAAATCAATACATGAACAAATAAACCTTTCTCAGTTGCTAAGAAGTGGGTTCTAGGATCCTGGGGTACAGCATAGAGGATGAAAAAAGATATCAAAAGGAAAGCTGGTGACTCTTTCAGCACTTCCTAGGGTGTGTTTATTTGTAAAGACTTGCACAGATAGTTAACGTAGAGATAAAATTAATGCTATGATTTAATGTGATTGGTTAGGGAAAAATAGCAAATGATGATTAGAGTTGAGCACAAGCACAGATAAATCAAGTCTCTGTTGAAAGGTGATTTTCACAAACAAAAGAATACAATATTAGCACATCAGAAACACAACTGGTGCACGTGACGCCCTCCATGCTACAATTTTCTAATTGTTAAAAGATGAGAATGGCATTTGACCCGTATTATATCTCCTAGACTTTATAAAAGAAATGAATTTAAAAAGATGTGAAAGGCTTGGTGAATAATGCATTAAAGATCACTACTGCTTTAGTTTCTGTTTTCCGCTTATTGATCTGGTATATACTATTTAAATTCCCTAACTCTGTCTGTCCATTCACTGAAAGGAATAAAGATAATTATTTTCTGTGGCTGCTGTATACGCCCAGGGCTTCCCCTCCACACAGCAGGGTTTCCTCACATATTGATATCAGTGGAGAGAGTTCCAGTAGGAGTGAGAATAACTGATAAAGAATAAGGCTGATGAAATAGATGGTATTAAGGATATTAGCTGATGTTTTTCCCCTAAAATCACCAGCTGGCTGATGATTGAAAAGTAGCTCAGACATTTATGATACTTCTTCTTTTAATTCGAGTGCTTTTTAACCCAAATATACACATATAAAACTGAATATTCAATGATCCATAAAAACAAAGTTTAGTGATTCATCTGGATGACTTTCCATTTAAATCAACCCAAAGAAAAAGCTGTTTGAAAATTGTTCTATTCCAAGAGTTAAAATCCTCCCTAAAAACAAGAAATTAGTAAGATTGTCATTTCTCTTAGTAAGTTCAATGTCCGGTGGGAAAAATAAGGTTATGTTATACAAATAACTGATTCAATAAAAATATAACTTGATAAATACCAAAAGTGAGGTATAAAGCTGATTATGTAGGATCTTGGCCCTGTGTGGTTATGAAAAATATAGCATTTATCACACTGAACATTTATCTCTTGAAATTTTATATGTAACAAATATTTGTAAACTTGGATACATGGATGAATAGGAATAATGGGTACATGTGATCTTTGCATATGGATGTAGCATTTCCCAAGTGGAATATGAAATCTGTTCATTTGTTCTAGAATTTGGTCTCTCAATAACAATGGTCATGGTAATAGTGACCACCCTTTGTATTCATATTTCAATGAATGATGTCGCTGTAGAGCCAAACTATGTCACTCAAGCAAGAAATTTGGGACTTGTAAATAGCATCTCCCTATACACCCAATCAATCACCAAGTCCTGTTGATTCTACGTCTTTAATATTTCTCCAATTTCTTCTGTCCTCATCATCCTCACTTTCATGGCCCAAGCTTACGGCCTCCATTGTCTATTACTTAAACTATTGTGATGCCCTTTTTTGACCCAAGGGATGCCTTATTTTAAAGGAAATTCTGACTGTATAATTCCTAGTTTGTAACACTTTAGTGGTCTCTCATCACCTTTGGGGCAAAGATGAACGCTCTAGCACAGTTTACAGGGGCCTCGGTGGTTTAGGTCCTGCTTCTCTCTCCCTTTATTGCTGGCTTCGCCTCTTTCACAAAGGATGCTACAGAAACAAAAAATTTATTGGGATTCCTAAAAGACACCATGCTATTTCAAGGTTCTGAGCCTTTACTAAATCTTTTGCCTGTGTCTGTAATTTTCTATCTCTATCCGTTTTTTTGTTGTCTAAGTAATCTCTACTCATTTTCTAAAATGAAATTCAGTTATCTTCTCCATTAATATACTTTAGAGAGTCCCAGTCCCATGGATGTGTCAGGTGAGCTATCTTTGCATTAGCAGACTGTTCGTACCTCTATCTTAGCACTATAGCATGATGGTTAAGACTGGGGCTAGGAAGATAAACACATAGAGGTTCAAATCCCTTCTCTTCCACTTTGGAAAATTCCCATAACCTTTCCAAGAAACCCTATTCTCATCTCCAAAATGAAGTTTAAAACGATGATGAAATCATCAGGTTGTTGTGAGGATTGCATGATATTATGCAAATAAAGTAATTAGCAGAGGACCCAACACATAGGAAAGGCTCAATAAATATTATCTATCGCACCAACACTTACCCCATGGAAGTGAAATGATTTCTCACTGTTTTCTCACTAGACTGTGAAGATTTTGAGAGCAGAGCCCCTGCATTATTCATCTGTGTATCTCCCGAGGTTGGTCCAGTGCCTGACACATGGTAACCACCTAAGTGCTGTTCGTTGAACCCAAACAAGCATATGGATCTTGCTTTATCATTTAATAGTCCTAATAAAGACTATTAGGAATATTGTCACATTGTAGAACAAAAAAGAAAGAAAAAGAACTCATTCACTATGTGCTCAGGGAGTGCATCCATTTTGTAGATGAGGAAATTCAGGCATGAAGGGGTTAAGGTAATTGTCCAAAGTCAAGAACTAGTGAGCAGCAGGCTAGTTCTGGCACTAGATTTTCTGAGAGCAAAGCCTTTGATATATCTGCTCCAGCACAGCACATTCTCAGCATGGAAACACTGCTTCTTCTGACAGCTTCCCTCGTTAGCTACAAGTGTCGGACACGGTATTTAAGCTTGTCATCATTTGCACTTAATGCACCAGGGAATTCAGGTTTTGTACCAAACAAAAGCCATAGGTGTGATTCTGTTGGCAACATAAGGGGTTCAGCAAATAACCCTATATTGACGCTTGAGCACACCTCATTTCTTGAAAATTGCAATGGACAACTTGACTGGAATGAAGCATGGGGCTGTAATGAGAATCCCTTTATGAAATACCTGTCTTGGTAAGAGAAAGATTATTCATGAAGAAAAAGTTTCAGTGACTTTTTACTGTCCTAAAAATACCCAAAGACTTGATCACAAGTAGGCCACAATGAACAAAAGTAATTAAAGCTGCTACCTACCGATAAGTATCAAGTCATTTTCTCTCTTGAAATTTGAATACATTAGCTGAGGAGGGAAGGTAGATTTTGCCTCTCTCTATCACTGGGAGCACCAGGCATGCTACATTTGGCTTGATCTACTCTAAATAGTCTTGCTGTGGCTAGGGCTTTATTCTGATCCCTAGAAAAACTTTAACCTCACCTGCTATTTATCTAGACCTTGTCCAATCTTCATGAAGAGAATATCCTTTCTCTCTTACCTTTCTCCAAACTTAGGCATCATAGGCTATGTAATATATTAGGTTGAAGCATGTAGAACTGCCAATAGTCAACAATTTTTGACCTATAAAAAATAGAAGATTCTTATTTTTTCAATCAAATATATGTGCTCTGAACTCACCATCTACCATCCATTCCTCACTTTGATATTCCTAAGATCTGAGAGACCTTTGTTTGGAAAGTTGTTAAATAACCACACAAAAAGCCCTAAAGCATAATATACACAAAAATGTACCTATATGTCTGAGTGTTTGTGTGTGCATATACTGTGGATGTGTATATAGACGCACAGTGTGTGAAGTCACGCAAATGAGAAAGGGAAGAAAGACAACATTTTGTTACTGCCTTCCAGATGCCCCACGGCACGTTAGGGGCCCTTTTTATATTCTTTTATTTCAGCTTCACAAGCCTTAAGAGTCGGGCATCATTATACCCATTACGGGAACAAACAAACAAACAACAATGACAAAAGAACAGGCTCCAAAAAGGCAAATCACTCAACCCAAGTCATGTAGCTTTAGCCAGGTTTTATACCCTAGACCAGGTGTCTCAAAAAATCTGTCTTGTTCTCTTGTTTTTACTGCACATTGCCATAACATATTTGTTTATTATTTATTTTTATATATTTATTTTTAATTTACATGCTTGTTATTATAATTTGTATACATATAAATGTCCTGCAAGTCAAACCAGGATGGGGTAGTAGTGGATACTTTCATGACTGTTTCTGTAGTCAATAGCTTTGTGTCAGTGCCATGACACAATGCCATCGCCCCCGCCTGCCACCAACATGAAACCAATGGGATCAGCTACATAAACTGTGAAACATGAGCACAATTCTGTTTCCTCTACGGCAGTTCAAACACTGCAATGCCTGCCACAAAAAACAACTAAAAACAAAATATGTGTCACGCGAGTGTCACTTTGTGAAGAGATCTAAAATCCTTGTGCCAATTTATATCATTCCAGTCATAGTGCTTCTGCTTATAATGGTAGTGAAGGAATAGTTTTATACTGTTGTGTTAAGAAAGAGAATATTGTGATATGCACTCTCTTTATAAATATATTATATGTATGTACATATGTTATATATGTATATTTCCTGCATGACAGCTGCTCAGTGAATATTTATAGATTTACTGATTCTCATCTTCAGTTTCATCATCCTTTCAAAGTTGTTGCTCCTATTTTCTTATTCAACTGGGCAAGAATGTGGACACAAAGACTTCAGCTGTTCAAAGCATCTGAGCTATTGACCACTTAGCCATTATGAGAATATATAAGCTGCAGCTCAGAGGAGAAAGCTTTCTTGATATCGACCCCAGTCACTGCACCTGGATCTTTGTGATTCTGTTTATGACAGGAATTAGGGTTCCACATCAAGCAGAGAAGGGACGTCAGGGATGCCAGGTGTTATAAGTGTCTTTCGGTGCCTCTAGAAACATGCTGCTTAAAATTCTGCTCCAATCTTTAAAAGGTTTTGTTTTAATCATGTGTGTGTGTTTCTCACGGAAGTGAACTGGTTATCTTCAGCTTCACTCGTGACATGAGGAGCATCAACAACAGCGACAAGACGCTCAACATCACTCATCATCGGGGAAATGCAAGTTAAAATCACAACGAGATGTCACCTCACACCTGTTAGAATGGCTGTCACCACAAAGACAAGAGATAACAAGCGTTGATGAGGCTGTGGAGAAAAGGGAACCCTTGTGCACTGTTGGTGGGGATGTAAACAGGTACAGCCACTATGAAAAAATGTATACAGCGTCCTCAAAGAATTTAAAATAGAACGACAAATGATCCAGCAATCCCATTCCTGGGTGTCTATTCAGAGGAAATGAGAACAGGATACTGAAAAGATATCTGCACTACCATTTTTATTGCAGAATTATTCACAGTAGCCAAAATATGGAAACAACCTCAGTGTCCATCAGTGGATGAATAGATAAAGAAGATGTGATAAATGGAATATTATTCAGCCATGGGAAAGAAGGAAATCCTGCTGTTTGCAATAACATGGATGGACCTTGAGGGCATTTTGCTAAGTGAGAGAAGTCAGACAGAGAAAGACAAATACTGTATGATCTCACTTATATGCAGAGTCTCAAGAAGCCAAACTCATAGAAACAGAGAGTAGAATGGTGCTTACCAGCAGCTGGCAGATGGGTGAATTGAGGAGATGTTGGTCAAAGGGTACAAACTTGCAGTTAGAAGATGAATAAATTCTGGGATCTAATGCACAGCATGGTGATTATAGTCAACAATACTGTATTATACTTCAAAGTTGCTAAGAAATTATATTTTAAATGTTCTCACTACAAAAAAGGAATGATAATTATGTGGCTTGGTAGAGGTGTTAGCGAACACCACAGTGATAATCACATTGCGATGTATAAATGCATCAAATCAACACTTTGTACACCTTAAACTAACACAGTGTTTTATGTCAATTATATCTCAATAAAAAAATAGTGATAAAATGTCTACTATTTATTAGACCTTTACTGTGTGGTTTATGTTCATTATCTCATTGTCTTACTACAACAAAATGAGAAAGGTATCCTTATTATCCCATTTTATAAACAACAAAACTACACATAGAGAAGTAGCTCGCACAAAGTTACCAAGGTAATAGGTAGTAGACCCAGGATTGTGATCTAGATCTATCTGACCCCAGTATCTGGGCTATTGATCAATAGTGATCTGCTGAAGTGTTTGGGGAATCACCACTACACTGAGTGTGTTTCCATCATGAATTTTAATTTAAAAAACATGTACACATTACAACAGCAATTAACATTACAGAAAATATGGACAAGGAAAACGAAGAAACTAAGAAGTGACCCTAAAATCCACACATCCAGAGACACCCACTGCTAACAACTTTGTGTAACTGTTTCCCATAATTTCTGTCAGCCTGGATACGTGCCTGGAGGACACAGATCTGTACTGACAGAATTTATGTAGACTCACACATATATTTGAGTTGCCCTATTCCTGTCTACCCTCAGGGCTTTGGGTAACCGGTTTTCTGAGGTCCAGCAAATTTTTTCTTCTCTTCAGGGAAAACCATTACCAACAGTAAAGCCTACGGGTTGATCCCAGCCAGCAAGCGCTCACTCACCACATTCACTTCTGTTCAACACTCTTCTTCACTTTCACTTCAAAATCAGCCTACATGCTGAGAGGAGGGCCTTTGAACTTAGCTAATTAAGATATCCCCAAAGGCAAACACTGTAGCTAATGAGGGCCGTTAAAATTGCTCATTAATCAAACAACTTGTTGCAAAGCAGGCTGATATTCTACAATTAAACCAATTAAGATCAAAAAGTTAGGTGGACTTCTTAAGTTAAGCAGAGGCCACATTCATTTCCCTGGGACAACTGCGGGTAAAATTCATGAAAAAAAAATAATAAAACAAAGCAAGAACAGTAATTTTACAAGTGTTTCTATTTTATCACTTATTTTTGAGATTGTTACTACTGGATGACTCAGTGAGAGGTAACACAGGATGCTCTTAGCTGCAAGCAACACTAAATTCTAACTCACTTGGCTTAAACAGGAAAGAAGGTTTATCATTTTACAAAAGTGGCTCCAGGGTTAGTTAAACCAGTGGCCTAACAATGTTACTAAGGATCCAGGTTTCTTTCATCTTCTTCTCTGCTATCTTCCGTGTCAGTTGAATTCAACCCATGGCTACAAGATGACTGGCAAAGTTCCAGGCATTATAGGAAGACTTTCATCAGAAAAACAGTGCCTTTTTTCTCCCATGGGTGACAGTCAGTTTTATGTGTCATTTTGACTAGGCTATGGTATCCAGTTTTACAATCAAACGTTAGTCTAGGTGTTGCTGTGAAGGTATTTTATAGATGTGATTATCATCTACAATCAGTTCACTTTTAAAAGATTATTTTTGATAATCTGAGTAGGACTCATCCAATAAGTTGAAATAACTGAAGAATAGACCTGAGGATTCCGTGAGGGGAGGAGGAAATTCCACGCCTAGACTGCAACATCAGCTCCTGCTGGAAAGGTTCCAGCCTGCACTTCCTGACAGCCTGCATGTGGATCTGGACCTGCCCAGGCAGCCCTCACAGCTGTGTAAGGCAATTCTTTGTGCTCAGTCTCATGTGTAGATCTCACTGCTCTGTTTCTCTGATAGAATGCTGACTGATACACCAAGGTTTTTTCATCAGGAATAAAAGATTTACCAAACAGCCACTCCCAGAGGTCTTTCTGTCACATCTCATGGGGCAGAATTGTATCAGATGTTTCTTCTGAAAATAATTGCTACGAAGGATAAAGGAATTTCCATTTATCAGGATTTACCACTAGTCGCTTAGAGCAGGGGCGGACATAGGAAGATAAATTGCAGATTTTGTTAGCAAAGGAGTGGACAGTCATTAGTGGAAGATTTAAGAGAAGGAAACTATCATCACCCTTCCTTCACACTCAGAAGTATATATTATATAACACAAAGACGCTTAACCCATGAATACCTCTGGGGTTCCAATCCAGGCTCTATCTCAAAATGCCCATGAGAATTTGGCTGTCTGCCCCATAACCTCTCTACTCTTCAGTTCCATTATCATTAAAATGATGAAGCAGAACTAAGTGAATCCAGTCTCCTTGTATCTTGTTCCGCAATTCAATTCTTTATAAACTTGGTGAAATTAAACACATGCTCATGACCCAATGCATATTCTTCCTCCTGTATTAAGTCCTCTGCTAGTGCCCCAGAGAGAGTAAAGCTCCCCGCAGCATTTTGTCAGGCCCATATCATCATACTTATATTACTGCTACATGTAATTTTATTATTTTTTTTTCCTTGGGGAAAGAGCATTCTTTTTTTTTTTTGTGAGGAAGACCAGCTCTGAGCTAACATCTATTGCCAATCCTCCTCCTTTTTTTTCCCCCGAAGCCCCAGTAGATAGTTGTATGTCATAGCTGCACATCCTTCTAGTTGCTGTACGTGGGACGCAGCCTCAGCATGGCCGGAGAAGCGGTGCGTCGGTGCGCACCCGGGATCCGAACCCGGGCCGCCAGTAGCAGAGTGCGCTCACTTAACCGCTAAGCCACCGGGCCGGCCCTGTAATTTTAAATAATGTACATTATTTGTGTTATGCCACATTAGGTAGCAAGCTCCTTTAAATAAATAACGCTATCTTAGTCATTGTAAAATCTACACACCTGGATGAGTGCCTGACCTACAGTAAGGGAGTAAGCATCTGAATTAGATTACTGCACATGTACTGCCATTATATTGCTTGATAGACTGCTCATTAGGGAAAAAAAGTCCTACATTTCTGGGCTAGGGCTTAAGCCAGCACATTTGTGATAAATGCCTCAGACTAACTCATATCCTCTGTACATTAGGAACGATGGTTAAATCATAAAAGAGTAACCTTTAGAACTGACCTAATGTTAAAATGGGAGGATTATTTAGTACAACCTTCGCACATTTCTGGGACTCATGCTGCAGTCTTGGTCATTATTACTCAGAATCCGTATGATATTGACGCGAATTTAAAACTGCTTTTAAATATTAAATTGAAGGTCAAATAGAAACTAAAAACACATACATCAAAGCAATACTGTTTTTCTAAACATCATCTATGCTTAGTTAAATATTATTATTCCTGGTCCTATATGTGAAAGATACCCCAAGGAGTTACCCAGCAGTTGCGGCAAATCAGACATTAGGATCCCAGCTTCTTGTTTGGATCAATTAAGTAAGATGTGTAACCATCATAATTATAACCCACATGTATATTGGTTTCGTTTCTTTCCTATTTTGTAAATCGAATACCTATTGTGCCATATCTTCAGTCTTGTGTTATTTAATATGTAATAAAAAGCTATTAATAACTTTTGTGTGTGTGTGTGTGAGGAAGATTGGCCTGAGGTAACACCTGTTGCCAATCTTCCTCTTTTTGCTTGAGAAAGAGTGGCCCTGAGATAACCTCTGTGCCCATCTTCCTCTATTTTGTACGTGGGACACCATCACGCATGGCTTGGTGGGTGGTATAGGTCTGTACCCAGAATCCGAACCTGCAAACCCCAGGCCACTGAAATGGAGCACGCAAACTTAACCACAGCGCCACCAGGCTGGCCCTTATAAATAACCTTTCTGAGAGTCATTTATTATGTATGGAGTTCAATCACCATCCAAGGCTAAATGCAAACGCAAGGAAGTCTGCATTTTGTTCTTGCATACCCAGCACGGCTGACAGTACCACTCTAGGGAAATGAGCATACACAACACACAGCTGCTCTGGAGTTGTGGGGTAGATCTGACTCACAAGGTGTGAAATAAGCTACCAATTTCATTTTTTGTTTTTTTGTTGACAAGCACCCCCTGATGTAAAACACATATCTTTACCTATTTTGGCTTAGCCTATCCTGTAATACGTGAATGTCAGATCCTGTTTTCCACTATTTTGACATAGCATCTATACATTTTTTTACTTGGATCATTCATTTATTTAATAGTAATTTATGAAACACTTTCTGCATATGAGAAACTGAGCTATGTTCTTGATTTGCAATAATTAACAAGGGATTTTCTTTACTGTAATATAGTTTATATTCTCTCAATGGATGAGATATATAGTTATTTAGCCAAAATTAATTCAATTAAATTTAACATGTATTTACTGAGCCAGTACTATGTACCAGTCACTGTTCAAGTCATTAAAGAGACATCAGTAAAAAAAGGTAAACAAAGATCTCTGTTATTATAATTAACATTCTAATGAGAGCAGAGTTGCCAGATGAATACAGGACAGTGAATTAAATTTGAATTTTAGGTAAGCAATGAATAAATATTCATAATTATCCATTTGTTTAAATCTGAAATTCAAATTTAACTAGGCATCCTGCATTTTTATCTGGCTAAATCTGGCAACTTTAATGGGCAAGAGTCCATTAATATTAAATATAATATGTAGTAAGATATCCAATATATTAGATGTTAAGTTCTATGGATAAGAAAAATATTAAAATAAGTTTAGAAAATTTGAGAGAAGGGCAAGAGAGGCATGATTTAGTAATGAGATGAGAGCTCTTAAGAAAGTGGAGCCCAAAAACCAGGTAGGATAGTTTCAGTGTGGGTCTCATTGAGGAGTCATAGGAGCAAAGCCTTGAAGAAGGTGAAGAAGACTAGAGAAAGTTAGGTATCTGGGTAAATGAGTGCTAAAAAAAGAGCACAGCTCAAGAGAAAGTCGTAAGTTATTCAGGGAACGTCCTAGGAACAGTCAGACAATTATCGTAATATTCCACTAAAGAGATGATGCTGGTTTAGAGCAGAATGGCGGCTGCTGAGTTGTTGAAATGTGGTCAAGTGCTGGATATATTTTGAAGGTGAGCCAAGAGGATTTCCTGATGGATTGTATTTGGAGTATGAAGGAGAGATGTCAGCAATGACTCAAGGGTTTTTGACCTCAGGAACTGGAAGGATACAGTTGACATCATCTGAGATGGTGAAGGCTATAGAACTTGACAGGTTCAGCCCTGATCATATTGAGTTAACGATGTCTTTTAGACATCCTAGTAGAGACAACGAGTAAGCAGTTGGAAATTCAAGTTTGGAGTTCAGAAGAGATGTCTGGGAAAGTTTGGGTGTTGTAAGCATGTGTATGATATTTAAAGCCCTGAGATGGATGATATCACCAAAGGAGTAAATGCAGACAAAGGAAACAGTGGTCCCATAATCTAATCCCTGGGCTGAAAAAAGACTAAAATAAAAAAATAAATAAACCAATAAAAGAAAGAAAAAAGATTTCACAGGAATAAACAGAGGTAGGGAAAAAAAGAGCTTGATGTTCTGAAAAACAAGTGAAGGAAATAAGTCAAATATTATTCATAGGTCAAGTTAGAGGAAGACAGACAATTGACCATCAGTTTCAGCAAGTTGGAGGTCTCTGGTGATCTTGAAATGAGCATTTCTTTTTTTTAGTGTTGGGGGTATACAGTAACTGAACGTGGTATAAGAAGGGTGAGAGAACAGAGATGGAACACAAAGTACAGACAGCTCTATAAAGCAGGTTTGTTCCAAAGACAGCAAAGAAATCAGGTGTCAGCTGTTTGGAAAATGGGGTTAAAACTCTTTTTAACACTAGATAAATAAGGGTAATATTTGTGTGATGATGAGAATGACCTGTAGATAGAGTGAAAGAGATAACTAAAATATAGGGAGGAGAATCGCTGGTTCATTGTCCTTGAGTAAGGAATGAATCCAGTCTTCAAATGGAAGGATTTGCTTTAGATTGTGGCATAGAAAGTTCGTTCAGTGAGTATAAAGTTTCAGTTAGGTAAGATGAATAAGTTCTAGAGATCTGCTGTACAATATAGTGTTTTATATGTTGTGCACATAAAAATTTGTTAGGAGAGTAGATCTCATTTTAAGTATTCTTACCGCAAAATTTAAGACAAAAGGATGCAAGGAAACTTTTGGAGGCAATGGATATGTTTATTACCTTGACTGTGGTGATAGTTTCATGGGGGTGTGTATATGTCCAAGGTCATCAAATTGTATACATTAAATATTTGCAGTGTTTTGCATATCAATTATATCTCAATAAAGCTGTTTAAAAAATAAAGTTCATCTTTAATACCGAGCAAGCAGAGCATGTAGGTAGATACATGTGGAGCTTCTCAGAGGAGGTGGCAATTTATCTAAAATAATTCAGAAAACTAAGAAGAATAGAACATGATTCCTACTTTAACACCTCTTCTATTTCTGTCCATGTTCTTCAAGACTCAGGTCAGGCTTCACTTCCTGCTCTCTGCTCCTGTGGTGCCCAGCACACACCTCCTTCAGGCCAGACTCTGAATTTTGAAGGCAAAGGTCATTTCATGTTTATGTCTTAATTCACAACTTTTAAAGTCTTAGAATATAGCTAGGACAGTTCCTAGAATATATTTTTTCTTGGAAATTGATAAGAACGGATAACAATGCTGTTTAATTTTTATGATCATTTTTGTTGTTACTGGACACATATTTTATATAATTGGATGAATTCAGATCTGTCATTTGGTTATAATACAGGGAAATATAGAATCCAAGAACAAAATGCAATTATACAAAGAACTCAATCTCTCACGTTCTCACACTAAAAACAATCAATTTTGCTGAGACATGTATACAAAACGCTTAAACAAGCAGCAAGATCAGTTTCTCTGTGCTTAGTCAAGAAGCACAGAGAAGCTGATATTCACCATCCTATATCATGAATAATACATTGAATAACTCTTTATTACCTGCATAGTTTGGAAAATAATCTGCACAAAAATGTTGAGAATCTGCATGCCATCAAAATAAATCTTAAAAGTAAAGCATTTCATCAGCTGTCAAACCATGACAGCTCTTCTCTTTGTAAAAATTTAAGGCAAAGACAGCAATAATGAGTTTAGAGCTGTGCCACTACTTGGTATTAAAACTATGCTCTTCCCAATTTGATGAGAAAGGATGCTGCCTGGCTGAGGAAAGCAATTGCTTTTCATGACAGGAAAGGTTGGGACGGGGGCATGATCTGACATAAAAGAGACAGGCAAGAGAATCATGTTGGATAATCATTTTACTGGAAAGAACTCTAAAATTGGAAGTTCTACCATTAATTAATTACATGACCTTGGGAAAATCACTTAATCTCTCTGCTCTTAATTATCTTTGTGCCCAGAATAAGAAGGTTGGAATCAATGATCTTCAATGTCCCTTTAAAGTTCTTATATTCAAGGGCTTCCTCACCAATTTCTAAAAGAAACCTAAAAGCTGACAAGAGCAGGCTCTTTGTGTTGGGTTGAAGGTATAAGGTCTATATGGTTCTAATTGAAACACTGAGACCCTTGTCCTTGGTCCAAAGCTGAAATTATGGAATGCCAAGTGTTCTTGGTTTTTCCATGAAGGATGATTTTATGTGAGGATTTTTATGAGGATATCTCATGACTTCAGAAGAAATAAACCAAATAGCAAAGCTCACTTTGAACACGAAAGCAAAGCCTCTGTGTCATAAAACTGCCTATCAATTTGATTCACTATTTTTTTCCAAACCATTTTTATCTAATGAAATCAAGCATTCTGGTGTTTTAGAGAATACAGCGAGCCCAAAATTGGGGGTTAGGTTCAGAGTGCAATTCCAGCTTTCCAATTCAACTAGTTGTCCTCGTTCCAGGGTGTGACTAATTGAAGGGAAGCTTTGTGCTGTACCGGTGACCCTTAATGAACCATCTTCCTGTAATTTTCTTCTTTGTTCAGGCTTCTCCACCACTGACTCTGGGCTAGACCAGAGGGAACATTAGCAAAGTGTTGAAAGCAGAGGCTTGATAATCTCTTGCTCAGAAGGGAGACCCGGGGGCCATAGAGAACACTGGACATGGGAATTCACATAACTCAGAGTGATCAGGTTCTAATTTACAAAGCCCTATGCTCTCGATGAACAACATCACAGTCTTTGCCTGGCTTCATTGCCACAAGCCAGTGAATGTTGTGTGTTTCCCATTCTTCTTGTTTTGAATGGGAGGATTTATTGCTATTATCCCAAGGGGAGCTGTCATCCCAGATCCACCACCACATATGGGGTGTACATGTGTGTGTACAGAAGCTAAGCAAGTTAACTGTTTATTTCATAGGTTGCCAGGCAATATGGAGCTAGAGCTGGATCTAATGGGGGAAGATTGCACAACATATGGAGATTTTGGACTTCGAGTTCAAAGCAGTTATTTGTGCTGTCTCCTTAGAAAGGGTGAATATGATATTAGGTAGAGGGTAAAGTGAATATTTGATGATAAGAAAGATATAATGTGGCAGAGATTGATATTTTTTCACTAAAACCCATTTTCTCCTTTCTCTGGAAACAGCAAATCTACATTTCCCAGCCTCTCTTACAGTTATTTGTGGTCATGTGGCTGATTATAAACTAGTATAAGTTAGGCAAAGGTGATGTTTGCTACTTCTAGGCCTGTCTCATTAAACTATTCCATATTTGTTCCAAAAAACCATTATGCAGGTACCTAAGAGATGTGTATTATAGTAGACTTCTCATCAAAGACTATTTAACCAGAAGACAGTGGAATAACAGCCTTAGAGTACAGAAAGAAAAATACTGTCAACCCAGTATTCTACATCCAGAGAAAATATATTTCAAAAATGAAAGTGAAATAAAGATTTTTTTCAGAAAAACAAAAGCAAAGAACATTGATTGGCAGCACACCTGTGCTATAATAAATGTTAAAGATAAGTTTTCAGGTGGAAGATTTATGATACCAAACAGAAATTTAGATCTACACAAAAAAATGGAGTAATTCAGAAATGACAAGAATACTCTACCCAGCAAGGTTATCACTCAAAATGGAAGGAGAGATCAAAATTTTCCCAGATAAGCAAAAATTAAAGGACTTTGTCACCAAGAAACCAGTGCTACAAGAAATGTTAAAGGGACTGATTTAAGGGGAAAAGAGAAGACCACAAATAGGAAAAATTATCTATTTCCATGAATAGAACGTAATGGATACAAATGCACAAAAAAGAGGTTAGATATAATATCAAAAACATAAAAGGAGGGAGGAGGGGAGTTAAAGAGTACAGCTTTCAGACAGAGGTCAAACTAAAGTGACCATCAATTCTGTATAGAAGAAGAAAGGAACAGAGAAGGACTACTAAAACACTGAGAAAAAAAAAAAAGTTAAAAAATGGCAGTAAGTACATACTTATCAATAGCTACTTTAAACGTCAATGGACTAAATGTTCCAATTAAAAGGCATGGCGTGGCTGACTGGATAAAAAAACAAGACCCATATATATGCTGCATATAAGAGACACACTTCAGACCTAAAGACACTCACAAACTGAAAGTGAAGGGATGGAAAAAGATACTCCACGCAAACGGCAATGAAAAGAAAGCTGGGGTAGCAGTACTCATATCAGACAAAATAGAATTTAAAACAAAAACTGTAAAACGAGACAAAGAAGGGCATTACATAATGATCAAGGGAACAATCCAACAAGAGGATATAACACTTGTAAATATCTACTCACCCAATGTAGGTGCACCTAAATATATAAAGCAATTATTAACAGACATAAAAACAGAAATAGACAGTAACACAATAATAGTAGGGGAGTTTAACACTCCACTTACACCAACGGATAGATCATCCAAACAGAAGATCAATAAGGAAACATTGGCCTTAAACGACACACTAGAACAGATGGACCTAGTAGATATATACAGAGCATTCCATCCAAAAACCGAAGAATACACGTTCTTTTCAAATGCACATGGAACATTCTCCAGGATTGATCACATATTAGGCCACAAAACAAGTCTCCATAAATTTAAGAAGATTGAAATAATACCAAGCATCTTTTCTGACCACAACGGTATGAAACTAGAAATCAACTATAGGAAGAAAATCAGAAAAGCCACAAATACGTGGAGATTAAAAAAAATGCTACTGAACAATGAGTGAGTTAACAAAGAAATCAAAGAAGAAGTCAAAAAATACCTGGAGACAAATGAAAATGAAAATACGACATGCCAGAATTTATGGGATACAGCAAAAGCGGTTCTAAGAGGGAAGTTTATAGCGATACAGGCCTATCTCAACAAACAAGAAAAATCTCAAATAAACAATCTAACAATGCAACTAAAGGAACTAGAAAAAGAAGAACAAACAAAGCCCAAAATCAGGAGAAGAAGGGAAATGATAAAAATCAGAGCAGAAATAAATGAAATAGAGACCAAATAAACAATAGAAAAAATTAATAAAACCAAGAGCTGGTTCTTTGAAAAGATCAACAAAATTGACAAACCTTTAGCTAGACTCACCAAGAAAAAAAGAGAGAAGGCACAAATAAGTAAAATCAGAAATGAAAGAGGAGAGGTTACAACAGACACCTCAGAAATACAAAAGATTATAAGAGAATACCATGAAAAGCTATATGCCAACCAATTCGACAATCTGGAAGAAATGGATAAATTCTTAGAAGCATACAACCTTCCAAAACTGGATCAAGAAAAAGTAGAGAATTTGAATAGACCAATCACCAGTAAGGAGATCGAAACAGTAATCAAAAACCTCCCCAAAAATAAAAGTCCAGGACCAGACGGCTTCCCTGGTGAATTCTACCGAACATTCAAAGAAGACTTAATACCTATCCTTCTCAAACTCTTCCAAAAAATTGAGGAGGGGGGGAAGCTCCCTAACTCATTCTACGAAGCTGACATTACCCTGATACCAAAACCAGACAAGGACAACACAAAAAAAGAAAATTACAGGCCAATATCACTGATGAACATCGATGCAAAAATCCTCAACAAAATACTAGCAAATCGCATACGACAATACATTAAAAAGATTATACACCACGATCAAGTGGGATTTATTCCAGGGATGCAGGGATGGTTTAACATTCGCAAATCAATCAACGTAATACACCACATTAATAAAATGAAGAATAAAAATCACATGATCATCTCAATAGATGCAGAGAAAGCATTTGACAAGATCCAGCATCCATTTATGATAAAAACTCTGAATAAAATGGGTATAGAAGGAAAGTACCTCAACATAATAAAGACCATATATGAGAAACCCACAGCTAATATCATCCTCAATGGTGAAAAACTGAAAGCTATCGCTCTAAGAACAGGAACCAGACAAGGATGCCCGCTGTCACCACTCCTATTTAACATAGTACTGGAAGTCCTAGCCAGAGCAATCAGGCAAGAGAAAGAAATAAAAGGGATCCAGGAGGGCGGAGTCAAGATGGCGGCGTAGGCAGACTCTGAACTCACCTCCTCCCGTGGACACAGCCAATTTACAACTACTCGTGGAAAAATTACCCCTGAGACAGAACTGAAAACTGGATAAGAGGAACTCCTGCAACAACGGACAATCCTAACTGGGGTAGAAGAGGCAGAGACTCCCTTCTGGAGAGGAAAAACGCCACCTTCACAAGCCGCCAGCTTCACGGCCGCCGGGAGCAGCTCACAGGTACGCAGCCTCCCTGGAGGCGCGGGGCCCTGAGCCGGGGAGCGCCCCCGCTGTGGGCATTTTGTGGACCCAGCACAATTGAGACCAGCAGCATAATATCTGACTTTGCCTGCTACTAAAGCATTGGGGAGCACCCCCAGAAAACCCGGTTCACAAAGAAACTAAAACTGGCTCTTAAAGGGCCCGCGCACAAACTCACCCGTTCCAGAAAGCATCCTAAAATCACCAGAAAGAAAGGTGCACAGTGCTTCGGTGACAAGAGACTCACCTAATAGGCCCTGAGTGCATCTCGGTGAGGGGTGAGACCTCCCCAGGGACTGGGACATTGGCGGCAGCCATTGTTGTGGCCTGGTGTGAGCGTGCTGACACGGACGCCATTGGAGTTCTCCCTGAGGCCTGCGGGCCCGGGTCTGCTCCACCCGCTGGAGCGCCGATTTGATCCGGCTCAGCCAGGGCAGGCAGCCCACCCTAGAGACTAGCCCCACCCAACAACAAGCCCTCAGGCAACGTGCGGGCCTGCATAGATTGGTGACTGGATTCTCTGCAGCCTGGCAACTGGGCTGACTTGAGCGGGGCAGGGTGTGCGCGGGAGCGGGTGGAGAGTGTGGGGCGGTGGCGGAGTGTGTGGGGCTCCCGCCGTGGAGAGACTGGGTCCGCTTGGGGGTCGGGCGCCACACGGGCAGGACTGTGTTGACTGTGTGTGTGGACCTGTGGGCGGCAGGGCTTCTCAGCCACAGAAGACTTGTACTTCTCAAAGACCCACATAGGAGGTTTGCTCCACCTTCCAAAACCTGAAACAATTGGGTGCTCCTGTGCCTGAGGCCAGTCCCACCCAGCTGCAATCCTCAGAGAGCTGACAAGAGACCTAATAGGCTAGAGGCTTACAGCAATTGTAAGGCCCTGAGCCTAACAACCTGCCACGGTGGGGGCCTACACACTTAAAAGAAATACTGCAACACAAATGTGGTATTAGAACTTGCAGCCAACTGTGCTGGGGCTCCCACAGCTGATAAAGAGACTGAAGGGCCCACAACAACTACAAGCAGCTGAGCATTACAACAGCTGGCCAGGAGCATAACTCAGCCTCCCTGGGCGCCTACAGGGAGAGCAAACAGGCCACAGCAGAAGGATACACATAGCCCACATAGGGGTCACCCCTGGAACATTGAGAACTGAGGGAAGCACACTGGAAGCCTCCTAAGCCATCACTTACATAAGGTCACCTATCCAAGAGCAGGAGACGTAGCTGACCTACCTAATACGTAGACACAAGCACAGGGAAAGAGGCAAAATGAAGAGGCAAAAGAATACATTCCAAGTAAGGGAACAGGACAAAACCCCAGAAAAGGAACTTAGTGAAACAGAAATGAGCAACCTACCCGACAGAGAGTTCAAACTAAGAGTGTTAAGGATGCTCACTGATCTGGGGAGAAGAATAGATGGACTCAGTGAGAATGTCAACAAAGAAATGGAAGATATAAAAAGAACCAATCAGAAATGAAGAATACAATACTGGAAATGAAAAACTCATTAGAGGGACTCAAAAGCAGAGTAGAGGATACAGAAGAACGGATCTGTGAGCTGGAAGAAAGACTAGAAGAAATTACCCAAGGTGAACAGGTAAAAGAGAAAAGAATTAAAAAGAGTGAGGACAGTCTAAGGGACCTCTGGGACAACATCAAGCGCACTAACATCCGTGTTATAGGTGTCCCGGAAGGAGAAGAGCGAGACAAGGGGGCAGAGAATCTATTTCAAGAAATAATAGATGAAAACTTCCCTAACCTAAGGAAGGAAACAGACATCCAGGTACAGGAGGCACAGAGAGCCCCAAACAAGATAAACCCAAAGAGGCCCACACCAAGACACATCATAATCAAAATGTCCAGAATTAAAGATAAAGAGAGAATCCTAAAAGCCGCAAGAGAATGTCAAGTTACATACAAAGGAAACCCCATAAGGCTATCAGCTGACTTCTCAGCAGAAACCTTACAGGCTAGAAGAGAATGGCATGATATATTTAAAGTGCTAAAAGGAAAAAACTTACAGCCAAGAATACTCTACCCAGCAAGGTTATCGTTCAAAATGGAAGGAGAGATCAAAATTTTCCCAGACAAGCAAAAATTAAAGGAGTTTGTCACCAAGAAACCAGTGTTACAAGAAATGTTAAAGGGACTGATTTAAGGGGAAAAGAGAAGACCACAAATAGGAAAAATTATCTATTTCCACGATTAGAACGTAATGGATACAAATGCACAAAAAAGAGGTTGGATATGATATCAAAAACATAAAAGGAGGGAGGAGGGTAGTTAAAGAGTACAGCTTTCAGACAGAGGTCAAACTAAAGTGACCATCAATTCTGTATAGAAGAAGTAAGGAACAGAGAAGGACTACTAAAACACTGAGAAAAAAAAAAAGTTAAAAAATGGCAGTAAGTACATACTTATCAATAGCTACTTTAAACGTCAATGGACTAAATGCTCCAATTAAAAGGCATAGGGTGGATGACTGGATAAAAACAAGACCCATATATATGCTGCATACAAGAGACACACTTCAGACCTAAAGACACTCACAAACTGAAAGTGAAGGGATGGAAAAAGATACTCCACGCAAATGGCAATGAAAAGAAAGCTGGGGTAGCAGTACTCATATCAGACAAAATAGACTTTAAAACAAAAACTGTAAAACGAGACAAAGAAGGGCATTACATAATGATCAAGGGAACAATCCAACAAGAGGATATAACACTTGTAAATATCTACGCACTCCAATGTAGGTGCACCTAAATATATAAAGCAATTATTAACAGACATAAAAACAGAAATAGACAGTAACACAATAATAGTAGGGGACTTTAACACTCCACTTACACCAACGGATAGATCATCCAAACAGAAGATCAATAAGGAAACATTGGCCTTAAACGACACACTAGAACAGATGGACCTAGTAGATATATACAGAGCATTCCATCCAAAAACCGAAGAATACACGTTCTTTTCAAATGCACATGGAACATTCTCCAGGATTGATCACATATTAGGCCACAAAACAAGTCTCCATAAATTTAAGAAGATTGAAATAATACCAAGCATCTTTTCTGACCACAAAGGTATGAAACTAGAAATCAACTATAGGAAGAAAATCAGAAAAGCCACAAATACATGGAGATTAAACAAAATGCTACTGAACAACGACTGGGTTAATGAAGAAATCAAAGAAGAAATCAAAAAATACCTGGAGACAAATGAAAATGAAAATACGACATGCCAGAATTTATGGGATACAGCAAAAGCGGTTCTAAGAGGGAAGTTTATAGCAATACAGGCCTATCTCAACAAACAAGAAAAATCTCAAATAAACAATCTAACAATGCACCTAAAGGAACTGGAAAAAGAAGAACAAACAAAGCCCCAAATCAGTAGAAGAAGGGAAATAATAAAAATCAGAGCAGAAATAAATGAAATAGAGACCAAATAAACAATAGAAAAAATTAATAAAACCAAGAGCTGGTTCTTTGAAAAGATCAACAAAATAGACAAACCTTTAGCTAGACTCACCAAGAAAAAAAGAGAGAAGGCACAAATAAGTAAAATCAGAAATGAAAGAGGAGTGGTTACAACAGACACCTCAGAAATACAAAAGATTATAAGAGAATACTATGAAAAACTATATGCCAACCAATTCGACAATCTGGAAGAAATGGATAAATTCTTAGAATCATACAACCTTCCAAAACTGGATCAAGAAGAAGTAGAGAATTTGAATAGACCAATCACCAGTAAGGAGATCGAAACAGTAATCAAAAACCTCCCCAAAAATAAAAGTCCAGGACCAGACGGCTTCCCTGGTGAATTCTACCAAACATTCAAAGAAGACTTAATACCTATCCTTCTCAAACTCTTCCAAACAATTGAGGAGGGAAGCTCCTAACTCATTCTACGAAGCTGACATTACCCTGATACCAAAACCAGACAAGGACAACACAAAAAAAGAAAATTACAGGCCAATATCACTGATGAACATCGATGCGAAAATCCTCAACAAAATACTAGCAAATCGCATACAACAATACGTTAAAAAGATTATACACCATGATCAAGTGGGATTTATTCCAGGTATGCAGGGATGGTTTAACATTCGCAAATCAATCAACGTAATACACCACATTAATAAAATGAAGAACAAAAATCACATGATCATCTCAATAGATGCAGAGAAAGCATTTGACAAGATCCAGCATCCATTTATGATTAAAACTCTGAATAAAATGGGTATAGAAGGAAAGTACCTCAACATAATAAAGACCATATATGAGAAACCCACAGCTAATATCATCCTCAATGGTGAAAAACTGAAAGCTATCCCTCTAAGAACAGGAACCAGACAAGGATGCCCACTGTCACCACTCCTATTTAACATAGTACTGGAAGTCCTAGCCAGAGCAATCAGGCAAGAGAAAGAAATAAAAGGGATCCAGATTGGAAAGGAAGAAGTGAAACTGTCACTATTTGCAGATGACATGATTTTATATATAGAAAACCCTAAAGAATCCACCAGAAAACTTTTAGAAGTAATAAACGAATATGGGAAAGTTGCAGGATACAAAATCAACATACAAAAATCAGTTGCATTTCTGTACACTAACAACGAAGTAGCAGAAAGAGAAATTAAGAATACCATCCCATTTACAATTGCAACAAAAAGAATAAAATACCTAGGAATAAACTTAACCAAAGAGGTGAAAGATCTGTACACGGAAAACTATAAAACACTTCTGAAAGAAATCGAAGAAGACACAAAGAAATGGAAAGATATTCCATGCTCTTGGATTGGAAGAATTAACATAGTTAAGATGTCCATACTTCCTAAAGCCATCTATAGATTCAATGCAATCCCTATCAAAGTTCCAACATTTTTCACAGAAATAGAACAAAGAATCCTAAAATTTATATGGAACAACAAAAGACCCCGAATAGCTAAAGGAATCCTGAGAAAAAAGAACAAAGCTGGAGGTATCACACTCCCTGATTTCAAAATATACTACAAAGCTATAGTAACCAAAACAGCATGGTACTGGCACAAAAACAGACACACAGATCAATGGAATAGAATCGAAAGCCCAGAAATAAACCCACACATCTATGGACAGCTAATCTTTGACAAAGGAGCCAAGAACATACAATGGGGAAAAGAAAGTCTCTTCAACAAATGGTGTTGGGAAAACAGGATAGCCATATGCAAAAAAATGAAAGTAGACCCTTACCTTACACCATACACAAAAATTAACTCCAAATGGATTAAAGACTTGAATGTAAGACCTGAAACTGTGAAACTTCTAGAAGAAAACATAGGCAGTATGCTCTTCGACATCGGTCTTAGCAACATCTTTTCAAACACCACGTCTGACCGGGCAAGAGAAACAATAGAAAAAATAAACAAATGGGACTACATCAAACTAAAAAGCTTCTGCACAGCAAAGGAAACCATCAACAAAACAAAAAGACAACCTAACAATTGGGAGAAGATATTTGCAAACCATACTTCTGATAAGGGCTTAATCTCCAAAATATATAAAGAACTCATACATCTCACCAACAAAAAAACTACCAACCCAATTAAAAAATGGGCAAATGACCTGAACAGACATTTCTCCAAAGAAGATATACAGATGGCCAACAGACACATGAAAAGATGTTCAAAATCACTAACTATCAGGGAAATGCGAATCAAAACTACAATGAGATATCACCTCACGCCCGTCAGAATGGCTATAATTAACAAGACAGGAAACAACATGTGTTGGAGAGGATGTGGAGAGAAGGGAACTCTCATACACTACAGGTGGGAGTGCAAACTGGTGAAGCCACTATGGAAAACAGTATGGAGATTCCTCAAAAAATCAAGGATAGAACTACTATATGATCCAGCTATTCCACTGCTGGGTATTTATCCAAAGAACTTGAAAACACCAATTTGTAAAGGTACATGCACCCCTGTGTTCATTGCAGCCTTATTCACAATAGCCAAGACTTGGAAGCAACCTAAGTGCCCATCAAGGGACGAATGGATAAAGAAGATGTGGTATATATACACAATGGAATACTACTCAGCCATAAGAAACGATGAAATCCAGCCATTTGTGACAACATGGATGGACATTGAGGGTATAATGCAAAGTGAAATAAGTCAGAGGGAGAAGGTCAAATACCGTATGATTTCCTTCATTAAGTAGTAGATAATAACAACAATAAACAAACACATAGGGACAGAGATTAGATTGGTGGTTACCAGAGGGGAAGGGAGGAGGGAGGAGCGTGAAAGGGATAATTTGGTACATGTGTGTGGTGATGGGTTGTAATTAGTATTTTGGTGGTGAACATGATGTAATCTATGCAGAAATAGAAGTACAATGATGTACACCTGAAATTTTTACAATGTTATAAACCAATGTTACTGCAATAAACAAAAAGTTAAAAAAAAAACAAAGAAATGACAAAATTAAATGTAAATGATATATTTTTATTATTTTTAATTAATCTTCAAGATAATCAACTGTTAAAGCAAAACTAGTAATAAGGAACTGCAGGGTTTATAATGTGAAAGTAAAATATATAAAAATAGTACAAAAAAAGGAGATCGTAATTTGATATTGATACTAAACTATTGAAAGTTTCCTATATTTACATAAAGTGGCATAACGTTACCTGAAAGTAGATGGTTATAAATTAAAAACGTATATTGTAAACATCACAGCAATCACTAAAAATGAAATAAGAGATATAAACTGTTAAGCAATTGCAGAGATAAAATAAAATCATAAAAAACATTGATTCCAAAAGCAAAGAGAAAAAGAAGAAGAAAAGAACCATCAATAAATGGTACAAAGAAATATGGCAACTTTGAATCTAATGATAACAATAATGAGATTAAATGTAAATTCTCTAAATACTTCAAATGAAAGGAAGAGATTGTCAGATTGGGTAAAAGAAAGCACGATCTCACTACATGACGCCTCCTAGAAAACAACATGAAATAGAAAGATATAGATAGGTGAAAAAGACAAAAGTTAAACTTCTGGAAATAAAAACTGCAACTTCTGAGATGAAAAAAATGCGTTCAATGTAATTAACAAAAGATTAACCATTACTGAAGAAAAGATCAGTGAACTTGAGGTAATGGCGACAAAAACTATCCAAAATGAAACACAGAAAAAGACTGAGCAATTTTAATAGAGAATCAGTGTGGGACTTCCAGTAGTGAAATGTACATATTATTGAAATCCCCAAAGGGGACTTGTTAAAAATCTTCACCCAAATAAAATTTTAGATGTCGATGCATTCACTGAAAATTCTATCAAACATTTAATGAAGAAATAGTACCAACTTTATATGAAGTCTTCCAGAAAACCAAAGAGGAGTGAATACATTTCAACTTGTCTATGAGGCAAGAATTACTCTAATATCAGAACCAGACAAAGATATTGAAAGAAAAGAAAACTGCAGAACAATGTCCCTTATTAATATAGATGAAAAAATTCTGAACAAAAATCAAGCAATTTAAATCCAGCAATGTATAAAAAGGAGAATACAGAGTGATCAAGGAAGGTTTATCTCAGGAATGCAAGTGCAATTGCAATTCAGTGAAGAAGGTCTTTTCAATAAATTATGTGGTAACAATGGGATACTCACATGGAAAAACAACAAAAACAAAACTAAACAAACCATTGATCCACACCCCACCCTGTATGCAAAAATTAACACAAAGTAGATCACAGACTTAAATGCAAACATAAAACACAAGAGAAAATCTTTGTGGATTTGTGTTAGGCAAAGATTTCTTAGATGCAGCACCAAAAGTATGATTCATAAAAGAAAAAAGATGATAAACTGGACTTCATCAAATTTAAGAAATTCTGCCTTTGGAAAGACACTGTTAAGACAGTGAAAAGACTAGCTATAGACTCGGAGAAAATATTTGCAAATCATATATCTGATAAAGGACTTTTGCCCAGAATATATAGATAACTCTCAAATCTCAATAATAATGGTAAGACAATAACAACAACAAACAGTTCAATAACAAATGTAAAAATTGAACAAAAGATTTAGATAGACACTTAATCAAAGTAGTTACATGAATGGCAAATGAGCACATTAGAAAGCTGCTTAACACCATTAGTCATTAGGGTAACGCAAATTAAAACCACAATGAGATATTTCTACACTCTTATAGGTATGGACAAAACTTAAAAGACTTTCCATATCTAGTTTTGGCAACGATGCGAAGCAACTAGAACTCTCATATACAAATAGATGATATGTAAAATAACACTACCATTTTGGAAAACCATTTGGCAGTTTCTTAAAAGTTAAATATTCTCCTACCACATAATCTAGCCAATCTACTCTTAAGTATTTACCCCCCAAAATGAAAGAAAATGTCCATACCTATATATGAACATGAATGTTCGTAGCACCTTTATTTGTAATAGCCAAAAACTCAAAACATCCTAAATGCATATTAACAGGTGAATGGATAAACAAACTGGTAGATCCATACAAAGGGATACTAGGAATTCTACTGTGCAATTAAAAAGAATGAACTATATATGTAATGACATAGATGAATCTAAAAATAATTATGCTGAGTGAAAATGCCAGTTAAAAAAGACTACATTCTATATGATTCCGTTTATGAAAAATTCATGAAAATACAAACTTCTTAGTAGTAAGGGAAAGCAGATAGTTGTTGCTTGCAGATAGGGCAAGGGCAGGAGAGGGACTACAAAGGAACACAGGGAAATTTTCCGTCACATGTTCATAATCTTGATTTGTGATGTTTTCATGGATGTATACAAACGTCAAATTTTACTAATTGTATTTCTTAAATGTATGAAGCTTATTGTATGCCATTTTTTAAAAAGCTGGATGCGAATGTTTTGCACAGCTTCATTAAACCTATTGACGTACCTCCATACACTTGAGTACTCAGCAATAAAAACGAATAAACAGTGTGCAATAATATGCGTTTTGTACAAAAAGCACTGTGCTGGGTAAAAGAAGCTAGGCTCAAGCTACATACTGCATGATTTCACTTATAGGACCTTCTGGAGAAGGCAGAAGTGTTGGGACAGAAAAATAGATTAGAGGTTTCTGGGAATGGCACAGGGGGAGCAGATTGATTACAAAGGATCTGAGGAAACTCTTGGAGGTGACAGAAATATTCTACATCGTTTCTGTGATAGTGTTTATACGACTGTATACATTTGACAAAATTCATAGAACTATGCTCCTAGAAGACCTGCATTTTACCTATGTAAATTAGACTTCAATAATCCTGCCTTAAAGACATAGTCCAAGTATGTATTAACAATTGCCTTTCTTATCCCTTCACTTGACTACATTCATAGAGTCAACAATCGTTCACTACGCTAAGTGCAAGCTGCATGGTGTACAGGTTCAGTATATAAGAATTTTAAAGACACGCATGCCTTTTCGTCTATCCTAATGCCTTTCTCTTACGTAAGAACATTTTATCTTGCTGCACTTGTCACAGAGACTCTGGAGCACTGCTATACTTAAAATGATGCACTATAGCTTTTCCTAACATACTGAAGAATGCTAAGAAGAAAATAGAATGAAATATGAAAGATTTTCATCAAATGATTTACTAATGTATTTATTTAACTGATTAAGCATGCACATTCTCTGAAGCAGTGTTTCCCTACAATATTTTAACCCTTAATTCTCAACTCATGAAAATTTCCCTGAGCTGTGCATGTTATAATTTATTTTATGAGAACAATAGTACCTCCTTATGTTTCTCAGATGTAAAATGATATTCTGATGTCACATGTGATTTTTCATACATATATATTCCTCTACCCTAGGTTCTTCTGGAATTCCTGGCCTCCCTTTCTATTTCTCCCACTCCCTCTCCTTTTTAAGAACCTCTGCAAAGACAGCAGGAGACAGCCACACTGTGTCCATGGCTCCCCTCCAATATCTCAGGGCTGCAACTTCCTCACCATGGCCCTCCACACCTGCTCAATTTTGTGATGAATCTTTTGGATATTTTGCTAATATAAATGAAGGATAGATTTTTATAATTTCATTTGAATGGCAGTTTTTGAAATAGTTATTTCAGTCATTAGAGGTGAAAAAAAATAAAAATAAGACCCACAAAGCCAAAGCATTCAAACTCCACTCTCTTTCCTATTCTTTTTCCAAGGAAATTAGTAATATTCTTGCTGAGCCCTGTTCATTCTAATCAGATCCTAGTGAACCTTGACACCATAAGTTTTCAAGAGGCTGCATACAAAAAAATAATAGCAAGGGAGACTCAATTGCCTTGTTTGCCTTTTCAGAAAATAGCTTTCGCAGACCTTAATTTCCCAATCCCTGTCTTGTGCAAATAAGTGTTAACAACCGAGGTAGGATGAATAATGGTCCCCCCAAAATACATAGGTCTATCAGAATCTGTGACTATGTTACTTATGTAGAAAAAATGACTTTGCATATACTATTAAGTTTTTAAAAATCTGCTATAAGCCATACAGCTAATTGAGGGCAATCTGGCATTATAACTGTCTTCCTGTTACTAAATTAATCTTCAATATTTCAAGCTAGCCACTCTGATGTCTCTCCAACATGCTAGGTATGGCCCTCACTTAGGGCTTGTGGTAGTTATCTATTGCAGCACAACAAATTACTCAACACACAGTTGCTTAAAACAACGTATTCCCATGATCTCACAGATTTTGTGGGTAATGAACTTGAGAGTGGCATAGAGGGGTGGCTCCAGGCAGGGTGTCCCACGATCTTGCAGTCAGGATGCTGGCCAAGGGCTGCAGTCACCTGAAAGACTGGCTGGGCCTGGAGGACCCACTTTATGATGGCTCTCTCACATGGCTGCAGTCAGGGGGCCTAAGTTCCGCACCACAGGGCCTCTCCCCGGGGGTGTTGGATGCGTCCTCCAGACGTGGCGTCTGGCTTCACTCACTGAGTGATCCAGAGAAGGAGACCCAAACAGAGCATCAGCGTTCTTTCTGACCTGGTTTCCAATGTCACATACCATCACTTCTGTTTTATCTGATTCATTAGAAGCAAATTATAAGGTCCAGTCCATGCTAAAGAGGAAGGGAATTTGGATCCAATTTTTGAAGGAAGTTTCAAAGAATTTGTGGACTTATTTACATCCTGGCAGCCCTTTGCTTTAGCACTCCCTACTGATGAAATGCTCTCCGCTGTGACTTCTACTTGGCTAATTCCCTCAATTTCAAGTCTTTGCACAAGTCTTGTCAATGAAACCCACCACGACTACTGCAGACACCATTGGTGCTTTTCCCAATGACCTCATATTCATTTTACCCTTTCCTTCTGCCTTTTCCTCAGCTTTCCTTCTAACTTATGCGTCTGTGACACTGGAGGATTTTTCTCATGCTGCTGGAGCTGCTTCGCCATTTGCAGAGACCCAGAAGTGCCTGGAAGTTTACATTCACCCTTAGTCCCTTAGCCAATGACCGACTGATGGGGAAGTGTCACGGCCCAGCCCTTTTATCTCTTGTGGAGACAGAAACTGATTTACATTCCAGGGCTCTTCTACAGTCTCAGGCTGAAGCTAGTAATTTGCTTGAAATTGAACCTTTGTTTATTTCCCCCCCATTTATTACCCTGTTTACCCCAATCTATTACCATCTTCTGTTGATAGTACTTTTAATAAATAAATTTGCACATTAACCTTGACTCTGGATCAGTTTCTTGAGGACCTGACTTAAGAAAACTACCCAATTTAATCCTGCAAAATGCCTACCACCAACAACACATCTCTGATGTCCCTTATTTCTTTACTATTCCATAGCACTTATCACCTTCTACCATACAACACAATTTACTTACCCATTTGTTATTTACTGCCTGTCTCCTGCAACTAATAAGTAAGTTCAACTGGAGCAGAATCATTTGCTGCTTTGTTTTCTCTGACTCTAAGTAGGTTTTATTCCTTCCATTATTTGGGGAATGTGAGAAATTTCCCTGTTAGTGTGATGCTTAGTGGCTAAGGAAAAGTGGACAAAATGTCAATTACTTTAGAAGTTTCAAGAACCCGATCACAATCTAAAAAGCAGTGGCTACCTAGATGATGCCTAAGCTTTGAAAATTTTTACAATTTTAAAACAAATAAGGTCTTTGAGAACAATTAATGTGGCCAAGCATCATCCCTAGGCAGCCAATGGTGCAGAGTAGAAAACTGGCAGCCACAAGTCTTTCCCAACATCACATTGATGACTGAAATTGGAAACCAATAGCCCCTATTGTCTCTCTTTGGAGAGTGAAGTCTGATCATGAATAAGCAAGAACAGAAAGGGAAGGTCTACTAACCATCCTATTCAAAGTAAAGAGTTCGGAGCGGTGTGTGTGTGTATGTGTGTGAGTGACTGTGTGACTATGTGAATGTTGTATATCACACTGCTTTTTCTTTTTCAGAAATGTTCTCTTGTCATTTCTAAGTTTCCTGTGTACTTATTTCTTACTGTTGTAAAAATGGTCGTCAACCTCACCACAGGCTTCTTTGGCATACACCTGCCGGAGAGCCAGCGTGTAACGAACATCCATTTCACCTGTTCCTTGTGGACCTAGCTCATGGAGTCACACTTGCTCCAATTCCCCACCTGTGTGTATCAACTGACATTTTATATCTTTGATCTTCCCTTTCCTTTCCCTTCCCCTGTGGCTGTTAAAGATGATGGAGTATAGTTTGAAAGAATGTAAATGTGAAGAAATAGAATTTGTAGCTCGTTATTCTTGATTTTTGCTCTTCCAACGAAACCATAAATGTTTACTAAGTGCTATGTTGATCTTATCTATTATTTGATGGAATATAAATAAATGTCTCACTTACTGTGCTTATGTCAGGGAGCCCTACATTTAAAATGTCTAAGCCATCTACCACAGTTCAGTTGCATCCTTCTGATATTTTTTAATGGATGATTTTACTCATTCATTGATTTATTAAATAATTTGGTGAATGCCTACTATGTGTCAGGCATTTTTCTAGGACTTGAAGGTACAGCAAGGAACAAAATAGACAACAGTCTTTACCTTTGTGTAGATTACAATTCACTGGGTTTCAGAGACTATACATACAGCCTTACAAGTATACCACTCACACAGACTATAATGTGTATATTATGCAATGTGACAGCCTTAGTAGGTGGAGACACACTAAAGAAAATGAACATATGAAATACAGTGAATTTATATATTCAGCATATCTTCTTACCTGCTTCTGTGTACTACCTATTTCCCTGTTCTACTTACTTGGAATACCTCAAAGAATAAAATAAGCCCAGATTCAAAATTTCGTGGAGTTTTTATATTCTATCGAGAGGAGGCAGACATTAAAAAAAGTTAAAAACAGAATTATAGTCATTGCTAAAAGGTGATGAGTCCTATAAAAAATCAACAACATAGAGAACAGGGTGAGGGGTCCTGAGGGAGTTGGTGTTGCTGAGTAGGCACATTTTGCAGCAATAAATAGGGTCATCAGGGTAGATATTACTTGAAGAAGGTGAGAGATTTTGCCAGATATCTAGTAGTGGAGTATTCCAGAAGTGGGAGCAGCTACATCAAAATTGCTAAGATCTTAGGAAGGATAATGAGGAATCCAGTAATATCAGGTCTGTGGGCCCTTGCAAGGCCTTCGGTTTATTATCTGAGAGACACTGAGGTTTTTGAGGGGGAGAGTGAAATAGTCTGACTTATGCTTAAAATCATCACTCTGGCTGCTCTCGCTTGACAACAAAAGCAAAGAACCAGAGAAGGGTCACAGCATAATCGAAGTGAGAGATGATGGGGTCTTGAATTGGGGGTGTAACATTGGATGTGCTGCTCAGTGGTGAATTTATGAATATATTTTAAATAATGAGCCAATAGAATTTTTGATCGATTGGACCTGGGGTTTAACACAAGAAGCGTCGAAGAGAGGTTGACTTCAAGGTTTCTGACCTGAGCAACTGAGGAAATGTAAGCGTGGAGTTGCCATCAACTGAGTGGGCAAAGCAGGCTTGGGGGTAAGATTAGCAGCTCAGATGGGGACATGATAAGCTGAAATGTCTACTAGACATTCACATGGAGAAGTAAAGAAAGTAGACATGCGAGTCTGGAATTACGGGAGTTCTGGGCTGGAGATACATATTTTGAAGCAGGTCGGAAGGCAATAAGCACAACGGAGACCCCTAAATCAGAAAAATTTTCATTCTGATGGGAGATATCCTCACTGCAAGGATAGCATTTGCATTAAACCTGAAATAGGCAAGGGAAAGAGTCATTCAGACATACACGGGGAGAATATTTCAGGCCATAGTAACAGAAAGCATGAAACCCCTGGCTGATGGAACTGAGAGGAGAGTGTGCCTGTTGGATGAAGAACAGCAAGGGGGGCAGTGTGGCCACGGCCGGGTGAGCAAGAGAGAGCGGAGGAGGAGGAGAGGTCTCGGAAGGAGGCTGGAGTCGGATCCCGTGGGCTGTCCAAGTCCTTCAGTGTAAACGAATGAGGGGCATAATGAGGATTTGGATCACAGAAGTGGCACGGTCTGACAAGTTTATAAGGAACATTCTAGCTGCTGAAATGAGAAAATATAGGGACTGCAAAGATGAAAGGAAGAAGAAAATTATGGAAATTATTTTAAAAATCCTGACCAGAGATAACGGTGGTTTGGACAAGAGGGTAGCAGTGGAGGTGGACTCTTTGTGCTTCCCCAGAAGCAGACTTTGAGGGCAGTATTTCAGGGTGAGTAGAAGGAAGACATAGGCAGGGGCCTGGAACAGACAAGAGAGGAAGGAAGTCAATAGGGAATGCTTCATCCAAGTCTCCCTCGCCTGCGTGCCCCGGTGCCCGATTCCTCTGAACACCTCTAGAGAAAGTATAGAATGTACGTCCAAGCTATTCCAGCCAAGGGGTCAGGAGGCTGGGAAAGACTTCTGTCAAATTCCTGTATCAGTGGAGGGGGCTGCTTGAAGCGACATTTCTGGCTGGCCCTCCTCTGGTCAAGAATGCTCCAAAACAAGTCAAAGCCCTCAGGTAGAGGTTTGGGTTTTCTGTCATAAGTAGACTTTAGCACGTAGAGGAGTGTGCCAAGAGGATATGGAGGTGGGCAGGGAAAGCATTGCTTCAGACAGTGAGGAGGGCTGGGATTCTGGGTAGACTTGAAGCTAAACCCCGAACACAGAAGTGTCATACACACACACACACACACACACACACACACCCCTATATTTAATCTACTACATTTCTGTAAAAGATGTTAAGAATATGAGAACTTCAAGCTTCTAATTTCCTTTTATTTAACAAATATTAACTGAGCACCTATACAATGTCATGCATTTCTGAGGAACTTGGGGAGATACCAAGAGGAATGAAGTGTAAATATTGACCTCAAGGGACTCAAATTTCAGTAGGAAATTTAAGATCTTTTTTCATTAATAATAATACACACTAAAAGATGAAGAATGTCATCAAATAAATAGTAAGAAAATATTACAGCACTTTTCTTAGGAAGATGGTGATAAGGGCCTAGATTAATGAAGTCATCCTCGAAATGGAGGCTGGAGGGCTTGCTTATTTTATTCCACCTTGAATTCTCAGGTCCAAGCTCTGAGCCTGGCACATAGAAAGTGCTCAATACATAGTCACATGGCTCTCTCACAACAAGGTAGCCTACTTTTTCAAAGCCCGCAAAGGAGTCGCTCACTTTTCAGCAAAAGCCCGGATCCTCTGTAAGTGTTTTCACCTGATTAGGCAAGGCCCACCCAGGGCAATATCTATTTTGATTAACTTAAAATTAATTGATTTGGTATATTAATCACATTAAAATAATCCTTCACTTTTGCCATGTAGTGTAACCTGGTCACAGGAGTGACATCACATCAGATTCACAGGTCCTGCTCTCGCTCATGAGAAAGGATTATACAAGGTATGTATAGCAGAGAACAGGAATCTTAGAGGCTGTTTTAGAATTTTGCCTACCATATCCCCAAATGTGCAAAACTGAATTTTTTATTTGCCACTACCCCAACCTACCCCCATGTTATCAGCTCCTCCTCCTCATTCCCTAGTTTATGTAGTGCTGTTACCACCCAGCCAGTTTCTCTCACTAAAATATATGCATTTTGCTAAATTCCTCTTTTCCTTCGCCACGTCCCACACCTCCTATCAGCGTCTCTATGTTGAATTCACCTAGTCAGTAACTACAGATTGGGCACCCTCTGTGTGCCAGGCTGTGAGCTTGGACCTAGTGATTCAACATGGAGTAAAGCCGGCACGGCGCCAGCCCCCATTTCCAGGATGGCTGCATTAATCTAGATCATCAGCAGCATTGTCCTGTCACAATAGCTTTTAACCTGATCTTTCTGGCTTCTTCTCGCTCACTCCAGTCTCTGCCATAAACTGGCATCAGAATGTCAGGGGTCCATATCTAAAATACAATCGTATTTTGCATAATAAAATAGAATCATAGGAAATCCTTACTCCTTGGTCTGTATACTTTGCTTGCATATGAAAGAATCTCAGTTCAAACTAGCTTGAGCAAAATGGGCATTTTTTACTGCTTTACAAACTGAAAACTCTGGGGGCATTTCTGGCTTCAGTGTCTCTTCTTTTAATCCTCACAGCAGTGTTTCTGAGTGTGTTCTCGGTGGAGCAACCTGGTCATCCCTCCTGACCTGATCACAGTCGTCAGTAGACAGCACACAGCCCAGAAGGCCTGGGACATGTTCTCACTCCTGGATCCAAGGGTAGGGGGGTAGGGGGTGGAGTCATCTCTAATAAAACAATATTGACTGAATATGGGAGGAAATAAGGTTTTTAAAAGAAATCATAACTATTTTATGAGGGAATAATAGGGAGGGGGCAGGGAGTCAGACACTGGGAGGACAAAACCATGTATGTCCAGAAGATTGTCTCAGAAATTAGCACAGGTCATCATATCCACATCCCTTAGTTTGACACACAAATCTTTTTACCACATTATCCCTATCTAATTATGATTTTCTCCATGACACTTCTTTTGGATAGTTTTATGTTCCAACAGCGTCACATTATCATCTGCTCTCTAAATGATCCGTCAGTTCTCAGCACTCCAGTCTCCAAATCTCTGCTCTGTTTATTCTATCTGGAACGCTCTCACCAAGCATTCCACCAAGGAAACTGCCACTCTTTTTGGGGAAAATCTCTTATTCAACAAAACCAGTTTCTTTGTGAAATTATCCTTATCTCTCAAGCAAAGTTAATTGCCACCTAGTCTGTGTTCTCAGTGACACCTTGTAAAATCCTCTATTTTGGTCCTAATTGTGTCTGGTAACTTTCTATTGAGAGTCCTGCCTCTTTCACTGTAGATTGAACTTGAAGTAAAAAAGCCTACCTTGTTCAACCTTGTGTGTCTAGTGCCTAAGGATGATGTCTATTATACTAGATCTCAATGAATGTTTTTTGAGTTAATAACATTAAGGAAAAGGAAAGGATGCAACATTCAAACTTCATCTTTCCAGCCAGAATAATAGGACAATCTCTCAGCTATTTTGTGAAAATAGATTAGACTAAACATTTGTGGGGGGCAAAAAGAAACTACCTTAGCAGTCTCTCGCCAAACTAATTATTATTCTTGATTTTCTATGTTCTTATCTATTATTTCCCAATGAGTAAATATATTTTTCTGTTTTTGTAACAGGGTTGCCAGTGGTGATGATGAGGGCCTATGTTTAAATAGCTGCACAATAAGTAGAAATAAATTTCTTTAAAGGCCGTCAAGTACAGTCTGAAGACACATATTTTTATTGGGCCAGGGAAACAATTGTGATCTTCCTCCTCTGATCTGAAAAGTCATTAAAGAAATAAGCAAAGACCAGCACACCCAAAAATTTCATGCATAGCCCCAGTCACAGTATGGAACACAGTCTGTGCTACATTTGTTTCTGCCTGAAGCTAGTTGGATGGAGGTGGGGGAGTGTGGGTGAAGCATAGGATTTGGGAATAGGATGTGGGCAGTGGGCAGTGGGAAAGGGGGCATCCAGGTAGCTGTAGGTCTACAGAAGGTGGCCGTTTATCATTTTATACTAGATTACAGGATGTCAAAGTTGGCTGGGATAATAGAGATCTTCTGTTTCATCATCCTGAATGAATCTCACAGCACAGAAACATTAAAGAAAACCCTAATGTCACACAGCAAATGAATGCTAAAACTGACATGAGACCTCTGACTCCCTGGCTAGTCTATGTATTCATTCATAATTTATATCCTTGTAACTTTTTTTTTTTATAATTTTATTTATTTATGTTTTTTCCCCCAAAGCCCCAGTAGATAGTTGTACGTCATAGCTGCACATCCTTCTAGTTGCTGTATGTGGGACGCGGCCTCAGCATGGCCGGAGAAGCGATGCGTCAGTGCACACCCGGGATCCGAACCCGGGCCGCCAGCAGCGGAGTGCGTGCACTTAACCGCTAAGCCATGGGGCCGCCCTCCTTGTAACTTCTTAAGAAGTGAAATGCCCTTAAAAGAAAAGAAAAGCAAAATCAGAAAGAACAAGGCCATTAATAAGTCATTTTTAGTAGCCTAAGAGTAGAAGCCATTTGTCATAGGACTGAAAATAAATATTCCTAGATCTGCTGTCCACAATTACCATTTGTGATAGAAGGACTGATCACGGATTTTGAACCAGCAAGTTCTCAGTTTAAGTGTCAGCTCTACTCTTTACTCACCAAGACCAGAGCAAGTCATTTATTCTTCCTAAGCCTTATTCTTCTTCACTGTTAACTGTGGGCAAGATTACCATCTCTCATTTTCTGAAGATGCCAAGAACTGTAGTTTCATGACTTGCTAGTTTTACCAGGTAGCTGTGAAAGGGAAAAGAAAGATAAATAATGATTCTAATAGACTTTTAGTCATTTTTCCTTTTTTTTGAAACCCTAATTCCAAAAGGAATTCATTGACTCATTCTAAATTTATATTTCTAATATGAGATGCTTTTTCTAGCCTAAAGCTAAGCTCCCCTTTCATTGGTTCCTCATGAATATATTAATAATAGTTTAGGAACTAGTAGAAATGGATCTCTGTGTTTGCTCAGATTTTTGATGTGATGAATCATTTACCTACACCTGTCCTTTTAGGGGCATCAAATTATTTGGTGATAAACAGGTGAATTTCTGATAGCCAGTCGCTTATTGATTATTACGAGAAATGAGCTGATTCCTTCAATCAATCACGTGAATATCCCTCTGGCCTCAGAGTTATAAACACCGCAGTGCAGCCACAGCATTAGAAAGTCCCTATCCTCTAGAACTACCATATGATCCAGCTATTCCACTGCTGGGTATTTATCCAAAGAACTTGAAAACACCAATGCGTAAAGATACATGCACCCCTGTGTTCACTGCAGCGTTATTCACAATAGCCAAGACTTGGAAGCAACCTAAGTGCCCATCAAGGGACGAATGGATAAAGAAGATGTGGTGTATATACACAATGGAATACTACTCAGCCATAAGAAACGATGAAATCCAGCCATTTGTGACAACATGGATGGACATTGAGGGTATTATGCAAAGTGAAATAAGTCAGAGGAAGAAGGTCAAATATCATATGATTTCCCTCATTAAGTAGTAGATAATAACAACAATAAACAAACACATAGAGACAGAGATTGGATTGGTGGTTACCAGAGGGGAAGAGGGGAGGGAGGAGGGCGAAAGGGATAATGTGGCACATGTGTGTGGTGATGGGTTGTAATTAGTATCTGGGTGGTGAACATGATGTAATCTAAGCAGAAATAGAAGTATAATGATGTACACCTGAAATTCATACAATGTTATAAACCAATGTTACTGTAATAAACAAAAAATTAAAAAAAAAAAAAAAGAAAGAAAGTCCCTATCCTCATAGAACTTTTGCTCCACCCCTCATCTCATTTGAGGAACAAGACACTGGTCAGCATGGGTCTCGAAGAGTCTCATTAGCATTATAGGTTTATAGTAAATCCAAGGAAGTAAGGTTTCAGAAGGCCTCACTTTAGCAGAACTTTTCCAAAGCCCTGGAGATGGCCTGGAAACTGTGTTCACATGGTCGTAATGTTTTGTGCAGCTTTGTTATGGAGGTATGATTGACATACAACGAATTGGGCATATTTAAAGTGTGCACATATGCAAACATCCATGGAACAATCTCCACTTTAAAGGAAGTGATCATATCCATTACCAGCAAAACTTTCCTCGTGGCCCTTTGTAATCCTTCCCTGTGGTCCCTCTGACATTCTATTGGTTCCGTTTTTCTGAGGAACTCTACAACTAACCTTTGGTAATTTATGTCTTTTAAGGAAGGTGTCCATTTCATATAAATTGTCGGATTGACTTGCATACAGTTGTTCAAAATATTTGTTTACCATATTTTTATGTCTGTACAATCTGTGGTAACGTTACCTCTCATCTCTGATATTGGCATTTTGTGTCTTCTCTCAATTGTTTCTAACAGGGTTAATTCTAGAGCTCTCAGACCTATTACTTGGAAATATAGTGCTCTCTGACATATGGCCATGATCATTCTGAAAAGATAAGATGCATTTAGCTGCAGAAAAATTTTGTAGGACTTCTTTTTCACCAGAAGTTTCTGAAGTCACTCCTGCTGCCAATTTGCTAGAAAGAGTATATTCTTAAAAAGTGTACCTTAAATTGAGAATCTTCAGTGAAACTCTCCAGATTCTTTCTCGAATCGTTGTTCTTTCCTCTAGAGTCTCTTAGGATTTTACACTGGCATCAAAACACAGCACACTGATTTGACCCCTAAATATTTACATGTTCCTCATTGAATACGAGTTTTTTTAAAAAACAAGAATTCTTGGCCTGTTTAACTCTCTCTTCAGAACTCTGAGACCACAGAAAGTGTTCAATAACAATTTTTCAACTGACTTGCTAAAAAGGCGACCAGATGTGGCCATACTGAGACCAGTCAGTAACACTCAGGATGGCCATTTCTCAGGAGGGAGGACTGGGAAACACAGAAAGGGTTAAAGAGTGAGAGGTGCGAGCCAGTGGAAGCAGCCCACTACACTCGCACATTTTACAGCGCTGGCAGCTGCAGTTGTGAAGTGAAGAGTTTCCATGACCACTGCTGCGATAATTGGCGTTACACTATATTCTTGGCATTTTAAGTGAAAATTACTGCCTTGCTTTCCACTCCCACTGTTGTCCTAAAAAGCTCAACTCCCACATGACTTAAAGCTTTTAGTCCCAAGGAATACATTCAGATCACTTGGTTGAACTAGTTCTTTCAATTTTCCTATTCTTCATCTTAAATTTTCCATCACTCTTGATTTTTCAAGTAGTCTTTTAGAATCTGAGAGAGGCCCTTAACATTTTGGGCAGCGTTCATTCTCTGCAGCATGTAAGGGGAACATCTTACATAAAGTTAGTTACCTCGCATCTGTCCCTGGGAACTCCTGCAAGGTGGGAGGAATTGTGTTACCTACCTACCAAAACCCAACTTACCTGATTTCTACACATCTATCAAACTAGTAGGATGTGTTTAGGATAGTTTGACTTAAAATATAAGTTATATGGAAATATATATAGATTCATGGGAGGGTCCCTAGGGAGTTCTTAAAATATATATATACACACACATATATAATGTATATTTATGTAATATATATACATATAAGTATATAGTATATTATAAATATATGTAGATATTAAGTATTTAAAGCATATACTTTAAATATATATTATATATATATGTATCCTTATCAGATAGATTAAAAGACAGCTAGATAAATTTGAGACAATATGGAATTAGGGCAGGAATGTATGTTCTCAGTGGCAAAAGACTTTAAGGAAAGTATAACCACCCAAAGCGAGAGGCTATTATTTCCAGAGAAGCTAACCCTGAAGTAAAATGAGTAGACAGCTGGACTGTCAATTGGATGTGCATGTTCTAGCATTAGGAAATGAAAATTAGTCCAGAGAGAGCAATGTCCAGGAAATAATTGGAGGAGACAGGTCAACACTATCAGGGTGACTTGAATGCAAGAAACTCAGATGATTCAAAACATATGTTGAGAAACTAGTCAAGTGGTTCATTACTTGAAATTTTCCACCAAAGTAAATTCTGACATGGAAAGGAGAACTAAAAGTATAAGGTAGATCACTGGTAAGAGCAATTTTGAACGAATTTTTGTGACCTCAGTGAAAGTCTTTATTAATGGAGAAACTTGGCGAATCCAGAGATGAAAGGAAAAAAATGAAACAAAAGGAACATGACATTCGAGTCTACAATAGTATATATTAACAGCAGTTAACAAAGGAGAATCAGTATTTATCATCCAGATATCACTAAATTCCCCAAAATAGGAAATCACTGTCAAATTTCTTTAGGTTTTAATGAGCTTCACCAGTGAGGAAGATCTATATTGCAGGCTTTAGTTTTGATCAGGCTGCATCTTACATGGAAAATTTTCAATCTATGGGCCAGAGTGAGCAGCAGAGTGAATATATTTATGTGTGTTCTGGATAATGTAAAATAGGAAATATTAGATTTGTGTTATAAAATTGAAAATTATTACAATTCTTTACTAATTGGCACAATTATAGAAACTCATCACAAGTATATTTTTTCTATTAAATTATCTACTAATGATTAATGAGCCTCCCAAATAATATTTTAAAATACAGCTAGTTATAAAATGCTTTGATATTTCTTATTTAATGAGTGCCTACCATATGTCAAACATTTTACACATCTTATCTGTGGTCTTAACATAAACTTTGCCAAATATGTTTATAATTCCCTTTTCACAGAAATGAAAATTGAGGGTCAGATAATTTAAACATCTTGCCCAAGGTCACGTATGTCAAATAATTACAATCATCATACTGGTGATTAATAATTTCATAATTATTTATTTAATGTGTATCTCTTCTGCTAAACTTCGAACTCTTTGAAAGTAGGGACTCTGTCATGTTTGCTATTTAGATCTTTTTCCTGGCACAGCAATAATAAAGAAATGTTCTGTTGGGCTGGATTTTCAGAGGTTTGAGATTGCTCAAAAGGAATCAGATAAGGAGATTCTTGTTGCATTTATATGAATTTCCTTGTGTACATATACTTCTGACCTTAGGTAGCCACGTGAGTCATGTCACTTTGGCTCAAAGTAATTTTGGATTTTTCCCAGTGATTAGTTTTTGGGGTTGAGTTTGAGTCTTTTTCATAGGCATTTTCTGGATTGTGTTACATATTTGTCATTTGTGGGTTGCTTTGGTTTTAGGATCATGCAAAACATCACTCAAAGTTAACTCTTGAGTCTATAGCTGGTGATTAAAATAGAAAATGCGTTAAAAATTAAGTATGTATTAAAGTACCCCAAAGGTCCTAAAAGAGAAATGCATGCATGAGCTTCAAAGAGGATTACTTGAATGTGCTCAACAGTTATTTAGGTAGTTTTTTTTGGTTTTCTTTTTTTATGAAATCTGGATTTAAAAATCAAACCAAGTGATCACTAACCATAATTAGAATAATGTGTAATATCCATGTATTTGAATAATATGTGTAATCTCCAAAGGTATAGAGTCTATAGCTGTGAATGTTAAATATTTTCAATTTCTTTCATTCCAACAGCACACCACACACTTAACCAAGAAGGAATTTGAAAATATCTTGTATTTTGCCAACATGATATACTTTGACAAAGGTCAATTACTTATAGATAATAAACAAATAGCACCAATTTAGTGGCAATACAATAATGCACAATGTGGATTAAGCTATGGAATTTAGACTTTTTAAGATATTTGTAATAGCCAGAATTCCAAACTGGACCCCATTAACTTTGCCCTTTTGTGTTATTCCAGTGATTATGTTACATACATAGTAAAACCGATCTTCAGATACAATTCAATTTACTAATCTGTTGAATTTAAGATAGGGAGATTATCTGGGTGGGCCTAACCTAACCACAGGAGCCCTTCAGAGGCAGAGAATTTTCTGTGGCTGATAGTAGAGGAGAAAGTCATACTGAATGGAAGAATTAAACATAAGGATGTTTCTCCTTTGCTGAGATGCAGGGGACCCAGAGCAAGGATCTGGAGCAGCCTCCAGAAAGTGAGACCTCCTAGGTCAACACTCAGCAAGAAAATGGAAGTGAATTCTGCCAACAACCTGAATGAGCTTAGAAGTATGTTCTTCCCCAGAGCCTCAACTGACTGACACCATAAGCAGAGAACCCAGTTAAGTCCACCTGGAATTCTGAACTATAGAACTGTGGGATAGCAAATGAGTGTCGTGTGAAACCACAAGTTTGTGGTAATTTGTTACCCAGCAATAGAAACCTAATACAATAATGTCTCTACACACTATAAAAGTTTTTTTTGATGGGAATTCCCTTGGAGTGCTTTAGGCAGACACTGAAGAGAAAGCCAGAAGAAGTACTCTCCAGGCTCAGCTTACTTTTTTCCTCCACTTCTTAAGTTACCTTTCCTGACTCCCTGGTGAATACAGGCACATCCAAAATGCAGGGTAAACTCTGATACGTAAGTACAAAGTGTGAACGACTAGAGCAAAGCGAGAAAGGACTATAAAATGTCAGTCTGTCCTACTTGAATAAAATTGCAACATTAGGTGTAGTTGTTGTCTCCAAAACCTTGGTTATAATATAATTCAGTTCAAAAATGTATAGAGTGGGCCGGCCCCCTGGCTTAGCGGTTAAGTGCGCGCACTCCGCTACTGGCGGCCCGGGTTCGGATCCCAGGTGCGCACCGACGCACCACTTTTCCGGCCATGCTGAAGCCGCGTCCCACGTACAGCAACTAGAAGGATATGAAGCTATGACATACAACTATCTACTGGGGCTTTGGGGAAAAAAAGAGGAGGATTGGCAATAGATGTTAGCTCAGAGCTGGTCTTCCTCAGCAAAAAGAAGCAGATTAGCATGGATGTTAGCTCAGGGCTGATCTTCCTCACAAAAAAAAAAAAAAATGTATAGAGTGACTGCACTCCAGCTGGCTCTGTGCTATGCAACCCAGACTCAGTAGCACAGTGTAAATAATAATATTCCAGGGAAAGGAAGGTTGGCTTAAAGGGGTCTGGAGTAAAAATTGTCGAAAGATTTGGAAAACCAAGAATCTAGAGTGACTAGGATGAAGATAAGTAGGACTTAATTAGTGGGAAGATTCTCTTTTGAGGTAAACCAGTTGTCAGTCACGAGGATATTACTAATTCCACACTGTTGGGATCATCTACATCTTCCATATTTATTGAAATTGGTTTAAATGTCTGATACGTTACACAGTAGGGAACTGGAAATTGTTGCTAACAATTCCTAACTTGAGATGTTTCTCTAATTCTCTTCTTCTAACGAGTTCTTGATAATGGTTGTGTTTTGCCTCCTGCATCGCCCGTCTCTTTTCCAGTTCAACTTGCTGAGCTGGACACTCCTTTTCACAAATACTGCTCTCATAAGGCCTGTGTGGAACAATGATACTTCAATAGTGTAGGGCAACTGAAGAGGATCTATATTAACATGTATTATAGTCAACCCCTTAAATTTAAATTTAATTAGCCATCCTGAATTTTAAGAGTTCTTCAGCCTTTTCTCTTGTAGACATTTTCCTAGAGCCCTGTAATTTAACTCCTCTCTCATTTCCTTAACTTTTGCCTCTTTCTAATTCAAATTCTTATCAATTTCTCGTCTAAAGTATGTTTAATATTATGCTGCCTCACCCCTAGACTATAAGACTATACTCATAGTGCTTTAATTCATAGCCAGCATCCTCAAAAGGGATTCCTTCCTTATGAAGTTTTAAAACAGGCAAAACTAGCCAGAGTGATGGACATCAGAAAACAGAGGCTGCCTGGGGATGGGCAAGGGGCTCTGGTCCCTTTCTGGAGTGATGGGATGTTCTATAAATCAACAGGACCATGAGTTACGTGGGTGTCTGCACATATTGAAACTCATCAAACTGGGTACTTAAGATTAATACATTTAACTGTGTGTAAATCCTTCCTAAATAGGATATGTAAAAGATATATACTAGGAAAGAAAGAAAAAAAAAGGAAATCTGCTTAAACATAAAAGGAGTCAGATTCACTGGGGAATTTTGGGAAGGCTTCATGACCAAAGTGAAACTGGAAAGATTAGCACGGAAGTGATACGAGAGGGAACAGTTAAGACCCAAATATAGATGAATCGATGTGGAAAGACTCCTTAGAGAAGAGGGAGTTTGCTGAGGGTAGAGAGTGAATAAACATCTGGGGACAGAAATAAATGGGAAAGATCATCTTGAGGCTTTTGCAACTTAGGCTAAGGAGTTTGGAATCTCTCAATAGCTGAGAGCCACTGAAAGTTTACCAACATCAAGCCTACACTTGAGAATCTCTTTGCATGAATTAGTGTATCAAATTAATTGTTAACAAGATTAATGGGAGAAATGGAACACTTTTACAAAGGAGGAAGGTAAACACAATTCGTGCCAAAGGTAATGAAAGAGAGCATTTGTGTGTATGTGTGTGTCAGTAATAGTAATATCAAACCCTCACCTGAATGTACAGAATGCAAGGCACTATTCTAAGCATTTTATATTTATTAAATGATGTGCAAACCATCCTATGAGGTCTACATTATCCTTATTACGATTCCCATTTTACAAGGGAGAAAACAGTGGTGCGAAGAGGTTAGGCACCTTGACCAGATTCACACGCCTAGGAAATAGTTGTAGCAGCTTCTGAATCCGGGTAGTGGAAACACAAACTTTTCTCCTAGTAGAGATGTGGCCTGTATCCACCACTCCATGAATGAACATACGCCTATCTCTACCAAAAGAAAAAAAATGCACTGGACAAATTTTGCTGACCTCATAATTTGTTTCGGGGCTCTGTTCAAATCAATATATGAGAACAAGGCCACTCAGGCTCCCTCAAGAAGGATTCTATTTTGAAAATGTGGAAGGCAGCACACGCTGTAAGCAGAGTGTATATCACTGTCAGGAAAGTGGTTCATGGGGATAGTTGGGAAACCATTCACTCCCAACAATTCACTGCCTTTCTGAGTGTTCAAAAGAAAGGGTGGAAATGAGTATAATGGAGACAGTTTTAGCCTCATTGGTGATTTGCTCACCTCTCCCAATTCTAAGAAAGTAAATGAAATTGAAAGAGCTCTGGGTAAACAGTACATCTGGGTGTCACTGCCATGAGCTTAAGCCTACACTGTGTTAGCTGTGTTTGGACAGCTTGGGAGGAAAAGGGTTGTGTGGCCATTGAGTCTGGTCAGAGAAGATATCTATTAGATGTGAACTCTTTCTTTATATGCTGCTTCAGATTACCTCAAGGTCACTGTTTTAAAAATAGCAGATACGAAAAATTTAGCTGTCTGCTTTTAACCAACTGAATCATTAAGAGTTCTGATAAAGCCAGAAATTCAAAAACTCATGTCAAGCACTTTAGCAACTTAATATTTATGCACTTTAGGCAACTGGAAAATATATAGCATTCTTACATATTCATAAAGATCGGCATGTGCAATTCTAAATGGATCCTAAGCATATGTGAAAGTCCTCCTTATCATTTTATTATGTCATAGAATACAGAACATTTAATATTGAAATCTAGAGTTCCTTTAAATGCGAATCATATCTATTTTAAAACCGGAAAGCTTGGGATAAACTTGCAGGGACCAAGGAAGGTAGTAGAAAGCAAGAAAATCTCTCTCTTTTCAGTCGCTTCTCTTGAATGTTCATTAAAGATAATGTTAATTAAGTGGATTGGTGTGAAAGTAGGAGTCATGCAAATAGAAGATGAACTGAAATAATTTAGGAAAATTAACTGACAAGTGATCAAGCACAAAAGAAAGCGTCTGAAATTTCTGTTTGAATAGTTTCCTGAGCTGTTGAGCTCTCTAGAGGGCAGCTTTAATGAATCCTGTAGGTTCTTGTTCACACCATTCACGTTATGACTAGCCATAAAAGTGTTAGTCTCTTAAAGTTAATAACTCTCAATTCTTTTCAGATTTCTCTATATATCAAACAGTTTTTTCTAAAGCCTAAGTTTTATTGGATTTTCTCTGGTTGTATCTCCTTGTCAACCTCACTTGAACAAGAACAAACTATCAACAAGTACCATGTAGCTTTAAGTTTTGGAGGCACCCAAAAATCAGGCAGCTAAAAAGAAGGAATTGTGCTGTTTACCGTGTGTGTGTGTGTGTGTGTGTGTGTCTACTATAAGTAACTCAAGGAACCCTTTTTATTTCACCTTCTTATCAACAAAATGGAGGCTGTGCCATGCCTGTCTCCCATGATTGTTTCATATTTCAATTAAGCATTAGATATTTCACAGGTTTCTTTGTAGGTACTAAGGTTGCCTTGTAAATAAGACAGATAAAAGTCTCTGCCCTCATGAGCATACATTCTAGTGAAAAGGAGAGACAATAAACAGTTAAACAAATGAGTATATAAAATATCATGTCCTGTGAAGAAAAATGCAGCAGAGCAAGGGATGGAAAATATTATTTCACCACATAGGATGATCAAGTAAGTTGCCTCTAAGGAAATGATATATGCACAAAGTATTAAATATGATTAAAGGCATAAAAAGTTTTGAATATTGGAAATATTTATACATATAGACAAAAATACCATAACTTTACTATTTACCTGAGAAACACTGAAAGAAAAAGAGAGTTTACTTGGAATTCAACCTTGAGCTCAGTCAGTATGATAGACTGACAGGACCCTGGGTAACAGCTCAAGATATAGCCTCTGGAATTTTTAAAACCAAACCAACAGTCAGCTTAATGGCTTGTTGGAATAGTGTTGTTATCTATCTTCCAGAATGTTCCAGGGAGATTGCAAATAAGACAGATTGTCTCCACCATACCAGAAAGCACAGTTACTCCAAGAGAAATAGAGAAAAGTCTTGTCCCACATAGACAGCCTGATAGCTGGTAGTGACAGCTTGGGGACAGTTTATTGGGAAGGGGAAGGTGCAAATGTGGGCTCTATTAAAAACATCTCCCCTGGGTGTTAGTGACAGGAGTACAGCCTACCAGCCTTTTATTTTCCATCACTGCTTTATAAAATCTGTTTAATGTCTATGCTGTCTCTCAAGCAGAAAATCCTGAGCTTCTAACTCAATTCCACATATTAAACACCATTGTTCAACGTAGGAAAGATAACATCTCTCTACCGCTCATAAGCATCATGATTTTTTTCCCTCTGGAAAGAAGACTTCTATCCCCACTCTCCATATTATAGACCTAGCAAAGCCTTTTCTGTGACAGGAATAGACAATGGTAGCATCTGGGGGGATTAAACAGTACCTTTCAGCTGCGACGGTCAAGCAACTTTGATGATGCATCTATTATGACTGTTTGCTTCCTTCTCTGATCACTGGATTTGGCTCCTTGACAAAAGAGAACATCTCCGCCCGTATTTCCAGTAGCCAGCACAGCATCATAGGCCCTCAACAAATATTTGGTGAACGGGCAAATAAAGAGGAGTTGCCACAACAGTTATCCTCCTGAATGTATGATGGTGGTCATGGGAAGGGGAGGTGCTCTTAGTCATTTATCTAAACTTAACCACAGCTGCTATAAGAAGATCAGTCCAAGAATATGATTTCTCAGACAAGTTCAGGCAAGAAAAGCCTTTTTTGATCTTCTTATTTTCAGACAGACTGACTATAGTCGGCCAACACAAACTCAGGATGTGATATTCCATAGGCATCACAGTTGCTGTGCATCCAAGCAGTTTCAAAAAAGCATTCAGAGGTCAGCAGGCTCTCCTGTCCATTTTCAGGAATTTCCTGTCTGTTTTGAGCAGTTTGTCCAGATTCCTGGATCCATCTGCCCAAAGAAGTGTGATAATGAGCACAAACTGGCCAGATGCAAAGTCTAATGTGTTCCCCTCTGAATGCAAAATGCTTTGCCTTTCAAAGGCAATTAAGAGATTTAATACATTCATTCCCATTCTTATGAAATATGAAATTAATGTTGTGCTTCCTTTTTTAAGTGTCTTTTGTTCATGCTTTAGCTGTCATTCTAGAGTGACTCAATTTTTTGTAATATGAATCTGATATCACCTATTTTATCAGTTTAGTGGGGGTTTTTTTGTTAATAAACTAAATTGTCATCATTCCGTTCTTTCCTCTTGCTTTACTGTGTGGAGTCATGTTGGTTACTTTCACGTCCCCACAGTCAGCTGTTAAGTCTATCTTGGACTCATAGGCGGATGCTCCCATCTGTCACAAACCCGTCCTGGGCGTGGGGCCCTCGGCTCCACACGGCTGCTGCACACTGTCTGTACAGGCTCCTTTCAACGGAGTCGTCTCTGCAAGTTTCCAGACACGCATCTTCTCTCAGACTGCTACCATCTCCTGTTCACTGCTCTGTCCCAAGTGTGACCACAGACCTTTGCTTTAATTACCCACAATAACCGCTGAGACCAGAAGGTAAATTGTGGTGAGATATTAATACAGATTTAGATATAAGGAAAAAGAAGTATAATACAAAAGAGGAGGAATTTACAATGTCCACTAAAAGCCACATGTCCGGTGTCATTGCCATGGTGATCCTGTTGAGAACAGGGCTGTGTCTTCATACATTTTGTCAACTTTTTTCCCACCTCCACTGTCAATGCCAGTGACAATGCTTTCTAGGAGAGTGTCTTCCTCCTGCCCTCCTCAGTTCTTCTGTCTTGGCCTCTGATTTCTTTCTAGATACCATGAATAACAGTAGAAATAGTCACTTTTTCAGAGAAACCCATTAACCACCCACAAGAGTGTGGTCTTGTCTAACAATCCCTAACAGAGATCAATTACTCTCAAATACAATAAGCCAACAGTAGTATCTTCTGGAATTTCCAGCTTTATATACCATTTAGTATACAGTAAATGAAGAAAATGTGAATAGTCCAATCCTGTTTAAGATTGATGAGGCCAGTTTATTTTTTCTATGCTTTCGCCCCCATCTTTTGTATGTGTCTACATATTCTTTCTGCATTGTTCTCTCAGCTCTTCATCTTCTAAGAGTTTCATAACTCCATCTTCCCATATTCATGTGGACCAGTAATTTGGGAAAGATTAATTTGGGAAAAAGTAACATGGAAATAGTGTCATTTAAATTCTCCTTAGGAAAAGTATCATTCCTCTCAGGGATCAATAAAGGAGCAAAATATGTCCCAGAAACATGTTCTTCTCTTACCATTCAAACTCAACCTAGTATTAGAAGAATTAGCCAGTGAAATGAGGGAAGAAACAAAATAAGAGGCATACAAATTAGGAAGGAAGAAAAAAAACTATCTCTTTTTGCAGTTATCATGATTATCTACACATCAAATACCAAGGAATCTACAAAAGTACTCTTAGAACTAGTAACTATTACACAAGATCCCCAAATAAAAGATCAGTACACTAAAATAAATTTTATTTCTACATACTACCTTACTGCTAGTATTTCAGTTTCATTTTAATTGGAAATTGAAATAAAAAGTAAAATACTACCATTAACAATAGTCCCAAAAAACTCAAAATCATTGAATATAAATATGAGAAAATATTTATAGGATTTTTATGTTAAAAACTACAAAAATCTTATGAAAGAAATAAGGCTTAAAAAGGAGAGAGAGATACTACGTTTATGCACTGCAAGTAACAAGATTAAATCATCAAATCTCCCCAAACTGATCCATGGAATCAGTGTAAAATTCCATCAGTATTTTTGGAAATGTCAGCAAGCTAATTTTAAAATCCATACGAAAAAAGAAAGAGACTAGAATAGTAAAAATAACTTTGAAAAGAAGAACAAAGTGGGAGGATTTGTACTACTTGATTTCAAGTCTTATATAAAGCTACAGTAATCAAGACAGTGTGGAATTGATGAAAGGATAGACGTATATAACAACGAAACAGAAAAGAAAGTCCAGAAATAGACCCACACACATATGAGGTCATAAATGATCATGCAGTTTTGAGAAACACAGAGAAGCAACTCAATGGAGATAATCATTTTTTTAAAAACAAACAGGGTTTGGAGCACAGTAAGCCCAAAGCAAGAGCAGCTCACTCCTGGAAGAATTTGAATCCTGTGATGGGCAGAAAATGAACACAGAAGTAACAAAACCAAAATCCAGCTCTGACGCTGACTAGATTGTCTTGAAGTCCCACACTAATGGCCTAACAGAGAAGGCGCATGCCTCCTTCTGGGAGTAAAGAGTATTGAGGTGCCTTTGTAATATGTAAACTTGGCTAGGCTGAACTCCGTTTCCTAGAATTCCTTTTCTTATGTTTCTTTTTAGAGAGGGCCACAAAGAAGATTCCTGGGAGACCTGGAGGGCAGAAGAGGAGAAGATTCGTGGGAGACCTGGAGGGCAGAAGAGGAGAAGATTCGTGGGAGACCTGGAGGGCAGAAGAGGAGAAGATTCGTGGGAGACCTGGAGGGCAGAAGAGGAGAAGATTCGTGGGAGACCTGGAGGGCAGAAGAGGAGAAGATTCGTGGGAGACCTGGAGGGCAGAAGAGGAGAAGATTCGTGGGAGACCTGGAGGGCAGAAGACGAGAAGATTCGTGGGAGACCTGGAGGGCAGAAGACGAGAAGATTCGTGGGAGACCTGGAGGGCAGAAGACGAGAAGATTCGTGGGAGACCTGGAGGGCAGAAGAGGAAGTGCAGCCACTTCTGGAGCTCATACACTTTGCTGCTGGGCTGCTGACTAACCGCCACTAGGACGAAGCAGCAGCCAAGTCTGCGCCTGCCCCACCTTCCTTCGGTTCCTCCATCCACTGCTCTGACTCTTCAGCTAGACGTGTGTGTTTAGCTCTGTGACAAAGGGTGCCAGCTTCTGCAGGATACTTTCGTCACCCAGGACAGAGGCAATAAGAAACCATATGAGCTTCAGTCTCTTCTTGTAGGGTTCCAGCTCATGCTTGTGTGTTCCAGCCTGCCCTCGATCTTCCTCACACTACAGCCATCATCACTTTCTGACCGCCTGCCCTGTGGAGTTCAAGCTCCAGCATCAGACAAAAGCCCTACAGAAATGGCTTAGTCAGCTCCCACAATAGCACAGGGCCAATTCTTTGTAACTGAATTGGATTTTCAATTTACTTCCACATGTTCATCTCTACACTATTCACTTAGCACATGCTCTGCACAGCTGCCTTGACAACTAGACCTTCTACACATTTCTAAAGTCAAGAGGAACAAAAGTTGCCATGCAAAATGAAAAAACTGTAACTTCAGTCAATTAATAGATCATAATAAACTCTCATCTCTGTGTACATTTCTGGCCATCTCTAGTCCATTAACTCTCACATGTGCTTCTTTGGAATAAACTTATACTAATTGTCTTTACTAAAGAGAATAACATTGCTGAGTCTTTTATATTAGTGACACATGATGAAATCCATTTCCAACATTGTGTCAGCTTTGTAACATTGCCTGGCCTAGAAAGAGCAACTCTCATGACCTTTCTGATTATGGAACTGGGTAGAATATCATGAAAGCAAAATTACCCAGCCAGAAATCTAATCATAAAGCACTTTTACCAGAATGGATGGGTATTTCATCTAGCAATTTCCAAGCCTCTCTAATGTGGTAAAAAAGAGTTACTAATGTAGAACAAGCAAGACAAATAACCAAGAAAGAACAGTGTTAAAACCTCATTAACACTGTGAAAGACTCTTCGCTGCTCAGAGAGCTAAAACTGATTAATTCACACTTCTCTACTTAAACTGCTTCACATTTCCTATGAACACAATGGTCAAAAGTTTCCTTCCTTCCATTAAGTGGGTCATTTGCATGAGTGTCCTTGGTCTAGAGAGTCACAGAGCCTTGGGATCGCTGGCAGCAAGAGAGCTCGGTAATGGCAAAAGTGTCAAACATCGTGACAGCTACCACCTGAGGAATTGACTGTGAGTGTTCAGATTTCCAGGGCTAATGCACCAAACTGTTCAGCTCAATTACCTAAATGCACTTTAAGGGTTTGCAATTTTCCTGGAGTATAATTTTGTATTGGCAGACCTTGGTTCTTGCCTCCGCTCTGCAATTTAGCATCTATGTAAACTTTGGTGGGTTATTTCATCTCTTCAAGTCTCAGTTCCCTTCTCTTTAAAACAGTTTAACAACTTTAATACCTTCTGCACTTATTTATTATAAAAATCTATGAAGATAATAGACTTTAAAAGGAATCTGTAGACATTCAATGGTATGAAGAATTTTATTATTCCTAAGAGAGTTCTATGGGAGTTCCAAGGGATGCCAAATTGAGAAACAGAGGAAGGGCTTAGGGATCAAGATGTCTGTTGCTGCAGTTACACTGGAGAACATAATATGACTCAGCGGCAAAACGGACTTTTTGACAGCTTCTCCATTGAATTGAAATTACGTACACGTACATACCCAGAACAGGAGGAAGAATCGTTGGCCTCAGAGGCAGGAAAGCCCCAGTGGGCTTACTCCGTGGACCATTGCAGAATGATTTCAGGCTTAAAAACAGGAAGATACCAAATGCTAGAACCAAAGGGAGGATATACCACATATGTGTAATGACCATTTTTTCTCCAGATTTAACAATCCGATAAATACAAATGGGAGATCAAGAGGTAAAGATAGAAATGTTCTCAATACTTCCAAGAGGATGCAAGTCTCTATTTTTTGCAACCAAGGTATAAAAGTAGAGAGAAAGAATCAAATGTCCTAAGCCCTGACCAAGATTGCAGGACATTGTGACTTTAGTTAACACAAAAGTGATGGACTCTGTCAGTAAGCAGATAAAGAGAACCAACTGTCCTTATTTTACTGAATATAATTAATTTTCTTTGACAGAGAAAAAAAATAAAGAGTGAAATTATGAACACAAAATCTAAAAAGGGGAATTTAAAATTTGTACCTGTGATTCTTTCTCTCTGTGAATCAGATTTGCTCATGAATTTGGAGTAACCAGAGTAGTCTAAAAAATGCTTTAGTCTTAGAATCAAAAGTAAGAGCAATAGAGAATGAATGCTAAAAAAAGAAAAAGAAAAGGAAAGATGAAGAGAGGATGGAAAGAAAGAAAGAAAGAAAGAGAGATACAGGGAGAGAAGGAAGGAAGGGGGAAGGGAGAGGAAGGAAACAAGAAGTCAGTTGATCTGGGGAACCAATAGGCATTTTTAAAATACAAACACCTTGGAGGTTAAGGGAACCAAAAATAAAAAGAAGAATGAGATATATTCAAAACCAACTACTATTCAAGATAGAGCTAAGAAAGTGGAAACTAATTCAATTGTCACTATAGTTACTGGGAGCCAAAGTGAGTAAATGGAAGGAAATAGGTAAGAGTTTAAAAAACAAATTGAATACTTTCCCCCTGAGGAAAATTCAGAACCAGGAAGATATTGAGAGTTCACCGGTTAACCTATAACTAAGGAGTTATTAGGAATAATTGAGAAGTCTGGAACAGCAATATTCCATTGTTATATAAAACTTTGATAACTCTGAAAGAAAAGATTAGATATCAGATATCAAGCTTTAGCAGATGAGATGCAAGGTGATAGTTATTTCTGCTGGTGTGTAGGTAAGGCGATTGCATGACGTTCATCCCCAGCACGTATATCAAATTAAATCTCTAAGTGAAACTCAGAAAAGATAAGTCATATGGAAGAAAGCCTTAGGGAGGAATAGGAATAAATGGAGATACTTCCTGAATGGAATTAAGCTACTTAAGGAGATGGAGGTGAGCCAAATTTGCTTAAACGGATAAATTCTCATTTACTTCATTTTTCTTGCTCTAGAGGATATCCGTAAATCCACATATGGAGAAGTACATAATCAAAACAAATAGCTTGGCCTTAAAGCAAGTGAACAAACAAAGTGAAATAAATGAAGGCACATTGCTTACCCAACCAACAGTGATAACACTACACAAAGGACAAAAGCTAAACAGCAGGCTAAAATGTTACAAACTAAAGAATGCTGTCTAAATAAGAGTAGGGGCTGGTGAACAGAGACAAGTGGAAAATGAGGGCCGTATTCCATAGTTGCAGGAAAATATGTGGTACAAAGAAGGAGTTTCGATGACCTGGAGTGGTATTGGTTACTGAAGGAACCATAGTGGCCTTCATTGAGCCCCTGAAGACAAAAAATTTTAAAAAGCCTGATGAGGCTAAAATATAAGAAACCACTACAGGTAATTCTTTTATGAAAGCAAATATGGGATGGAGAAGAGCAATTTATAGACCACAAAATTTCTAAGAATAAGACAACAATAGTAAATTGGAGTAAGTCTTATGTTATAAAAATATATAATATAATAATATAACATAAAGACAAAGGTTGGAGACTAGGAATGTGGTGAATGTAAAGCTAAGATACGAGCTTGAAAAGTTTCCTTTCTAAATATACATATCAATGTATCAACATGATGGGGTGGAGTTCAAGTTATTAGACAGAGACCTCACTGAATTCAGAGTTAAAATGGGTTGCCAGGGACGCAAGGCTCAAATAGCAAAAACAGTGCTTCCAATCCTGCAGCAATTTATATGTTCAGAAAAATCACTTCTAATATAGCATCCCTAAAAATGCAGTATATAATAGAAAACATTGCTTTTTAAACGCTTGCTTGAGTGGTCTTCCATGAAAGGCAAACACTACAAAACAGATTTAATCCAGGGGTTCAAGTCATAACTGGATCCAGATTTTGACTTTGAGGCCTCTGCAGAGCCTGAATCTTTGCTAAAGACACATTAGCACACTGGGTCGGCCCTGTGGCTTGGCGGTTGGGTGCCTGCGCTTCGCTGCTGGCGGCCCGGGTTCGGATCCCAGGCGCGCACCGACGCGCCACTTCTCCTGCCATGCTGGGGCCGCGTCCCACATGCAGCAGCTGGAAGGATGTGCAACTATGACATACAGCTGTCTACTGGGGCTTTGGGGGAAAAAATAAATAAATAAATAAAATTATTAAAAAAAAAAAAAAGACACATTAGCACACAGTGGTGGGCACCTAATGCAGGTGAGTCACCCAACCAAGGGCACTTAGGTGCAGGTGGGAGAGCCTGTGCATTTGGATAAAAAGATACAAAATTGGAGGCCAGTAAGATGGTGGTCAGATCAGAGACAAGTATATAAAGCAGAGATACCTACTAGAGTGACACCCCCAGCGGGTATAACGGAGAAGAAGGAGAAAGTAAAGAAGGAGGAGTGGACCAGGAGGGGAAGAAAGAGAAGGCTACTTAAAGACCCTAGAACTCAAGCTTTCCCTCATGTGGGTTTGGGTCTAGAATTTGTTCACCTTTATGCTTCCCTCCCTGAAAAATTAAGCAGAAAATTTACTTATCTTTTCATGAATGGCTAAAATTGCAGAAGCATGATAGAAAAAAATATAACTTCTAAGACACTGGATTCAAGTAATTACAGGGAAATAAGGTTACAGAAAAGCATCATTAAGCCTTTCAAGGAACAAATCATGAGAAGTAGTCAGCAAAATGTAAAAAAAGATCTGTAGAACTAGATCAGCAAAATGGATGACCTCTCCCCTATTATATATTAAAATTACATAAATTTAATATAGCTAAGAAGTAAAACAACAAAAAGTATTATAAAATAATATGAGACCATTGAAACTGAAGAGGCATATTGGAAAAAGAATAAATTAAATATCTAATATTGAAGTACATTAATAATTAGGAATATAAGTATGTAAAATATATTAAAATATATGTTAATATTAGAATTCAATGAACAGATTAAATTGGCTAAACATAACTGAAGAGAGAAATATGGAATATCAAAAGAAGTATCTAATATGTCACAAGAAATAACCCAGAATACATTTCACAGACACAAAACTAAGGAAAATATACAAAATGAAGAATTGACAATATGGAGTGTAGAGTGAGAAAATTCAACACGAATCTAATGAGAGAATTAAAAATAGAAATTTAAAAAAAAGTAGGAAAGAATATATGAAAACAGGTAATGGCTGAAGATTTCCCAGAATTAATGAAATCTATCAATTCTTACATTTAGGAAGCCCAATAAATTCCAAGCAGAATTAAAAAAAAAAAAGGATGTTGACATTTAGACACTCCACGACAAAATTACAGAACAGCAAAGATGAAGACAGGAATGTATAAGTGGAGAATTATTAGGAATAGCCAAAGGTCCTGGAGAGAGATCATTCAAGGTCAGTGATAGAAGTCAATAATAGAATATTAATATACAGTAGAATAATAGCTTCAAGGCCCTGAGTAAAAATAACTGTCACTCTGGAATTTTATGTCTACTGCGTTTTCTTTGAATGATGAGAATTACGTAAATATTTTCAGGCAAAAAAAAAATCTGAGAGTTCATTTTCAACAGACAGATTTTTTACTAAAGATACTTCTAGGGGTGGTCTTTGGAAGGAAATGACCCAAGAAGAAAGGTTTTAGGTGAAACCTTGACAATAATATATAATTTGGAAGCAGAGTTGATATGTGACATATTGTATTCCAAAAAGTGGCCTAGAAGTATTTCTGGTCCCCTATTCTCTTCTAGAATTTTGCCACTCCCTTGTTGGTTCCTATTTTTCCTCATCTTTAACTTGGGCAGGCCTCGTGACTGCTTCAACAAACAGCATGTGGCGGAAGTTACATTTACTGTCTTCTGATATTGGGTTGTAAAAGTTGATGTGGTTTCCCTCTAGCTGTGGAGAGATCATATGGAAAGACCACATAAAGACAGAGAGAAGTGCTCAAGCAATTCCAGTTACTCCTGTCCTCAACTGTTGTGAGTTTCCTAGCTCAGGCAATAGATGTATAATTGGGACATGTAACTGAATGAACTTTCAAATAATTCCAGACCCAGGCTGTCTGAGAGAATGTGGATCAGCGATCACAGAAGAAAATTCTCTGGCTGAATAATAATAAAATATTAATGTTTTTTTAAGCCACTAAATTTTCAATGGCTATTATTCAACAATAGATAATTGGAATAGATAAAATTAAAGCACAGATCCCACTACGGTTTAAAAATGGAATGAAAGTCCTATTTAACCACATATATTTGTTAAGTTAAATATGCAGGGTAAGATTCCTACATTAATATCTAAAACATCATAATAAAATTTATGTGTGGAGTGCTTATATATTTATTGATGGTAAAATCACAAATGAAAACAAGAAAATAATTAACACAAAATTCAAGATGGCAGTTACCACTTGGGGAGGTGCATATAATCAGAGAGAGGTTTACAGAGGACTTTAAAAGTATGATGGTGTTCAATTCATGAAGCTTGTTGAAGAGAATATGTTCTTTAAACACTTTATAAATGTTCGTATATAAACTCTTTGGTAAGTACATCATTCTATAATTAGAATATAAAAACATTAAAAATAAAAATCCCTGCAAGATAAAAATCTCAGTAAAAAAAATAATAATTGTGATGTACCATTTGGCTGTTTTCAGCCGAGTAGGTTGGCGGTTGGTACAAAAGAGATAAATCCTCATGTATCATGGCAGTAGTCAACAAAGAATATCTAAATGTCCAAATTTAATCATTTCAGAAATAGCATTGTTATCATAGATCTGCCAGAAGAAATAGTTAAGAACTGCAAAAGAGTGGCTGTCTTAGGAAGTAAAACTGGAATGTGGTGGTGAGAAGTGGGGCAGAAATTCTTGTTAGCTCTTCTACGTATTTGAATCTTTAGTATCCATTAAATTACGCTGAAAATACTATAAAAATAAATATTAACTTTAATAAGACTAAGTGAAAATTAATGGACATGAAAAAATAAAAGGGGGTTTCAATAAAATGCAGTGAGTATGGGTTCTAGTGTAGTAAATTCTAAGATTTGAAGAGAGCAAGATTGTCCCAAAAGCTATTCTATGAGACAAGAGGGGCGATGGGTAAGTAGACAGTTTACCTAGACTCTTTAAACACATGGCATGACAATTGGTTTCTTGTTGAATGTTTCCATTTGGTTTAATTTCAGAAGTTGAAATTCCAAAAAGTTGAAATTCTAAAAAGCTATCAAAGACTTATTGTCTGTTTATCTTGGCTAGGCTGACCCAACAAATTTTGTTTTTTTTTAAATGAATTTTCAGAATATCTTTTATTAGCAGATACGCTAAGCCTTTATATAGTAATTGATTATCAAAAATAGTACTATGACTTTATTACAGTATGTTTTGTGTTTGGAAACATTTTCTTGGGATGACTATTATAGGCGTTGATAATGTGCTTGTTTTTTTTCTAGCTTTTCTTTTGATAAAGATACATCTTATTTTGACATGTGGGACTTTATTTAAAAAGGGAGAGAAACTTTAATGCACAATAAAAGTTTCTGGACGAGTGCATATTATGCATGAGAGAGAATGGCTGAAAATCTGGAAAGTATTGGGTCTTTTTTTTTTTCTGAGTTGATTGAAATTATCATGTGGTTTCTATCCTTTATTCTATTGATATTGTGGATTATATTAATTGATTTTCAGATGTAAAACATACCTTGTATTCCTGGAATAAACTTCACTTGGCCATGGTCAGAGAGACGCAATATTGCTGGCTTTGAGAAGAAGAGAGAAGGTTACTAGCCTAGGAATGAATATGGGCATCCACTAGAAGCCAGAAAAGGCGAGAAAAGGGATTTTTTCTTTGAGCATACAAACCAGGACTTCAGCCTTGCTGGCATCTTGATTTTATCCAGTAAGAACCCCATCAGACTTCTGACCTACAGAACTGTAGATATTAAATTTCTGTTGTTTCCAACCACTAAATTTGTGGTAATTTGTTGCAGCAGCAACAAAAAACTAAGACAATACTCCTAACTGAAATATTTCCTAGGCAATGGCAATGATATAAAATTATAATACCTCTATATAAGGGGAAATAAAATGATAAAAAGTGTTATGCCTAAACGCAACTTTTTTCATGGCATTTCAAGCAAGTTCTCACTGGGAAATTGATTATGGTCTTTAAGCATGATCATCTTGAAAAGTATGGCAGTAAACACAATGCAGTATATACCTTTTTATTTCCTGTATGTATTCACTCAGAATTAAGCTTGTATTCTCAGTCTAAATAAGAATGAAATTCAAGCTTATCCTAGTAATATATAGACAACGACAACATAGGCATTTTCAACATTATGATTTAGTAGGGCCCTACTTAAGCATGTCTCTCTTTTTTTTAGTCTGTTACAAGGCAATATTATTAAAGACGATTAGAAAAGTAGAGTGCCAAATTTAAGAGATACACATTACAGTGTACATTTCCAGCTAATGTATTATTACAAGATGAATTTAGAGGGTACAGAATAAATCACAATAGTATGCTTATATTTAGAAACATTCCCGAGCTCTTACTTTGTGCTAGACCTTGAGAGTACAAAGATGAATAAGATAAAGTCCTAGCCATTAAATAAATCATAGTCTGTTCTAGCAGGTGAGAGAAATAAAGACCCAGTGCAGTGCATTACGACAGTGCGTATACAGCAGTGCACAAACCCAGGATGGGAATAATGAAGGAGTAGCGTGGGCAGCAAGATGAAAAGGACCGGAACTGAAGCAGGTAAAGTCATCAAGTTGTAACACAAGGCTATGAATGGCCTCAGTACCTGTGGCTCTGGGCTTGGACTTTACCCTGTGGGGCATTCTTCCCAAGTGTTAGTAATTCGTATGCTATTTTCAGGATGGGTATCATCTCCACACATCAATTAACCAAAAGGCCCTTATTCCATGATAAGGGATAAGTCATCCCTTATCCAGATAGCCTCTCTGTAGGATATACATAATGGACCCATCTCTGTCTCATTCTAAGAAAAAAAAAATGTTCATGGGCTTATATATGACACCATATATATCACACACACATCACACACACACATGCACACACGCATACACATTGAGAGGGATTCATGTTGAGTAAAATTTTTTACATGCTTTTCTGTGTATAAATCACAGTACAGACATTATTATTACTCTGGTTCTATTGTGCCATTTGCCCAGATTTTCACATCTATTTTTTACGTTATTGTAATATACATATATTTTTGTAATCTCCTTAAAGATCTTTTATAAGTAATGTTAGAAAAAATGCACCACTAAAGCCCCAGTTCTTGTTCTTCCCACTGACTGCCCTAGTTCCTAGGCCATCTGGTAAAATAGTGATGAGGAAATAGGGCTGAGAGTCAGGTAACTGAAGCACTGGGACTGCCTTTTCTGAGCAAAGATGGCAGACAAAAGCTGTCCTGAGATGACTGCTGGGGGAAAGATGGAGCTACACAGCCACAGAAGACTCGTAATCTATCCAGATGTGTAAGAAAGCCAAAAAGGTGTAAGGCACAGGTTTATCCACGGTCAGGAGGAGCATTTCCTAGAAGTGAATGAAAGTTTCATCACACATAAATCCCCTTGCTTCAGCCCCTGGGAATGTTTGTAAAAATTTCTCAGTGGAAATGAATACAAGGGAAAGGAGCCTAGCCAATATCGAAGATCATGGAAAGAATTTACCACTGATCAGGTCAAAGTGGCCAATTGACCTGAAAACACTAGAGGAGCACAGGAGCAACAGATGCGAGCATGGTGAGGCAGGAAACCAGTGGCGGAAGCAGAAACAACGTCTGTGAACTGTGAAAAGGAGCTCCCAGGAGGCTGAGAGATGACAGCAGGACCAGACGCCCAAAAACGTGGTGCACGTTCAGTACCACCAATTGAAAAAGATGACGATTATCTGGGGAAAAAGAAGTTGAGAACAGAAAGATATATTATAGCATGGGGTAAATATAGATCTCATGGTAGAAAGCCCTATCCATGGTTAAAACTATGGAAATGATCTGGATTCAAATCCCTGATTTCTACATACAAGCTGTGGGATCACCAGTAGTACATTGTCGAACATCTCAAAATCTCATGTTACATTTTTTCTTTTAATCTGTAAAATAGTCATAGTGATAACATAGATCTCAAATATAACCGTGCAGATTAGCGTTTCTACACTTAATGCACTTAGCAGAATGTTTGGGACATAGAAAACACTTGATAAATGTTAGGGATGGTGATTGATGATGATGATGGTTAGAAATAATGGTCATAATGGCGGAGCGGGGTTTACTTGACGTGATGGGGAAAGCACAAAATCTCAGAATAATAATTACACCTAATACATGAGGATTTTCTAGATCTCAATTCTTTATGTCTGTTAGTTTATTTAATCCATACAACACCTCTGTTGTAGTTGCTGTTGTCGTTCTGTTTTACCCGTGACAGAACTAAGGTCCAGGAGAGTCTGAGTGGCTGAAATTGGAGCTGGTAAGTGACAGAGGTAGAGCTCACATCCGGGTGGCCATATGGTGATCCACGGTGGTGAACCACCTTCCCAGAATCCACGCAGAATGGGAATTTAAAGAAAAAATTCTGGTGATTTATTACTAAAGAACCTTGATTATGATGACACCTGAAGAAACAAGTGTTAGAAAAAGTTTCTAAAGAGAAGAATCACTTTAAAAATATGGGCAAAGTTTTCAAAAACCAAACTTCGCAAAAAAAAAAAATTTACAGGATTCAATGGATTATCTATTATAAACCTCTCAACACGACCCACAGGAACCTGCTAACCATACTGCACTTATTAAACGATATATTATGCTAAAACACAGAAAATAACTTTATACTAAATTAAATAGAAATTGATGCTTAAAAAATTCTTGTATAAAGGAAGCTAATGTGAACAAATCTTAATTTTATCAAGAATTCCACGTTTATGTATTCATTTCATACATCATTCTCAGAAGACACAGCAGAAACATCAAAATTACAGCAGAAAGTTAATTTTAGCATCAGAATCTTCACAAAGGAAAAAAGATTGGATCTCCAGAGAATGTTTCCTCTCACTTTCTGTGAAGTGAGGTTCAAGTCTTGAAAAAATCTGTAAAAATCATGGGAGAAAGCCTTAATTCAAACATACATACCAAGAAATCAAAAATCCACATATCATCGTTCCACATATCATTGTTCTGAAAGTGATATTGTTTTAGTGATCCTAGATTTACATCAGCTCTTAGAAATAAAGCTCTTTATTTAAGTAAAATTATATGAGAGTCCTCAGTATATGAAACAACTATAAGCAATGCTTCTCTAGTTAAAGTAGTAGTGTGGGTCCTGAATTCCTCCCTTTTACTCCTCACCCAGCAGGTCACAGAAAGAAGGCGGCAAACGGAGTTTTCAAAACAACCAAGCTGCAATTAAAATAAACGCAGTGAATTTACATATTCTAACATGGAAAATTGTTCCCAACATAGCAAGTGGAAATTCATTTTGCAGAACAATATGTATAATATAAGCTTTAAAAAACAAAAATAGCACATGTAAGGGCAGGGGTGTGTGTGTGTGGGTGTGTGTATAGAAAAATGTCTGGTAGAACATTTATTACAATGTTAACATTGTAATGGTCACTGCAGGGAAGTAAGCTACAGAATTGAAACAACACACTTTTGTATTGTTTCAGCTGTTTACAGGGGAAAATGTATTATTTTACAATAAATACATGGTTTTAAAAGAAAACATTACTCCACGCTGACACGATGATAACTTAAAAATAGAGATTTACTTGTATTCTTGTTTAGTATAAGTCAAACTCCAATAACGCAAGCCCCAAGCCCTTGATTTAGGTCTTGGTGAGGAACGATCTGTAAACCCTAGGCACAGCTTCACCCGCCACAGTACCAGCCTTATTGGACAGCAGTGCTCAAAATTTACGTTCAGCTCTGTTGGACCTCAGAGATAAGACTTTTAGGAAAGATGACAATTCGTAAGATCCAACTTTATCATTTTGCTCATGGGGAGAACAATGTCCTTAAGAATTACAAGATTAATTAATTGAACATATTTAAGTAAGGGTTGGAAAGTTTTTAAACTGTGTTTTTAATGATGATTTTACTTTATAATTACCAGCTTACTAGATCTTACTAGTGAGATAAGAAATATAGGATCTGGCACAAAAATCTCCTTTATCTCTGGATGTTCATTCCTTAGCTTCAAGCCACAGGATATAGTAGAGCAACTCAGAGAAAGTGTGAGTATAGCCATCTTATACTTACAAAAGCGTGATATTTTACTCATGCCCCAGACAGAAAGCTAATTTTTCTCTTGAAATAATATATCTTAATTTACTCATGAACTTACATCCCCTTTCAACTCAGCTGTAAATGATTGGGTCTTAATAAAAATAACCTAATGTAAACTGGAAGTGTCACAGCTGAACATTAAGGTAGCTCTGATACAAATCTGTGAAAGCAGAATAAATGGGCTGACACTCATTCATGAATTCCAGTATTCATTTCTAATTATCCACCGACCAGATGCGATACCCTATGCTGGTTATCGAGCTTACCTGCAGTAGGTGTCCAGATCCAAAATGACCTGCCTTTTATTCCTGTGTCTCCAGTATCTAATCTTGTGCTTAACATTTAGTATCTGGTACAATTTTTTTTGTTTTCATAGTGGACTAAATAACTAAATTTGTTTGAATTAAATGCGTTTGTCACGGCTGCTGGTCTCCAGTATCTAAAAACGTAGAGAATCAAACATATGTTTAAAACACAAACAAGAAGTCCCAAATAAAGAAGTTTGGGCACCAGATGTCAGAAAAGCAAACGACAATATTGGTGATGCCTCTGCCTGTTTCCCCTCTCCTGCTCTACATTACCCGCAGTGTACATTACCTGTTTATGAGGCTCCTGTCTCTGTTTCCCATCCTATAAAATTGGTAATTAGTGGAAACCCAGTGCCTGAATTCATAGACTTCCTCTGTATCCAAGACCATGGCTCCCATCTCTTCCTTTCTGCATTAGCTCATGAATTATTTTTTCGCCCACGGACTCTGAATTTCTGCAGAGTGTCCAAGCAGAGCCCAATCTAATATTCAAATTCTGGTTGCATAGCAGTACCCACCATAATTCTATTTGAAAAAATTGATAGCATGATAGATTTGGGATTTGGAGGATGAAGGGAGTGGTTGGTAACTGTTCCATCAACACAAGAAGATACAAGCAAGAGGAAGACAGATGATGAGGTAACATTTTCCCCTACCTAGCCTGAGGGGCTGGTTTGGAGACACATTAGAAGAGAAAGATCATGACTAGAGGCTAAAGGAGCAGAACTAATGGAAAATTGTTTGAGACTTACTACAAGTTGTGCTACCATTTCAGGATGGCTTTACTCTACAGAGCAACATTTCCACAAGACACTTAGAGTGGAGGCAGTGGTCATTGACATGGTTGATGAGGGGACCGGGGGGCAAAGGTGAGCTGACTTGTTCTTGGCTTGTGTGATTCTAACTCCTGACATGACCAAGGAAGACTAAGTATTTCGGTAGAGTGAGAAGGCTGAGGGCCAGCCTGAGCAGGTGAGAGCCAAATGCTAATATGATCTAATCTTGACCCCAGGCTGGAGATGCAGACCAGTGACTTTTACACTACCCATATAATCCTGCTTCCCCTGCAGACTAGCTGCTCCTGGCATCCCAGCTCATCTATCATACAGCATTCAGTTCCTGCTCATGTCATTTGCACATTTATTTTGAGCAAAAATATCCCTTGGTGAAAATAAAATTTAGAAGGATTATTGAAAAAAAAAAGATAAGTCAATTTTATTGCTTAGTAGGTTGAGTTATGGTTTCTTTGTATCCTGGGCTTTGCGATAAGAGGAAAATATAGTGGCCTGGGGATCTAGAGAGACTGTCACAGGTTTTTGGACCATTTCTAATAAACATCATTTTGCAAAATCCTAAGGGTGTAATAGATTTCAGGTTGATAGGATCCAAATATTACAAGGGAAAGGACCATAATGAACTCAAAAGTGGGCTTCCAGTCTGCTTAGTTAGCAGCTCTATTTCTCTTTTTATTGAAAATATATATTACCAGTCGATGAACACTATATGGGATAAAATACATGTAAAAAAATAGGAACAAACGTTATCCTGAGAATAGAGAGGGAGACCACCTTGTACAAGTTTGTGGGTTTGCTCCATGCACATCCGGATCTGCTACTATGCTACCTCTCATTCATGCATTTAAAAAAGTGGTTGGGTGGCTAGATTTTTGTCATGCGCCATGGTAGGAAGAGCATAGCAGACATTCTCCTCTACACGTAGACTTCATAGTCCAAAGAGAGAGCTAAACCTTAAACAAATAGCCACGCTTGAACTGTATCATTAGAACTGTGACTGTTTCAGAAAGGTAAGACACATAGCGCTCTAGGTTTTAGTAACAAAATTTGATTTCTTCGTGGAGATAGAGGAAGAGTAACGAAAGGAATGTAATATTTGGGCTGAAACGTAAAGGCATTGATTACTAACCGTTGAGGAGGAGAGAAAAGAGCGTGCCTGGCAGAGGATCTGAACTTGCAAATCCCCTTTAGTTGTAACGAGCAAAGCACCTGTGGATGTGATCAAGACACAGAGAAGATGAGATCAGGCCAACTGAGACACTGAATCTAAAATCACACTCCTGCCACTGAGACTTGGGTAGCTGGCGGTGTAAACAAACTATTGTACAGAATAGCAATTGAGCCTTTTGAGCCTCTTGGACACATTTTGTGACCTTGATGGCTCTAGCATTCTTATTGTCTATTGTCTTAATTTCACTCACAGCAAAGTCTGCTTTATATCACAAACAGCAAAATAACCCAATGAAGGAAAACGTGAGTGATACCACCACACATGAACTTCATGAGAACTGTATAAAAAATGGAGTATCACCAGATTTCAAGACTTTGAGGCCATCTTCCTTTTTTTTTTAAATCAGAATAATGATTAGCTTTCTTCCTCAGCTCTGTAAATTTGCAAGCAATATGAGAAAGATGACAATCCAGCAATCCAGCACAGGTGCACAGCCAGCACTATCAGATTCCATGATGATCACCTTCATGGTAAAGTGGGAAGCTTCCACTGATGGTTATTCTCAATGTCATCAAATATGCTGCCTTGTGAACATCTTTACAATATTGAAGCCCATGTTGTTACCAGGCTCACAACTTCATGTTATATTTCTCCAGATTTAACTTTGGTCTGAACATTACTGGGGACAAAATGACCTGGAATCTTAGCCCCCTGGCAGGAGGAGCTTTCTCTGTTTCATTCACTGTTGCATCCTTAGCCCCTAGGACAAGACCTGGCATATAGTGGTGTTCAATAGACATCTGTGGAAGGAATGACTAGCCCTTTTGAATACGTTGACTATGTAAGTGACATGGGAATCTGACTTATGGGAGAAATAAAGTCGTTAGTGTTCATCAGTCCTTTTAAATATTTTTTTAAGATAAAAATGAATATAAATAGATAGCATAATATTGTGATCCTATACTTGCTTTGGAGACCACACTTTTATAGGGAGGCTGTCTGAGGCCTCTCTCCTGTCTACTTACTGATTTTTGTGTTGATTCTGGTTTTAAGAAGGTTTTTTTTCCCCACTATAGTTGAGATTAGATATGACTACCCTTTCGCAAATTTCCATTATCCCCATAGGGTTTAGTGAATATGATACGATATATCAGAACTAACATAATATCCCAAAATGCATACAAATCACATAGATACAATAACTTAGAGGTCTTTCTCTTACACAAAATTCTCGTGTTTTTTCCTGCTATTGATGACCCTTACTTACCTCTTCTGTGACTTCTCTCCAACATAAACTGCTTTTGGAATTGTTTTTCTCTAGGTGTCAGTAACTGATTTAGTTTTGTGTGCGTGTCAGCAGATTTAAAGGCTTAAACTAAAAGTATATAACTCTGAAAATGGATGTCAAGTTTCTATTAGTCCAAAGGGAACGTACTTATGACTTAGAAACTCAGTGATCACATGTTTATTCAGATCTCTTCATCTCTACATAGATCTGGTCCTGAATTGGAAATAATAATAATAATAATATGCATCTACCGTAGCTATGGCAACCCTTTATAACGCTGTATTACAGGCACTTCAACAGAGAATGGCAGAGATAGATGGAGGCTTCTTGTTCAAATGTCAAAACTGACGGCCAAAAAGAAGGGACTTAATGTAAAGTTTCATACCTAATTAGTAACAGAAAAAAGACTAGAACATTGGTCTCCAGTCCAGAGTCCTTTGCTATTTCTCAGTCTCCTTGAGACACCACATCTTGAAAGGCATACTATTTTTAAAAAAATGAAATATGAATTCAGCAACAAATGAATTTATTTGTTTCCACAAGAAATATTAATCTGGAAAAAAAATTCAACACTGGATGATCAGAGAGGCACAGAGTAGATACAGACCCAAGTTAAATAAAAATTAATATTAATGTAAATTCATATTTTAAACCTTCTCTCTGTGAACAAATAATCATGCTTCATTGAAATTATTAATATATCATTGTAAAAAATGTATCACTTATAGTTCTCATAATCATACCCATAATTATATGTGGTTCATAAAAGTGTGACATGCATGAAATAGAATATCAATCGTAATAGACCTTTTGTTTGTTGTACATTTTCAGAGAATTTATTCAATTAATTTTATGATTAGTTTTAAAAGTTGAATTCTGAAAGTTATAGCCCAGTGTGTAATGGCTGACTTAATGGGTATCTTACAACAATAATTTAACGAAACTAAAACTCTGAAAATGAAGCAGTTGAGCTGCAATATATTGTTAAGTAAATAGGTAATTATTTTAGGGAGTATAAAACAATAATAGAAAAGAGATAGAGGAGAAATTAGATCACCAAGCTAGAGAGGCTTATTTTCAATATCTCTGTCTCATCTACCCCATATTTCAAAGAACATTTTGTCATTCTTTCTACTTCCTCAGTGACCCTGGGCTCTAGTACTGTCCTTAAATTTACCCGATATGACATACCAATGAACCAAATGTATTTTTATCTATTAACTTACAAGAGTTTTAGCAATTTCCTGAATTACTCCTAATGTGTGCTTGAATTTTTAAAAAGGGCAATATATATTTTAAAAATAAAATTATTTATCTTAGGAACGCAACTGCACTACTATAATATATTGCTGCAGTTTTTGCATAGCTTTTGAATAGTTTATATACAGCATGAGAATTACACTAACTTTAAAAGTTTGGCAGAAACCAGAATTAATGTCTTCTGGGTTTATAGTTGGTCACTATTGGAGATAATTATATGATGTTTTCAAACAATTCTACATTGCTTTTTGTACAAAGCATTTTACTTCTTCATTTGGTAATTTGGTCATTTTTTTTCCAGAAAAGTGTCAATTATCTAAGGTTTTCTTATGCACGTGCACCGAGACGTACGTATTATTTTCACATCCTCCATTGCGTCTGCATTATTTTATGTCTTGGTTATTAATATTATTTCTGCTTCTTCCTATTTTTTCTTCATAAAATTTACCTTTATATATAATTTATTAGAATTATCAGTCAATATTGTTCTGTTAATTTAAAAATTTTTTTCATTACCTTTCACTTCTAGCTTAGTAGTATCATTCCTTACATATTCGTTGTTCAGACTTTTAAAACTTTTCTACCTTCTACTATTTTAGGATAATGTTTATTTCACTACTTTTTTATTTTTTAAAAGTAACAACATCACTTCTGGCTGGGAATTTGCTTCTGTAAATATCCGTGTCCTTCCTGAACATCTGTGTTCCAATGTCCATCACAATTTTCCACTGTGCTTTGATTCTCTTTGTGATCCAAGAAAAGAGAGAATTGACATACAAGGAGAAGTCATGGAAGCCTACAGAATTTATGTTGGTTAACTTTGATTCATATTTTATCATTTTGGAAGAAGAAAAGGAAAAAGATTTATCCTTACCACTGAGAACTTGTTTGGGTTCTGGTGAAGTCTCTGTGCGCTGGCTGGTTGAGATGTAAAGCTCAACGACCAACTGTCCAAGGGCAACAAGCATTTGCTTGATTAACGGTGGATCTTTTCTTAACGCTGCCCCTGCTCCCTCTCTAATTGTTTGAAATATTACTTGAGTGACTGGAAAAACACAAACTGGAAAGGACAGAATATGTATAACCTACATGCTCACTCAGCCTGAGGTCATCCGGGAGCCCCCCTTCTGCCCGGAAGAAGCGCGTTCTCTCTATTGCACATCAGCACACAGTAGGCACTCAGTTAATAGTAATTTTTGAATGAAAGAATTTTACACTTATCCTTCTCTAATTCTATTTGGTGGGGTAATTATTTTCCTCCTTTTTCTCTCTTACACTGACAGCAAGGATATCGTTCGTTCTGGTTTTTGTGCAGCAGTAGTAGCACACTGTGTTTAACTCAGAAGCATGGAGTACTTCTTAAATGAATCAATAAACACATTAATGAATGGCCATTATTTAAATCTATCCCTTTATAGTTAACTATATTTGTTATAGAAAATTACATTATTTGATATTGGAGACCAAAATTTCCCTTAGAATTTCATATTTTTATGTTTAAATATATTGTATTTTTGACTCACTATCCATAAAATGAAAATCACTGTCCATTCATGCAAAATTTGTTTTATTTTTCCAATGGATAGTTACATAAATTAGATTTGATCTTAATGACAAAGAGCTCATGACCTATTTGGAAGAGACGATGTGTGCAAAAATAAACAAATGTGAAACATGCTAAAATAATGGGTTTGTAAAAGTTATTTGGGACTTTGGGGGAGGAAGAGGTAACAATTTCCCCAGAGAATGGTATATTTTCATTGATTATGGGTTGCAGCGATTTCCTAGGAGAACTTAGACCCACTTCGGAGGAAGAAAACGGTTATGAACTTGTAAATCTCAGGTAACTGACTTGTCAGAAGAACAACCCAAGGATCTTCTGCTGCTTATCAGAGCTGGTATCACCGTTGAGCAAAGTTCCATCTTGAGGTTTCAATAGATGGTGGTAGATGACGATAGAGATTATAAAGCATTTTTGGACAGGGTACTAGTCATTTTTATTATTCATTGCATAATCTTATAAATACAGGAGATTTGAACGTGAGATATTTTCTGCTTCTTGTTTTTATGAAGTATTTCAAAAGATGTATAATCATCCCTTTATAATTAATCAATATTTCTGATAAGCAGATCTGAACATATCAAAGCGAAAACAATAACAAAAAAGGGGACTAAATAAAAATGTATATAAAATAAATTTGTTTTTACTTTTAACTTCACTTAAGTATATGAGATGCTAATGTCAATACTGATAATGTATATACAAACCTGGATAATTTTTACAAGTGTGTTAAATCACTTCAGTAAGTTTATGAATAAAGATTAAAGTAGTGTTGGAACAAAACACTGAGAAACAAAAAAGTGTAAGATAAAGAATTCTAATCTAGGTTGTCAACTGCAATTTTTTTTTCATTCATCACACATATTTATTAAGCGTATATTAGGTAGTAGGCACAGTATTAAGTATCTATTATGTACTGAGGCCCACATTGAGTTGCATTAAAGGATGTAAAACTAATATTCTGTCTAAAGGCATAAATCCTAAATATATATGTATAAAATATATGTATAAATTTTAAAATTAAACATGATAAGGTCTATAAAAGAGGTACTGCATGTTATATGAGGTAGAGATCATTCCTTGATGAAGAATCAGAGGAGGTAGTATGAACAAGAAAGCATTTAGAAAGATCACTATTTTTATTGCCCTATTCTGATTATTATCCTTTGTATTATTAAAGGGAAAATTCCCAGAAATATCAGGAAATAGAATACATGGTGTCACTGATCCTTTGATAAATAATCAGTTTATATTTTGCCCAACTCGATCACTGGAAGCTAGAAATAACATCTTACAGTTTTATAGAATTTTAGAGAAAAAACAAAACCAAAATGACATCCAGTCCTTTGCTTTTCAAATGGTATAGACAAAGAAATATTCTGGGAACAGACAAATTTTCAGGGAAGATGTGACTCAACTTCCTGGAATATTTTATCTATTATTTGTGCAAGAAGCGAACATTATTTTTGGATTAAAATGAATATATGCATAATGGAAATAAGATCTAAGATGTACAATATTTTAAGACAAAAATTTCAAATCTGCATGACAGTTATAGCAGGCCTTTTGCTCCATGGCCTCAGAACCACAGAGGTTGCAGGTAACTAACTGTTCTCTGCACTTAGAAATGCTGCCGTGCACACTTTTGCAGTGGTTGCATTCAAACTCCTCCTTACAGAAATGAGGACGCAGAGGCCCAGGGAGCCCGCATGACTCGCTCACGTTGACAAAGGTCATTGAGGCAGACATAGGCATATGGTGCAGTTTTTCTGACTCCAGAAGACTGTTTCTTCCACCGTCCATAAACGTTTCCCCTTAACCACATTTTAATATTTTTTCAGTAACTTTCATGCTTTAAGTAGCTAAAGGATTTTCTTCCCCTAGCTATTTCCATTCTTAGTTCCCTATGTCCTTTCTTTGTCTTTGTACTTTTTTTATAATACATTCCAAATTTGAATTATTTCACAGCTTTATGTATGTTATCTTCAGACCTATCCTAATAATAACTTAAGAAATAAAAGAAAAACAGAATTCACACCTACTACTATGACAAAAAGAATCCTATATGAGGACAAACAAAATGAGGAGCTCATCATGACACTTTTTTTTACTGTGGTAGGGTTAAATTTTCACCTTCTTTAGAATGTAAAGCATTTTTGGCTCAATAGGATAAGACTGTGTATCGCCTCTTGCTCTCTTGTATCTTTGCCATCACAGTAAGGAGAACATGCCAGAGTTAATCCGTTGTCCCAGGAAGAGAAGGAGAAATGTGGCGAGCAGAGCAGGTAGCCCCAGCTGAGCTCAGCCTGCATCAGTCGACCCTGCTGACCCGGAGACCTGTGATGAATAAACACCAGTAGTGGACTGCTGAAGCTCTGTGGTTGCTTCCTAGGCAGCGTTGTTATGGCAATTTATAACAGATATAATCTCTGAAATTCATATCTCTCCATCTTTTATTTAAGATTCTCTATGGTCTGGTTTCAAGCAGCCTTTCCAGACTCATCTTTCAGCTATTACATTTAACCTTATGTCAAGTCGGTCTCATTTACCTTCTTCTCTTCCAGACCATTTGCATTCTCACCTCCTTTTCCTCTTTAGATATTTCATAATGTGTTTACAACTAAGGGCTTCCACTGATGGTTTTCTGGCATTTCTCAAAGCTTGGATGGTTCTTTATATTTTATATAAGAGTTAATTAATCATTCAGAATTTGGAAAACGCATTCAACAGTCATCAGAAAACTCTGATATTCCCTTGGCTCAAATCCTGCTTCCATTACTTTGTAGCAGTTTGTCCATGAAGCAAGGATATTGATCCTGATCTGGTAGGATGTAGAGAGAAGTAAACGAGATACTATAGGCAAAGTGCCGGGCACATGGCAACAACAGAATAAAGGGTAATTGCTGTCCTCAAACTTGATCTGAAAATTCAGGAGATATCACAAAGCACAAAATCATCACCGAAAGCCTAGGCACAAGGGGGAGCAGGAGATAGACAATGAGAAGGCAGGTCTAGGTTATAAAATGCTGGTTATCAGAGTTTTTGAAATTTAGCAAAACAAACTAGAGTGAAGCCTAATGTGAAACTGAGGAAATTTTGTGTGACTTCCTACCTGTTCTCACAAGGTTAGTGCTGTACTGTATTGCGCTTTCTGGGGGGCTGTAATTCTAAATGGGAACTATTTACATCAAAACTAAGGAAGCTTTCATCAGTAGAAATGACTGGAATTGTTTTATTGCTTTTTGACAGTACGTTTTGTAAGTCCTTGGCACACACAGGTAATATCAGAATCACAAGATTTAGAGCTAAAGGGGGAATTTTTATAATTTACTTAAAGATTCAAAAATGGTAGGAGGCTATATTTTCATGTTTGTTCAGGAGCATAATGTGTTCCATTATGTCATTGTGTGAATTCGGATGAGTCACTCAGTAGCCTCCATTTCCAGAACTGTCTGGAATCGTACAGCTTAGAGTGGGATCTTTGTTAATAACTTACTAGCCATAGAACCTTAGGTAAGACACTTAACCAATTTGTATCTCAGTTTGGTAACCTTTAGGAGTGATAATTAGAGTACCAACCTCATAAAATTATTGTAAGGTTTAGGTACAGCACCGTAATACCGTGCGTAAAACAATGCCTGGCCCAGAGTGAGGGATCAATAACTGTTAGATGTTATCTCTTCCTTTGAAAAACCACATCTCTGAATAGGTAATCCCTAATTTTAACTAAAATTTTCTAAGATCCTCATTCTTCTTTGCCTTTCTGCTCTGTAAAACATTTTATACCTCCTGGGCTTTAAACTCCAAGTTAATTGTTGTTTACTTAAATATTTTACTTCAATTTGAATTTCCCATTCTGTATTTTTGTATGAAATTTGGTTCTCTCATACAAATATCATTGATTTTACCTCTTTATGATGCTGATAACATACACAGGCACAATGCCAATTATGACAATACGTGTAATTAATCCATTTTGTCTCAAATGCCCTGATATATGGTGGGTTCTGTTTGAATTTAATAATTATATTCCTTAAGCTTTTTCTCCCTTAGAGACAAATTTGCTTTACAGTTTTTAACTAAGAGAAGGAAAAAAAGTCTGAAGTACTTATAATCTTTAAAAAATGTTTTTCATTCTCAGCTTCCCACCTACATTTATTATCCCAATGTAGGAAAGAAGAAAAAGAGAAAGAGAGAGGGAAGGTTGTAAGTCCTCTCCAGTGACTCATTCCGCACTGGGGAGTCATCAAGAGCCCCCAGCCAAGAGTGTCCAGGCAGATTTGAACAGATTTGGGGGCCAGAAAACAGATGAGCAATTCAGAAATCGATGAGTTCCATCCTGTTTCTCTTGTTTGTTTTTGTTGTTATTTGTTTGTTTTTAGCACTGTTCTGCTGGGTATAGCTCTGTCATATGAATTCCCTTGAAGTCAGCTGTTGGGGCCACCATCCAGACTCAGTGTCGTTTCCTCCCTATCTGTCCATAGGCCCTTCTCAACATTTTTTCTCTAAGTCCTTTACATGATCTTATATTATCATACTTTCTCTAGTCAGTATCTAAGCCCTCATTTAATGCTTCACATTTCTAGCTGATTCCCTTTATTTCCATTATCTTATGCAATTTACAGAGAAATTCAAGTATATTTGTGTAAAATCTTACTAATAGAAATCTTTCACTGTACAATATTATACATATCCATTTCCACTTTCAAACAAAAACTTCCACTGTGCTACAAAACTGGAGATGAAATCATTGCAAAGAGAAACAATGACAATGGTGAGGAAGGCTCCCACAAGCTGAAGACTTCCCCCAAAGGCCTTTTCATGAAATATTGATAAAATTCGGTCTTCATGCCTATTGTTTTAAAATGCACAGACTGAAGCTTGTAAGTCTCACGTGAGATGTCTGAATGTGTTTGTTTTTTTTTTTACACACGCCATGGCAAATATCCATTTGAATTCTGACATTTAGAGATGAAGCAATCTTGGATTGCAGAAAAAGGCAAACACATAAAACATTACATATTGGGGCCGGCCAGGTGGTGCAGCGGTTAAGGGTGCGCGCGTGCTCCACTTTGGCAGCCCGGGCCTCGTGGGTTCAGATCCTGGGCATGCACTGATGCACCGCTTGTCAAGCCGTGCTGTGGCAGCATCCCATATAAAGTAGAAGAAGATGGGCGCAGATGTTAGCTCAGGGCCAGTCTTCCTCGGCAAAAAAGAGGAGGATCAGCACTGGATGTTAGCTCAGGGCTAATCTCCCTCACACACAAAAAAATTTACGTATCAAACTATACAGATAATAATCTTTCACCCTAATTTATATTGCGTTGAAACTGCATTCTTACCTTAGAATTGAGCTATCAAAATTTATTTAGTTCCTTATATGTAAATTCTGTTTATTAGAAAAATAAATTTTAACAAATTACTGAAATATACATAAAATAATTTTAATTTTAATTTATTATATAAGTGAGTTCACGGAATTTATTAGCCTGAGATTTTACAGTGTCTTCGCTTACTTCTTTCACTTTTGTATTTTACGGTTTGTTTTTGTTTGTTTCATTTTGTTTTGCTGGTTGTGTGTGTGTGTAGGGGATTATGAGTATTTAGGCTGTAGCATTATATGACGGTAATTACAGTTATGTTGGGAGACGTTTCCTAGATTATGAGCTCCCTGTTGAATGATGTGGGAGTGGAATCAAAGCAGCTCCAAATTTAAAGTGTTACAACATTTCCTCACTTGTTAAACAACAGCTTTATGGTTTTTTCCCCAGGCAGCATGATGAATTTTTGTAATTCTAAGTATTTATCATCTATCAATTTTGGGAGTGGGTAAAGAACTCAAACTCTAAAATATTGGGTGAATGTCACAGTTGCTGAGATATCACAAGAGAAATAAGTGGAGATCTTAAACAGCAAAAATGCTCATATGTAGATTGAGATGGAAATGTGACTCCTCCGGAATACATCCTGGACGTTAAAATGTTGGTAGGAGGTAGAAATTAAAAAAGAAGGTTCGTTTGTGATATTTATGTGATTTTTATTAAGAATATTTATTTGGGAAGTTTTATCTGAACCAGAGTATGTCTATTACCATAATCCTATAGTATTTAGACTGGCAACATAAATTAAGAAATACCATGCGGTTCTATGAGTCATATCTTCTTTTAAATTACCTCACTGCTCTTAAGGATCACAGCTACAGAAAAGGTAAATCCTGAAATTCAAAATCCACAAACTTATCAGAATTTGTTCAATATTTCTGGCACTTCCCACAGAACTTTGATATACTCAATTTCACTGATTCCAAATCTCTCCTGGGAAGTTCCTATGGTCTCACATGAATGCTCAAGCAAAACTGAAATGAACTCGTTTCTTATGTCCTTTTCTAATTATAAAGTATTGAAACAGAAGAATGAACTTTTCTATCCTCCTCTATCCATTTCCTTTCAATGGATTCTTTTATTTTACAGAAAGTAAAATGATACATGGTGGTATATTATCCTGAGTTCAAATGAGTGCCCTTCCCCTAGCCTGACAGCTTCTTGACGACTTCCTAATCCATGAGCTGCTCATATACACATGCCCATGTCCATCAGAAACACGCGTACCATACATTTTACATCTTTGTATTAATATTTATATATGACAGCATCAATCCAAATTTATTTTCTCATCTTGGGTTATATATTATCCACAGAATATCCACTATATAAAAGACAAACCTATATAGTTGAATTTAAAAATATATAAGAATAAAGTAAAATAGGAAAGGGGAAATGTGTTTAAATATTCTTCAGACACACAGCCCACTAGCAGGTACGCAGATGGTAAACTTAGCTTTTGGTAGAGAAGAAAAGGAACAAAATCCAGATATAAATGTAACTTACTGAAATACCCAGACATTCATACTGAAAAACTGGTATGTAGGTTCCATTTGAATAATTTCTTTCCCAATCATAAGGCTTATTATAGTGCTGAAAATATTATGCTTAAAAATAAAAATAATGATTTTAGGGGCTGGCCAGGTGGCACGGTGGTTAAGTGCTCGCACTCCACTTTGGCAGCCCAGGGTCACAGGTTCGGATCCCAGGCGCGCACCGACGCACCACTTGTCAAGCCATGCTGTGGCGGCGTCCCATATGAAGTAGAGGAAGATGGGCACAGATGTTAAAAAAAGAGGAGGATTGACATCAGATGTTAGCTCAGGGCTGATCTTCCTCACACACACACACAAAAAAACAAAATAATGATCTTAAAGCATCACAGACTTTATATTGTTTACTATTTGATATATCAGAAAGGCTTAAATTGTCAGATCTGACTCATAGTAATCACAGCACTTATCAAGAACCAAATGTATTAGTAATGCAGATATCAGAGAAAATGTCAAGACACGGAAAACAGAGAAAATTCTGAGACCATTCTGAGACCAGCGTAGCTCCTCTGGTCCATTTTTCCTGTAATTCAGATGTATCTGGTTCAGATAGAACCCCACTAAGGATTCAGGTGAGGCAATACCCACCTCACCATTTCATTTATGTTGTATCTCTTACATACTCCATCAATTCCATAGCTCACGCAAGCTTTTCTGGGGATTCATAAATCCAAAAATTCCTGGCTTATTTACAATAATCAACTTAGACCTCATAAAAGTTCATCCACATAAAAGCATTCCTTAGATGAAAACTCCCTAGCTGGTAAATACCATTATGTTTGACAGGAAAGCTCTCATTAGCATGATTAAAAGGGACCAGATCCTTTCTTTTCTTCCTTCTTGGTAAAGAGAGATGCTAGATTTCAGGACTGATAATATCCATTTTCTTTCTACTACCACTTCCCCAAATGGAGAATAATACCTGCACACGGAAGAGCTGGTAAGCCAAAGTTATTGGAAAAATTATAAGGATCCTATTGATTTGTTAGTACATTTGTTATGAAAATTATAAAAGAAAAACTTTATAAGAATAACATGAATATCAATGATATTTTACACGTATCAAATTAGTAAAATATATGCTATCCCTTGCACGTTAGATGATTCTCAGGCTCTCCCTTTCGTAATCTCAGCAAGATATTTTGACATATATTGGTTTGATTTTAGAAAATATGAAAACTAAGAGATATTTTTTCCTGAGTGTTAATTCAACCAGGTAGTCATTTTAAAAAACAATTTAGACAGATTTGAAGTTCTAATTGTCATAAAAAGTGCATACAAAGAAATAAATTTATATGTAGTAAATATTTAATAATAAAGTAGCCCAGTCATGAGGAACAGCATAATTACGTTTGCTTTCATTTTCTCTCTGTTATTATAAAGTGACATGTTGAACACACACCTGTCTTTCCCTCTCCCTTAGTTTTCCACATGTGCCCCACACTATTATATTTGTGTCACATGCTGGAGGAATAAAATGTGTGCAAGAACAAAGAAAGGAGGTGATAGTTTGGTAAATGTTATGAATATTAGTCCTTGCGTTGCAGAAAATTCTAGAATGTACTGCTAGGAAAAAATATGAGCATTAAACTATATTAGATCTAACTTTTATTACTGAAAATAATACTATTGCTGCCAAATCTGACACTTATATGCTGTCTCAGATTCAATATTAACAGAGAAAATAACAGTTTCATCATTCTCTATTCTTTGAGTTAATGAGATATCTTGATTTCTGAACAAGGCAAGTGTTCTGAGGACAACTGCTGACCAGCTTTCAAACTGGGCAATAGCAAGTACTTATTATGTACTAAAAAGTTTGCTAAGTGCTCAATAAATTCTTGTTTATTAAGTTATCTCAGTTATAATTCATATTGGGAGATAGGTAGTATCCATACTGTTTTATAGATATTGAGGATCAGGTCTATCATATTTGAAAATCTCTAAAATCAGAGTTTATCATACAAGTAATGATATCTTCCAATCAGTGTTGGCCAGGGGCCGGCCATGATGTGGTTGTTAATGCTAAACATTGACGGCTATCAAGAGTAGTAACATCAAAACTTGCAAATTGGGTGTCAAAAGCTTGGAAGAAAATCCAAGAGGCAATAGTGAAGCATCATTTTAATTTTGAGAGACCAAAGAGTTGTGGACAGGGGAGTTGGTGAATCAAACATGCTTATAAACATTCCTAAAGTTGAAATAAAAAATAGGCTAGCTTCACTTAATCTCAAAGTCAGTTTAAGAGCTCAGTACCAATTTGTTTTTAAATATTTTATGAATTATCTTGAGATGGTGTATCACCAATGCTATTTATGGTACAAAAGAAGACATTGCTTGAAAAAACAAGCAAATTAATCATTGTTGAAAAATTGAAAATTGAGTTGGAAGCATTAGACTCTGAATGTAAAAACATTTAATCAATATTTTGCTTATATTTTTGTTTTTACATATACAGGAGAGTTATGTTAATAAAACCTCTATCTAATGAGGATTAAAAGAGCTCTTCCAATAAGTATAAAATAAGAGTTTAGTAAAAAGAAATTTAATTGGCAGATTTTTTTTCTTAGAGGTACATCAAAGAATGGAGTATCTTATAATCGAATGTGTTTCAGAGTAGATGAAATATTGTGCCCCCGTTTTATTGACCAGGTAACTAATTCTTGGTAAAGCTTGCACACCTGCACAATGTTCCATAACTGGCGAAGCTGAGATCTGAGCACAAATAGGGACTAGCTAATATAAACAAACTGTAAAAATCCAGTAGTTGATCCATAAAGTAACATAATTAGGCCAGCTTGGCATGAAGACTTAGTTACCATATCAGACCAATTATTTACTATGCCCGAGGTTTGCACCCGGGTGAGGAATCCTCTGATTTGGTTACACCACAGCAGGAGGATGAAGAACCGACAAATAAATGTCCTGGGTTGGAAGTGTTTGCTCTGCCCTTGGGTCTTTGACATTAAACTCAATTCAGGGCTTGTGGAAAAGAGTGTGGAACCACCTCCAAATCTTCTTTTTCTGTCACATGTTCCCTTGCTCTGCTTCATTGTTCCCTGTCTGATCAGAAATGTGTATTATATAGCCTATCGAAGTGAGCAACCTGCGGCCTTAGACTGGATTTGATTTCAAAACAGAAAATAACATATTTAAGAAAGTTTTCAATCAAATTCTTTTCTAAGCATGCTATTCACTTTCACTGGGCCTTCACATTTTCTAGTCTCTCTGCCAAAAGTCCTTTTCCTCTGACTCTCTCCCTTCAGTTCAAGCCTCAACTGAAAAGAATGTTTCCTCTTTCTAGAAGGCTCTCCTTCCTTGTCACTCTCCCTGCTCACTTTGATGTAGTTACTTCCTCTCTGTGTTTATGTTACACTAACATGATGGCCATACAAGTGCTTATATTTCAGCATATCTGCTCCGAAGCGAGCTAGTGAGCTCTCCCGTGTAGCCTGACTGTGGCCAGCCTGGTGTAGATTCCGTCAGTCATCAGTGAATGTTAACTGAAAAGGAAACATTAAAAGGTAATTTGATCTATAAATTTACTTTGCGTTATTTTGTGTAATTGAGTAAATCGTCTAATACAAACCATAATATGAATTTCAAAACAAATTAGGAAAAATAAATCCATGTAAGCAGTAAGGAGGAGAAACGGTCTTATCCTACACAAAGCAGAAATACAGGGACTTAGCAGGAGATAAGGACATGGGTTTATCCATTGAAGCAATTTCTGGCCAAAAGTGGAAATGTTTTTTATTTCTTTAAAAATTTTAGGCTAAGACTGCAGTTCGGTCACGTTGGTTAACTTATCTTAGTAGAGGTCCCTGAGGGTCTATGATCCAGTTTAGATTTTTACTGTAGCTTGATTAAAAATATATTAGAGAACTGAGTGATAAAAATGTTCCATTTCCTTCATTCACTATATAATACATGTTTATTGGAGAGATTGAGATACTCCCTTCAGGAGAAAAGTGATGGAAGTAATCATTTGGCTTACTACAGTCCTCCAAATGGGTTTCTGGTATTGGAGTCCATATTTTCTGTTGCTCGTTGTGAGCAGTACATAGGGACAAGTGAGATGTTCCACAGGATCTTGGAGATAAAGAAAATAGAGTTGACCTCTGAGATTTAAACTAATCAAATCTGTAGACAATGAGATGAGGTAGAAAGTTTGCTAAACCCGCTGGAACACCTATCTAGGTTATTAAGTTGAAAGAAATATGGCATCAAAAGAAGGAAGTGACCAACTTAAAAAATTAAGTTTAGATTTTCCCCTGGCCCTGAATTTTCTCTAATTCTTTAATCACCACAAATGCATCTTCCTTCTGTTTTGGCTTCCCAAGAGCTTCAACAGAATGAAAGTCTATGTGTATGAGTGCGTGGGTGAAGAGGATCCTAGCCATCTCATTCCAATACAAGAAAAAAGATCACCTGAGCCTTGGGAAATTCTTGAGCTAAAGTGCAACTACAAGGACTCTTTGAGTTGACCTTTTCTTAGTGGAAGCACTCCATCTAACTCACCACCACTCGATCTGCTTTACCAACATCAGTTGTTCCTTTGACTTTTGTCTTAAAAATTTTCCTGACCACGTCCCATATATTTGATTCTTTTTCTTTCAAGGTACAAAAAGTAGGAACTATCTCCTTAGAGTGATTACAATTATATGACCCTCCTAAAATCCAAGACATGCATGTGATATTGCAAATGGGCTGAAATTCAGCTATTATCCATGTCTCCAAAGTGGTAACAGTATAATTTTCCACATTCCCTTCACCAACTGAGAGCTTACATCTTACATGTTACAAATTATCACATCATTCAACAAATTGACTTATCAGAATCTTAGTATCAAAAGTTAAAAGGGGGCCATACAATTTATCTAACTTAATTTTCCACCTGATATTTAATCCCACACAATATTTTAAAGTTGTAAAGTGAGGCTTGACTACCTTGAGGAGCCACTTACTGAGTCACCTTTTTGAAGTAGCCCATTTCATCAGAAGCTCTGATTGTAAAAATGTATACCTCTCTAGAGTTTCCAACACCTGTTACCAGGTCATGACTTAGGTCTTGCAGAATACTAGACTTCTTTCTACAAAAGTACTTCCCCAGGCTGAACTTTGCCCTAGTTTTTCAATTTGTTCCTTAAACAATTTTGACACATCTCCAGCCCAAATGGATTCATTTGAATAAATTGTATTTATATAGTTCTTAAAAAGTAGTGCTCTCTGATGATTGTGTTATCCCAAGCATGTTCTGAACACTGGTACAGAATAGAGTGGTACATATTTTTATGACCACTCCCATCTCCTCTGATGGCCCTTGTTATTTTGGTGGGTGGGCAAGGTTGGTACATCACAGCGTTGACAGATAGATATTGCATTTACTGCCAGCTTGAACCCCTGCAGTGTTTTCATCTCCTGATGTGAGACATGAGAGTCCTGTCTCCTGCATCCTGTAGCGATGTAGCACTTGGATTGAATGAGGGATCCTATCATTCCCCATTAACTTTGTTTAACCATAATGTGATGAGAGAAATGGTATCTCTAACCACTCTTCTGAAAATTATCCACACTGTCAGTTGTTTTGTTAAATTACCTATAGTCTCAAGAAGCCATAAAAAATGTAAACAGCTGAGATAATCCTAGCTAAGGAGTGTTTTTATGCTATTTGAATTGTCTGTCTCACGTCCTGTGGGCTGGAATATTACAATGCCCAATTTTGGAATAACTCCCTGAAACAACTTAGTCCAGCAGCAACTATACGCCAGGCTCTGCTCCACAGTGGAAACACTAACAGTGCCTAAAGTCCTACAGATCTTTCACCATGTTCTTGGCTTCTGAGCAGTGGTTTAATTCTCTCTGCAGGTAGAATTTAGTTTATAGTTTATTTTTCAGAAGGGTCTGCAATTTATTTGGGGCTATTTGGGCTTCTAAGGTAATCAAGGACAATTACAGTTCCATAAGCATACAAACTCAAGAATCAGATGGATGCTCTTCTCAGGAGGCTTTGTTTGTGGTCTCTGCATGGTGCTTGGTGAAGGATCTGTGTGTATGGAGTAAAGAGAGACAGAGTGACAGAAACATTTAAGTGCTCAGATTCTGGAGGTAAATCGACTGACATTTCAAATCCCCCTTCTGTCAGTTATTAACACATTGACTTTGGGGAATTTACTAACCTCTCTGTGCCTTGGCTTTCTTACCTTTGAAATGGATGTGAAATCTTACTGTGTCTCAGTCACAATGTTCATATTGTGGGTTAGTGGTAGGTTTGTTGGGGAAAAAAAATGAATAAACATCCAAAAAATGTTTAAAAATTGCTTGTCATATGATGTGAATATATTCTTTTCTCTGTTTTATCCCTGCTGTTCTATTTTTAGTATCTATGCCAAACCTATCTCCTTGTAGTTATTCCCTTTGTGTCTGTGTACAGACACATTGAAAGCAATGTGTTAAGATGTTGAATGGAAGCAAAGCTGTCACTTATGCAAGCCAATAAATGTATTTGGGGATCAGCAAACACACACATGTACAATGTCTTGTATGCAGATATGTGGCTTTGGAAAAGAAAGGAAAATGATCCCTCACTCACTCTAAAATATTTTTGATGTTTACTTTCAAAACAGCAAGATATACACACACATATATTTTTTTTCCAGAAACGAGATAATTGTTCTTATAGCATAATCATACTGGAAAAGAAGCATGGGCTTAATGATTCAGAAGCTGAGGCCTTAACGGTGTCAAAGCAAAATCTATATTAGACAAAACTGAATAAATAAGGAAGATTTTATTCAAGAGTATCGTGATGGGGGCCGGCCCCATGGCTTAGTGATTAAGTGCACGCGCTCCGCTACTGGCGGCCCGGGGTTCAGATCCCGGGCGCGCACCGACGCACCGCTTCTCCGGCCATGCTGAGGCCGCATCCCACATACAGCAACTAGAAGGATGTGCAACTGTGACGTATAACTATCTACTAGGGCCTTGGGGGAAAAAAAAAGGAAGAAGATTGGCAATAGATGTTAGCTCAGAGCCGGTCTTCCTCAGCAAAAAGAGGAGGATTAGCACGGATGTTAGCTCAGGGCTGATCTTCCTCACAAAAAAAAAAAAAAGAGTATGGTGATGGCGGAGAGAAGCCAGACGCATCTGAACTCATCTCTACTGAAACAAAGAACAGGAGGATTTTTAAGAGTTGGGGTGGGGGGAATTGTAAGCCATTTGTGTTTGCTACTTGGCCTTAACCAAAGGAAAATTAGACGTTTTTATATGTTCCTGGCAGGTAGTAGTTTTACAACTTGAAGTTAGGCACTCACCAAAGTTAGGATCCTACTCTCCCATAAAGACTGGGAGATAGGGGCACTATTTTCCTTGATGATTACATTTCCAAGGGTTGGCTCCCAGGTCCTTGAGAAGGACAGTCTTGGGTTGTAAAATGGCAAGAGGTTTTAAAAAAAAATGTTTATAGGGGCCTGCCTGGTGGCGTAGTGGTTAAGTACATGCACTCTGCTTCGGCGGCCTGGGGTTCACGGATTTGGATCCCCAGTGTGGACCTACACACCGCTTGTCAAGCCATGCTATGGCGGCAACCCACATACAAAATAGAGGAAGATTGGCACAGATGTTAGCTCAGCGACAATCTTCCTCACCAAAAAAAAAAAAACCCTAAAAAATTTTAAAAAATGAAGAAAAAAGGTTTATATGTCAAAGGGGCAGAGAAAGAATTTACAATGAAAGTTTTTCTAAAGTAAATGCTCTAAGAAAAGGGAGTCAGGTCCTAGAGTCAGGAAGAAGCCTGCCCAGAGTTTAGTCAAGCTGAAGAGAATGTTAAGCACTTCTGTGTCAACATTTAATTTGTAAGTCTGATTATTAAAACAACAACAACAACAACAAAACAGGATTATCTTGGGCAAATTACTTAACCTTTCCTTACCTCAGCACTCTCATCTCTGAAATGGAGATTTTAATATCTAATATTCTGGATTAATTGTGAGGTTTTAATGAAGTAATGTAGATAAAACACTTAATGCACTACCTGGAAGATTATTTTCCACTCAACACAATAGTTTTTTTTATTACTATCATTGTTTTTACTCCATTGTGCAGTTTTATTTGATCTATACAATGTCGGCCTACCACTCTGAAATGTTGACTCAATGGATATTTTTAAACACCATGAAAAAAAATCAAACCGGTGTTTTGGCATTAAAGCAACACAGCTATTATCTTGCTAGTTAGTCACTGACACAATTAAGGTTCTGTTCTGAAAAACTTTTGAGCTGTTTCAATAACATTAAAATCTGTTTGAACCATGAATATAAAAATCTCATGTCATAAACATAATTTCACATTTAAATATGTGTTTTCATTCTAATAAATAATCTTATGTTCTAATACATAATTGTTATTTTTTTCCTTATAATTATATTTTTGGCACTGGGAAACACAGTATATCAAATCCTATAATTGTCAAGGGAAATTAGAAGTTTCTATATCACCATCTGCTGTTTGAAAGGTTCATAGTTACAAAGCTAATAGTCTAATTCATTAAACAAAAAACAATCCATGTAAATGTGGTGTTAAATTAATGATCCCAGTCTTATGAGGTAACTAGATGAGTAAAATATGTTCTCTTTTCCAAAAAGTGCTAGGTTTTTGCTGTACACAACCTCTTTTAAGAAGGCAGATGATGAGTGGGAAAAGTAATGGAATTTTAAAAGTATAAAATGCATTTAAACATAGGACTGAGCTGAATATGCATGGCCCGAATATGTATGTATATATATGATTGCACAGTCCCATGAGGTTTTACATCAATTCTAAGTGAACAATTTATCAGAAAGGATCAACCAGGAAACATAATAAAGATCATCCAAACCATATAGATCTGTTTCCCAAGGCTAAATTTAGCCCAGAGCATAGGTCTATATGAATAGGTAATAAAATCTAATTATGCTCAATTGGAAATCTTCCATCTTTGATCATATTTTATGTGCTTATTTTTGCAGACCCTTTAGAGATATCATTTCTCAGTATGTCGAATATGATCCAAATATTCTTATATTAAATGGGCCATTGGTGACTACTTATATTTTATTCAGGGATTCAGTACTTAAGATTTGCCAACAATCATTCTATTTCAGTGAGCATTTTCTAAGCAGTTTCCAAGTATCCACTAGACTTTAAATTCCAATCAACCAACAGATATTTTCTGAGCATCTTATTCTTTTCAGAGTACTTTATTAGCTGATTTAGGAGGAATATAAAAGAACTTGTATACTCAGTGTGGTAGGTAGAATCTTAACATCCCAAGTATGTCCACGTCCTAATCCTCCAAATGTATGAATATGTTACTTTAAATGGAAAAAAAGGACTTTGCAGATGTGATTAAGGACCTTGAGATGAGCAGATTATGCTTAGCTATCTGGTGAACCCAATGTAATCATTAGTCTCCTTATAAGACGGAGGCAAGAGGGTCAGAATCAGAGACAGACATGTGACAATGGAAGCAGAGGTCAGAGTGATACAGGGCTATGAGCCCAGGAATGAAGTTGGCCTCTAGGAGCTGTTCAAGACAAGGAAACTCATTTTCATTTAGAACTGCCCGGTGGAACAGAGTCCTGCTGACACCTTGATTTTAGCCCAGTGATACTTCTGACCTTCAAAACAGTAACACAATAAATTTTCATTATTTTAAGTCACTAAATTTGTGGCAATTTGCTATAGAAACAATAGGATAATAATATACACTGTATCCTCCCCCAGGACCTATGGGCTAATCATTTAGACGGAAATTATGACCTAAAAGAATATATGAAACAATTCTAGTGCAATCAAAGAGAAAAAGAAAGGGTGCGGTCCGAGACCATCAAGATCTTTTGTGGTACACTGCCTGAATGAAATAGACTTTGAATCAGAATTTGAAATATTAAAATTAAAAATTTGTAAACAGAGTATCTCTTCATCTTGCCAAATTTCCCTAAACCTTGCTACCTTCCATGCACTTCATTTCCCACTAGCCTGCTGGCGTCCTAGATTGTGCCTCTCAAGTACTCGTCAAAATCCTCATCATACACTTGTTCTCAGCACTCCTCTTGGATGCCTTCTGTCAAAAAACCCACTTGAATTCTAAGTTATGTTGCTACCATGGCTGCTGGTATCCTGTAGGATGACTCTGATGTCATTGCTAATAATGTTGGTTCCCAGTCCTACCTAAGCTAAAAACACACAATTGAGTAGCAAAAGTGAAGTTGTCTTCTATGAGACCTCACAGTTCCAAGGCCACGTGGTTTTTTTCCATTTTAGATGCTACATAACTCCCGCTTTCCTAACTCCTGAATGTTGTCAGCTGTCAAAAACTGAGTGGAAATACTTCATTCAACTTCTGGCCTCCATCTCTACCTGTACATGGTTAGGTTAGAAGTTATGGGAGCCAGATAGGGAAGGAATTATCTAACACAGATGCCACGTTGTTCAGCCCGTTCTAATCTAGTTCCAAATTCAGCCCCAGAAATCAAGAGAACCTCCATTCACTTTTGAACCAATATTTTTTGTATAAATTAAATCATTGGGTCTTCCATTTCTAATTATGATAGATTTTCTTGTAGAAAATCAACATTTCCGAGAAGAAAAGAAGCTGAATACAAAACAAAACAAAATGAGGTGGAGGGCCCACCAAGAATGAGAGTCCCTAGTAAATAAAACAAGTATCATGGTTTAAAGCATCAGGGGACTTTGGAGACAATCAGAACTCTAGGAAAGAAGATTACAGAGAAAAGGCAACTGGGAGATGGAAAATGACATTCTGAAAGGGCAGGATTTGGCCCATTCTTAGGAAAGGGAGAGCCGATGAGAAGATTTCAGTGGGAGGATTTCAGCCAAGAAGCGGAGAAGCTATCGTAGCTTTTGTCTCACAGGGCTGGAGAGAGAAAATCAGAGTTTGGAGCTACCAAGATAGGTAGGAGGCGAGGGGCCAAGATTCCCAAGAAAAGAGACGTGCAAATAAGTAAGCCGAGCACCATATATTTTCTTCCATTTGAGATATTTGCTGGTCTTAAGCTGCACCAGGCAAGAGGCTAACACATTAGGCGAAAGCTGCTAAAAACCGCAGTAGGTTTTAGCAGTGGATTTTAATATTGCAGAGGAGAAAAATGAGGTGGAGGGCCCACCAAGAATGAGAGTCCCTAGTAAATAAAACAAGTTCTCAATTGGAGAGGGCAAACAGGATACAGGCATTGACCTTACAAAAACTGTGGCCAAATACAGCTTGCTGTTTTTCGTCTAATTGGACTAAAGTGACTTGACCTCATTCATGCTGCCTACCAGAGAACAGGATAAACCCACTCTTAAGGAATATATTATCATACAGACTTCCAAATTTTTATAAATAATTTTCCCTTTTCAACCACAAATTTCCAAACTTAACAACAAGCTGAATCAAGAGAGTAAAGACAAGACAATACACATACAGATGAGCCAGTTATCCCAGTTCTCAGAAATGAATACTGAAATGCCTATTTCAGTATGGTGGTTAAACGTTTCAAGAAGGTAGACAGCACAGTTGAGAGTTTCCTCAAAGAGAAGTTGTTTTTAAAAATAATTGAAGTAAAAAAACTGAAAAAATGTAATAGTTGAAGTTAAAGACTTAAAAGGGATGAGTTTTAAGTAAACTAGACATAATGATACTGAGCAACGGGCTTGCTTTCCTTGCCACGATCTGAGCCAATTAATCACAACGAGTTAGACATCGAGAAACAAAGTTTAATTAGATTAGCCTGCAAATCTGAAGACAGGTGGCTAATGTCTCAAAGACCCATCTTCCAGGATTACAGAATCTTGAGGCAGTTATATAGGGAAAATGGGCAGTGAAGAGGGGGTCTGGGGATGTTGGTCTCCAGGCGTGACAGGCTGCAGGCATCACATTGTTCCATTCTTCTGTCAGCTATGATGGATACCTTGTAGGCGTGTTTCCTGCCTGTAGTCAGCCTGTTCCTGGAGAGAAACTCATAGAACAAAGTTTTAATTTATCAAGCTATCGGGGAGTACATACGTAAACGAGGCCATAAATCAGGAGAGCGTGTGAATTTTTTGGAGTATGTGCAGAGCAGCGAGTAGCCGCAAAGAGGAGGGGCTGGGGCCATTGAGTGTAAAAAGATGGCCTCATTTATGCTCACTTGCAACAACAGAGGAGAGGATCAGTGAACCAAAAAACAGGTCAGAAGAACATAGCCAGGTTAATATACAGAGAGAACAGAAAACATGAGAAAAATTCATAGAAGGCCTATGATCTTATGGGCAAAAGGCCTGATCAAGTGTAATTATAATTCCATAATGGGAGGGGAAAAAATGGAGTAGAGGCAATATTTGAAGAGATATGGAACAACAATTTTCCAAAACATATGAAATACTTCAAGCTAGGTATTCATAAAGATACAACAAATTCAAGCAGTGTACAGCCAAAGAAATCAGTACTCAGATCCATTACAATAAACAAGCTAAAAATAAAAACCCAAAGAGAAAATTTTCAAAGCAGTTAAAAAAAACACATTACCTTCAAAGAGCAAGATAAGATTGATAAGTGACTGATCAAAAGAAATGATGAAAAACAGAAAGCATCTTTTAAATGACAAAAGAATAAACTTCTAATGTAAAATCCTATAATCTTCAAATATAACCTTCAAAAGTGGAAATGATATTTATCTCTTTAATTTGCTTTGAAACACATTAAAATAGATAGAATGGATTAATGACTGGATAGAGAGTGAATGGATAGAGAGATATTGTTATAAAGCAAATATAGTAAAATATTAGTGGACATATCTAGGTATTGGCTATACTGGTTTTTATCATGAAAATCTGTCAACTTTGCTCTATGTTTGGAAATTTTCATAATAAAATATTGAGAAAAAATGAAAGCCTAAAGGCTATCCTAATAGATGAAAGCATTCAAATATGAAAATATCTGATGAAAAGATATTCAGTATATTTAGTCACCAGGGAAATACTATTTAAAATTCCAATGAGATACCAATATAATTCCTGAATAATGACTAAAATTAACTGAACCAACAAAAAGAAAAATGACAATACCAAATGTTGGCTGGAATGCTCAGCAACAGGAACCTCCCAAGCTACCAGTGGGAGTTTAAATTGATACATCCGGTGATGATATCTAATAAAGCCAGAGTTATGCCTGCTTTTGAACCCAGCACTTCCACTTCTAGGGATCTACATGTGTGTAACATACTTCATATACAAAATTGTTAATGGTGATATTATTCATATTAGCCCAAACTGTAAACTAACCAAATTCAGTGGATGCGTATTTTACCACTGGTTGAGAGTCAACGGTCTAGACCTATAATTTTTTTCAAGCTTTATTCAGATATAAGTGACAACTAAAATTGTAAGACATTTAAAGCGCACATCATGATGATTTGATATACATTGTGAAAGAATTCCTCCCATATATTTAGTTAACGCATCCACCATTGACTGTATATGTTCATGTGCATGAACATTGTGTTGCGTTTTCAAACTACATTTCTCTTACAATGCAAATCTTCTCCTCTCCCGCTTTTTAAATACAGCAATAGTGAATTATTATTTTTAAAGAGACTATGTCATTTCCTTGTCATCCCACATTTCAGGTGAGAAAACCAAGGCTTAGGAATGTTAAATCATTTGTTCAAAGTCATATAAATTATAGAAGGTAGTAGATTCATTTGGTTTTATCTAGAGCTTACCATCTGCTAGGCACCATGCAAACACTTTACATTCATTACTCATTTAAAAATCACAGAAAACGAGCTAATGGCTTATAGCAGTTCATATATATAATAATGAATTAAATCAATACTCAATCATATCTTACTTGCTTTTATCCAGTAGGTTACTTGATGGGACTTTGGAAAGCCCACACATCAACAATAGTAACAAAAGGCCTGGTAGTGCTTTGTGATAGCAAATTTTAAGGTATATAATAACGATAGAAAGAAATTCGCAGTGATTTCTACTTTCTCAAATACATGTCACAAAACTTCAGTTACTCTTTTGTGTTTCTAGTGTATTATTTCCTTAAATATTTCTTTAGTACACTAAATGGTACCTTAATGTAATATTTTCTTAAAGTAGCAGCCAATCAGAATCATGTGTTTTTGTTAGTGGTTTATTTTATTTATTTATTCTAACAAATTTGATTTCAAAACTGTATCTCAGTTCTAAAACAGTAGCTCTCTAGTTGGCTGTTTATACCATAAGACTTAGTAATATATAAAATTATCTTGTCTGTTTACTGGCTTATTGTCTATTTCCTCTAGTAAAAGCAAGAATCTTGTCTATCTTGTTGACTCCTCTACTAATTTCAAGAAGAAAATGCATAATGTAAAAACCTGTAGGATGAATGAATGAATGAGACCAAGAATATATTTTACCTAGTTTACCCAGGTGATTCATTCATATTTAGCCAGTCACTGGCTCACAGACTGAAATTGATGAACTTCTGCTCTAGGGTATGTAGCAGACAGAACTATAAGGTGGCCTCCAGGATCCCTGCCCTCTTGGTGTAGCATCCTCTATAATCCCCTACCTTTGAATTGAGCTGAACCCATGAATATAATGAGATTTTATTCCGTTAATTAGCTTATATTATGTGACAAAAGTGAAGGGATTTTGAAAATATAATTAAGGTCTCAAATCTATAATTTTTTAATTAATCAAGAGGAGATTATCCTGGGGGTGTTGACTTAATTGGGTGAAAGCCCTTAAAAGAAGATCTGGGTACTCCCTGGGGAGAACGACAAAGAACTGAGATCTTTTTGCTGACCTCGAAAAACTAAGCTGCCATGTTGTAAGAGGGCCACATGCAAGGAACTGTGGGAGCCTGTAGGAGCTGAAAGTGGCCTCTGGGTGACAGCCAGTAAGAAAGTAGAGACCTGAGTGCCACAACCACAAGAACCTGAATTCTGCTGACACCACATGAGCTTGGAAGAGGCCTCTGGGCTCCAGAAATAAACTCAGCTTGGTAAACATTTAGATTTCAGCCTTATGAGACCCTGAGAAGACTCAGCTAATCTGTGCCCAGACTCCTGACTCACAGAAACTGTGAGATAATAACTGTATGTGTTTTTAAGCTGCTAAATTTTGGTAATTTTTTTATACAGCACAGAAAACAAATACATGGTACCAAAGACTCAATCCAAATTGTGTGGTTGTACAGAAAAATCTTCGAGTTAAGAAAAAAAGCCCTGGCTTCAGTCTTATACCGCTTCAATAGTAGAACACCATAGATAGTCCAAGTTATTGTGCTATCCAGGGTAAGAAAACAGCATTTTAAGACTAATGAGTAAGTTTTCGGATGCTAACCATTCCTTACCAGTGCAGTGTCTATCTTCTGATAGGCTTAGTTGAAAATGCCAATTGGTGCCAACACACCATTATCTAGCAAGTCATAAACTATGAAATCTCATTTAAAAAAAACAAAACTAGGCTGTATCCACAAGAAGATGTTTTCAGCTTTGGTATAACTACATTTAGCTACCTTTGACCTGTAGTTTTTGTTTTTTTTAAATTTCTGCAGTAAACCACTTGACATTTACTCTTTGGAAGGGAAGTAGGGATAGGAGCTGTGCCAGTCAAGTAAGACCTTTGATTCACACCCAAAGTGATGTTTGGGAACTCCCATGGGAGTCCTGAAGAAAGAAATACATGTTGCTCATTATGATAATTCTAGAACTGCTTCATTAATCCCACCTTGAAGTTACACGTATTCCATTATTACCCACCTAATTATTATGTCCTTACAACATGGAAGATGCTATGCAAGGAGCTCAGGAAACAAAGTACTCTAAAATATACTTTTGTGTCATCTTTTCAGAGAAGACTTTTCTGACCACACTATATAAAGGCGCCCTTTAAGTTTCTTGTCTATTACCATGCCTTGTTCTTTTTTCATAGTAGTTATTTTTGTCTAAAATGTTTTTGTGTGTTTAATTATTTATTGTCTCTCTTCTCTCTGTAATGCAAACTCCATCTGGGTTGGGGCTGAGCTATCTTTTTCACTAGTTCATCCTCAATGCCTAGAATAGGCTCTGGCATATAATAAGAGCATAGTGTATAAGTGTGTAAGAAAGGAAGGTGCTCTAGATCTCATAGAAGTATAGTGGGGTTTGGGTGGTCAAGGCTCAAAAGATGGCAAGAAGAGAGAGACAGCTTTATGGAGTGGAAATTAGGGGAAATATCCCAAAGCTGTAAGTGCGTGGTTTCTGATCCAAATTGCAAAGAAGGAAATGCAGGAAGCTTTTCCCTCATATATCTACCAGGTCCAATAACCCTTCCCACAAGTAGCCAATGGGTATTGATAAGCAATGTGGATAGCTGTACCCAGGTCACTTAGGAAGCTGAAAGCAGAAGTGCGGGAAGAAAAGGACGTTATTAGCATTAGTAAGAGGGACTGCAACTCAGAAAATAAAATTACCTACCTCACTGGAATAACTTCTCAGAAGGCTAATATAATTGTCATGAAGGGGAAGATTTCCAACAAGAAAGCATAAGGACAGGCGAGATGGGAGACAGAGACTTAAATTAAGAGGTTTACAAGATGATCTTCTTGCTCATGGGAGGATTTTTCCTGGGGAAGTCCTTGCCAAAGTAGAATAATTTATTTAATTCAGTGAACATTTATAAAACTGATTTAATTCATAGTCTTGCCTTTTCAGAATAGATGATATCAGGAAGATCTGTCAATAGGTTGCCAGAAAAATTCCAAAACTGGGAAGACTAGGAAAAGAATGCTAAGCCCAAGACTAGAAGAAATTCATGCAATCATCCATTTAACAAGTATATTTCAATATTCATACACATTCCAGAAACATTTGTTGCTGTTATCTATTGTAATAAATAGGACAAAGTCTCTGCCCTCATGGAGCTCGCTTTAAAATAATCATATGTATGTGTATATATATCTGTGTATGTAAGTGTATGCAGGTATGTTTTCTAACACTATTGCTTACAGATTATGGGCCTGTTTTAATTTTTAAATTAAAATTATGAGTATTGTGTAATAAAAAAAAAAAAAAAAAAAAAAACTTACTTTCAAAAAGCTTGCTATTTGGGGGCTATCGGGACAGAGGCATGAGAACAGGAAATAAGACTCCTGCTCCTGAAAATGGTGTACAGGGTAGACCCTGATATTACAAGGCAACAACCTAATTACTACAGTATGGATGTGAGGTCAGAATAGGGCTGCTATTGTTATAATGCTGAATCACATGGAAAAGGACTGTATTTGAGAAAAGAGATTGATTCCAGAATCTTCTCTGTGCTGAATTTACATATGGTGCTGGTGGTAAGAAATATCAATTAAAGGTGAGGAAGCTGAGATAAAAGAAATATTTTCAAAATTAGTTAAAAACCATTTAGAAATTAAAATATATTTAAGGTTGTTAATATTTGAATCTAAACTCATATAATATTCTAGCTTATTTTAAAAAACAGACTGAAAATGTATTTTAAAGCTGTACAGACAAATTCTATTGCATCTCTGTAGCTCAATGAAGACTCAACAATAGGGGATAAATGCTTTAGAATAAAAAACAATATTGATATTGGGCTCTATAGCAATATGCAGCTTATACCTGGAGCCAGATGAACAGAGTATACATCAAACTGAACAGGAAGAGTGAAAAACAAGCATAAACAATGAGCCAGTTTGAAGCAGGTAACAGCATTTTGGCTTTTCTATAAGTGTTGAGTGGCTGGAAGCCACATCTGTGCTATTCTCCACTGAATCTCTGCCACTTGGCAGAATGCTTGGCACAAAATAGAGAAGTAAATGTTATTTATGAACAAATATTTCCATTTTCATTGTTACTCTATTCAATCTAAATTTTTACTGAAAGAAAAAACAAAATTGCCACCGAGGCTTTTAGAGATTTGAAGTTCAACATTATGTTCTGATGATATTGAGGAACAATATATGCCCTGGGGTTCCTAAGTTCCAATCTTCCCTGGCCTTGAGCATAAGAGAATTTCTAGGAAGGAATCAAGAAAAAAAAAGATTCCACATGAAAACTGTACTTTTCAGAGTTTTAAGGATTTTGTGTATCAACTCCATTTGTGATCTATTGAAAATTCACTTCAAATGTCTTGGCAAGTTGCATGTGGATAATGCCGAGATCTTTTTTTGTGTGTGTGTGAGGAGATCAGCCCTGTGCTAACATCTGTCAATCCTCCTCTTTTTGCCGAAGAAGACTGGCCCTGGGCTAACACCCGTGCCCATCTTCCTCCACTTTATATGGGACGCCGCCACAGCATGGCTTGTCAAGCAGCGTGTCTGTGCGCGCCCGGGATGCGAACTGGTGAACCCCGGGCCGCCACAGCGGAGCGCGCGCACTTAACCACTTGCACCACCAGGCCGGCCCCTGGAGATCTGTTTATATGACATGTCTAATGGGAACTTGGAGCTCAGGTTAGAACTATCAGAGTCATGTGGTCTTCTAGTCCGTTGTTTCCACCATTTGAACGCATTGTGCAGTCTGGCTGAGTACGAAGTGAGATTCTTATTCTCCAAAGATATAGCCCTAAATTTACCTCCATGCGTAGGACTTATACACATTAAATATCTCAATGCTGTTTGAGATCCACTTCCTCATATACGATTTGTGCAGTTCTCACATATGAGATACATATGTAGATGGACATGTAGTTCTTGGACATACTCATTTAGAGGAAAAAGCAATTTTGTAAATGTCTACGAATGTTAAAAATTTCTGTGAGGTTATAAACCAGCAAAGCAATGCATAAATATATGACATGGAAATATTACTTATTAAATTTATTGATGTAAAAATTTGATATTGAACAGTTTTATGCCTCCAAAACTGCTAATTTTAAACGGTTCAATCTAATGTAATATTCTATAATAGCAACAAGCTGATATTATTAATAGTATTTGGTATTTTTGTTTCAACTTTATTGAAGGAAAGTCAATTTCTTCTTTGTGAATCCTATGATTATGTATTAGGAAAGAAACTTAGTTCCTGTTATAGAATCATTTGAAAGACTGGTGTAAAATATACTTAAATGAATATTGATCTACCTTTCCAGTTTTATCTTCTGCCACTCTGCTTACACCTACTCTGAATTCCAAGGGACTTTCTGCATTTCTCTAGCAAATCCGGCCAAATGATGTCCATGCTTTTCTTTTATTCTTGTGGTTTTCTCTGTCTCCAGTGACCTCCCCATGGCCTTACTGGGAGATGTGCAAAGAGGCCACCTAGAATTTTATCTCATAGGTGAAGGCTTCCTAGAATTGTTCACTCAGAACTGATTGGCCCATGCTCTGTGCTCTTGCTGAGGCTTGGTTTCACTGTGATTGGATATATCTTCTCTGCACCATTAGAGTTCAAGTTCCTTGAGGTGAGAGATCATGTCAGTTCATGTGTATATAGTTTGCACAGTCAGGATAACAGCTGTATGCACGCAGAAAGTGCTCATTAATTGAATGTTGCTACTAAACTGCAGTGCATTCCAAACACCAGAAGTACTGTAGCACATCTCCCAAAGGCATTTTCTGTCACTGGAAAGTTGTTATCTACTGGTGGTTTTTAGTTGCCCTACCACACATTTCCTACTAGTTTACCAGGACTCCTGCTGAGACAGTATGGCCAGCAGCTGTGTATCTTACCAATTTGTGTCAGAAAATGTTGAAATGTTGCCTTTTCAGTGGTGAACTAAACAGTAGGGGCGCTGAATAGTTACCATGGCAACAGAAGTGAGGGAAACTAAGAGACTGACAAATTCCACAGGAGGGATGAGAGGGCTGGATCTCCCAACATAGACGATCTGACAGAATCCCCAAGTCCAAATGCTTCCCTCTTCTAGTTTAGAAACTTAAGATTCTTTGTGACCAGAAGACTATCCTGACTGTGCCCAAAAGGAAGAGTCCAACACTCTACTGTAGCTGAGTCAATCTATGTTGACTCACTCAGTGAATCACATGGCTCCTTCCTAGACTGCTCCCCTTGAACCAGAAGATGAGATAGTAGAATTTTAATCATTCAAAGCTTACCCTTAACATAAGACCCTTCTCAGCAACTGCTGTAAGCTGCTTGTAGTTGCTCTTGAATTTACAAGCAATTCAAGTCTACAAGGCGACAATATTTGAAACTTATACTTCACAGGAATTTGAATTCTAATACTTCCAAGATCAACAACAATTCAGCTTGTAGAGCTGGGTTGCAATTCTCTCTGCCACAATGTCTAGGATGTTGTGAAGAGAGGCAGCACAATGTTGGATCCCTGAGAAAATGCTGAAGGTAACTTAATGATGAGAGTGTATAAAATAGAATGGGCAATTACATTATCTTTCCCTGAAACTTACTCTTCCTCTAGTCTTTACACAACAAAAAAACAAAAACAAAAACACAAAAACACCTCTCCTTGTTCATTTCCAACTAACATTTGGTAATTAAATTTTACATATGCTTCTCTTGCTTCTGTTTTAGGTTTTTGTAATTGGAGTTAATTCCAAAGGTTTGGTCACTTTGTGATAATTTATTGATCTGTATCTTTATAAGTATATTTTTATGAATTTATGGAATAATTACATAAGAATTTATTAAAATGATATATCATTTTTATATATCAGTATATTTATATACAGATATAGACATATAGATAGACAATTGATACTGACAAGAAATATATGTTATTTACAATAAACAAAAACAAGTTGTGGAATAAGTGTAAACTAATCCCATTCTTGAAAATGATTATATTATATCATTTATATTATATTATGTTATGTTATGTAATGTTGTATTATATTATATTATATTCATCTCTATATACATGTACCTGCAAGGAAACACAAGGAATGCTTAACAGTCACTTCTTGGAGTGGAATTGAGAGAATTCAGGTAGAGAAGATTTTTCTCTATGTATCAAACAAATTAATTTGATTAAAGTTGGGTTTGGAATTACTCCAGAATAAACCCATATTACCTTTTGTAAAATGTACATTTTTGAAAGAAACAAAATTCTAAAAAAATGCCTTGTAGATCTCTAATCTATATTTATTTTATTATTTTCTGTTCTTATTTTCATTATTTCCTTCATTCTTCTGTGTTTAGGTTGCTATTCCTTTTCTCACTTTTTAGACGGTTTCTTAGATCGTTCATTTTTAGTCCTCTTTTCTAAAACATGCTTTTATAAAGCTGTATGAATTTTAGTCTATGGGCAGCAGGAGCTGCATCCAAGAAGATTTTTGTTTGCTTTGTTTTGTAAATTTTTCTTAAGTGTGTACACCAAAATCTGCAGAAATCATAATGATAGGGCTCAAATATTTTTATCAGAGTGAACCCACCTGTGTAACCAGCACCAAGGTGAAAAACATTATATAACAGGACCTCAGAACCTCTGTGCTTCTCTTAATAACAAAAGCTCTCACCAAGGACAATACTATCCTATTAACTACTTACATTGGTTTTGCCTAGCATAAATTTTATACAAATGAAATCACACAGCATGTCCTATTTGTGTCCGGCTAATTTCTCTCAATGTTATACTTGTGAGATTTCTCCATATTATTCTGTGTAGTTGAAGTTAATTTATTCTTGTTTATGCGTAGTATACTATTGTATGAATATGCTACAATTTTTTATTCACTTTGTTCTAGATAGGCATTGGGGTATTTCCAGTTTGGACTATTATAAATAATTCTTCTGAGAGCATCTTTGTGTGTGTGTGTGTTAACGATCATATGTAGCATATATTTTGTGTATGTACCGAGGAGTGGGTCATATATTCAGCTTTAGTAGATACTAGGAAATGGTTTTCCAAAGAGTTTGTACCAATTTATACTTCCGCAATCAATTTAGGAGTGCTCTCTTGCTGTGTGTCCTTACCGACACTTGGAAATATTTTTCAATTTAGCCATTTTAGTGAGTGTGCAGTGATATTCAATTGTGACTTTAAATTGCATTTTCTGAAGGCCAATAGGAGTGAGCAACTTTTTCTAGTTTTGCTACATGTTCTTATACCCTATTTTGTGAGGTGCCCATTTGTGTTTTTTGCATATTTTTCTGTTAGTTGTCTGTCTTTTTATTTTTGATTTGTAGGTATTTTTAAAATATATTTTGGATATAAATCCTTTGTTCAATATATGTGTTACAAATATTATGTTCTATTCTGCAGCTTGATGATCACCCACTTGATGATGTCACTTGATGATCTGAAGTTCTATATCTTAAAATAGTCCAAATTATTTTTTTTTCCCTTTATGATTAGTCCTACTGATGCTTTCTTTCAGAAAAAAAGTCCACTCCAAGGAGATTCTATGAGGTATTTTTTAAATTTTACTGTATTACCTTTTGATATTCAATTCTTCTGGAATTAATTTTTGTGAATTACATGAAGTAGTAGTCCAGATATCTTTTTTCCCTTATGAATATCCAATCCATTCATTTATGTAAAGATCATCCATTCCTCGTTGCACAAAGTATCACCATAGTCATGACAGACGACGAGATAGGAGTGGGATCATTTTTGATAGCTCTGAATGCTTCCACTGGCAGACTTGCCTATCCTGGTACCAATACCACGCTGCCTTTGTTACTGTATGTTTATAGTGGGTCTTATATCCAGTAGAGTAGGACTAACAAACTTGGTTTAGCTTCAAAATGTCTAAACATTGTCCTTTGCATTTACATATAAATATCTGAAGTCAGCTTGTTAATTCCCGTAAAAACTAATAAGCAAATCTGTTAGACTTTTGATTGAGATAGCTCACAATCTATAGAGAAGTTTAAGGGGAATTTCCATCATTATAAATTTATAATGGTGTATCCCTTCATTTATTAATTCCTCCTTTAATTTTTCTCATTTTTTGACATTTTAGTGTAGATGATTTATTTATTTTTTGTTAGATTTGTTTTCAGGTATTTGCTGAAGTTTATGCTACTATATATGATATCTTTTAAATTTTTATTGAGCTAACTCCTTTTTTTCATATAAAAATAAAATTTATTATTATAAAGAGAATTCGTATCAACAAATCTTGCTAAATTCACTAATTTTAATAGTACTTTTCTGACAAATCTTCAACATTTATAACTTTATTATAATTTGTGAATAATTATTTTTTGTTATTTCTATTCCAATTCTTAGGCTTTTAATTTTTTCTCCCTGCTTTACGACTCTGGTTGAACAGAACTAGTGCTAGAGGGCATTTGTGTTTTGCTTCCAATCTTAGAGGATCTATTCAATATTTCCCCTTTGAGTCCATTGAGTTTTCACTTAGTTTTGTGTGTGTATTTTTGTGTATGTGTGTGGGTAAAAGAAAGATATATCCTTAATTTCAATTTTGCTGAATGTTCATCATAAAAATTTTTAATTTTTTCACATGCTTTTTATTTATTGAAATAATCACGACTTTTTCTTTTATTGTGGTAAATTGTTTGATTTTTCTAATGATTAATTGTCCTTGCATACTTGAAATAAACTTTATTTGTTAATAATATTATTTTTATTATTATATTTAATTTGCCAATATTCTATTAAGAAATTTTGCATCTACATTCAAGAGAAAAATTTATCCTGAATTTTCTTTACTTGTTCTACCTTTTCCAAGTTTTAGAAGCAAGTTCGTATTGGCCATATGAAAAGAGTTTAGACGTTTTCCCTCTTTTGTATTTTCTAGAACAATTTGTGAAAGAGATACATTATTTTGTCTTAAAATATTTGGAAAAAATCACTGGTAAAATCCTCTGGTCTGTCTTTACGGGCAAGTTTTTAATAGTGATTTAATTTCTTTAATTGACATCAGATAATTCAGATTTTCTTATTTTTTCTGTTGTCATATTTGTAAAGTTGTACTTACCAAGAAATCTGTCCACTTTATCCAAATTATCAAACTTAATGAAATGAAAATGTTTATAATATCCATTTATTAACTTTAATTCTATATAATATTTAATGATTCTATAATTTTTTCTTTTTTTGATATTGATTTTTTTCTATTATTACTGTTCATAACTCTCTTGGGAGATTAATTAATGCTTTACAATTTTCTCAAAGAATCCATTATGTGCTTGCTAGTTTTTTCTGTTGTAAGTTTCTTTCATATTTTATTGATTTCTTATGTTGTTCCTTCTAGTTTATTTCATTTTTATTTGCTGATTTTTCCTAGCCTGAGGAAAAGGTTTAAATCACTTATTTTCATTTTTTCTTCTTTTATACTATTTGTATTTAAAGCAATACATTAGCTGACTCCGACAAAGTTTTATTTGTAATATCTTCATTATGATTTATGTCAAATATTTGCTAATTTCTTCTTTGACTCAAAGATTACTTAGAAATATATTAATTTCCAATTATTATTTTTAATGATTTTTATTTAACTTAGATCCACTGTGATTGGAGAACATGCCATGAATATATCAAACTGATAAAATTTATTAAGCCTTTCTTTACGGCAAGTATCTGGTCAATATGATAAATATTCAATATAAACTTGAAAATAATATGGTATTTCTCATTTGCTGTGTGTACCATTTGTTATATGGCAATGAAGTCAAATCTGTTACTTATATCGTTCAAGCTTTATATCCTCATAGAATTTTTGTTTCCTTTTACTATTAGCTTATTAGATATGTTTGCTAAAATCTGTCACTATGATTATGAGTCTGTATTCTCTTTTTTCTTCAGTTAATTTTTATTTTATATATGTTGAAGCTATGTTCTTTAGGGAATACAGATTTAGAATTATGGTATCTTCCTCTTAGATTTAATTCCGTAATAATTACAAAATTTCTCTTTTTATCCCTAATGGTGCTTTTTGTATTAAAATCTACTTTACCTAGTATTAATGTAGATTTACCAAGTTGCTTTTGATTGTTTTCTATATGATATTTTTAAAAAAAGTTCTCATCTTTGTATTTAAAGTGTGTCTCTTGTAAACAGTATGTAAGGGGAATTTGTATTTTTATCCAATCCTCAAATTGAGTCATTTACTTGGAGTATAATATATATTTACCTTTAGTGTAATTACTGACTGTGTTTTCTTTTACCATCCTGCTATTAATTCCCATTTGCATGATTTGGTCTATGTTACTTTCTTTCCTCTTCTCTTTCGAATTAATCAAATATATATTTGATTATATATACTTATTATATATTATAAAATATAGTTTTATATATATGTTTTCTTATATATCTGTCTATCTTTTCAAATTTGTATTAAATTATCATTTATACATTGTTTTACTCTTCTTTAAGTGATTAGAGTGTTATAACATCAATCATTATCTTATTACAGTCTAATAAAAATAATATTTATATCTTTCACAATATTGTTGTGAAAATTATTACATTATCCACTTTGTGCATCCTTTGCTGTCATTAATTTTAATTCTACATAGGGTTAAACTCATCAAAGCAGTGTAAATATTGTTTGGATTCAATCAATATTTATATTTGCCCATTTATTTACCCTTTTCAATTTTCTTTATTTTATTCTATGTATCCATGGTTCTGTTGGTATCTCTTGACTATCCTCTGAATAAATCACTTTCTTTATGTGTAGGCCTGTTTGCTTAAGATTTCCTGTTTTTCTATGTTTGAAAACGTCTATATCTCATCCTTATTTTTGAAGAATTTTTTCTGAGTATAGATTCCTAGGTTGGCTGTTCTTTGTTTTCAGCACATTAAATATGTCACACCATTGCCTTCTGGCTTCCACTGTTTCTATTGAGAAGTCAGCATCAACAAATATTTCTTTCTTTAGTAATTTTTTTCTTCACTATATATTTTCAAGATTTTCACTATGTGTTGGTTTTCAGCAGTTTTACTATTATGTGTAGAAGTGGTGTGTGTGTTTATACTGCTTTGAGTCTCCCAAGCTTTTCGAATCTGTGTATTTTTGTCTTCCATCACTGAGAAAACTGCTCAGCCATTATGCTTTCAAATATTGCTCTTTCTCCCTTCTCTCACTCTTCTCTCCATAAAACTTGAAGTGCATGTGTGTTAACCTGTTCTATTTGATCCCACTTTTCTCTTATACTGTTGTATATATTCAATTTTCTCTTTATGTTCCAGGTTGAGTATTTACTTCTGAACTTCAATATCTAGTTCATTTGTAGATTTTTTTTTTATCTATTTTTCTCTTATTATTAGTCCTATTTTATTATCTCTTTCCATGTCTATTAATTTTTAGGAAGATTCCGTCTACCTCAAGTTTATCTCTATTTTCCCTGCATGGATCTTTCGGGCCTAGGGGTTCTTGTCTCCTCAGTCCTGTAATGACATGTCTCAGCCATTCCTGGGTTCCCAAACTAGCTCTTCAGCTTCACAGCCCGTGCAATTTCACATTTCATGAGCATCTCTGGAGGAGACTGTGTTTACCACTCAGGCGGGACTTCTCTCCGTGTGTGTCTGTTCTTTCCCCCTAAGCATGTGGATCGCGAATTCCCTTATTTATAAGTTTTTGCTTAGTTTACCAGACTTGTGTGCAACCCCAGAGCTCAGAATTAGCTTTGAATTTGAGGCCACTGAAAGGATCATGTGTCACTCTAGCCCCGAGTTTCTGCAAAAGGCTTTGCTGGATTATCTCTCTGCCTGTGGAAGGTATCTGTCTGCTCAAGCTTGATCCTCAGCCCACATGCAGAACCAGCAAATGTCACAAGGAAAACAAAAACAGCTGACCATCCTCAACTCACCTCAAAACAGTTCCTTCTGTGAATTTAACTCATCTAGGCCTTGCTGCTTCCAAAGTCCTTGGATGCCTTTAAAAGTATGATTTTGTAATTTCTCTGGTTTTATTAATTGTAGTAATAGGAGCATTACCCTGCCACAGACTATGGCATCTTACCTGGAAATGATCCTGTTGAGTTTTTTGACTGAATTGTAGACAAAAGTTACATAGCTCACTAGTATCTCTGGAAATATCTTCTAGATAGGATTTAATTTTCTTCTGTCAGGCAGCTAGGTTAGGATTAGATTACCTTAATCCTCTCAGAAATTAGGTGCTTCACATTTATTTTCAGTGACAGCTGGTTTATCTCCAGTTTAGCTTTACGTCTTGGATATAGTCCTGTGTATTTTAGCAGAAAATCCTGGGTGTTTACCAGAGCTTCCCTAACGTGACAGGAACTCGACTCTAACTTTTATTCTACCAGTCTCAAGATACTATGACAGTCCAGTTTGGACTCGCAGATGTTCAGCCTCAGATTTCTGCTTAGCTTCTCAGCTCAGGAACCATTTTTTTCCCCGAAATTGAAAAAATACTTCAATAGGAAAAGTGCTTCCAAAAGTCTGGCTCATTTTGCTTGGCTGCCTTTCTCTCTGGGAATTATAACCCAGTAAATTGTTGTTCTATGCTCTCAAACATAATCGTTGTCTTAATTTTTTCCAAGTTGGTAGTTGTTCTCAGTGAATGGATTGGTCCAAGACAAATTATTGTGCTGCCTCCAAACTGATTATCATGTATTTTAATTTATTTCTACTTTCAACCACACAAGACATTGTAAATACAGTCAGCATTTATTTTTTACCTTATTCTACATATGTGTCTTTTCTCTTTTTTTCCCATTCCTTCTTTTATCTGTTTCATTTTTTTACTAAAAAATACTCTAAAAATATCGCTAAAATTTCCTTTAGCATAGTTATGTTGTTAACTGACTCTTTCCAAATAAACGAGAATGCACGTGTAATTCTCTGCAATTATTAAGAACAATCTATGGAAAAAATGGCTGCTGCTAAAATTAACCTAAAAGAAAATGATAGTTTTAAACAATAAAACAAAATATTAATCCTTCTTATTCACAGATGATGTCTAATATTTATAATTATTAAACTATAAAATTATTACATTTTAGAGTAATGGAGGTAAATTTATAATTCATATGATTAAAGAGATTTCTAGGGGTCTGTGAAAAATGACTATGTGATTTCTTTGCCTCAAATAGAAAAAAAAATACTTAAAGGACACAAAACTAAAAATAGATTTATGTACTTGGGGAAAAAAACCTTTGAATTCTGAGTATGGTGGATTTTTACAGTATATGTATTTTTGAAATTCAGTTTGGAAGCCTAGCTCTGTCATTTATGAGAGAGAAATCACTCCAAAATTTGCTCCACAAGGAGGAGTTGTGACCCTACTCATTAACCTCTTTTTCTCTCCTCTAATCTCAGTTCTCACACATTTTAACCCATCTCTGGTGTAATTGATGTAGGTTAGTCCTCAGACTGAAATGTGGTAAGCTACTTAAAATTCTCCTCAATTCATATCAAACTCAGTGGTCATCTGTGCACAGCAGACTTGTTAAGAGAGAGAAATAGAATTTGTGTTTGCTTTATGCATTTTTAAAACAATCATAAATAAAATGAATGTATAATATTTATATAGGATTTAAAATTAAAAAGTTGTCAAAAGTCCCTTTAATTTAGTAATTTTCTGGAAAATTTTCTGGTTGCTATAAGTAGAATTAATTGACAATCCTGTCCTTAACAAGACAAGTGGATCACATCCGGATCCTTCAATCCACATGCATAACTCACTTCACTCTAAGTCAACCATATTTTCTCTTATATTAATGGCAGCTAAATTTGGCTGAATTTCCAGGTTATTTATTACTGAAAGGCTTAGAAACCACAAAACATAGGAGAAGAAAAACGTCTTCTAAATGACTTTGGATTAATCTAGGTTCTATGGACATATAATTATTATTACTAAGTGGGCTATTGGCTCTGCAGGGCTGGCATGCATTTCATTTCAATGACCCTGCAATTCTGGTATCAAAATTTTTTATCAATTAGTTAAAGATGAACAGTTTTTGATAGTATTGGATCTGTCAACAACAAGAGATGACTTAAAAGATAGAATGCATAATGTGAAAGTTGCCTAAAAGAGAAATAAACATATCTCTGGTAAAGACAACTCAGCCTGGCAGATTCAGCATGCTGTTTTACTCCTCAAAAATGCTGCATTTGGCAAGATGTGCCCCTGGCACAAGGTGATAAAAAGAAACCTGGGTCTCAGAGCTGCGGTGAGTAGGTCAAGACTGGAGTAGCCACAAACCTGACTTAAAGTTGAGTGTAAAAATACAAACAAACAAACAAACAAAAAATTTTAAATATAAAATCACATGATGGGAAGGCACCCACATTGTCCAAGAATGTCACCCTTAGCCACCTTAAGTTATTTTCATAAGTGAATAAATGTTAATGAACAGAACTAGTCATAACCATTCAGAATGACGTAGAGTTATTTTTTTAATTGTTGTTGTTTTGTTTTATATTTAGACATGTAAATTTATGAGGATCACTGAGATAGAGATTATAAGAAGGACACATTATTCCCTAAGGACTTCCACAAACTAAGAAAATGCAGTCAAGTATATGTTGCAACAAGAATAAGAAAATGTGTAGACTTTGATCTCATATTCCAAAGAATACCAATAAATGAAGTATCATCAGGATGAGAATGATTGGCAGTAAGAATTTTTATCCGTGGAAGCATGTGGCTGAAAATATTTATAAAAACCTAAATTTACAATTGTCTTTCAAAAGCAGTCACCATTCCTGAGGCACCAAGGAATCGAAGTAAAGATTTTAATAAGTGGAAGAGGTCTTAGCCACAATCACATATACCTAGTCATTTACCTGTCAGGTATGTTGATTGCTTTGAAATGAACACGGACAGGCAATTTTCCAGGGAATAAATGGAAGTCACGAACAAACACACACACACACACACACACACACATACAAACACACACTTTCACCTCATCAGTAATTAAAACAAATTACATTGAAATATCATTTTTCATCTATGGAGTTAACAGACTAAATAAATGGTAACTTAGAGTGATAAAATGTGCACACAGAGGCATGTTCCTGTCAGCAGATACATAAATTGCTACAATCCTAAAGAAATCAAGGTGGTAGTTGAAGAACTGTCAGATGTTGATGTGTTTTACTCAGTAATTCTTCCAAGAAAATAATTGGAGATATGGTCAAACGTATATCCACACAGATATTTCTTGCAGCATTTTTATGACTATAAAATATATACATGCATACATAAATACACACCTCAAATAGTCAATATTAGGGAAATATTTAAATAAATCAAGCTATGGTCACATAAAATAACAAACTGTCTGTTTTATATGGACCCTAGCATTCTCTTCTGGCCCAGGAAGTTATGGATGTTGGGAAAATGGCACTTAAGTTACCAATGGATAAAAAATAAAGTTTATTACTGGCATAGTAAGTAGCCAAAGGATACTCCAAATTGAATGGATCAGGGTTGATTTGGACTGAAGCAAGAGGGAGAGAGATATTTTGGCTATCTTGGTCTTTTACCTCTCCATATAAACTTTAGAATGAGTTTGTTGATATTCATTAACTAACTTGCTGGGATTTTGACTGGAATTGCATTGAAACTGTAGGTTACATTGGGAAGAATTGACATCTTGATAATATTGAGTCTTCCTCTCTATAAATCTGGAATATCTCTCCATTTATTTAGTTCTTTGATTTTGTTCATCAGAGTTTTGTAGTTTTCTTAATATAGATCTTGTATATATTTTGTTAGATTTATAGGTGCATATTTTATTTTGGGAAGTGCTAACCTAAATGGTATTGTGTTTTTAATTTCAAATTCTACTGGCTCATTGCTGGTATATAGGAAATGAATTGACTTTTGTTAATTAACTTGAGATCTGCACCCTTGCTATAATTGCGTATTAGTTCCAGAAGAAATTTTTGTCTATTCTTTTGGGTTTTCTACATAGATGATCTTGTCATCTGCTAACAAAGACAGTTTCATTTCTTCCTTCCTTATCTGTATAGCTGTTATTTCCTTTTCTTGTCTTATTGAAGTAGCTGGGACTTCGTACAATGTTGAAAAGAAGTCATGGGAGAGGCATCCTTGTCTTGTTCCTGATTTTAGTGGAAAACTTCAGTTTCTCATTTTATATCCTTTTAAAAATTGAATGTTATTTCACATTTTGCCTTTCCCTTACCTGAAAAATCAAACATCATTTAAGTATTTATTATTCACCCCAAGAATTCCTGGGTTATTTGCACAATAAAGAAATAATCTTATTCACACTGTATATATATGTATATGTATAAAATTTATAGAAAAGTATGGAAGCTAAGATACATTACATTTTTATAATTCTTTGGAGTTATAAACACACTCATCTATATATCTGAACCCAGCACTATAACCAATTTATTTCACTCCTATTAAAAATAATTATTCTTTTAAGGAGAAAAACCTAGGATTAGGGAAAAAATGAAATAGCAATATAATAGAAACTCTATTTACTGAAACTGTACTGAAAATACAATTTCAGTGAATCACAAAAAGAAAAATATTAAACTCGTTTGTCTAAGATACTAGCAATGTTTTGAATTTCTACAATAGGTTTGCTGCAGTCAGTGTGATATTCCAGTCATTAAAGCAACCATCGGGAATTTGAAGCCCTTGGTCATCATGAAACTGTCATAAATTTGTATGCCACACAAAAATTAATATAAAATTTAATATTTCTTTCTAAATTGTATTGTCTGTATTTAAAATAAATATGCTGCCATTTGATCTAAAGAAATGTACACCACACAATACAAGAAAGGCAGCGTGATATTTTGGCAATACTAAGACCGTGAAGGCAAAAAAGTGATTAAGAACATGGACTTTAAAGGAAGAAAACTTGAGTTTAAATTCTAGCTATGGCACTCACTGCGCCTACAACCTCGGACAAACTGTTTACTAATCTCTTTTAAGTTGCCACTTTTGGACATTGTGGCAGACCCACTGCTTACCTAACTTCTTCTCCCTTTACCTACTAACAGAACCCTGACGTGTAGGTCAGAGCCATGATGGGTCTATGATGGTAATCTCAGTCCTCAGGGCCACTGGCTTTCTAAAGGTGGCCATGTGACCAAGTTCTGACTAATTACATCTACTGGAAAGAACCTTCCATCTGTATTGAAAAGACAAAGTCTTGACTTTTCGTCTTCACTCTTCTTGCCTGCTAAGCATACAGGGGACCTGAGAGGTGCAGCCATCTGGAGACAACCAGGGGGCAAGCATGAAGATGAAACATTGAAGAGCAGAAAATTAGAAAACACTATTATTCATGATGGCGCTGTAGAGCCACTGTACTAGTCCCCAAAACTTTAAATCCTTATTTATTGAAACTAATTAATGTCTATATATTGATTGCCTGTAATTGGCAGCCAAAAGCAATTCTAACTAGTAGAGGGATATTGATGTCTATTTAACTGTGTTATTTTAATACTAAAAAAATAATGCTTGTAAAGCGTTGTAACACACTATCTGGCACATACTAAGTAGTCAATAGATGGTGTTATTTATTTGCTATTTTTGTGATTCTGACTATTATTCAGTCTTCAGTTTGAATTCTGGAAAAAACATAAACTTTTCAAAGTTCAGGAAAGATATTTAATCACTCTGACCCTAAATTTTCTCACTAACATTTCTTATGTCATTTGATAATTGCAAAGAGGAAATGAGATACTGTATATAAAGTTTATAGCACGTTATCTAGCATATAGACGGCCTCCTTTCTACCTATGTTTTCATGTATTACCATGTAAGTCTTATAGTATCTTAAAAGATTCAGCATTTGATTTAAAGAGAGGAAGAAACAACCACTCTGACAATTCTTTAATGACTGATGACAACTAACTTTGACCCTTTGTCACGTATCAAATTACAGTAAAGGGACAATAAAGTAGATTATTTTATATAATTTTGTACTTGTATTGGACATTCAGAGACTACAGACTGTATACTCAGAATGCATGCAAGATGCATGGAACGATATACCAAAATTCCTCCATTTTGGATATAAGAGAACTGAAACTCATTAATGTGAACTTCTGATCAAGTCACACAGTTAGTAGAAGAACTACAACTAGAACACAAGTCATCTATCTCCTCATCTATTCACCTATAAGATCCCTTCTTCTGCTGAAATTCTATAGTTTTTTAAAGCTTGTAGCATCACTGGGGTCTAGTTTCTATACTCCTCTCCTCCCCTCCCTCACCTCCTGCCAACATATTTCAAAGTATACACTAAATCAAGTATGAGTCTTCAGACTCTACTCAGTCCTTGGAGATTATCATCCATCCAGGGGAAACAATAAAGAGTAGAGAAAGGCACTGCCTGGTGATGTGAATAAAGAGAGGTTTGCATTTAATGCCACAATCCTAATTTATCTGCCTCCAAATTCTGCATTATTTCCCCCAGCAAAGCTTATTGAGCATCTTTTATGTGTCAGGTGCCAATTTTGGAGAAGTTTCCTTTATTCATTTATTCAACAAATAGTTATGGGGTGCCAAGTGCGTGCGTGTGTGTGTGTGTGTGTGTATATATATATATATACATATACATATATATATTTATTTATACACATATATAAAACCATTAGAAGATATGAAAAGAAAGAAGAAAGCCTAAATTTCTTCCCTCATTAAACTTATATTCTAGAGGGGGAGACAGGTGGACAGGTAGACAATAGATATATAATGCAATTCCAACTGTGTCAGACGTGAAAGATAATAAAGTATAGCAATAATTTCTAGAGGTTATCTGTTTTTATATTAAAAAAACAGACATGGTATATATGGGTAAATATGTAGCAGTGACATTTAAGGAGGGACCTGAATGAAGTTAGATAACCACAAAAAGGAAGGAGACAAAGGGAGAACCAAGTGTAAAATTCTGAGGAAGAAGAGAGGGGCTTCTTCCAGGAAGAACAAGAGATAAGATGTCAGGATCAGTGACCAAGGCAAGAAGGGTAAGAAAGGAGGTTGGGAGTTAGCATGGATCAGATCTTGAAAAGATTCAATCAATAATTTCCACAGCCAATTAAAAGTACAGAGTAGACACAGGAGTCACACAGATGAGAGAAAAAATGTGTCAGCTTTAGTACTAACAAATCGTAGGTTGTGGAAAGAGCTAAGCTTTGCAGCAAAATGGGCTTGATCACTCACTTTAGTGCTGAATTAGTACTGACCACACTGTAGCTCTACTGACCAGGCCTCTCTTAGCACATAGCAGGGAGCAGACTGAAGGGCACATCGCATGCTGTCAGGCAGAGCTCAGCAGGAAGAAGGAAAAGAGGAGGAGGTTATTCTTGAAAATTCACCAATCAGATAAGTCACTGCATCCAGCATGGGAAAAAGAGGTGGAGAGAGAAGTAAGTAATCCCTCCACGGAGAATCACGATGGTTAGGGGATAAGTGTTCCAATGTCAGAGCTTCATAGTCCATAACACTGAAATTTAAAAACACAAAAACAAAATGAAAAATCCCATGGCGACTGCCTGGAAGCACTTACCTTCCACCTGGCAGGGAGCGCCCACCTCTTCTGATGGTCGAGATTAGCATTTATGGAAGCTTTTCTCAGCACAATCTGCCATGAACGAGAGTTTGGAAAAAGAGCTGGTCTTTAGCTTTCATTCTTGTTGCAATGCATGTTTAAGACAAAAAAATAATAAGGTGTAATTAGAAATAAAATAGATTTTAAAGTTAGAAAGACTAGGTTTAAAACCCAAGTTTGCCACTTGCTAGCTACGGGACCTTGAACAAGTTACTTCATTTCCTAGATCCTCTATTTTTTCATTTGTAAAATTAGAATGCCACTACTCACTTCATAGAGATGCTGTTGAAATGGAAGGCAATGTATTGTATTGTATACAATACATTGTATTACAATGTATTGTATTACAATGTATTGTAAAGGGACATGGAAGTTGTTTTAATCCTCTGCACATATTAGAAAGCTGCTAGTTCCTACTTCTAACTTCCAGATATAATTTACGTAAAAATTTACTGCGTATACACACAAAGATAGGGGAAAGACACATTTAATTCTGTCTTTGAGCTTCCAAACATGGTGTTTTCCAACCCTAGATAATGTCTTTAAATGTGGAGATCAGAGGTCTTACAACACACAGATGAGGAATCCTCCAATTTCCATGACTTAGCTGAGTAGGTAAAAGGGAGAACAAGGCAACATTCAGATCAATCCTAGTGGGAATGAAAGACTCAGAGCAGAAACATTTCTCAAATAATTGACTATAAAGGGTGGAGGGAGACTGTTAAGGGGGTGAGGTGGAATGGGGGTGAACACTTGAATGGCTTTCCATCTAATATCGTAGGTTCAATCTGAACTTGACAGAGTGATTAACACCAGGCACTGTCACCTCAGGGAAACTCGGGCAAAAGGAGCCATCTGGCACTAATGAAATATAAGATAATTTTCTAAATAGTTTTTTTCAGGACAATTTTTTAAATGAACCAGTTACCATTAATGAGCCACTTAGTAAGCAGGAAAAGTTTGAGTTTCAAGCAGACTTTATTTCACACTGGAACTCACTGCTGTGCATAACTTCAGTGACTTTCATGCCATGCCTTACCTATACACAGACAAATGAGGCTTCTTTCTGTACTTTTCATGTAAATATAGCATCTGAAGGACACTCTTAAAAAATCCTATGCAAGATAGAGAAATAAATAGTTATATAGATTTATAGATATATATTAGATACATTGTAAACATTTCTAAAGGAAAAAATCATTAATATCTCCTTTCAGTTATTTCTATTATCTATCTTTCTATCCTCTATCCTTCTATCTTTATCTAAAATCTATATCTAAAATCTACATTTATCTATATATACATACACATCTGTAAGATGATCTTTATTATTTAATGATTTGGGGCTAATACTCTAAGGAAAAAACAATCAATTAAAGTCACACAACTCTGCCATTTAATTATTTTTGTTTAGAAATCGACTTTGTTGGACATACATATTTTTATATCTGCTTTCTTTTTGCCTAAATTTACATTTGTCTTGCACATTTTCTCCTCCTTTAAAATTATTGTTAGTATTTTATAAAAATTTATCACTCTTGTACATTGTATCTTCTACATCATTGGTATCCATTTGTGACAAAATGGCTCCTATGTCTTCTGCCTTCTACTCCTCTGGATATCCTAAGTTCTAAATCACTCAGACCTGATTTATCAAGGAGTATGAGCACAATTGGTTATGTCTTCCAGAAATCACTAAAATCCTTCTCAGTACATTCATCAATTTATCCCCCTTTGTAGTTCCCCTTAGAAAGCGAAGTGAAAGCTGCCCTAAAAGTACTGGAAAGAAATATAAGTCACCAAGGGGAGAGGGGACATCAACAGTCTCATTTCAAGGATGGAGACCGAATCTCTCAAAATCCTAACAAGAATATGCCAGCAAATGTGGAAAAAAACGAAGGCCTGCAGGCTGGAAACGCTCAATATACATCCCAATCCCCAAGGAAGGAGACGCCAAGGAGTGCAGTGACTACAGGCCCACTGCCCTAATTTCCCATGCAAGTAAAGTGACACTCAAGGAGCTGCAGCAAAAACTTTTACCTCATATGGAGCAAGAAACGCCTAAGGTCTAAGATGGATTTCAATAATGGAGAGGCACAGGAGATCTAATTGTGGTTATTCGTTGGCTACTGGCGTGCTCCAAAGAATTTCAGAAGAAGGTTAGTCTGTTGTATAGACTACAGTAAAGCCTCTGACTGTGTGGATCATGAAAAGCTATGGGCTGCTCTGAAAGAAATGGGCCCTCGGCACTTGATTGTCCTGACATATAACCTGTATTGTGGACGAGAAGCCACTGTCAGGACAGAATATGGAGAGACAGAATGGTTTCCTATAGGCAAAGGTGTCAGACAGGGTGCATTTTATCTTCCTATTTGTTTAATCTGCAAGCAGAACGTATCATATAAAAAGCTAGGCTAGACTCAAAGGAGGAGAGAAAATTGGTGGAAGAAACAGCAACAATCTAAGATACGCAGATGCCACCATCTTACTGGCAGAAAGCAGCAATGACTCGAAACGACTTCTGACAAAAGTGAAAGAAGGAAGCGCCAAAGCAGGACTGCATTTGAACATCAAGAAGACAAAAATCGTGACTACAGAAGAACCACGCAACTTTAATGTAGACGATGAAGACACTGAAACTGTTAAAGATTGTGTGTACCTTGGTTCAGTCATCAATTTAAATGGAGACAGCAGCCAAGAAATCAAGACTGAGACTTGGAAGGGCAGCAATGAAAGAATTAGGAAAGATCATCAAGTGTCAGGAAGTGTCATTAGAGGCAAGATTATCCACCCTCGTATTCCTAAATGGGTGCAAAACTGGACAGTGAAGAAGGCTGACAGGGAAAAACGGATTCATCTGCCATACAGTGTTGGAGGAGAGCTCTATAGATACCTTGGGCTGCCAGAAAGATGAACAAGTGGGTCCTAGAGCAAATTACACCTGAACTCTCTCTGGAGGCAAAAATGGTAAAACTGAGGCTGTCCTATTTTGGGCACATCATGAGAAAGCAGGATTCTCTGGAAAAGACAATAATGCTGGGAAAAGTAGAAGGCTGCAGGAAAAGAGGAAGACCAAACATGAGATGGATTGACTCCACAGAGGAAACCGTAGGCATGAGTCTACAGGAGCTGAGTTAGGCTGTTGAGGACAGGACATGGTGGACACCACTCATTCATAGGGTCCCCAGGAGTCAGAGCCGACTTGCCGGTGTGTAACAACACCAAAATTCCCTTTATCGTCATTTCAAATGTTTTTTATGAGTGAGGGAAAATCCATTATCCTGAAATAGAAGGCTAAACTTTTTTATTTCAATGCTTTATTTTGACATATCTCTCATAAAAAGCATATTTTTGAATTAATATTTATAGGTAGATTTATTCCATTTTACTTCATGTCATAACAGATTGGTTTATTTTATTTGTTACAGCTTTTTACTACTTTCTTTTCTATGTATGTTATATGTGTGTATATGCTATTATAAATATATAATTTTCTTTAGTTCTTTCATCTGATTGTTACTTTATGATTGTTTTTGGTGCTTCTAATTGTTTATATTTAAATAAGTGTAAACCTCTGGTTTTAATCAGAGCTTCAGAAAGAATACATTTTTGCTTATTCAAGATGAAAAAGAAATATTTTTCACTATCTCTACCTCATTTTCCATCTCCACTCCAGTTTTAATCTATATGATATGAAATTTTTAATTCTAGTGTGTTAAGGTTAAATTTTATTGTTTACTTGTATATAATTTTATTTAGATTGCTTATTTAAACAGAGCTGACCAGATTTTCTTTCAATAACAAGTTTTCCAATACTTAGGTCTTTATTTTAATTCATCTTTTATTGGAACAAGATTTTTCAGGAAAATTAGTGGTGAAACTCATGAGACTTTGGCTATTTAAAAATGATTTTTGTATTGGTTGCACAGCAATGTGAATATAGCTAACACTAGTGAACTCTACACTTAAAAATGGTTAAGATGGTAAATTTTATGTTATGTGCATTATACCACAATTAAAAAATATTTTTTGTGGCTTTTAAATGTGGATGACAACTTGGGAGTTATATTTAGAATTCTGGTATGACAAACTCTTTTTTTCTCCCTCAACATTAATAGATACTGATATTTTTTTTTTGCAACTTCTCCTTTAAAGGAGAAATAGTGGCTTGCCTGCTTCTTCTGTCTTGATGATTATTGTATTTTTTTCTTTAATTTGAAATTTGATAATTTCACGATGTATATTTTCATTTCACTTATTACTTGGTAATTTCTTTCAAAAAGTAGACTAAAGCATGTATCAGTACAATTTTCTTCTAGTACATCTATGAGTATTGTTTCTGTCTCTTCCAGTTATGTTTTGGCTCTCTACTTCCAGCCATTCATATTGACATCCTTCTGTCAGAATATTTTATTTCTTTTTGTCTCATTTTGAATTTTGAGTGATTTCCCAAACCAGTTTTTGACGTCATTAGTTTCAGTTTGTCTAGTTTTGCTTCTATTCTTTTGAGCTTCTAATGCCATTTAAAATTTTTCAATGACATAATTTGTTTGTTGTTTTTTCTCCCTACAATATTTTCATATTTCTTCCAATTTCCTTTCCTTTCAGATTGTAATTTTACTAATCATCTTTTGTTTTATAATGTTCATGCTCAAACAAACAAAAACTTTGAGAATATTAAAATAATTTATATTCTCTTGGGAGGACATATATATAAAACTTTCACATATAATTTTTTGTTTATTATTTACATTTTTGTTTCAGAATATTTGATAATTTTTAAAGTTTACCTTTATGGTTTCACATTTTCGTAGGTTGCATATATACTCAAGCCTTCTGTTGGTGTGAAAAATTATGTGAGTATTTCACTACTTCCTATTTAGGTGTGCAAAATTCTCCCATTCAAATTTAAATTGAGATAATGATTAAAATCTAGATATCTATCCTTTTCCTTTCCTTTTCTTTTTTCTTTTTTTTTGGCAGTAGCAGTCTCTTGGGATATGAGGAAGATTGTTGGGATTCTTAGCATTTACAGTCAGAAAATTTGACTTCTGAAGTGTCTGTTTCATATCTCTTTTTTTTTTTTTTTTTTTTAAAGATTTTATTTATTCATTTTTTTTCCCCCCAAAGCCCCAGTAGATAGTTGTATGTCATAGGTTCACATCCTTCTAGTTGCTGTACGTGGGACTCGGCCTCGCGTTAGACGGAGAAGTGGTGCCTTGGGGCGTGCCCGGGATCCGAACCCCGGCCGCCAGCATCAGAGCGCGCACACTTAACCGCTAAGCCACGGAGCCGGCCCTCATATCTCTTTTTGTTTTCTTTGTTTACTTGTTTTATAACAGTTACCTGTGGTCCTCTGTTGAGAAGGAGTGAACTGAGCTAATTGGGTTATGGTTTACCCAATCTAAACTGCTCAACAGATTCATAATAAGTCAGATCTGTTGGAGAGCAATCAGTTTAAGACCCATAGCTCATATATAGATTTTTCTATTTGTCAGGCCAAGTGTGATTTCTTTCATTAAAATTTTTCACAACATTTTGTGATAAGATCAGTAGGGGAGCTCTCAGCTTTCCTAGCCTCCAATGCTTACCAGTCCCAAATAAGTGGATTCCTTCCATATTAGAATGATAAATATTGTGAAATGAGATTTAAAAATAATATTGAATGATCATGTAATTTCCCTTCTTACCCAAGAGGTTCAGGCTTTTAATGGTGTTTATTTGAAGCAGAAGAAAGTGCTCTATGTATAGTGGTCCACATCAACCACATGGAGCCTATGTCTCTAGCCTTTGTTTCCCAAAAATAGAATAGTAGGGTTTTCAAAATGTTTCCCCACTTACTACCCATTATTCTAAATAAAAGGAAATATGTGAGTCAAGTTCTAGCATTCTCCAACTGAACTGTATCTACTAGGCGTCTCTTGAAGCCTGTAGGATACAATTGACCCTATGCCTGTACTGGGTTGAAGAGTGTCTCTCCCCAAATTAATGTCCACCTGGAACTCAGAATATGACCTTATTTGGAAATAGGTTCTTTGTAGATGTGATTAAGGTAAGGATCCATATGAGATCATACTGCGTTAGGGTGGACCCTAACTCCAATGACCATGTCCTTGTATGAGACAAAACAGGACACACGGAGAAACAGGGGAGAAGGTCGTGTGAAGATCCATGTGAAGACCGAGGCAAAGATTGGAGTCCAAGGCAAGGAACAACTGGAACTATCAGAAGCTGGATGAGCCATCTCTACTAGAAGTATTCTCCCCTAGAGCCTTTGGAGTGGATGTGAGTCTACTGACACTTTGATTTTATGGCTTCCAGAATTATCAGAAAATAAATGTTTGTTGTTTTAAGCCAAGAAGTTTGTAATAACTTCTTATGGCATCCCCAAGAAACTGATACAATACCCTGATTAAAAATTTGCTGTTCTGGGTCATTTCTGTATCTTCCCAAGAAGAGTTTGTAAGCTCATTCTTATGCTGCCAACATGTGCAGGGACTTTCTTGGTTTTTAAAGATAATTAACTTAAGGTCCTTTTTTCAGTCCATATAATCAATTACAAAAGTCATAAGAGACTTAGTTTAACTAAAACAAGCTTGAACAAAGTTTAATTGTGTTTTGTTGTGGTGGTGGTGGGGTGGTTGATAGAAATATGCCATGTAAGTCAATAATTTTAAACTTCTGCCTGTAAGTGTAAACACACTTCTATCAATAAAAATACTAATTTCATGTCATGATTTTTCAACTCTGTTTAGAGGTCTTAAGACAGAGATAGAGTGCTATGAAGTATATTATATAATTTGAAAAATAAAATATCCAGTCATTTTGATATGCTGCCTGGAGAAGGACATTATTCTCCCTTATTTGATAATCACTGGTTTGTAATGAACTTCAGTTCGCTACTGATCAGACCATCCTTGGAATGTAATGTTAAGTTCTAATTCCAAATTTTAAAAAACATAGAAAGCAGAAGGATTTCCTAAAGGAAGGACCATAAGTAGAATGACTCAAAATCATTTTACATGAAAGAAGAAATAGAATATATATATCTTTAAATCAAAGACAAAACTCAGGAAGACCAAGGGTACATATCCAAACTTTGGAAAACGATTTAGCTTCCTTCTGTTTGGCCTTCAGGTATAATGAGATGATTAGGAAGTTAATAATTCAAAAAAATCAATAATAATTGATATTAACTTAATAGAAAAGATTTTCTAATGGCCAGAATTTTCTGAAATGAAAAGTACTGCCTCAGGTCATAAGGAGTTGAGGTGGGAAATATGATAGTGGATTGATAGCTTGCAATGGTGAATTTCTGGAATTCCACTCTGTGGCTTAAAACAAAGCAACTGTATGTCCTGGTAATAGGTTGTAGATACACTTGACTGCAACCTCAAGAAATAAAAGAAAATAATTGAAGCAAAGAATAAAATGTATATAGTGCTTAGATTACAGAAAATCTTAAATGAGAGATCAAGCAGTCCTGATTTTTCTCTAAACAGTGGGGCTGGGCAGTGGTACTAGGAGTACCTCTTGAAATTTTTGCCTAATTGCACAATCGAAACTGATTTCAGTAAAATGAACATGATGATGAAACAAAGAGAGTGATAATGAAACAAAGAGAGTTTGAAACAAACTCTAGCTTTTTTACATTTAAAAGTTTTTATTTTATTTTATTTTTTTAATTTTTATTTATTTATCTATTTATTTATTTTTTGTGTGAGGAGATCAGCCCTGAGCTAACATCTGCCAATCCTCCTCTTTTTCTTTGCTGAAGAAGATTGGCCCTGGGCTAACATCTGTGCCCATCTTCCTCCACTTTATATGGGATGCATGCCGCCACAGCATGGCTTGCCAAGCAGTGCGTCGGTGCGCGCCCGGGATAGGAACTGGCAAACCCTCGGCCGCCACAGCGGAACAAGCGCACTTAACCCCTGGTGCCACCTGGCCGGCCCCTAAAAGTTTTTATTTTTTACATATTTGGTTGTATCAGGAAGATACTTTCGTTCTCTAAAAATTTGTTATAGAACATTCTCACAGGAATTGAAAGAAATGGAGATAAAGTTAAGAAATATGTTAGGCTTAAGAAATGGATACATGGAAAGAGAATAAAAAAGAGGCACATTAAAATATATAGAAATGCAATCAAATGCACTAAAAATAGATTCCTCAGGAACTCAGTAGAATCTCATTTTTTGATCCCCATATTCTACTGCTAATCCTTTGAAGCGTCAGGGGGTGGGAATTTCTATTTCTCACGGAGGTTATACATTTCCTTAGAAGTCTACAGAAAATCCCACCAGCGGAGAGTGGTAGTGATAAAGTACTGTGCCTGCTGAATACGATGGCCCAGTTAGTGAGTTTATTACCAGCTGCTACTTTTAATTCATAACTTAATGAGAAAACTTGCTCACACAGTATAGCATAATTGCTGGGAGAAATACAAGAGTTTAGATGCAATTTTCTAGGCATTTTGAAGCTGGCTTTGGCTTGGTTGTATGACTATTTTTGCTGGAGGTTAGAGGATTGTTGAACACTCTGGCAAAACCCGACCTCATTTGGCTTTCTCTATACAACATTGACCAGTTTCAGCCTCAGCTCGTGAAGACTAAAGTTTCAATTTACTTTATTTTATTTTTAAAATATCACCCAGTACTTTTCCTTTTTTCTTTCTGAAGTCAACCAAAGAATTTTATACAGAATGGATAAACATGTAATGATCTCTCCATGGGGTGGCTTCCTGTTATTTTAACAAAGGCTAGTGGAGCAGCAGGGAGTCCTGTTAGAGACAGAACATTCCTGGCCAATTGCAAAGGCTGAGACTACATCAGAGACAGCAGGCAGTATACGTGCCTGTAATACTCTTAAGAATAATTTCTAAATCAATTGTATGAACTCTCTTAACATTGTTTTTATTTATTTGTTCCACATTACTATACTCCTAGAACTACGTTATTTCGATGTTAGAAATGAAGAATAAACTTCATTTATTCTTCATTTATTCATAAGAATAAACAGGCTAAACTTAAATTGCTCGCAGTGGACAAAAAAAAGAAATCCATGTAGAAATATAAATCAAAATATAAAGATGGCGTGATATTGAGCAAAGGGAAGGTCACTTCCAGTAAGTGTTGATATCTTTGAAGGACTCAGTGAGGAAGTGATATTTGAAGTAAACTTTGAGGAGGACGTAATAAATAGAGGGAAGGTACCCCATGGAGTGGGAAAAGCATGCATTTAGGCACATATGCAGGAATGTCCAGACTGGATGAGTAACATTTAGGAAAGCTAGATTGGCCGGAATGTAGGATCCATAGTAACAGAAAATACTATCTCAACTTGAAGCCTGGATTAGGTCATGAAATCACGTTAATAAATATTTCATTACAACTGTGGCAACCTTTTAAGAAGAAATTCATGAGCCAACTCAAGATTTACTTCTCTAGAGAAGCCTAAGAGCTCTCTAGCCTGCATCCTAGTGTCCATTTCTGAGTTCTTATCTTTCTCATAGATGCTATCTGGCTCTTTTGCATTCAACGTTGCTCCCGTTGTTCATATTATTCAATCTCATTTCCTCATAGAGCATCTGAGATCCTTGAGGATAGGGACATCTTCTTTTGTAATCTTCAAATACTCATCATACTATTTGTTACAAAATACTTAGTAACTCATCTCGAACAAAGGGATATGAGCAACAAAACTTGTCCGGTTACTTCAGTTAGCTAAACCTCAGAATGCACTAAAATGTGCCAGTTAAAGAGAATACAGTTTTACATTATATTTTGATGTACATTTTTGATCTTTGAGTGCCTCATGAAAGGCAATATCTCACAGAGATCCTTTTTTACCATTTAATGGAAAATATTATACTCTAAATCCATAGCAATGGTTGGTTCAGTCTCAAATTTTGAAGGTCTAGCAATTCAGCCAATCATCTTAACTGATGTGTTCTGCTTTTATTTTATCAAAACTAATCTTTAATAATGTTAGGAGAATCATATTACTTTAAAATGTCAATTATGAAGTGCTGACAAAACAGGAGAGAGCTGAAGTGGTGAGGGACTCTGAGATCTGAAAATGTAACATCTTCAGAGTACAGACAGCCCTGGAGGAATGTCTGTCTCCCTCCTGTGTGAGGCTCCTTTTTGGAATTATTTCCAGAGTTACATATTGGCCAAAGTGATTCTCCTCACCTTACTGATAGTTGGGAAAGAGTAGAATTGTAACCATGATAAAATACAGACCCAGTATTCTTTCACTAAAACAAACAAAAAAGACTTGTTGGTCGTTGTGGGAGAGAGACTACTGATTTATTGCTAGCTATTTTTTTTTTATTTTAATTTTTTAAAAGTCCACCATTTTAGCTAATTTCTTAAAATGTGCTTCTATTCCAGAGAGAGATGATTTCTTGTTGTTTATATGTACTTTCTCCAAAGATACTTCCCAAGGAAACTGCTAGTAAGTGGCAGAGATTTACAGACAGATTATTTTGGATTTAAATCCTGATCCTATCTATATGATCTATATGATCCTATCTATATAACATTGCCTGGCTTCTATGAGCCTTAGTTTCTCCATCCAACACCTGTCCCAGGCTTGTTGTGAGCATTAAACAACATAATATAAGCAAAAAATCCTAGTATGCTCTTAGCTAACCATTTTATTTAATAAAATGTCACATATCACATTCTTAAGAGTGTCATCCTTATTTGAGTGAAAATATCAAAAGCCTTTTCACTGTAAAATTGATGTAATTTTTTAAGACCAGAATTTATTATATGACATTGCACAGACAACACATAACCAGTATAAACTCCAAAAGAAGTTTTAGAGTAATCATGGGATTTTGAAGATCTCTAATATTGTGCCTGTCATGTAATTTCTATCTCCCTGCTCAAAAGGATCATAAAGGCACATAAAATATTTAGAGCTTTACCTATTTGTTTCTTTATTCTGTTTGTCTATGATTGCAACTGTACCACAGAGTTAAATTGCTTTGGCTTTAAAATAACTATTTATATCCTATAGATTAAATACTATAAATTTCATTTTCTTCTTCAAAATTGTTTGGTTAATCTTTTAAAAAATTGCTTGAGTTTTAAATTGCATACAATGAAATGCAAAGATCTTAAGCGTAGAATTCGATGAGTTTAACAAATGTTTATGCCCATGCAACCCACCACCAAATTAATATATGAGCCACTTCCATTATCTCTGAAAGTTCTCTTAAGTCTTTATCTAGTAAATTTCCCACCAGTGAGGTAATCAGCACTTTGATGTATTACTGTTTTTTGAGATGTCTGCATGTGGAATCTTTCATGTTTGGCTTCTTTTACACAACATGATGTATATGAGTTTGATATAAGTTTATAAGTTTTTTTGTATCAATATACAATTCATTCCATTAGACAAAAGCTGTGACCACAAATCTCTTTGAGACAAGTCCTTCTTTACCTTTGGCTCTGCATGAGGTTATTGTGAGATAATTCCCTTATAAAATCTCAGAAGTCTTTATTGTTTAACAGACAAGATCTATAAGGCATAACTTGAAGATACTTAAAAGGGCATTTTTCTCTCTGAAAAATTTTATGTACCATTGCCTTAGATATTTCTGAGTTCTTAAGAAAGGATATTCTAGTTCAACGCTGAATTTGTTCTTTCACCTCAGCCAGTTTCTTATTTTGAGAACTCTTATTCTAGCTAAAAAGACCATTTAAGGCCCTGTGCATATTCTTCATATCCCACTCAAAAACCAACTGTTTTATTCTTTAGTTTATCTCCATCCTCTACCATTGTATAACAGTAGGCAGGCAGTACCCTCACACTTTGCATGGAAATCTCCTTAAGGGTCAGCAAACTATGGTTTTCAGACCAAATCCAGCCCACTGTTGGCCAGATTTGGCTGTGCTTGTTTTCCTATCGCGTACGATTTGTTTTATGCTACAATGGTATCCTTGAGTAGGTATGGCAGAGAAGGTACGGCTTGCAAAACTTTAAATATTTGCCATCTGACCATTTACAGAAAAAGTTTGCCAATCCTTGATCTAGGACATAGAGTTTATTAGATACAGTTCCTATTTTCCATGTTACTGCAAGTGATACTTGTATTGAATTTTCTGCCCCTACACAGCAAGGGTTTTCTTTCCTCCAGCTTCCAGTAGCATTTTCCTAACTTTCCTTTAAGCCCTAATTGTCAGCCGTCTCCAGGTCTGTCAGTCTTCCACTAACAGTCTTTTCAAGGTCCTTCCAGCTTCTAGCTGCTGGTCTATCTCAAAGTCAATGACACATGTTTCTGGAGTTTTGTTATGAAAAGACCTACTCCCAGTACCAAATTTTGTTTCAATTATCTTTGCTGTATAAAAAATTACGCCAAAACTTAGTAACTTAAAGCAACAACAATTATTTTATTATCTCTCATGGTTTCTATGAGTCATAAATTTAGGAAGGGCTTGTTAGGGGGTCTTGCCTTTGGGGGTCTCTCATATGGCTACAGTCACACGGTAGCAGGAACTAGACCAGTGGAAGTGCCCAGCTGTCTTTCTCCAGTCATATATTTCCAGGGCCTCTCCTTCCAGCCTCCTCACATGGGCGAGTTTAGACCTTCTCAGACCATGGCGGTCTCAAGGCATGTAAAATGCAGACGTTAAGGTTGAGGGCTTTCGCAATGACTTCAGTAAATGAGTTGGAAGCTGCCTCATCTTTTCTGACCTAGCTCACAAGTCACATATCATGACTTTTGCTATATTCTGTTGATAACAAGCAAATCAGAAGGCTGTCCAGATTCAGAGCGAGGGAAAATAAACACCACCCCTTAACGGGGGAGTGACAGGATGCGAGAGGGTATTGCGGCTCCCGCTGACAAATAAAATCTATCACAATGTTTGGCATGCCACACCAAACCTGAAAAGAAAAAAAGTGTTTCTATCTAAAGCTCAAGTCTTTTTTTCTCTCTAATTTTCCATTTAAAGTATTTTTTGATGCTATTTAGCTGATCTGAGTTGTTATATGTTGAAATATGCACTAAGTGCATATTTCATTAATTTGCAAAGTATAAGCATTATCTAAGATTATCGATTTGTAGAATATTAGGTTTGATTTCAAGGCTTACATTCCACCATTAGTTCAAGTTGTTAAACTTGGAATATCAGACCCTTTTTGGTCACTGGTCACAGTAGTAGATTATTTGGAATTTCTCAAATTGAAGTACAGCTTATATACCCCTGATTGAGAAACATGATCCTTTTTCAGGGAAGCCTAATCTGTTTGATCAAGCAAACTGTAGGACTAGATGTAGATTAATGTTAAATGATGGCAACACCAGTTTAACAACTCAGATCAGCTAAATTAATAGCATCAAACCTATGGTGATGGGCACCACTGCTTGCTTACTTTGAAATCCCACCTATCATAGTAAAAAGCCATATAATAAACGTTAATAAGTGTCATAATGCATGTAAATTATTTAACATGGTACCGGGGATATAGAAATCCATTAAAGAAATGTTGGTTAAGATTACGATTATTAGTAGTGACAGTGATAGACACAGTAGCAGGAGTAATGGTAATGGTGGAGGTAGTAATTCAGTGATATTTGAATAGATTAATATATAGTCAATATAAATAAAGTCAGCCAAATTTGGATCATATTATCATAAACATCACATTATTATTATATTTTATGAAATGTGACGTTTTAACAGGTTTTAATTGTTTTGACAAATACGCCACTAAAGATAAACCAGAAGTAACTGCAGACCTTTTTCCATTTTGACTTGTAGTAAAACAAATTTTTACAAGTCTTTTGTTTTATGCAAAAGACAAATGTGTAACAAACCGTTTTTGGTCAGACATTCTTGTGGGGATCATCATGACCAATGAATGATATGTTCAAAATTTTGTAATCCCAGAATAAAACTATTTTTTCACAGTACGAATAATAAAGATTTACACTGAAATTTTATTTATTTAGCAACACAGTATGGTGCAGTTTTACGTTTTCTCTTTTTAATTGTCAATACATGAGTTTTATTTCAAGCTATTTTTAAATATTTTGATTTTTATTTTTTAATATTTTATATTTTAAAATATATTTAAAATAAAATATTTTATTTTAAATATCTTTTTATTTTTAATAATCTTTATTGTCTGCATACAACACGAATTTCCATACCCCCATACAGAGAAGATTTTGGTCCTTAAACAGAAAGTCTACAGGAATTTTCGGAATGAACTCAGTGTTGAATTTTTAAAATATGTGTGTATTTCACAAGAAAAATTATAGCTGAAAATGGAATATTTTTTATAGCTTTCCAACAAGAGAACTAAATGGTTTAAGCCTACATCTCAAAGAAGCAATCCACTGATTGTCATTTCTCTAAAGCAAGATAGAAATCTATGTAGAACACTTTTTTAAAAAGCACTTAAAGGCTAATTACAGAAAATTGAATCAAATCATGTCTTTTTTTTTTTAAAAAAAAATTTTAGTAGCTGAAGTAATTTACAGGAATTAATAAATCTCAAAAACCTGTGGGAAAGAGACAGCACGATCAGGATAAAATTGATGAAGAAAATAACCTCACATTTCATCCAGCTCCTATAACACCAAGCCCAGTTTGTAATTATAACGGCAATTTCCTTTATCAAATGTGATTTTCCCATAATCTTCTGAGTAAATGTTTAAAAAATGTCATGAAAGCAGAAAATTTTCCACTAGAGTCCCCAAGAACAATAATAATTAAAAGAAACCTAGTAAAAATGGTTGGATGCAATTTCTTCAGGTAAACTTTTGTTTGTATCTTTGTTTATTTATTTATTTGACAAATGTGTGAAATTTAGATGTCTGCCAAGGAGAGAAATGCAGCAACTATTTGCTCATCTCAGCTGGAGCCATAAGTGTAAGAGACTTTAGAGATCCAGAGATGAAAGAAGCAGTCCTTAGGGATAGCTTTCTGGTAAACCATCTTTAGTCTCAAAACCCCTTTTGTCTCTACCTTTGCAAGCATATGTGGGTTTTTCGGATAAATTTTTGTTAAACTTCTACTCTGGGGCAAGTACTGTGCTAGACTCTTTTGATAAAATAAAAATAGAATACAGTTCATCCTCTCTAGAAGTCCCTAATTTAACTGTTCAGGACATGTTTTCAAATTGTTTATGGGCACTAGACTGAAAAGTATAATAACATGGCTTCCATCCAGAGTCTAAGCCCATTACAGAACCAGTAGTTGAGAAGTTGTATAAAAACTGTCACTTTATTTAATTACAATTGTAATATTATGATATTTTTAAAAATTGATATTTAATCAAAGCACCAACTTTCTTTGAATTCTGATTGGAAGCATAGTGAAATTACTTTTCCTGAACAACTTTGTACTCAGTCAGTCCCAGAGAAAGCAGAGTAATGTCTGACACCTGTTCTCTCTGGAGACATCGGCCCACACATTTGAGGTTATTAGATACTCCTCTTGTACTCCTCTCTTTTTCTTCCCATTATAGATCATCTTCAGAGAGTGTTAATTAAAAGAATGAAGGTTCATTACATCATCCCCCGAATCTACATTGTTATCTACTGTGTTGAGAGCATTACCAAGAGAAAGGGTCTTTGGCTCCTTGCACAGGGCTGCTAATATATGGTACCATGGAGTTTTATTCTTTCACAAATATTGTGATATGTGGCATTCACTTAAAATTGCTTAGACAATCCTCTATTATGGTGAGGTTGGCTCTTCCTAGTTCACCTAATTTTTGGGATAATTGTCACAATATTACAGCATTGTCAAAAGTAGAGATTTTTACTACTGCTGAGATTTTTAAAGTATTTTTAGATGGAAGATATTTACTTGTAGGCAAAATAAACTTTCTGATTCTATTCTTCAGAATGTTTTGGGAGAACACCAATATTCAATATCATTTCTCTGAAACTGTGGCTTTTTTTTTTTTTTTAGTTAAGAAACTTGAGCATCTTCTTAACACTTTTCTCTTTATGTGAATTTTGTTATATACAAATACATATCCGTAGTAGTGAATTTTCAAATCATTCACTTAATTGTAAAAATAACTCTCTTTTTTGCTTCACCCTCCATCCATGACAGCTGACACAGTAGGTCAATCATGGTTTCAAATTATTTTGGGGTATATACTAATGCTCATTTACATACATTTCAGTATATCTCAGAAAGCTCCTGTTTTTCTTATTCTTTTCAAGCCTTTAAATACATAAAATCTCTGCAAAGAATACTCTCTTAATGAATATTTGCCATCTGTTTGCCATTCAGAGGATGAAATGCATCCCTAAGAGCTGACACTGGTACTTATTTACTCCAATAGTCAAGGGCTGTGAAGACGCAGGAGCCATAAGGAGAGAAAACGAGGTAGAGCTGACAAGACTGAGGAAGTGTGCCTAGTGGAGCTCAGGAGGGTCGAGTGTTGAGCTGTAGAGCTCTCCTGGTGCTCATTCCCTTTTAGGAACCAAATTAGGACTTCACTTTTATACACAAGGTCCTCATTTTTATGCAAGTAAATTTGTACCATCTGCTCTGCTTACTCCTAGACACACAGAAGAGGTTTTACTCTCTCAGTCAATGTACTGGGGGATAACACAGAGCTGTTCAAACCACTAGGCAGGACAATAATAACCTCAAGTGCGTAATTAAATATTTTATGTCACACACACACACAGCTCAATTTGAATCATGATACCATTGGATATATAAAGGATAAATACTTTTTTTGGGTGTCATTGGATTGCGATTCCCTGGTCGATGGTTGGAAAGGAATAAATCATCAGTATGCTGGGAGCTAGCACACAGCGTGAGTGATGGAAGAGAGACTCTTGGCTTGGCAGTCCCAGGAAACATCATGCTACGCCCCCAAAACCGGAAGGGGGAATGGTAAGTGATGATTTTGGACAAATGGGAACATCCTGGCATCATGAACATACTAGGATGCTGGCCCTGGAAGGAATATTAAAAGGGCCTCCACTAGGCAGCAGAGTGAGGAGAAAGGAAATCACTGCCAAGGTAAGCAAGCACCAGGGACAGCGACTTGAAAAGCACCAGACGGTACATGGGTAAGCTGCTGGATGAGAGTGAAAACACGTAATGTCAAGGAAGAGGATTAAGCAGAGAAAATGGCACAATTAGCCAAAATAGCGAGGAAACAAGTGGAAAAGACAAGGCATTCTTCCCAAAATTTGTCTCAAAACCACCTATTTGACACCTATTTGGTGTCAAGGATTGAAATTACCTTGAGCAGTTCCAAAGAGTGTTAGTGGGCTCTAGTGAAATTGTTGTCTATAGCTTCTGGCTAACCAGAAAGTGCATGGAGCCAGCTGAAATGCGGAAGCTGTGCTGACTTCTCATGTAAATTAAATTTTCCATCATTCACTTATTCAATATATGTTGTGTGCAAGCCTACAAACATGCCATTGAGATTACCAAGCTTACGTGTTAGGTCAGCTGGCATTGTCATGGTGAATGCCACCTTGCTCTCTGCAGCCCTCCCTCCTCATCTTCAGTGTTGAACATCTAACTGTCCCTTCCTACCTACAGCTGCACTGAGAGTTCAACCATTAAACCACAGGTTGAGGTGCAGCTAAAGGGTTCCATGTTAATGTCTGAAACCTACCTTCCCATTGGAAGAAAATAATTTAGTCACTAAGTCACGATATTAGAAGTCACCCTCCCAATAATTCATTAATTCCTAAGTATTACTTGTATGGTTTTCAATGACACAGATGGATCTGGAACAGAAAATATGCTTCATGCACAATAGATTATAAATAACTAATTGTAATGGCCTTTCAGAAGGCTGAAACAATTAAAATATGATTTTAAAAAATTACAGTGAAATGAGAATGCAGTTTCACATGCATAATTCACACTTGCCCGAGATTTTCTACACCAAATGCAACTATTTGTGAAAAGTTAGTGAGAGATATGACAGGGCTACATATGGTAAAATTAGATTTATGAAGCTTTTCCTAATATGTGGATACAAAACAAAAAGTGCCTAATTACTTGGCTCATTGAAATTCTCATAAACCATATTAGCCAGTGTACAAAGGAAAGAAATCAACTACATATGCCTCAAGTGAGGGTAAAATTAAATTAAAATAAAAAGCTGTCCTAGTAATCCTTTTCAAAGAGACTAAATGAGTGTACAGTGAAGTTTCAGTTAGGGAAATTAAAATATTCTTGGGCATTTGCACAGAAAAAAATTAATATAGGAAACTAGCTATCCAGGTGATGAGAATTTGATGATTTATGATACAGAACCCGGTTGGGTAAGGATGAAGATGATTGTGAAAACAAACAACAGTTGACCAGCACAGCTTGTGGCTTGATTAAGTTCTGTGTACCACACCATAGTGCACCAGGTAAAGAGAAGGCTAAAAGAAACTGAGACTCTTTCTAATGTTGAGTTTCTATGATTCAAAGAAATAAATCGTCATAAAGTAATATCATTTTCCTAGGATTCATTTACTATTTTATCCTGGTTAATATAAGATGTGTATCCTGAATGTGTAACATTTCCTTTACTCTATACTGACATAACATGAGAAAGAAAGAAAACATAGTATCAGAAATTAAAAAGCTGTGTTTTCTTACTTGACTTTTTCAGATAATTATATTCTCCAATTTTCTGTCCTCATTCAAATGTGCTAATATATTTTACAAGGATATGCAGGCATACATTATATCAATTGTCAGAAATTAAAATGTAAAATTGAAGATTTTGTCATTTTTAAGTAGAGTTATTTGCCATACAATCTGCTGACAAAGGATGATGCTTTGTCAAAGAGATGAATGGATCAGGATGCTAGGGGTTTCACTACAAAACACTAAATTTATAGCTGGTTCTACAGGACCTGGAATCGAATAAGCCTCTCTAAGTATCATCCTCCAAAGAGAAATAAGAATCTCAATCAATCTCTACAGGTCTAGACTTTTATTCTGAATCTCCACTTTTTTTAGAAGAATTTTTTAAAAACCTATGCAAGTATAGAGTTACTAGAGGTGTTCCCTCCGTTGAGCTCTCTGGGGTCTATTAACCCCTTAGAGAATGGAGAAACCCATCTTTCGAATGTGGCCCAGCTCTGATTTTTGCCTCTTTAATACAACATTATTGCTGCTTTAGATATCTAAGTCATCACATTTCCTAATTTGTATTAGTTATTCAAGAAAAATGTTGTCATTGACCTGGTAGAAACACAATAACTTCATTATGCAAACAATATTGTGTTGATAAAAAGTAAAATGAGTTGTCTAAAGTCCAAGGTAACATAGAAATTCAGGGTTTGCCCCCAAAAGAAGGGTTTTTCTTGAAATACCATAATCTTCCATGTTTTATTTGGGTTTTTCTATAAGTCCTTTAATAATAGTATTGGGAAAATTACATGTTCTCCTGCTAGACCAATTCTGGTGTATCAATACCATATATACCATATACTGTATGTGTATGTATATGTGTGTGTATATATATATCTCCTTTGAACTTGTAATGTCCCTCCTGTTTGAGTTTTCTTCTATAACTTAGTAACTGTTCTATAACCACGATTACCCTTCCCCCTATGTGTTGCTTCTTAAAACCTGGTATTTTCTTTGTTTACAACATAGTCAGTTCTATAAATTATTCCACAGACATTTTAAGGAATATCATATAAAATATTTCTGTACGTAATTCACAGTAAATGTTTCTTTTTTTCCAGTAGATATGTCCTTTGATATATGGAAACATACTTGCTTATAGACTACTCAATTTTGGCCAAGAAACTTATTCACTTAAAGATTTCTACTTACATGCCTCGTTAGAAAAGAACTGGAAAGTTTAAACAAGAAACACTGCAAGATATTTCCAAAACAAATAAATTCACATACTAGAAATGCATTCACACCTGTTCAAATAGCTAATTGTTATTTTAATAAGCAAACTTGAAACCCTGTTATTCAGAAGTGTGGTTAGTATGTTTAGTTCATTTTCCAAGTGTCTGTTTTGATGAATTAAGGAAGTGAGTTTTCACACATGCACTGCAGAAAAAAATCTCTTACTAGCACCTTTCAACAAAAGACATATGCACACAGCAGCCACTGGTAGACAAGCTCAGAAATCGAGCAGGATGACCTACCAGCCTAATGCCTTATGAGTCTATCCTGCCTGAGTTGAATAAACACAGGGTAAAGGTCACTTTTTTTAGATTGTGAGGCACCGTATATTTGGTCTTGAAACATTTACAAGTTTGACCTTTCCGTGAAATGTGTTTCCACACGGCCACACCATTGAAAGCTCAAAATATGTTTTCACCCATTTTTTAATTGCTAAGTAATCCTTACATTCCTAGTACATTATCACACAAAAGGTTAGGATTACTTTTTAAGGTCTGAAACCCCATTCAATGTAATGAGAAAATGTTTCTTCCTGAATTTCCCAGCACTCTTTGTTTATACAAACTGCTAATGCAATATTGTGGAAAGTGGTGAAATTGACAGGCAATATCAGCAACAACTATTAGTTGTTCAGCCTCTATATGATTCCAAAAGTCCCATGATGCCCTGGGTTTATTTCTATATCTTGTTAATACCTCTGAGTCCAGAGCAAACACACTGAAGAGAAGTACTCGCAGGGCTTACACCAGGTGTTTGGTTCATGGTTCTGGGCTGGAATAAACCAGTATAAGCTCCGAGAGAATGGACTTTTGGTTGAAGGATAAAGTGAAACATTTAAGTTGGTGATGTATGTCTGAGTATACAATCTGAAGGGTGAACCAAGACAAAGAATGGGAAGAGAAGTCATGAGGGCAGAGGTCAAAAAGACAAGGGATTGATGAGGAAAAGAAATAGAAGATGAATTAGGGTAAGAAGTTGAAGGCCTTTTCTACATGACTTCGTGATACAGAGTGAGTTGACATGTGTAAAGAGTTTAGGAACCACCAGATGGTCGCTCGGAGAGGCTTCCTGTGGGCAAGCCCCTGGGGTCTCTGGGCAGCTCTCCTTAGTGTCCTCCCACCTTGCTGGTGACTTCTTTATAGTTGATTCATGAGAAATTCCATTTGAACACAATATTCATTTGCCAGGAGAAAACCCTCTGTTTCTTCACAGACCCATCACTATCTTGAGAAATCACCTGGAAACTCCAAAAGCTCCCTGGAATCTAAAGAGAAAGGGTAACATCCTCCCAGGTGTGCACTTCACTTCTGTTCTCATGCACTAGGTCTGCACACCTCCGTATCCAGGGGATGCTCCTGTACTGCTCTCCAGCACATAGACAAGCTCTTCACCTCTTGTGTCTCCCCATGTAAAACCTTCTACTGTGCAATAGAATAATGTCTGCTACACAGTAAGCCCTGGCATATAAGAAGTTCTCCCAAATGGTAATTCTTTCCTCTTCTTTCCATATGGCACTTCCTATTAAATGAAGAGTAAAACAGGGACAAAATAAAAGGAAGCTAGAAAGAGATAAAGAAAAAGTAGGGTATACGGAAAACATAGAATTATGGAAAAATGAAGAATGAAATTTAAACAAAATATCAGTAAAAACGAATAAAATATTGTGACAAAGGGAACATGAAAACTGAAGAAAAATTGATACAGAAATAAGAAAGTAAAATTGATTTATTTTATTCTTTCCTAAAACTGACAAATAAAGAAAAGTATAATCTCTAAGCTTCTCTTGCATAGGGAGTCTTTGGGGAACTGACTTGATTCATGATATATTTTATACGGAAAAATAAAGCCTCAGCTTAAGATGTGTTTACCAAAACATAGAAATAGATATATCTGAGAGAGCCTCCAAGTGTGAATACACAAAGTGCAGAGGGAAGACAGGGCCAAAGTTAAGATTAGAAAAGCTTTAAGAAAGCAGCTCCATGATGAAAATAAACTCTAATATTCACTGTCTTGCAGCTGCAGGGAAGGCCTGTGCACCACATCTCCACGGAGACTCACACACAAAAATCTATAGCATTAGATAGGGCTAGAATCTTTGCAGCAACCTCATATAATCGAGTTAAAGATGCCTTTCATAAGCATCCAGAGGAAACTTACAACCTAACCTTTGCAGATTTCCAGGTCCAAGGTCCAGTCCCACAGACATCTGTTCCTTCTTACTCTACTCCTAATCACACAACAATAATTCAACACTGTTCTGGAGAATTCTTGCCAGAACTGCCCACTGCTACTTCCCTTCAGTAATGCATGAAAAACAGACATCAAGTCCCCAAATCCTACTTGTCTCACCGCAGCTCAGAAGTATGCATAATAGGGAAGTCTCTTTTAAAAGCTCATTAAGAAAATCACACCTTCCCTGGTAAGTGGCTTAGAAGGAGAAACTGTTGTTTTCTCCAGACCCCAGAAAACAAAAATAGGAGGTGTGACTGTGGAGAAGATTGAAATGGTATTGAGGAGGAGATGTGAATATAGTAAAAAGTGACTCACCCAGGACACAAAATGGAGAATTGTAATGACAGATAGAATTAATTGAGATCTTTTGGTTTGCCAAGTATTAGGAAAAGTCACCCTACTAGTCTACAGTTGAGCCAGGATATTTATAATTGAAATATCTAATATCTCAACGATAAATTATATATTCCACTTTTCTCTAAGTCCCTAATCACGATGTAACTTTTAATAATGCTGCAGATTAAGTCCAGGTCTGCTCCACATTTCTCTCATTTGTCTTGGATAACTAGGGCATTTTCTTCTTTTGCTGATAGCAGAAATTCAAGAGGGTTTAGAAACACTATATGATGCTTAAGGCCAGGCTTGGAACCACCAGGCCCTTCTGTCCACACCTGAAGTCATGTGTTAAAGGCTAACACGGGCATGAATAGAAAGAGGAGGAAAGAATGGGCCACCATGATGCAATCTTCTACAATAAGCTAATATATACTGTTCTAAGAATCGAGAATACCTGAATGAATAGCACAGAGACACTTCTCTTTTGGAGCTTGCATCTTCTTGAAAGATACAGTCTATAAACAAATAAATATATAATGTGAAAGGTATCAGTAAGAACACTGAAAATTTTGAAAAGCAGGTTACAGGTAGAGGAGTAATAGAAACAAGAGAGTTGCCTGTGGGCCAAATCTGGCCTTCTCTCTATTTTTGTATATATAGTTCTATTGGAACTTTTTATTGGTCGGCCTGAATGTTTATATTAGTGTAGATAATGATTGGCTAGTTACCAGTAAGGCTCTAATTTTTGCCTTTGGACCAAGAATACAACCAGCATCAAAAACAGAATTGGATATTTTTACTAAAACACTCACTGTCATTGCTCTTGGGAATACCAAAGTTTGAGGCCCGTTGTCAGCACAAAGACAACAGTGTTGCCTTGCTTTAGGTTCTAGGTTTCACATTGGAATGACCAAAAGAAGAATTATATTTTGTCTGTAATTTGTCAAAGGAAAGAAAAGCAAAAAGGAGATTGATCCCACTGGGAAATTGATTGATTTTTTTCGTACTTGGTTTTTACCTGTATGACATGTTGACAATTGCCTTTTACTGACAGCTGAGACCAGGTTAAACTCATAACATTTGACCCAGAAGCTGTTTACCCGAGTGTTAGCATTTGGACACATTTCTAAACAAGGACCTAGATAATTGTATTTACTCTTTGAAAACAACTCATAGGCTCTACCCTTTTGTTTTCCTCTATGACTAAACAGAACCCTTCTTCCCTTCTACAGGTAGGTCATACACAATCATCAACAGAAACACAATTTTTACATAGAAAATCAAAATGTTTGAATTTTCCTTGGGTGTATTCAATTCTTTTTTTTTTTAAAAGAGGCATTTGTGTTCATGCCTTTAAGTTGTTTAAAAAAAGAGAGAGAGAGAGAGAAAGGGAGAGTTGGTGCTTCTTTATCTTCTTGTCCTTTATTTCCCTTGGCATGGAAACTGGGTGTTTTCCCAAATAAGTCAGCAAATATTGAAGACTGAATGAACCAGGGTGTACTACCACTAGACAGAAGACAAATAGTTAAAGTACATATTTAACTTACCTTTTCCAGTCTCATCTACAATTCTAGTTTTCACGCATTCTACATTCTAGCCAAATCAAATTTCTTAGTATTTCTTTGGCAGTTCTGGCCTTTCCTTCCCTGTGCCTTTTCTTTTCCTGTCTGTGTGATAAGAAATCCATTTTCTCCATTCCACCCTTGCCCAGATTCAACTCGTCATCCCAGAACCAGCCTGGGAACCCCCTTTACGTTTCTCTGGTGAGTAATTTCCTTGATCTCTTATCTTCATTGCCTTTCATCAACATACATTTTATGTTATGTGCCACTTTCCACCTTGCAATAGAAAGTTTTCTGCGTATATGTCCTTGCTCCTCAGGGACTCTAAGCTCCTAAGGGCCTGGTCAACATCCTTTTCTTCCCTGAATGCCCTGAACCCTACCTAGCTCCTTGTAAGAGTAGGGACTCCATAAATAGCACTGAATGAAACTACGTTCACGCTATTCTGAAAAAAAATTAAGTTAAAAGAGGAAAAAAATAATCTAAATTATCAGCTCTAAAGACAGATAGATATAGGCATCCATATAATTCTCTTTGGAATCAATATTAGTTTGAAAACATGATGTGTCACTGAATATCCTCAGAGATGTACTATTAATTATGCATATGCGTTTTTATAAAAGCTTTTACAAATTATTTTGCGAATAAAAAAATGACATTTTGTACAATGGAGTAAACTCTACAACATAGTATCTGCTTTGTTGTCAAGATACCTGAGTTCAAACTCTGGCCCTGTGACATAATATATGTACGACCTCTGGTGAGCTATTTAAACTCTATGAGCCACAGGGTCTTCTATAGAATGGGGATCATAATACTACCTACATCATAAAGGTGATTAATAATTTAAAAAATTGGCTTTTAGTATAATAACTGGATTTTAACCCCAAAAATCATGTAATAAAACTACCATTGTTGAGTCAATATATGTAGAGTTTGTTCCACTAGTATTTTGAGAGAGATGAGAGTATTATAATTTTCTTAGAAGTGCGGGGCTCATACACTACCACCTAGAGTTGTCTCAGGGCAAATGTTATAATTTACAAAGCTAAATAAAGTGAACTCTGCATTTCTAAAAAGTTTGACACTTTGAGACCTAAGGAACTGAAAGTGGTCATTTGCATTGAGCCAGGCAATTTCAACTCTATGTTAAAGACAAAGTACTAGATTTTAAGTAACTTATTTTAGGTCAAATATCTGTAATGGTGGAAAGGTTACCATGCTATTAATGAAATCATTAATTTACTGAAGCCTGTCACCTCTTTGTATAATGAACACAATTATTCCATTCAGATGATTCATGATGATTATGAAAATGCCATATGTTCGAATATCTTTGCCTAAAAAAGGCAAAGAAATTGGAATTTAGACTAGAATCTAAAAGTCATAAAAGCTCATTTTAGGAAGAGAACCTATGAATAGAGCAACCCAACACTCCTCAACGTGTGGAGTCCCCTTGGTCACGTTGCTGACAAGTGGAGATATAATTATTCTTTCCTGTTTCTAGTCAAAAAACTCAATATATGGGAATATAATAATTCTTGTAGAACTATTAATTAATATTATTCCTTTTATATTAAATTAGCATTAGCAGTAAACGGAGAAGCAGAAAACTTTCAAACCTTTGTTTCCCCTCCTTCATTTATTGCTAGGGAGTTCTTCAAATCAGGTGGCTTTAAATACATGTACAAGCTCTTAACGGATTCTTTGTGTTAATTGACTGGAAACATGATGTTAACTGTGACCTCAGATCTAGATGCCTTCTGTAAATAAGAGCATATGGGAGAAATGTAAAGAACATCTTTGTTCAACTAACTGGTATAAAAATCCAAGAATCCAGGATTTTTGAAGTATGGCATAGGTTCTAAGATTTCTAGTCAAGTCTAGATTCTTAGTTTATGACTCCATCTTTTCACTGGCTCAAACCATAAATCTTGGAATTATTCTTTATATCCTCTTTCTCTCACATTACAAATCCACACCATCCACACTCAAAAAAAGTATGTGTTGTCTAAAGTATGTGCATCCCAACACCACAACACATTAAACGTGCAACACGGAGCCATGCTGATTAACTCCAATCTACGTTCCTCATCTGTAGAGCAGGGGTAACTATGCCCGCCTCCTAGGGTTATGGGAGCATAAGAGAGAAAGTTATGTAAATTAATCTATGTCTAGACATTGTGATTGTTCAATAAGTATCTGTCCTACATCTCTGTCCTCTTATTTTGAAGTTTTGTCTAAACATCACATTGGGTTCAAAGACTCTCAATAAATTCAACAACTGGAAAAACCACATTCTTTCAGATTCTAGCTTGAAACTTGTCATTCAAACGCCTTAATCTGACAGCATAGTTCAAGTCAGGCCAATAGTCAGTAACCCTCAGGTTATTCTACTTTTTTTTTTCAAATTACATCCCTTAAATGGAATCAGAGAAGATAATATTCCAAGTCATTCTGCTTCTCACTCAGGGCCTCAGATGCTTTTCCTGTTCCCACAGAATGTATCTTTCAGTTCCTAGGAATGAACAGAAGCTGGGCCAAGTCAGCAGGTCTGGAAGTCTCAAGAGGCTCACTTTTATCCCTGCAGTTCTGACCTTGTGAGGTCTACACGTGAATGTCACTTCAACCAGAAGTCATTAATAACCTTTCCCCTTTTTTTCTTCTTTTGAAATTTTAGATTGTAAATTAAGAAAAGAACCTTAAAAAACATGTCATCCAGCCCTCTACTATTTTATATATGAAAGAACTGGAGGCCGTAGAGTAAAATAACACAGCCAAGATCTCACAGTGGTGTAAGCAGGATTGCAGGCCTGGTCTCCAAGTTCAGTGATCTCTCCATGAGCCACGTGATGCCGTGTGACCTGCGGTCTAAATTTAAAGTATCCCTTCTCCCCACTATCTCAGGAAGCTGTCAAAACATTCAAGAAATTCTAATATTTCCATATTCAAACTACATCACACCTTTACCATTTCAAAGTTTGTCAATCTTTTTCAACTTTTCACGAACTTGCTTGCATTTGCTGCTCACAAAGACAGAAATGACTCCTGGCAGAATACAGATGTAGGGCAGTTGTCACTAATAGCTGTGTCTTTCATTTCTATCCCCCTTACTAAGAATGTAACAACTTAACAACTTCCTCATAGTGGACCACAGACCTGCAATGTCTCTCTGACTCGCACTCCAGGTAATGCAAAGTAATTTGCTGATTTCCTATGCCTTTTCATTCTACCCCTTTCCATTAGGTATTGATGTTGTATTGCTCTTGTTTAGGTATGAGCAATAACTAAATTAAACAAATATAGCAATCATCTCCCTACTCGGATGGCAAACTCTGGGCCCAAACATAATCGGAAATTCGCCATTGCAAAGACAACCAATAAGAACATTTAGAAACCAAACCACCAGTTCTACTCTTCTCTCTTCCTGTTTCAGGGGTCTAAAGGAAAGGATGAGTGATATCACCAATGCCATCTCTAAGCACTGAAATTGCTGATGCTAAATGAACTTTTATGTAACAAAATAACTGAGAAAATCAACTGGATCTGTCTATCAAAGGCTAAAATGATTCAGAAAATTCGGAGAAACCAGGTGTAATAATCAGAATGATCTGTATTATATTACACTAACAATTAACCTCCAAAAATAAAGGCTTATATCTCACTCAAGCACTCAAGCTACCCGTCATCCAGGTCGGTTAGGCTCTGCTCCACCCCCCTCATCATTTGGGGACCAAGGTTTGGAGTCTCCAGCTCTGGAACATCACCTGTCGTCATGGAAGAAGGAAGGGAACATGGCATATTTCCTTCCTGCTCCTAAAGACGTTTGCCCTGAAGGGACACTTATTACTTCTGCTCACATGTCATTGCCCAAAGCAAGTCACATGGTCATGTCTAGTGTTAAAGAGGCAGATAGTGCAATTTTACTCTGGGTCTAGAAGGATAAGACCTGAAATATTGTTGAACAGTGCTAATGATTATCACACCATGAAAAATATCAAAGCACTGAAATATTTCCCAACTATTTTATCATATAATCAGACATTATTTATATCCTCTCATTCATAAACAGAAACCATGTATCGAGATTAAAAATAACTCAAATCCAAAGGTAACTTTTGCTCAAGTATCTGAATATTTACGAAAAATGATGTTCAGCCTTTACCAGGCAATTTCCTTTGCACACATAGCCAGGTTTATCTTCCATAGTTCCCGGGTCCCTTGGCGTGTGGCGCAGGATCCCACTACTCCCACAGAGCACTTTTGTTCATGGGTGGATACTAGAGTTTTGTTGTTAAAAAGGAGGGAGGTATTAATTTGCCATGATGTTGACATCACTCTGAGCAAGCTCAAGTGACATTTTATGAGATGAGGCATAAGCAGGAGGTTGGGCTACCCGAATACAATAAAATCCTTTCTAAAATTTCCGGTTTTTTTTTTTTTTTTTGGTGAGGAGATCAGCCCAGTGCTAACATCTGTCAATCCTTCTCTTTTTTCTGAGGAAGACTGGCCCTGGGCCAACATCCGTGCCCATCTTCCTCCACTTTATATGGGACGCCGCCACAGCATGGTCTGCCAAGCGGTGCGTCGGTGCACGCCCGGGATCTGAACCAGGGAACCCCAGGCCGCCGCAGTGGAGCGGGCACACCCAACCACTTGTGCCACCAGGCTGGCCCCTATAATTTCTTTTTTTGATCAAGGTTTTATATATACATAGTTCTAAAATGTCCATAGTTTTTTTTTTTTTTTTTTTTTTTTTGGTGAGGAAGATTAGCCCTGAGCTAACATCTGCCAATCCTCCTCTTTTTGCTGAGGAAGACTGGCCCTGGGCTAACATCTGTGCCCATCTTCTTCCACTTTATATGGGACACTGCCACAGCATGGTTTTGATAAGCAATGCATCTGTTTGTGCCCGGGATCCAAACCGGTGAACCCTGGGCCGCTGCAGCGGAGCAGTGAGCACTTAACCACTTGCACCACCCGGCGGGCCCCTTCCATAGTTTTCTTATGAAAGAAATTTACCTTATCTTCATCACATTTTTTCCTTTTGTATATGGAAAATTCTTTCACCTTTTTCAAATTATTATTTTTCTTTTATAAGTAATGATGCTTTATTTTTCATTTTTATTTTTTTTTATTTTTGTGAGAAAGATCAGCCCTGAGCTAACATCCATGCCAATCCTCCCCTTTTTGCTGAGGAAGACTGGCCCTGAGCTAACATCCGTGCTGATCTTCCTCCACTTTATATGGGACGCCGCCACAGCATGGCTTCACAAGCGGTGTGTCGGTGCGCGCCCGGGATCTGAACCCAGGCTGCCAGCAGCGGAGCGCACGCACTTAACCGCTATGTCACAGGGTTGGCCCCACAAAGTATTACTTTTTTATTTACCTCTATATCTCTAAATTACCCATTTGTGCAGACAACTTTGAAATTTTCTGTTTAAGGCACTATTGTTTCCCACTGTTTCCTACTATGGGAAGGTGGAGATTAATCTCTCTTTCTTCACATCACTGGCCATCAAACACACACACATATACACTCACACACAGAGAACGGAAGCACACACAGAGTACAATTCCCATCATCCCGTTTTTCCAATAAAGTTATGTCATGATTTTGGTTAGTTTGAAATCCAATGTTTATATTTAGTTGACTACATAAAGACTCTTCATAGCCAAGTTATGTAGTAAACTGTTAGCTTTTCTTTGTTTTCACATTTTTGTTATTTCTGAATTTAAAAATTGACTTTTAAATTTTTTCCTTGTGTTCCATGGAATCAATAGTAACTAATTAAACTCTAAACCCCAAACTCTCAATTTGTCTAAATATTCTCTCAGCATATTAAGACACATCAGGTGCACTATCAATTTGTCTTTCTGGAGGGTTCTCCCCTAGAGCTTTCTGACCTGTCCAAATATAGACCGGTCACTGTCTTACCAGTTCACAGCCGTTATCCTTGGATTTCTATTACCAGCATCCTGGAATTCCTTTTCGTTCTTTTCTGAATTGCACAGCATTTCCTGTATCCAGTGGCTTCTTTATTCACGGTTTGAGGAGAACATATCCTCTAGCATCTTCCTAAGGAAAATGTTTGAATGGTAAATATTTGAGAACATTTAGATGTGAAGGTGCCATTGTTCTACACTTGAATGGTGGTTTGGCTGGCTATGAAATTCTAAGTTTGAAACGATTTTCTCTCAGAATTCTGAAGGTACTGTTCCAATATATTTTTGCTTGCAGTGTTGCTGTTGAGAAGCCCAAAGCCATTCTCATGTGTCTTTTTTTTTTCCAGTCCTTAGATATTTATTTGGTTTTATTACTAATTCATTTTTCCGGGACATTTTGTGGGTTCTTTTCAACTAGGAATTAAGGTCTCTCAGTTTTCAATTATTTAAAAAAATTATTTCACTAATGATTTCTACGTCTTTTTTTTTTCTAGAACACCTATTATTTGAATATTAGTCCTCCTGAAATGGATTGCTTATTATCTTAATTATTTTCTACAGTTTTCCATTTCTTTATCCTCCAATATTTTGTTTCTGTTGTCTGTTTTTCATTCTCTCTGTCTTTCTGGATTTATGTCATTTCCCAAAAAAATTTGCTTTACTATATAGTGGGATACAGGTAGATGTATAATTTCGATCCACCATCTTTATCCAGAACTTGCAATTAAAATTTCAAAAGATATCAAAAAGTTAAGCTTTATGTTCAGTGCCTGTTTCTCTCTAATAGTACTCAGTGAGTAATATCATAACCACTTTTTTAAACACCTCCTCATCTACTTTTTTTTTTTTTTTACTATGGTAAGACCACTTAATGTGAGATCTACCCACTTAACAGATTTTTAAGTACACAATACACTATTGTTATCCATAGGCACAATGTTGTATATCAGATCTACAGAACGTATTCATCTTGCGTAACTGAAATTTTATACGTGTTGAGTAGCAACTCCCTATTTCCCCTCCGCCTCAGCTCCTGGCAACCACTGTTCTATTCTTTGCTTCTACAAGGTTGACTATTCTAGATACATCATAGAAGTGGAATCATGCAGTATTTGTCCTTATGTAACTGGCTTATTTTTTTTGAATGGTTTTAGTTTTATAATGAAACCTAAGTCCTTGGCAGTGCCTCCAACTGATTCACATTAATTTATCTCCTGTAAAAGCCTTTACAGTGTTTGGGGCTGGTAAGATGTCCACTCAAAATTATACTTCTCAGAAGACCTAATCATAACGTCATTTCTTTTGACTGTTTCATACACATCATGGCTTCCAGGGCCTTCACTCTCTCCCAGACAAACTCCTGACTGGCAGAATTCCATTTATGATTTACTGCCAAGTGTGAAAATCAATAATCTAGCTATGGTCTGACATATGGAAAATACATCAAAATGTTGAACTATTTTTGTAACTGATTTTTTTTTCCGTCATATAGATCTGCACTGTCTAAAAGATTAGTCACTTAGATACTAGTTTCATGTAATATGATTTTTACGATTTTTTCATACCTAATAATTCTTTCATTTAGTCATTAATCAAATTATTTTTGGTCCTATAGAATAGCAGATGAGTATTACAATCTGAAAATTTGATACCCGTGCTTTCAAAATCCAACATAAAAATGAATAAAGCGGAGGACCAATAATAGAACTAGCTCTCAAAATGAGTGTATAATTACATGCTTTGAAACACCTGCCTGTTGAGGCCTCCTTTCTCTCATTCAGCTGAAAAACTTGAATGACAGCCTTGCCTTGAGCAAGGCAGCCTGTGTGGCGGGAGAGTCCCAACCCTGGACAGATGAGCCTAAGTGCAGCTGTGTGAGACAGAACCACTCTCAGGGGCTCACGCCCATTTAAGCCAAGGCTCCAGGCTGATCTTTAGTCTGAGATGCAATGTCACAAGTAGTGACAGAAAATTTAGATCAAGAAATGTCACCAAGCAATAAACTCCTCATGTGCTTATTGAATGGATTGGACACTTAGCTCTATAGAGGCCAAAATAGCTCACAAATATCCTGTCATATTTTATCAGAATTGTGTGGTGGAGAATTCTCTTAACACTGAAATAGAAGAGTCAAACAGAAATCAGGGATGACATGCCATTCAAGAAAATTCTAGAAACACATATACCAACACTGGGTTCAAGCCGTCAGAGTAGATTTGTGTGTATGGTCATTATCAAGTAAAGAGAGGGGCTATACCACGGAAAATGTAAAATCTGAGGGAGCGAGATTGAGTGGGTGCTTCCATAGGGGGTGAAAGCCAAAAGGAATAAACACAGAGGTAGCAAGTAGGGAAGAAGGGACTAGAGCAGTTGGAGCCATTTATTTCTTAGAAACAGCTTTGTGTACCTTGATCCTCTTTTATAAAGTCCCTGCTCCACTCTCCTGGATACACCACGGTCTATTTATAACATGCAGCTCTCAGAGTCCAGCATTTACCAATAATCATTGTCATATCATAACAATCATAGCAAGCACATAGCCCCAGCATTAAGAAATTATTTACTCTTGCTATCAATAAACCTTCTGTATTTAATTGACAAAAACAATAATGTCACATCTAAAACAAAGTCCTGAAAAACAAATTCCAAATGTTTACAAATGTTTATATATTTTGTTAATTTGTTAGTTTTTTGCTTTATCAAGAGATATTGAACACACTGTTGGTCTTGGTTATATACGGAGAATTTCCAACAATACTCATTAATTTACAAAATATAAAAACTAAGGGTTTTTAAATTTTCTTTAAGTTTTTTGTTGTTATGCTTAGAAATTAAGTATAGTCAACACATAACACATAAAGAACTACAGTGTTAGATTAAAATAGCAATACTTAAATGTAAGAATGGAGGATGAGATAAAAGAAGATCCATATTACATGGATGGATGAATTGTCTATTATTACAAATAAACTATTGTATTGCGAAAGGAAGATTTCTAATTTACTGGAGCAATTTCCTCAATGAATATTATCAGAAAATAATTAAAATGAATCATTATCAATTCCAAATGTTCTATAAATCATTGATGTATATTGTCATTAAAATATTTTAAAATGAAATGAAGAATATTTCATCAATAAATGCACAAAAGAGAGTTAAGAATCATATTACTCTCTCAATTTTTTCAATTGTGGCCTCCTCTTAAAACTCTCTAAGATATGGGACGTTGTGTGGATTGTAGATCTAAATGTAAAAGGTAAAATAATGAAGTTTTCACAAACTTTAAACAACAACAAAAGAGATCCTCATAATCTTTATGTAGGCAAACATTTTTAAGTACAAGATCAGCTGTAATAACCATATATGGAAGGATTGACAATTGTACGATATTAAAATTAAGTTCTTCTGTTCACCAAAAGACATTATTAACAAAGTGAAAAGGCAAGCCATGTATTGGCATAAGATTTTTGCAACACATTTAAATGACAAAGGCCATGTATCCAGAATATATAAAGAACACTTACAAATCAATAAGAAAAAGATAGTTAATACAATTAGAAAAATAATCAAGAGGAATGAACAGGTATTTGCAAAAGAGACTATTTAAAAAGTCAACAAAAACATAAAAAGAATAACCACAAAGAACTGTAATAAAAACAAAAAGAGATACCTTTAAACAGCAATCAGAATAACTAAAATTAAATAGCTAACAATTACCAGTTTGGTGAAATTTCAGTGAGTTTTGGTGAAGTAGAACCCTTATACGCTTCTAATGGGATTATAAATTGTCCAAGCATTATCTACCAGACAGGAACATACACATACTTTATCCTATTCACCCTCATCCACTTTACTGGGACACTGATGGAAATAGTACAGTCCAGAACACGACAATTAAGCTGCATGAACAGATGGTCCAGGTCCCCAGTTCGTCTACTTCTGTTGCACCACTAGGCCTATCCCTCAGCTAATACCTCAGAGTTAATGGCAAGTTTCCTTATGACTAGTCGAGAGAAGGTGGCAGCAGGGCTAGTTCACTTCACAGAGGGATCACCCCAATGTGTAAGAGAAAGTGTGCACTACAGACACACGCAGGATGACCCTGCAGAACAATGGTGTGGGAGTTCTCCCAGTGGGCAGAAGTTTGGGTAATATAAAGAGAAGTGACCCAAAGTCAGCATGTACAGAGACTTATGGGAAGTGGAAAATAGTTTGGCAGGTTGGTCAGGTCATTCAGCCTCTCCACTGCTTGACCACACTAGATCTTGGCACAATGAGTTGATGAATAGAGTACCCATGGTGTCAGAGATGAAGGTGACACATGAGCCCAACTACATGAAATCCCTCTCACCAAAGATAGCAGCTACTGCTGCTGCTGAAAGTCTGACAAGTCAACAGTGGAGATCAATGCTGAGCTGCCTATCGGGAACCATTCCTTAGAAGGTTACCAGCTACCTATTGTCAAGTTGATTTCATCAGACTCCTTCCATCCTACAAGGGTTAGTCATTAATCCTGACCAGAATTGACACATATTCCAGGAATTGGTTTTTCTTTTGTGTCTTCAGGGCCTCATCCAAAGACACTATCTGTGAGCTCTCAGAGTCTCTGAATCACCTATATGGAATCCCACATGACGTCACTTCAGAACTGGGGACTCCTTATGGGAAAAAAGGTGCCAGCTGTAACCATGGCATTCACTGGTTCTTTCACATGTCACACCAGCTAGTAGGTGCTGGTCTGTTGGAGCATTGAGATAGTCTCATAGATGCAGCCGGAACATCAGCTTGACAATGACACCACCAAGAATAAGGGGCTATTCTTCCTAGTGTGTCGGTGCTCTCTAAACCAACTGCCATTAGACGACACTTCGGACTCCATCAGCAGAAAGCATGGGTGAAGGGACCAAGGAGCAGAAGTAGTAACAGCATGACCTACTGTTACTTCCACTGTCCCAGGGAATTTGCACATTTTTCACTTGGCCAGAAAATTCTGGTTCTCACAGATGGAATACCTCCACCAGGGGGAATAGTAAGATTTCCATTACACTTAAAGTTGTGGATATTGCCTGGTCACTCACCTGGAGCCAGCAGACCAGCAAGTAAAAAACAAACAAAAAATAAGCAATTACCACCGACAAGGTAGTTAACCCTGATAATCACAAGGAGATAGGACTGCTGCTACATCGTGGGGGCAGGGAGGAATATGCTTGTCACTGTGATCCACCAAGGCACCTCTTTTACTCCCATGCGTGGGTTTAATTGTAAATTGGCAAGTATAGCAACATGATGTAAGAAGTGTATGGTATCCAGGGTCTCTAACACTTCAGAGATGAGGGGCTGCGTCACTCCACCAGGCAAGCCCCCTAGACCAGGAGAAGTGCTAGTCATGGAAGTGGTGGGGAGGAGCTGAGAAGGGTTAAGGGAGGAAGGAGAAGACAAGCAATGATCAGAGCTTTAGAAGCAACTGATAGCAGGAGCTTGTAGTTCATACCACCAACCTTCCTCCTGTAAATTTTTCAAGGAATTGTGATAAATCAGAATCCAGAAACTGTAATGGATGAAATGAACTTAATGCAAGATTCAAGTGCGAAGGGTGCATTGTGGTGAATGCAGTTAATGCTTCCTCCATTTTTGCACCATTGCACAGCTGGTATTGGCTCCCATTGGTTCACAACCACCCCTTGGTTTGGAGAATTGCCCCTAGCTGACAGTAGACAACTCTGCAGAGACGTGCTCCCCTGCTGCCCAGTCTCCCTCACTACATTCGATGCAGCGCACAGCTCACAGATGGTGATCAACGGATATATTACAAAATGCCCTCTCCTTGGCCTTGAGGGGAAGGCTACTCTGCAACATGATTTATGCTTCAGTCTCCCCTGTGGATGAGGCCAGAGAAGGCCTGACTTTACCTGAGATGACATTCTAGACTGGCTTTTTCCCTCCCTATTCTATTTTCCTCACATTCCTAGAGGTTTTCCTGAAATGGACTCCTTAAATAAATCAAATATGTCTGAATATTTGTTCCAGTCACTGCTTCTTGAAAACATAACCTGAAATAGTCTATGACCCAGCAATACCATTCTAGGATACATCCAACAGAAAAATATGTACATTTCACATTGTATAACATGTACAGCAATGTTCATAACAGCATTGCTCATAATAGCCCCAAACTGGAAATAAACCAAAAGCCCATCAAGAGTTGAATGGATATATATACTCTTCTACTTCCACTGTATTGCCTTATGTTTGAATATAGTGTATGGCAGATTATATTTTCCAAAGACAGCTGCAAAAATCTCTCCCATCCCATATGCCCTTCTTAAAATGGGACCTTAACAGTGCTTTCTATAGTTCCTTCCCTTAAGCCTAGTTCTTCCTTTTTTACTGCATTTAACAATAGAATATAGAGGGAGTGATGCTATGTGACTTCTGAGAATAGATCATAAAGATGCCACAATTTCACCTTGATTTCTCAGGATACTCACTGTTGGAACCCTGCCATCCTGCTGCGTGGATGCCAACTAGACTACGCAGAGAGATGACACGTAATATTCCAGCCAACTTCCCAGTGGGAGTCCTAGCTGACAACCAGCATCACCTGCTAGACACGTGTGAAGAAGCCTCCGGATGACTCCAGCCCCAGCCACTGAAACATCCCCGGCCTCGGAGTATTCCCTGCTGAGGCCCCAGACATCACGGAGCAGAAACAAGCTGTCCTTATTCTGAGGAGTCCCCATTTGTGCCCCACACAGAATCAGTGAGAATAATAAAATTGTTGCTTTATGCAACTGATTTTTTTTTTTACACAGCACTAATAAATAGAGTACAGTGTATTTATACGGTAGTGAAAATGGAGTAGTAGCATAGGGATGCATCTCATTTACATAATGTTGAGAGAAAAATACATATGACGTTGAGTGAAAAAGATACAGAACATACACACTGCGAGAGACCATTACAGACATTAAGAACAAGTAAAACTGATCTACACTATTAGAAATCAGAATAGTCGCTACCTTTGGGGAGAAGAAGGATGCTGACCTGAGCAGAGATGAGGGAAAGTTCTGGGATATTTCTGGGTAAAATTCTACTTCCTGACTTAGCAGTGATTACACAGGTGTGTTCACTTTGAGACAATTCATCAAGTTGTATAATTAATATTTTTAAAAAATTCTGTGTTAATTATATAGATTAAAATAAATTTTTTTCTTAACAAATGCAGCAATGGAACTTTAATTCCCTGATATTTTAGACTATTTATCCCTGCTACTTTAGCCTTTAATTTCATATATATCATTTTCTTACGTATTTTGAGTTTCTCATATTTTCTTCCAAAATAAAAAACTGAGTAGTTCATTTTTATCTGGTAATAAATTACACACTTCTTTAATAAGAATGAAGTGATAAGAAATTATTTGTAAACACCAATATATTTAATATTTATAATGCAATAGTTTTCACTTCTAAATGTTTCAGCACTCCAGACTTAGAATTCTAAAACAGTTGTCTAAAATTTACTATTATTTAAAGTCAATATATCATTTATTGTGCACTTCCTAAATTGTGAATTAAAACTAGGCATAAATTATTTATAGATAGCTAACTATTCCATTAAAAAATAAGTGGTGTTTTAGGAGCTCTATGGGAGGTAAAACTTGTAGTATATATCAAGTTTAAACAAAAGAAAAAAGATACCTGTATGAATAATTTCTTATATCTGCAAATTCCATGAAAGTTTTCCGTTGAATGGAAAGTGAATTCTTGCTAAGAAGGAATAATTCCACATGGTCTGTGTCCTAGAGATAATTACCTCTAAGAATAAGTATTCTTTTTACTTGGCAAGAATAGTCTCAGACCAATATTCATGCCATTCTTTGGGAGAACCAGCTCCTTCAAATAGTTATTTTAGTTCTGGCCCTTTTCAGGAATATCTCCCAATTTTAATTAAAACATTTCCTTTTTGATCAGATCAACTGAGTGTGAATTTGAATAGCAAGACCTGACTAGGTTAGAGTCATGGCACGCCAAAATAAACAACAGTGAAATTCGAGTCTCTTGAAATGAGATTCTGGAAACTTTTGCCAAACTAAGACCACCAAAGGCAGAAGTTATGCCCATTTTAACAACAGATGACTTTCAAGATAAATATTTCCCACATGTAACACAGTTGATTAAATAGAAAACACACTCTTTCTCAAATAAAAAGAGCTTGTTGGTCATACAATCTAATGTCTGATCTGATTTTTATAAAATATGTTTAGATGACAACATAAAAATATTCATGAAGCAGACCAAAGAATTAATTAATTAAAATTAAGCAAGCTGATTGCAAGTACAGATTACTGAATATTAAGAATTATCACTCTTATTGTAAAATAAATTTCTGGGCCTTGAAATACACCAAGGAATGATATAGAGCAAAGATTAAATCTCCTATTTATGGTGCTTCTCAGTGACGTATTTTACTAGAAACAGTCTGTCCTTTGCAACAACAATTGTTATTGGCATAATATCAGACATGACAGGGCCCCTGAAAACACTTCAGTCTCTTACTGAGTATTTTTATACACTCTTGGATAAGTTGATAATCTACTTCCTAGGGATTTTGAGACTTCTACACCAAAACTTTTTCTTCTGTCTTTGTGTATTTTGTGTTTAAGAAATCAAAAACAAAAAACAAAAAAACAGGCTTTGAGAGCCATTGGTGCGATGAGAAGGCTAGATAGACGATCTGGAATCAATCATCCTGGGTTTGAGTATAACTTCAATTTACCATCTGAGCAAACTTAAGCAATTCATTTAATCTCTCTGAACTATAATTCCTTCCTTTGTAAAATGTAGTGTATGGTCTTTGTTCCAAAAGTTTGCTCTCATTATCAAATATTGCATTGAATTTAAGATAAGTGCTTATGCATTGACTAAAAAATTTAAGTCTATAATCTACTTAGTGCACTAAATTTCCAAATATGAAGAAGGTTGTTGAACATCAAAGTAAAATTCTGATTCTGCAGAATGGCATTTTGATATTGGGAAACAAAAGCCATATCCTTCAATTTCCAAAATAAAAAAATACTTTGTACTATTTTATTGATTTTCCTCTATCTCCTCACAAACATATTAAAAATCAATCTCACAGATATGTTTCTTCAGTGTCCCAAATCTTGTATGGTGTTGAACTGAAGTGTCAACAACTAGGTTGTGTTATTATCTCATTGGAAAAACTCTTCTATCCCATTTCTCAGTCACAGGATCATAGAAATTGAGCTAGAAGAGAATAAATAGGGATCAATTCCAACCATTCTTTCTTCTAAAATGTTAAAATGTTTCCAGAAATTGAAAAAGAAAACCTAACTCATTAATGGATATTCTTTGGACAATCAAATTCATCCTTTCCTATTTTTCCTGTAGTAAATACAGACCATAACATTATAATTGTATTTTCTCTCTTATCTTCAAACTTGCCGGTAAAATACACTTTTCTTATAGAATTCTTTTCCAAAAGTAGAAAAGATTAATGATATCATTCAGAATGACAAAGAAACTCAAAGATTTTTCTAATTTCAAAGAGTAAACATTTCCTAATAGAAGACTAAGTCATCAGTTATACGTTAGAAACAAATTGCATTACTACATCTTTGTGCTTCTTTTCCATTTGCGAGTTAATTTTTCTTTAGAATCTGGGAGTTTTTGTTGGGGAGATATTAAAATTTTAGCAAGTAGATAACAACAAGCCACAATATATATTTAAACATTTTTTTAGCCTGTCTGGATTGGCTTTAAGGGGGAAAAAACCGACAAACAATCCATGATTCCCAGTCTTAAAGGAGTGGAGGAGGACGACATGTCCACAAATAGAAAAGAAGGTCTCAGCCTCAGAACTCCAGTTTAGAACGTTTGCACTGTGATTGTGATATGGGAAGAACAACATTTAAATCTAGTTCAAACCTTAAGATTGATAATCAGAAATCATCCTAGATGTGAAAAAAAAAAAAGGAAAAAGGAAATGGAGGGATATTTTACAAGGATTGCATCTTGATCTGTCTTCCAAACCCTGAAACTGAAGAAGAGATGTCTTCGTTTTTAGATTTCCCAATACGAAAACAAGGCATATGCTTGTCACCAGTAAATCACGAACACGCAAGATCTGTTTGAAATAATTTGATACTTGTGGCTTGTGTGTGTGTGTGTGTGTGTGTGAGCACATCAATCTAGGCATTAGGGCAAATTCAAAGTTTTGTTATATGTCGTTAATTTTTAATAAAGTATCACTGTTTTATTTTGAGTAGCATATGGTTGGACACTATATTTTTATATGATTAGGGCTTCCAGAAATCTTCAGTTCTATATCAGTTATCAGTTTCCTGCCTCTTGGCTCCAAATCCACCCATTTTGCCCCGTATTATGTACTGCAGCTGGACTCTGTACACATTTCTGCTGTGTCAGTTGCCATAGTATGAGGCTCCTGCAGGGCCCCTGGATGTGGAAGAGACGTCTTTCCCTGGTCTAGAGCTTCTCTTACAGCTTCCTTGCTGGTGAGTGTGAGAGAACCACGGTGCACAACCCCAGAAAGTTTCACCCGCAGCAAAGCAGGTCTTTCTCAGTGAGTTTTAAGTGCACCAGGATGTGGTTTGTCTGCCGGTTCCAGCCTATGGAATTTCAGGCAGAGCATTTCTCTACTATCCAGTGGGCCCCAGACACGACCTCTCCCATGAAGTAAACATATTAGGCTTGGAGTAGGGTAGGCCCCTCCCTAGTGCGTTTTTCCTTAGATTCTCTCACTTAGCTCTGAACGTAGTAGCTGCTCCCTACGTTTTTCATGCCTGTATTCTCTAGAGTTCTCTTTACCTCTCTTACGAATTAATCCTCTCTTCAACTCTTTATGTGACAATCACTCCACTCAAATTACTGACATCTGTCTCCTGACTGGACCCTGATAAATCTATGTCCCTGCAATCTTCTGTCTCCTTTTTTCAAGGGCTCCTATATCCGTACTACACAGAGGTTAAAATCACTGGCAATGGGAATCAGGTTGCCTTTGGGGAAAGTTACTCTCTACCTGCCTGAGCCTCTGATTCCTCGTCTACAAAATGGAAGCAATGAAAACAGTACTTGCCTCAGAGGGTTGTTGTGAGGAGTAACTAATTCAGGCGAGGCCGGTAGAACAGTGCCAGGCAAACGGAAACAATCAACTAACGTCAGCTATTATTATTATTATTATTTCTTTAATCTCCTCTTCATGGAGTTACAGCCACAGAAAAACATACACATTCTTTCATAACTACGAAAAGCAAAATGGAGACTCTAATTTCAATATCTACCTTTTACAGGAAGCCTTTCCTAACCTTCCCCTCGTCTTCCTGCTTCTTTGTGTCATACGTGACTTTGCCTTGCAGTTATCACCCTGCCCTGTAAACAGTTTCCTTAGAAATCTACCTTCTAGACTGAAATGAGAGTCAGACACTACCTCACACTCACACCTCACACGCAGTGAACACTTAAGAAATGCTGAAGGAAGGAGGGCAGGAGGTAAAGAATGGATTCATTTTCTCTCTATCATTCCCCTCAATTTTGAAGACACAAAACTAACCTGAAAGATAAAACTGACCCCGACATCTCCAGTCGGGGAAACTGTTTTATCTCCTGTGACACAGAAGGGAGGGAGGGAAGTAGAAACCTAATCTGGTCAGGAAGGAGGGTAGGTGGGGATCAGATTTGTGCTTAACAGTTAGAGATCCGTGGGCTCTGCTCCTGCAGGCTGATTGCCATAAACAATACTCTCTGCCCCAAATCGCCTCTCTTTCCTTTTCCTTAATTAGTTTGTTAATGAGCTAATGTTTCCAACGGACTGTGAAATTAAAACAGTGTGCTTTCTACTGTGATGGCTAAACATTTTCACTGGACATGAAATGTGTTTCACCCTCAGTGGGATTTTCTTTTCTCTATTTATAAACGAATCAAAAAGACAGTGTCAAAGGGTGCAGGTGTCTGGTGGGTGAATAAATAAACACTCCCAGCATGTGGAACAATTAAATAATCTCAAACGAACTGGATCAGAGGCAGATGCAGACACCACAGGAACCACGCTTGATAAGCAAAGGGAAAAACTCCAACTGAATCCCTGACACAGGAGCTTGGCTCAGCGGGCCTCTGTCCCTTTGGCAGTGAAGAGTGCTCTGGACACTCTCAGTATGGAAGGGAGCTCCTCAGGCAGTTCCGAGGGAAGAATGATAACGTCTAACATTGCCAAGTTATCAGACAGCATTGAAGTGGACTCACAAACACAGACCCTCCCAGCGAAGCCAGAACAATCAAGACTCTTTGAATAGGCACCATGCTTTCTTGCCTCTGTGTCCTGTTCCCTTTACTTTGAATCTTTTTTCTTGCTTCTAACACCCACGTTTTGATATTTAAATTCTATTCATTCTAAAATCTTTAAAGGTCATTTACTTCCTGAAGCATTACCTAATCACTCCAGCCTTGTGTGCACGAAAATAACACCTCTGCATTTTTTAAAAAAGAAATCTTTTCAACAAAACTTACTATACAACTAAGTGGGCTTTTCTGGGAAACATTTATTGAGTTAATTCAAAGACAGGGCATCTGTAAAAATTGCAGGCAGGTTACAATGAGCAACAGAGACAGAAAGAGCAGCAGCTTGGGAGGGGAAAATTCTTTTCACATTTGGGTGATGAGACAATTTACATGAGGAAGTTGACTTGAACCTTGAGGAATGGAAAGGATTTCAATAGGCAGAGATGATGCCAGGAAGTTCGAGATGGGATTGGACCCAGCAAGAAAGGCAGCAAGAAGAGAATCATGCTGGATTTGGGGCTTTAGCAATTGGACCATTTTGACTCTTGTGTGGGGTAGGTTTGAATAAGTGGAATAACTTAAGACCAAACAAGGAGATTAAGTCAAGTGAGGGAAGAAAATTGAATATTAAGTATGAGCTTTGGAATTAGTCTATTCAATATTTTAAGATCACAAAGGATTTTTAAGATTTGAAGACATTAATCTGATTCTGTACTAAACAGAAAGTTCGAAAAAAGTTTTACGTTTCACTGAAAAAAATACATAGATATTTTAAGAGTGAAAGAAGTGGCAAAAAGAAACATTCTCATCCTTGTAGCTTAATAAACAATTGAACGGCATCATCAAACTGTAGAAAAGGCATCTAGAATAGCTAATTAAAAGCAACCATGGTGCATGTGGGAAAATGACATTGCTCAGATTTGCCCAAAGCATTTAAATACAAAACAATCTACAATAACTCATTTAAACAGTTGTGGAAAACTTTCAAACACCAGCTACGTTATTAAAAATGAATTGATCTGATGCAGAAAAACACTAATGGAGATGGAAATCTGTATGAACATTCTTACTAAAACTTTTGATTGGCCCTGAGCTAACATCTATTTGCCAATCTTCCTCTTGTTGCTCGAGGAAGAGCATCCCTGAGCTAACATCTGTGCCAATCTTCCTTTATTTTGTACGCAGAATGCCGCCACAGCATGGCTTGATGAGCTTTGTGTAGGTCTGTGCCTGGGATCCAAACCCGAGAACCCCAGGCTGCTGAAGCAGAGCGCACGAACTTAACCACTACACCACTGGGGTGCCGTTTATTAAAGCTTTTAAAGTCATATGAAAAGGCAGTTTTTGTAATCCTGCTGTCTTTATCTTATAGAACTTTAAACTATATAAGGCAAGACAGTATATAGACCCTAGAAAGGAATAAGACACTGCCCCACAGGAGAGAAACAGTTCACATCAGTTTAGTAGCATATATTGAGCACTTACTGTGGGAACAAAGATAAGAAGGATGGGTTCCCTAACTTGAAATATGTTGCCGTTGTAGGTGACAGAAACACAAAGATGTCCTTTTCGTGGCATGTGATAGCTTGGGTGAGTGGTCATTTGAGCATGTGCAGGGCTCTTGAGGGCCCTCAAAAGCACAATGTTAAGAACTTCCCCTAACTGGATTGAGGGGTCAAGGAAGGCTTCCTGGAGGGGGTGGTTTGTACACTGAGTTTCAGAGGGCAAGTGGGAACTGGTGGAGAAGAGGGGATTCAAAAAGTCACCCCAGGCTGAGAGCAGCATGGACCAATGCACAGAAGTGGGAAACAGCACGGTGTGTGGTGCCATAATCAGTTTGCTATCTTACAGGGGTACCTAAAGGGCAGGGCTGCCCAATGGTTAACACGGTGGATTCTAGAATGAAACAGACCTGCATTCACATCCCAGCTCTGCTCTTGATATTTTAAATGTTTTATTTTCCCCCAAAGCACCAGCAGATAGCTGCATGTCATAGATGCAAATCCTTCCAGTTGCTGTACGTGGGACGGGCCTCAGCATGACCTGAGAAGCAGTGCGTCGGTGCGCGCCCGGGATCCGAACCCGGGCAGCCAGCAGCGGAGTGCGCGCACTTAACCGCTAAGCCACAGGGCCGGCCCTGCTCTTGACGTTTTAAACTGAAAATCATAGAAGAGCTGTCTAGGAAGTGGCAGTTGAGAGCTGACCTTCAGACCTTGTTTCTGCGAAGAACCTTACAGCAAAGCTGCTTCCCTGGAGAGAGCCGGTTCTCGGCTCAGATGGGAGCTGGGAAGGGGCGTTCATCTCAGACGACGAGGCTGCAAAGGAGACTGCTAGCCAGGAAGCCTGCTTCTAGGAAAGGTTGGAGGAACAGCATTTGAGAGAGAGGCAAAAAGAAAGAGAAAGGAAATAACATGTATAAAAGACTAAAAAGATGATATTCAGTGATAATTTGCTTGAGAGACAAAGATATTCCTCTAAATAAGTATTTCCTTTGACAGAGTTGTTGGATTATAATCACAGTACTACTTATTTATTTATTATTAAATAATTAATATATTTGATATATATTATTTTTAAATAATTAATATATTTGAATTATTCTATCAAGACCACACTGAGACCCCATTTTGAAAGGACAAGGTTTAGATTATGATCCAAATAGACACAAAATCAGCATTATTATTTCTTGGTGTCACTTTGATTTCCATCTAAAATTACATTTCTTAGATTTGTTATTCACCATGTTTACTAGGGTTAGATAATTTGCTTTGTTGGATGTTAAAAGTAGTTATACATTTTCTTGGATTTTTCATTCAACATACTTATCTCCTCTTATTAATCTGCATACAGAGGCAGAGGAGAAGGAGAAATGAGGACAGAAAACAGACAAAATAGAAAAATAATACCACAAGATGTCTACTGAAAGAAACCAAATTTAAAAGAATTCCGAACTAAGATAATGTTGCTAATATTTGTGATGATGACACGAGTTTGGATGGGATCTTATTCCATTTGTTAGCATGTTTTCTCCTTTTGTTGAACCAGTCAGGTAAGATAAGTCAGCTATTATGATTCTATATTTTATATTATTAATACCATTTCAAAGCCCGTTGACATTTATTTCTCTTCTCCCACAGCCATCCAAATAGATTACTTAGGATAGATAATTAGATATGTTTCCCAGACGAAGGGGAAAAAACCTGAATCACAGTGAAAATAAAGGCATTACAAAGGCAAACAGCTTAGTAAAAATCCAACTAGCCCCAGAAATTCAGCTTTATAAGTCCCAGGTCATTGATCTTTCTACTAAAGAGATAGAGAATTATGCTATACTTTCTTTCTCCTTCCTTCCTTTCCTTCTTCCTTTCTTCATTCGTTCCCTCCTTCCTTCCTTACTTTTTCTTTCTTATTGTTTAGAGTTTGTTAAACAAAGAATATACCCAAGGGTCTCTTTAATTTAATTTTGTTCTTGTTTTTGATATCATCATTCTGCTTAATCCTGATTAATCATGTAGTTGATAACAGGTATAAGACGTATGTGTGTAAGTTGTATCAGGATTTCTCTCTAGCAATAGAACCAATTTTCAAGTGTATTATTAGTGACGTGTAAAAATGATTTTATTACACTGTATTGGTGGAAAGAGACATATCTCATGCAGTCCACTGCACATAAAGCACCTCTGGCTGAGTATCTTTGCTCCTGGACAGGTACAGCATTTGTTCATCTCAGGGATGTGGTTCAACGTGTGACTCCGAGACTACAGCTCAGTGGAGGGGTGCTCAACCTGAAATTCAAAGAACCTCTAGTAATGAGACTATTTTTCATTGTTAATGGAGAAGGGCCCTCTCACTTATAGAGGCGTGTGTACTGGAAGAGAGGTGCATAGACAAATATCTGCAGGCTAAAATCAAGGTTAGTATGGACCATTGGCCAGGGTCATTGAATTCAACTCAAAGACTAAATATCATCTGGGAAGCGCATCAAGAAAAAGGTTATGTAAGCTTGTATGAGTCAAGACACGATGATAATCATTACATAGTCACAAACCAACCTCTTGAAAAGTATCATGGTGTGGCCCTGGACGTACACTCATTTCTTTAACATTGTTTCATCTTTCAGCATTCAAAATAGCTCGTTCACTAGTTTTCACTTTAATCAGTCTCTTCCCCAGCCTCCTCCAACATATTCTCCACTCTTTTGCCAAATGTGGCCATAATACAGCCAAATACTAGGCTGTATTATGTTTCCCTATTCTATATGGTGAGCAAAGGATTGGATTTGGAAGTCACCATGTACTTCCAAATGTTTACTCATCTTTGAAATGTGTTTATTACAACACTCAGCAGATGTGTTTAAATATTGGCTATGACTATTACTAATAAAAAGATAATTTAGCAATAGTATAGATTACCAATTGTAGTTGTCTTGTAGGCAACAGAACTTCTTATTATCAAAACTCCCTAGGAACTTAGTTTATATTTAAAGCAAAGAGTACAAATTTTACTATTCCACAAAGGCACTTGTATATTGATAGATCGATCACATCAAAATGTCCTGTTTAATTCCCAGCTTATCTTTTTATTTTATTGTCCAGATGTTTTTGGTTCTACTATCTTTTTCAATTATCTATTGCTGCATAATATAGCGACCCAAAACGTAGTGGCTTAAAATAATGATGATATTTTGCTCACAAATCTACAAATTGGTCAGGTCTCGGTAGAGACAGCTTTTCTCTGATCAAATGGGTACCAGCTGGGGCAGTCTGAACATTGGGTGTAAAATAACCCAAAGGTTTGGTCACTTATATGTCTGACAATTGATCCTGGTTGTTGACTGGGACTTCAGCTGAGGCTGAAAAAGAAACATCTAAAACTGGCTTTTTGATGTACCTACTTGGCTTCATAACCGTGTGGTAGCTGGCTTCCCCAAGAGACCTTTCAAGAAGACCAGGCATAAGTTTTACTACCTTTTTTGGACTTAACCTCAGCAATTATATAGTGTTGATTTGATTTTAGTCACAGCCTACCCATATCGAAAGGCAAGGAACACAGATGTCATCTATTGATGGAGGAATGTTAATATTACATTTTAAGAAGCATATATAGACAAAATATATTGTCAAAGCCACCTCTGGGAAATAAGATCTGCCACGGTCTGCCCTCTAGCCACAACAGTTTACAACCCTCACACATGCAAAATGCCCTCATACTTTCTCCCCAGGAAACCTTATAAAGTCTCATTTATTAAGGCGTAAGGCTTAGACTGGAGGTCCAGGATCTTACCATCAAAATCAGTTCAAGTGCAATTAAGGATCTTTGGGTCTGATTCCCTGATTACAGATCCTCAAGTTCAATTTTCTTTCTTAGAGTTGGACCCTCATCTTGATGTTTAAAGAGGATATAGAAGCTATTGAATTTACTTCAAAACAAAATGTATTCTAATATCTGAGACTCAGATTTATGTAAATCTCATACTCTCCTCTGAAACACCCATTAATTTCAAGGTATTGCTACAGAATTAATTTACAGTCTGAAAAACTGAACACCTTAGAATGATATCTGTAGCCACAAATAAATTTGCACTGAACTGCCTTCTTGACCCTTTACAGAATTGATTGCGTTTATTTACTGAGGGTGTTCCACTTAGTAGTCATAATACATCAATAAACAAATTAATGAAATGCAGAAATAGCAGTAGTATTAAATGAAGTCATGTAACACTTAAGGTGATCCCACCACATGTCGTAGTAGGACTGGCAAATAGACAAGTAATTGTCCTTGGACAACATCAATGAGGATTCAGAGAAGCTAGGAAAAATGAAAAAGAACTTGACTTTTAATATTATTTACCAGAAAATTAATCTGTATTCAATCATGTATACATTTGAAACCTCAGAACACTTGTTATTATGGTTTCTATTCATTTGATTTAATCATATAAAATAGTTTTCTTTTATCAGTTATAAAACATTTTCCTCAATCTTCCTGTTCTGTTATTGGAGGTTGCATTAGTTAGGGCAGGATAAGTCATGTTGCATTACAAATAACAATAAGATATCAACACAAAGGGGTTTATTTTTTATGCATTCACAGATATAATCATGGTTATATGATATGACAATCAATTTGTACCCTTTTGTTATTCTTTAATATTACCCCATAATATTGTTTATGGTCTTCAGAATAGTATCTTTAAGGATGGTATAATATTCTATAATATTAAGTTACCTAAATTAGCCTCTTGGGGCTGCCATAACAAATTACCACAAGCTTGATGGTTTAAATTAACAGAAATTTATTCTCTCGTAGTTTAGGAAGCCAGATGTCTGAAATCAAGCTGTTAAGAGGGAAGCAGAATCCTTCTTTACCACTAGATTCTAAGCTTTGAGAATTTAGGTCCTGGAGTTTCTGGATCCATTTTTTAGCATCTCTCCATCAGTCAAGTTCCTCGGAAGCTGACTGTAGGGTGAGGACTTGAATGCAAGTAATTTATTGAGGGAGCGCTCTCATCAGAAACCACTAAAGACGTGAGGGATGCAGAAGACAGGAGAGGAAACTGAGCAAAGGTGTTATTTCCAGCAAAATCTTAGCCTCAGCTTTATCATGCTGGGGACCTAAGAGGGTAAATTTTGCCTTAGATTTGGTCCCACTTGGGGACACATGAACTAAACTTTATTACATCTGCACTGGTCATTTATTGGCTAAGGGTCTCTTCAGATTAGTGCAAACTCAGGCCCTTCTATGTCTCTGTACGTCTGTGTGACTAGAGTAGCTGAAGAGCAGTCCTCTGAAGACGGTCCCAAGTATGGGTCTACTACAGTCCACCCTTTGCATCTCTCTGATCCACTCCATCTCAGATTAAGTTCACTGTGTCCTGTCAGGGCTTCTTCAAGATGGTGTTTACTCACAATTCCTGGGGCAAAATTATAAGAGATAGTTTAGAAAGATGAGATACTCTTGACTACTGCAGTTTATCCTGAAATTGCAACTGATCTTCATTACATCCCTCTTCTACCCACCATTCCTGATTCCACTCATCCTACGCTGGCTCTTCTTCTGTCGAAGTTCTCCTGATGAGAAGCATTTCAACTCCTGAGCACATTCCCAAATGAAAGTCGTAAAGAGGAGATGTGTTGAAGAATGTTCACAGTAGCACTACTCAATAGCAAAAGACAAAAACAAAGGAAGAAAGTAAGAAAAGATGAAAAAATAGGACAAACAAGGAAAAGGAAAAAGCAACACAAAAGACTGTGAAAATGTCCATAGATGGAAAAATAATATGGTATATTTACTGTGATATATTTATTCAATGGAGTAGTTTATGCCAGTAAAAATGAATTGCTACATACGATAACATGAAGAAGCTTTAGTGATCTAATGATGAGTGAGGAAAATATATAATATAACTGCCTTTTATAAAGTTCAAAAGCACATAAAACATAACATGCATTATTTAGGCATATAATTGTATACATATATGAAAAAATATACAGTTCAGAATAGTGGCTTCATCTGTGGAGGAGAAAAGGACTTAGTATAAGAAAGGCCTATATATAAGAGTAAGAGGTTGAATGGTGAGTTTAGAATGCTCGTTATATTAACCAATCAAATAAATGAATGTGGGCCAAAGATAACCATGTATCTAGTACCAAGGATTATCACTAATCTGTCTGCACACCTGAGTTCCAATTAAAAATAAAAATTTTCCGGGTTGACATGTTTAAATGTACAGCTAAGATTGAGAACCACTGCACAGGATGATCTGTAACGTCAATCTCAAGTTGTTTTGAATAAGCTGAGCAAAAAAATAGAAGGGAGATGTTTCATTTGTAAAAGTACTGGGATATGATCTTTGAAGGAATGAATTCCTTGAAAAATAATCAAATTTTTTAGACATTTTATTTTGATGTATAACAAAAGCACTAAACAAAACATGTGAAATTTCACTTTTATCTCATGATGCCCATCAAATACTAAATAAAAGACTTCTTCAATAGGAGAGAAATAACATCTCTTAGTAGAATGATTTTAACAGTCTTGAAATATAGAAATGTCTCCATGAAGTCACATAACCCAAGTAGTTCAATTACATACCTAATGCAGAGAGTGCACAGAAATATAAAGTTTCACTTGATGATGTGAAAAATCAAGGGGAATTTCCTCACAAACTAAGCTCCATTTTAACCTCCTTATTTCCACAATTCGAGAAGCTGGTGAATTGTTTATTCACATGGGCACTTTGACCGCTTTAGCACAAAGAAGAACCACAGAACAATAATGAACCTGAGGTGAAGATAATGACTCCAATTAGCTTCCTCATTAGTTTTAACTAAGATTACTTCTTTAGTCTTGACTGATTTATCTCCCTTTCACTTCTCTAGTGATTCAGGAAGTTGCCTGCCAGACTAAAGCCAGGGAAAGAGGTAATTTAAATTCTAGACAGCAACCTTCTCTTTCTTCCTTGGGTTGATGGGTGATGGGTCTTGAGAGAGGATTCACACGCGTGTGCTTTTGCCATTATTTCCATGAAAATGATCAACAATATTGAAAGACAACACTCATAAAGTGTAATAATGAGTGTGTAATATATGTCTATATTTCATATGATGAAGAAAATGCTAAACATTTTAAACCAATATCTAGAGAATTCCAGAAAAATCCTGGATTTAATTTGTATACCTGACTCTTTCTGGCTTTCAGTTTCACTTTTGCTATAGTCCCACAGAGGAGGGGAATTGAGAGTGGGGACAGGCACATTGGTGGAATAAAATAAAAACATTCATCAAAAGCTTAGGATTCTTCCCAGATGACACGGGTTGTCAAGGTGGAAAAAAATATGAAACTGTCTTCTTCTTCTTCTTATAGAAAGACATAGACCAGCAGCAGAGGGAAGACTTTGCCTCTCCTTAGGTTTCAGGAGAAGATTAACATTTTATGTCTTCCTGATGAAGATTCAACCTATAAAAGCCTGTAAGACCCTTCTGAGAAACTCCGTGTGAGCCTGTGCCCAGAGTGTGTTCCAGAGAGGAACTGCCCAATTCCTCTGCCTCATACTTGGCCTTGGGTTTGCGTGGTACGGTATTGGTGATGATCACTCAAAAGTCAACATTGGAAAAGAGATGAGTGCTTTCACTCAGAAACCTGAGATCTCTTTTCACACCCAGTGGGGGAAAAATGGTTTGCTCATCTGATTAACTGATTATTCATTCAAAAGCCATAGGAGCAGAAACTTCTGTGCCATGTGCCATCTGCTTTTTTCTCAGAACTTGAGATACTTTAACACCTGAATCAGTTCTGGAGTTAAAGAAACGCTAAAACAGAGCAGGCAAAACAGCAACAACAGAAAATCCACTTACACTTGGAGCCTGACAATGTAAAACCAAGGTGGCCATTTAGACTAGGAGGTCCCCTTCAAAAGAGAACTGATGCAAGAGTCACATCCAGACTCAGACATCTCTCTAAGGCATTGTGGTTTCCTTTACTGGCAAGCATTAGGGAAGAAAGTTGTGGGGTTAGAGGTACTCATTTTTACTGGAACGACATAGCTTCCACATCATTTCAGTGGAACGGGTTTAAAGAAATAAATGTTTCAAAATGTTGAGTCCAAACTGATATTTTCAATTCAATTTGGATACTATAGCTTTTACCTCATTTTCTTTGATTATACTTATGACCTCTTTAGCAATGGAAAATATTCATTGTGAAAACCATAGCCTGATTTCTTACTTACTTTATTCTACTATATAAACAATATTGTTTCAAAATAATTATGCTTATGAGAATATTAAGCACTTCATGTAGTTGTATAAATGTTATTATGATTATTTGCACCATGAATAATGGTAGATTTGGTAGAAAATAAAATCTATCAAGTGCTCTCAGCGATAATTTTTAATAAGAAAACGAAGAAAGGAAGGGGAAACAGATAATAGAAAGGGAGGAAGAAGGTTATGATCCTGCCTTGAAGTAACATACTTATTAACGAGAAAGATGGATTTATGCAAATCTAAGTGTTGTTCAAGGCAGAATGCAACAAGGGGATGGCAGAAATATAGACACAGGCTATGGAAGTACTGACAAAAAAACAAATGATTGTGACTAGGAGTTTGGGAAAGTTTGCACAGCACAGAGGCTTAGCGCTATGGAATGAGAAGCATTTCAAAGAGCAAGAATAAGAATAACCAAGAAGTCCTTCTAGACTGAAAAGATTAATTTTACTATCAACTTAAGCCATACTAAGTAATTAGAAAACTAAATATAATGGGACAATGTATCACCTTTATCTTGAAATTAAGCATGAATTACAGTTAGATTATGCTAGCTTCACCTTCACTTAATCGACTATCCAGATGGTGATTGGATTTAATTTCTAATACCTGAGATGAGAGAATACATTTTGCACATAGAATTCTTGGAAATAATTTGATATTGCTTCATCTGATTATTTTGTTTCTGTCACTCCATTGCTAACTCTATAATTATTTCTTAATTCTCTCTATTAAAAAATGTTACTCAAGACTGCAAAGGTTAACTGGTATATTTCTTAGAACCCATATTTTGTAAGAGAAGTTATGTCATACTTTGAAAGCATGAAGCTGTAGACAAGATGCTGGGCAGGGTATAAAAGCTGGTGAGTTTAGGACATATTCCAAAAGTGTGAAGCTAAGATTTATATATAATAAAAAAATAAAGTAAATTATTGATTTTTAAGGCACAGACATTAATGATTCACAATGAGTTCTATAACTTACAGGGCTCAATGATATGCAGAAAACAAATATGTGCTAGGTATATCATTTCCTCTTCCAAGGAAAATAAGACCTATATATGAAGGTGGCTCATCCAAAAATGACAAATTATGATAAAAAACATTTCACTATCTGCAGAGTATAATGTAGATTTTCTACGGTAATTTTATTTTTTGACAATTATACATCTAGCTGAAAACAAAATGTGTGAAGCTTTATATATAACAACAGTATTCCAATTTAATTCTCTAAAGTTAAACTAAAGCAACAGACTTTTCTTTATTCTAAACTACACTTCCATGAATAGGGTATACCTACTCTGGTATGGCATCGTAGACTGATGTTAGACATTTATTCCTTATTCTTTCTTCTACCTGTCAGTGAATGGTACCACTACTGTTACCGCCCAACGTGGGGCCTTCTGCTCGCCGCAAAACACGCCAATAGTCAAGAAGCAAGGTGGTAGGAGAAAAAGGACTTTTTTATTACAGCTTGCTAGCAAAAGGGAAGATGGTCGACTCATGTTCAAAAGAACTATCTTAAAGGGGCACAAAATCTTACAGCAGTTATATAGGCCATTGGGTTATTGGGGAGGGGGTTAGGAATATTGACCTTCTGGTGTTACAGACTGGGAGTGCCACATCAGGTCTTTCAGTTTTCACTGATGATGTCTATCAGCACAGATTCTCTGTTCGGGGGTCATCACATTCCTAAGGAACTCAAAAAGCAAAGTTATCATCTTATCGCAGCTGGGAGGTACAGGCACAAGCAGGGGTCGTAAAATCTACAGAGCAGGTAGATCTCCTGGAGGGTGCATATCCAGCTGGCTTAGTTTGTCAGAGGTCATTCAAAGTTATAATAGAGTTTTTCTTTTCTACGATATGGCTTCCTTTATGTCAACCTTGTCTTGAGCCAGTATCACTACCTCTCTAGATGCCTATCTGAAGTTATTTTGGCTGCGTGTAACAGGAAATCTGCCCACAGAGGCTTAGACAAATGGAGGTTTAGGTGGCTTCATACAAGAATTAGGAAGAAGGCAGCCAACTTTGAAACAATGGCTCACTAATTTTATTAGAAACCTGGATTCTTTTTGTTTTTTCCCTTCACCAGTCATAGTATATTAGCTTAATCTTCAAAATCTCATGCTAATTAGTGACCACCAAGCATTCAGTATTCTCATCCAGGGACGGGAGCAGGCATACAAGGCAGAAGGGAAGAGCTCTCATGACTGCTTTTGTCCTTTTTTTTTTAATCAGTAAATCCAGGGCTTTCCCAGAAACCACACGTAGGCACCTAAGATATCTCTGGCAAAAATCACGCCAATCGGTTACAGCTACCCATATGGAAGTCTTAGAAATCAAGTATTTAGTTGGGCACATTAATATCTGGAACAAAATCCACATTATACAAGCAGAGAAGGAAAACAGGGATATTTAGCAGGCCAAAAACACAATACCCAACCCAGTGCCTGAGTATTACCATTGACTATATCAAGCTTACATAAATGGAGACATATACCATGTTGATGGATCAAAATAGTCCATGTAGTTAATACATGAATACTCCTCAATTTGACCTATAAATATGACCCAAACCCGACTGAAATTTCAGCAGAATTTTTTTGTGGAAATTGACGAGCTAATTCTAAAAGTTAAATGGAAAATAAATTCAAATTTCCCAAATTTTTAGAAAAGAACTAAGTTGGATGACTCACACTACCTCATTGTGAAAGTGATCAAGTGAGTGTGATATTGTGAAAGGATGTAGATTTGAATCACTGAAACAAAATGAAGTTCAATAATTGAGCCTCAATATATAGTCAATCGATTTTCAACAAGGACATCAAGGTTGAGAAGAAAGGGGAATGTTTTAAACAAGTGATGCTTGGACAATTGGTCATGAATATGCAAAAAAGAAAAAAAGACTCAAACTCTATCTTGTACCGAACAAAAAAATTAACTCAAAATTGATGTTAGACCTAAATATGACAGCTAAAACTGTAAAACTTCTAGAAGTAAGCATAGAAATAAATTCAACATCTTATTAGGCAAAGATTTCTTAGATATAACACAAAAAGATAACCTACAACAGAAAAAAAAATGTACAAACCAGACAAAAAAATGTAAAATGTAAAAAATGTAAAATTTATGCTATTTGAAAGTCACTGTTAAAAAAATGAGAAGACAAGTACAGATTAGGAGAAAATATTTCCAAATCATATATCCAATAAAGGACTTATATCTAGAATACAAAATAATTTCTCACTTCCCTTCTCCAGCTTCTGTCCTCCCAGGCCCTGCGGTAGGTCTTTCGTATTACTCTCTGGAATAGAAAGATATAATGGGATTGGAACATCATTCAGAGAATTTGAACAATTAAGAAAAGCAGAATTAATTTAACCATTATTAAATAAACTTCTCTAAGATATAACTTACAAGATCTTTCAAATTGAATCCTGCTTCTCCAGCCTTATTTCTCACTCTCTCTCCATCAGACTACATGTGAAGCATTGCCATTAGTGAAATGATTTTAACAGCAATTTTAGTTCTGGATACAAAATTCACCTATAGGCCAGACTATTCAGTGCTTAAATTCTCAAGGGCTAGGTACCAACCTGATGTTATTTGTGAACCTTAGATCTCATTTAAGTCTCTTTGGTGCTTTTAACACCAAAAACATACCATCAAATTTAGTTAATTGTTGATTAGCATCCTGCAGACCAAGACATCTGACTGATTGTCTGAAACGACTAAACAGTTCCGGATTTTATAGATGTAATCACCGTCAAGAATGGGTAATAGGATCAGAGAGCTATTAAAATGCAAAGAAGGGATGCATCAAAAAATCTTGAGCTGTTCACATTTACAAGTGAAATTATAATTATCACACGTTGGAAGGGAAAGGGAATTACCACTGCGTAAGCACTTACCTTGTATCTTGCTATTTAATTTGCAAATATGATTTCATCCACATAACAGGTCTTTGAAGTAAGCAATAAAATCTTCACTTTAAGCATGTGGAAATGTAGATTTTGGAGAATTAAAAAACTTGACTGGATCACACAACTATTAAAGGAATGATCTTGGATTTGAATGTAAATATAGCTGACTCCAAAGATTTCTTTATTTCGTATAAAAAATTGCTTTAAAGGGGAGAGAACTATGCATTATCTGAAAAAAAGTCAATTCTGAGAAAGAAAAATAAAACAATTGTAGACAGCATTCAGAATTTAATACCTTAGACCATATCTAATTTTGAAATATAATCCATCAACTGATATGTTGATTATTCATATTCTAGTGACTTCTTGTATAACTTCTAACACTTCTATTTTAGTAAAGAATTTGTAGTTTTTGTTTATCAAAGAACATACAAATTATTCTATTGGTATTTATAGCTGTGTATATAATTCACAGTGAAACAAGCTTTTGAAATTGTATAATAATTCATTCTTATGAGAAAGTTTTACAGAAAGCCACACGTATAAAAATTTCATTTATTTTCCACAGAAAAGTTTAAATGACATATATTCTGAAATGTTATCTCTAGAGGACAAGTAAACATACACAATTGATTTCTGTCCGAGCATTATTAAGAGGATGTGGATATTTGAGACATATGAGGAAGCCGAGAAAAATTAATTTCACCACTAGCTAAATAAGCCACGCCAGGACTAACATAGCACACTCTTCTGAATAACCCTCCGTATATGAAAAAAAAAATTTCCCAAGTTTTAAATAAAAGCTGCTGAAGTCAATGAACATTATAAGGGTTGATAAATAGCATGAAAAGAAAAATATCCAGAAACTATAGCACACTGAAAACTGTTCTCATTTCTGAATGTGTCCTATAACCATTTTGAAAGAATCAGCACTAGATATGAAAATTAGAGAAGAACAAAAGCCAGACTTATTGAGTAACCCACTTCAACACATCAGCAAATTCTTGTAGAGGACGGAGGCTGCATTTGGTACCAGGCTAGAAGCCCTTCACACTGCTACTGCCCCAGAAAATAATGTGTTTTACTGTGTTAAACCGCTAAAGGATAATTTGCTTTAATCTTAATAGCTGAAATAACATGTGTCTATTCAAGGCTTTCCATGTTCCTAATGCTACACGTAAGTCAACAAGAAATGTATCTGCCTTGAATTTTGCTCCAGAAGTTATCTGAATTTTCTGTGGTGACATTTACATTTATGGAATATGAATCTGCAGAAGCTAGAAAACTATCATGCGGAACAACAGAAGTGTAAATAAAATGCGGTTTAATGGCTATGCTAGTTGTTTCTCCTGCCTGCAGACAGAGCTGCTTTGTCTTTTTCCTTAAATATACAGAAACAAGGAATTTATTAATCACTTTGAAATACAACTGTCATATTTCTTCCTACTTACCTGTCTTATTTGCCACTTAAAAAAAATCTATCCATAAAACAATGTGAGATTTCAACATAAATAACAACTTAACAGCAACTCTTGCGTTTACTAGCACTTTATAGGCTCATGTTTTTAAGGCCAACGCTCAAGATACAGTAGATGTGTCAGTGAGGAGTTAAATAGTTGTTAATATAGGACATATTAATGCAGTACTTTTGACAAATGGACAGATCAATTCCAATATCTGGTACTGCTGCAAGAATTCATATTCAAACATTTGTGCTTTCAAGGAGATTCTTAGGACAATAAAAACAGAGCAGCACTTTTGTGGTCTCCTCTGGTAACTCAAACTTGGAAGAGAATGTAACTTTAACCTAGAAAGATTATGGTTGCCAGGTGCCAAATATATTACTTTTCTTTTATTATATCTTAATATTTAGCCCTGGGAGATACAGTTATATAAATAGAAACAAAGCAAACCATACATATTAAAAATCAACAGCAACAAAACTTGAAAGTATTTTGTTGTGAAGGTGGTTAGAGTCAGGAGAGAATTCTACAGATCTAATCACATTCTTCAACATAACATGTAAACAACAGTAAAGAGAGAAATATAGAAGCTAAAAGTTAAGAATCATTTAAAGGCTGAGTTTCCAAATTAGAAACCATTTAAAAATTACAAACTTAATCATTTATATAGTACATTTAAAAAACGACCACTCATATTTTGAAAAAGATAAGGGAAGACCTTTTTTGAGAAGACTTTATTTTTTTAGAGCAGTTTTAAGTTTACAAAATTGAGGGAAAGGTACAGAGATTTCCCATGTATGCCTAAACCCATACATGCATAGCCTTCCCCATTAGCCACATCCCCCACCAGAGTGGTACCTTTGTTAAAATTGATGAACCTACATTGATACATCATCACCCGCAGTTCATAGTTTACATTAGGGTTCACTCTCTGTGTTGTACATTCTATGGGTTTGGACAAATATATGATGACATGTATCCATGGTTATATTATACAGAGTATTTTCACTGCGCTAAAAATCCTCTATTCACCTCTCTTGCCTTCCCAATCCCTGGCAGCCACTGATGTTTTTACTATCTCCATAGTTTTTCATGCCTTTTTCAGGGTGTCATATAGGAAACATACAGTATGTAGCCTTTTCAAATTGGCTTCTTTTACTTAGTAATATGCATTTAAGTTTCCTCCATGTCTTTTTATGGCTTGATAGCTCCTTTATTTTTAGCACTGAATAATATTCCATTGTCTGGATGTACCACAATTTATTTATCCATTTACGTACCAAAGGACATCTTGGTTGTTTCCAAGCTTTGGCCATTATGAATGAAGCTGCTATAGACATCCATGTGCAGGTTTCTGAGTGTACATAAGTTTTCAACTCCTTTGGGTAAATACCAAAGAGTACAATTGCTGGATTGTATGGTAAAATTATGTTTCATTTTGTAAGAAACTACCAAACTGTCTTCCACAGTGGCTGTATTTTGCATTCACACCAACAATGAATGCCAGTTCCTGTTGCTCCATATCCTTGTCAGCATTTGGTGTTAGCGTTCTGGATTTTGGCCATTCTAATGGGGGTATAACGGTACCTCATTTTGTTTTAATTTGCATTTCCCTGCTGACATATGATGTGGAGCATCTTCTCATATGCTGATTTGCCATCTGTATATCTTCTTTGATGGACTGTCTGTTAAGGTCTTTGGGCCATTTTTTAATCTGGTTGTTCATTTTCTTATTGTTGAGATTTAAAAGTTTTTGTATATTTTAGGAACAGTCTTTTATCATATGCATCTTTTGCAAATATTATCTCCCAGTTTGTGGCTGGTCTTCTCATTCTCTTGACATTGTCTTTCCCAGAGCAGAAGTTTTTAATTATAATGAAGTCCACTTCTCAATTATTTCTTTCATGGATTGTGCCTTTGGTGTTGTATATAAAAAGTCATCACCATACCTAAGGTTATCTGGGTTTTCTCCTATGCCAGCTTCTAGAAGTTTTATAGTTTTGCGTTTTACATTTAGATTTGTGATCCATTTTGAGTCATTTTTTGTGAAAAGTGTAGGGTCTGTATTTAGATTCATTTGCTTTTTTTTTTTGCATGTGGATATATAGTTGTTCCAGCACCATTTGTTGAAAGACTATCTTTGCTCCATTGCATTGCCAGAGAAGAGTTTATAAATGTGGCTAAAATGAAGTAATAGGTTTTTGTCAATTTTAATCAGACCGTGTTTGCTACAGCTGGTGGACTGTCAAACTTCATTGAATAATGGCAAAATTTACAGTGTTTTCAATGACTTACAACAAATGAAAAGATAAATCAGGTAGGGAGTAATTACATAGTGGAATGCCAGAATAACAAAAATGTATCTTTGGTTTCTGGTGACACAGAACACCGAGCTAAAGCTAAGAAAATTTTCCTCCTCTGGCTCTGCCAATACATAACTCTGGGTCCTAAAGGTTTATTAAATAAAGGTTTATTAAAATAAACCATTTAATCTTCCAATGCTTCATCTTCCTTCTCTGTAAAATGAAAGGAAAGCCTTGACCAAAGTAATCTTAAAATCCTTCTAGTATCCTAGTTCTCCCAGTTTGAATATTTATTCCCTCTTGTCTCTCTATCTCTGTCTCTCATCTTCTCTTCTTCTGCCTTCTTTTTCTCTCTTTATTCCTTTTTTCCCTCTTTTCCACTCTTTCTTCCAGACAGAGAAAAAGAGAGGGAAAGAGAGAGAAGAAATAAAAACACAAAATTTCCTTTGTAATACAAGTGCAATTTATGTTAAACAGATTGATCAATTTTGAGAATTTTGAGCTATAACAAATTTAGAGTTAGATTAAATTCAACACTTTCATGTAAATAAAATTTCTTAAGAAAACATTTCCTTCTCTTTAACTTTTGTAAATTATTTTATTATCATAAATTAAATGAAAGAGCTGATGAATGACTCAAAATAGAATCTAATAATTTTTTACACTTGTCTTGATAACTAGATAGAATATACCAATGAAACATACACCAAATCTAAAGTATAAGTACACTTGTATTGAGTTTAATGATTAGCTTATTTAAAATACCAATGTTGGTAAACAAGTGCTGAAAATGCATTCATTTCTTTTCTTTTTTTTAATATCAATATTTAACATACATGTTATTGATAGTGAACTGGCTGAACCTCTTAGTTCTGACACTAGTGGATGCCCTGGAAAAGCCCTGTTAGGACTACCTTTTCTACAGGTATGCTTTGTGAACACCATCCTGTTATTCATTTGTCCTTTGTCCTAAATTTGTATTGAAATTGGCTTCATGTGCATTATGCACTTATCTGATACCACAATGTCTGCCTTTCCAAATCTTTTTGAAAGATTATCTTTTTTGTTCATGACATCTCAGTTGGTGCCAGTTAAGGCAGAGCAGACACATGGGGAGATGGAGATAATGATATTCATGATAGAGATAGAGATAGCAACACATATTTCCTAAAATTTGTCTGTCTATCATTCTAATGTTTAGAGTCCTAGTCATTTGGCCGCTTTTAGTTAGGTCTAATTCTTTGTCTCACCCTCCACTCCCATGATATTATGTTGAAGTTCCTTGATTTTCTCTCGATTTTTCCATAAACTAATTGACAGGAGTAAATCAGTCTTTTCAGCTTTGCATGGCCATCACAGGAACTGGGACACAGTAAGCACTTAAATATTCATTTAATGAAGAATTAAAAAAAAATACCATTGGATTTTGCTGTGTTTATTAATTTCCGAGATTTAATAATCTAATAAAAACTAGCTTTGAATGGTGTTTATATTAACTTGGAAGATTTTTTTGTGTCTTTGCACCACGTATTCTACCTTTAAAAATAAAAAGGAAAATACTGAATAGAATGAAGAGAATGGTTGTAAAATTTTTATTAGCAATATTTAGAGAAAGTATTTAATAACATTAAGCAAACATTACTTGCCTGGAAATTGCAGGGGATTTGCATATCCATTCTTCTGTCTGTTCTCATGCAACTACTCATCTGTCTCTACATCATACATTTATTCAACAGTTATTAACCAACTTCTCTTTATCAGGCTATAGAGCTAGAGAGATAAAAAAGAAGCCCATTATCTCAAGAAACAGTAATATTTTTTCTGATTAAAAAAGTAGAAAAATATATATAGACACACACATATACATACATACATACAAAAATAATATCAGACCTCTTTCGAAGGAAAACTTTGTAAACAATACTGGAATTTTAAATAGTTGATATAAAGAAGAGGAAAGACTGCTGAGTCCACATCAATGCATTAGAGTCAAAATGAAATTTAGCCGTTGGTTCTCTAACTGGCATAAATCTGCATATCGCCTCCCAGAAAGTGGAGAAACATGTGTTGGAGAAGTGTGTAGGATGTTATAAGAGATTTCTTTCTCATTCTGATTCAAGGTATACTGAATAGGATCCTATCCTTGTGAATCAACTGTATTCACAATACTTGAATGAAAATCATACAGTTGAAAGACCTTAGTATATGTTCACATGCTGAAGATCACATAAAAAAATCTCAAGTAAAAGCATTAGTAAGTATCCATTTTTCTATCAATACTGTAAATTCCATTTTCTATGCATCTGCCCAATGTAGCTGCTTCTCTATAGCCATGATCTGGCCACAACCAGTATCAACTATAGGGGAGGAAGACAAATTCTCTACCTTCTGCGTCCTTCTGGCTGGACTACAAATTACATTGACATGAGACAGAATAGCAGGAGAAAATCAAACAAAGCTTCATAACATGTATACATGGGAGAGACTCAGGAAAACTGAGTTTAACTCACCAAAATGGCAGAGGCTTTCATCTTAAATACCATCTTCAGCTAAAGACAAAGGAAGATATGGGGGATGGGGGGAGTCAGTTACGGGAGATTACCAGAAAAAGCACAGTAAGCAAGAGTAAGGTTATTACGCAGATTTAAGTCCTCGGCCTTCCTCATTGATAAAAGTTTCTAGAGATAAGATGGTCCTTCCTTCTTCCTGGTACAAAGAGTGAGATACCTTTACAAATGGAGATTTCCCTTACAAATGTAAATATCTCTTACAAAGGGTAATTTATACATTTACTTGGTTTTCAGAGCTTTTCCTATGTCTGCAGTTTTTAGAAGTAACCAGCTCAAAATAATCCTCATGCCAGAGACACTCGTTGGGGTGGCCAATTCTGATCCCCTACCCCCGTTCTCCACTTCACTTAAGCTCCAGCTAACTGTCCACTCTCCAATGCTCTAGGGTGCTCTCTTTCTCCCCATAATCAGCAGAATGAGGAGAGAGCCAGTATTCTTTAGCCACTGTCAATCAGGGTGGAAAATTGGATTGAGCAGGGATTGGCAAGAACGCATAGAGACAGAAGTAGTGCAATCATTTCCATCTATAGGTAAGATTCCCTCTGGCAGGCACACTCTATTGAATTTACTCTATCTGTTGAATTCACAGAATACTTCACCAGATTTTGGTAGTCATTCATTTATTAATTTACTTTCGTGGAAATATTTCCTTTGCTTTCTTCTAAACCAAATCACCATGAACCAAATTACCGAGGGTGTTCTACTCCTGTGGTCTGAAGAAATCTCCATCATCCTGAAGTTCTGATGTGACTGAGGGAGTGGGAAAGAGAGGAGGATATAAACTTTCTCCTTCTTGTGGCTCGAGGAACAATTAACAAGTGCGCTTCCAGGGGATCAGGGAAAAACAGAAGGTCACTGAAAACTTTAAATGCACAGTTGATATATCAGCTTAAATTAGTCAACCAGTCATCATCGTCTTTCTGCCCAGAGTTAAACCCTCTATAAATAGAAATCAGACTCAATTTAATATTTCAGGATCTTCATTTTTCTCCATTTTTGCTGCCTGAGTATCTCCTCCATCAGTTACATTCTGCTCATTCCTGCTCTTCACAACTCTTTCGGTGAATAGTCTCAGGCATCTCAGCAATCCATCCATCGGGGAACGGATCCTTTTCCCACAGGCCAGGGATAGAACAGCTGGAAGGGTCTGCTTTGAAATGGAAATGGGGAAGGGAAAAGATGAAGGACAGGAAATAAGAACTGAAGGCAGTGCTTTCCAATTTTTCCCCTTGAAGTACTGCTAATAGCAGACAGGAATGGAGACGCACCCCCTCGCCCACCCCCCGTGAGCACAGCCTGAAGTAACCTATCTCAAGCACAGATTTTCTTTGAACTCTCAAGTTTATTCAGTAAAAGTAAGAGAATTGGCATTCTCTTATATAACATAGATGTTTATTTTAGTTTAGAAGTAGTGCTTTAAATATGTAATTAACAAATATATTACCACCAACACTCTCCAATAAAATATTAGATCAAAATAACTGTACCAGGAAGGTGCACTGTTTACTCTGAGATTTCTCTCACCTTCTAGCACCCCTTAGAATACCTTAACTGCCTGTCAAAAAGACAACCTTCAACCTCAGACCTAACGTAACTAAATAAAGGAGACTTTAACAGTATTCATATTACCGAAACATCCTAAAGTGCAAGCATATTTTTAAGAATATAAATAATATGAAGATAAGATGGCATAAATTTTGACATAATAAGAAAGCTAGCTCTTCTATTCATATGATTAAGAGATATATTTCATTTTTTTCTTATCCTCAGGTGAGGTTTAAGGAATGGATTCAATTTTATCTACCTTCCATAAGGCTCTGTCATTATTCCAAACCTGTTCATTAACTTATTCATCTATTTTCCTACTGACTTCATATGACACACTTATTTTATACTAAATATCCATATTCAATTTGATCTATTTCTGGAAATTCTATTCAGTTCCATTGCTTTGTTTTTCTATTCATGTAATAATAGTAAATTGGTTTTAATTGTGGGGGTTTATGGTATGTTAACTTCCCTGCTCCCCATTAATTTCCCTTTTTTTTACCAGCTGTTTCATAGTAATTTTTGCCTGTTGTTTTTGTAAGTGAATTTACAGTCATATTGACTAGCTTACAAAAATATATACTGGTATTTTATTTGGACTGGTTCGAATATAATATAACTTGAAAAACCAGCATCTTAATAGTATTTTGGTTTTCTATTCATAAATGTGATATGTCTTTGCATTTGATGAATTCTTGTTCTGAATACTTCAGAAAGGTGTTATATATTTTTTCATATGTTTTGAATATTTCTTGTAAATTTATTCATATGTGTTTTATTTTTCTCTCTGTCATGAAAGGAGCTCTCCCGTTATATCTTCTAACTGATTTTGTTTGCATGTATATGTATATATAAATGTATATAAAATAGCTATTGATTTGTATACTGATTTTATGACCTTCTACTTTGCTAAATTTCCTTATTGTTAATAGGATTAATTTTTTCATTGATTCTTTTAAAGTTTCCAGCTATCAAATGCCTTGGAAAATTCTTTCAACACAATGTTAAAAAGTAGTGAAAATAGTGGGCATCCTTTTCCTCTTCTTGAATTTAGTGGAAGATTCTTAAATGCTTTTCCTATAAGAAAGATGCTGCCTTTTCAGAAGAGGTATGTGCAGTTTTCTTGTTAAATAATTATCCATCAGCTCCCATTTTACTAACTGCCCGTAACTTGAATGAGTGCTGAATTTTGTCAAGTATCTTTTCTGGATTTATAGAGATAATCATCTAATTTTTCTTTTGGGCCAATTAATACGAAAGAATTTATTAACTGATATCTTCATAGCACAATATCCTTGCATCCTATAATTAACTTCACTTGATGATGATGCATAATTTTTAATTTTGTGCTGGGCTTTATTAACTAATATGTAACATTTAACAATTTATTTGATGTCATGTTTCAGATTTTAAATTTATTATATCATTTCTTTTAGTTTACTTTGTCGTTGTTTTAATGAGGATTTTGAATTGAGTACTCTCCTCATTTACTTTCATTTTATTAATATAGGTATTTTAATGCTATAAAATTTTCTCTGATAATACTTTAGCATTATCCCATGATTTTGATATATTTTGTTTTCATTGTCACTATTTTCACAGAATTTTGAAGTTTAATTTTCTTTGATCCAACAGTTAATAGTTTGCTTTTATTTTTATATTATTTTTAAACTGCAAGGACCTTTTTAATTTTGTTATTAATTTTTGGTTTTATGCTTTAAGCACAGAGCATAATGTGTTACTTTTATTCTTAGAAACTCACTGGAGTTTAGTGTGTGGTCTAAAATGCAGTCAGTTTTCATTCATAGCCCAAGTTTATTTAGAAGGTGCATCGTCTATCTTCAAAGATCAGAGTTTGATCTTTGTAAGTTCTTATATACTTGGTCTGTCTTCAATTACGAGATGTACGTTAAAGCATGCTATGATTTATGTGCATTCTTCTCCTCAAATCCCTCTTCTCAATTAATTATATCATATCTACTTGGCTACCCATATCAAAAAAAAAATCCAGGAATCACCCCTAATGCATCTCTTTCCTCATCCCCTCTCTACATGCAGCACATTATCGATAGATCACCAAAATGCGTCTCAAATCCACACACATGTCTTCATTTCCACATTACTCCTCCGGGTCATGCAACCATCTTGCCTGGAACACTCATCTCCCAACTGATACTAATGGCTCCCCTCTCATTCTGCTCAGAATTGGCAATGAGATCATGAATTTCTTGCCTCAAAGTCATCAGTGTTAGCTTGATATGCTTAAGACAAAATTAAAATTCCTTCACGGGTTGTACAAGGAACTACCTATTCACCATCCTCATCTGGCAGTGCTTTCTGCTTCTCTCAGTAACATCAGTCCATGCTGGCCCTCTTCTAGTTTCTCCAACCAGTAAAGAACTTTCAACTTCTGGTTCTTTACATGCACTAATCTCTTTATCTGAAATATTTTACCCATCACTCTTCTCTTTCCTAACAAAAATGCTTCCTTTATGCTTCAGTTTAAACAGCACTTAGGCAAAGATATGTTCCCTGTTACATCTCTCCCATTTTCCCCCAATCTTAAGTAAATTCCTGAAAGTTCTTATCATTGCAATTACCTAAATTTGTAATTATACTTTATTTTATGAGTATTCATTTGATGTCTGGTTGTCTACTAGACTGTAAGTTCCATGAAGACAGGAACTGTGTCTGGCTGTAGTTCACTCTATCATACCTAGCATTGTGCTTATAACCACTATATTAGTCAGGGTTCTCCAGGGAAACAGAACCAATAGGACACACACACACACACACACGTATATATATATATGATGTGAGATATATGTATAAATATCCTGTATTCTATTGGCTTACATAATTATGGAGGCAATGAAGTCCCATGATCTGCCATCTGCAAGCTGGAGACCCAAGAAAGCTGGTGGTGTAGCTTGAAGGCCTGAGAGATGGAGAGCTGATGGTGGAGATGCCAGTCCAAGACGAAGGCCTGAGAACCAGGAGCCCTGAGGGCATAAGAAGATTGATGTCCCCGCCCTACAGTCAGTCAGAGTGCCAATTCAACTTCTCTCTGCTTTTTTGCTTTATTCAGGCCCTGAACAGATTGGATGATACTCAGCCACATTGGGGAGTGCCATGGGCTTTACTCAATCAACCAATTCCAATGCTAATCTCTTCTGGAAACACCTTCACAGACACACCCAGAAATAATGTTTAACCAGCTATCTGGGCATCTCTTGGATCAGTCAAGTTGACACATAAAATTAACCATCATAAGTATCCAATAAATGATTTGGAATAAACATATACAAATATTTTCAATGATTTCATAATATAAACAACTTAAGTATAACATGTATAATGCTTTTGGCCTTCTAATGAGAGGAGCATTCATCACATTAAGAAATTTAGAAATAGGCTGCATTTGCCTAGTAGGCTGGTCTGTACCTTAGATTGAACATCTGGCAATAAAGTAGGAAAAGAATCCCTACAGAGACATAATCAACCCCAACTGTGAAAAATATCACTAGAACAATCAAATTTTAGTGTAATTACTTATATATGTAATCACAAGGCAGAAAACTATTGATTTGACTTTAATTTATGGCCAAGGTAGGTCTGCTGGGTGTTTGTTATATTGGATATAGCTATGTGAGAAAAATATCTAAAGATATTTATAAATGAGATTCTAACTGTGTCTTGTTGCACATAGCTAAAACAGTGCTTCTCAGCTAAACTCTAATTGAAAGTGATAAATAAGTGCAATAAAAATATCCAAAGAAAATCATTTTAGTGAAAACATGTCTGTATAGGTTCCCCTGGTTCTTTGCAATCAACTAAACATTACCCAGGAGAACTGAAAATTGCAAAGTCACTTACAATTTCTGAAAGATCTATCAAAATATTCCACCCTCATTTCCTTTAATAAAATATCTGAAGAAGCTGATTCCTAGATATATCAGGTAATCGTTAAGCTTCAAACAAGCCTCACTTTGAACATTTAAGATCCCCATAAGCAGCTGATAAATAGTATTATGTTTAAGTCAGCAATGAAAATTACATGCTCAAGACCCAAATGAGAAGAAGCAGTTCTGGAGAAAATGAAACAGAAATGTCTCTCCTCATTTATTTTTTCTTGCATGGATTTGAACTTGAGTATTTGGTTGGTTTCTTTCAGATTTGTGTCTTGCATTCTTTTAGTAACTACAATAAGACTAGGCAGGTTTGGTAACCTACCTATAGAAATGCAACACAGGGGCCGGCCCAGCGGCATAGCTGTTAACTTCACACATTCCACGTTGGCAGCCTGGAGTTCACCCGTTTGGATCCTGGGCGTGGACCTACTTACCGCTCATCAAGCCATGCTGAGGCAGCCTCCCACATAGAGGAACTAGAAGGACCTACAACTAGGATATACAACTATGTACTGGCACTTTGGGGAGAAAGAAGAAAAACAGGAAGATTGGCAACAGATGTTAGCTCAGGGCCAATCTTCCTAAAAAAAAAAAAAAAAGAAATGCAACAGAAAATAGTCTGTTGTTAGTTATGTAGCATATGCAGATGGGGAAATAGAAAAGAGAAAGAGCATGGAAAGCTATTAAAACTAAATATTTTCATGCTATTAATAGGTCAAAGCTTTTTTTTCTTATTGTAGATACAGGGTTGTCAATTTTTTTTTTTTTTTTGGAAAAAACAGCTCATAGTTTTGTTGATCTTTTCTATTGTTTTTCTGGTCTCCATTTCATTTATTTCTGTTCTGATCTTTGTTATTTACTTCATTCTGCTAAATTTGGGCTTGGTTTGTTCTTCTTTCCCTAGTTCCTTGAGGTGTAAAGTTAGGTTGTTTATTTGAGCTCTTTCTTTTTTCTTAATGTAGGCATTTATAGCTGTAAACTTCTCCCTTAGAACAGCTTTTGCTGTAACTAAATAAAATAAGAAATGAAAGAGGAGACGTTACTACTGGTATCACAGAAACACAAAAGATTGTTGAGAGTTTTTATCATGAAAAGATGTTGAATTTTGCCAAATGCTTTTTCTGCCTCTATTGAAATGATCACATGACTTTATCCTTCATTCTGTTAATGTAGTATATCACATTTATTGCTTCGTGTGTGTTGTACCATTCTTGTATTCCAGGGATAAATCCCACTTGCTCATGGTGCATGATCCTTTAATGTGATATTGAATTTGGTTTGCTAACATTTTGTTGAGAATTTTCATCAGGGACATTGTAGTTTTCTTTCCTTGTAATGTCTTTATCTGGCTTTGATATCAGAGTAATGCTGGCCCTGTAAAATGAGTTGGAAGTCTTCTTGCCTCTTCAATTTTTTGGAAGAGTTTGAGAAAGATTAGAGTTAATTCTTCTTTAACTGTTTGGTAGAATTTACCAGTGAAACCATCTGGTCCTTGGCTTTTCTTTGTTGGGAGGTATTTGATGATTAATTCAATCCCCTTGCTCATTATTAGTCTGTTCATATTTTATGTTTCTTCATGATTCAGTCTTGGTAAGTTGATGTTTCTAGGAATTTATCCATATTGAATATGAATGCCTGCATCTTTATTAGTTTAAAGAAAGATGAATGAAAGAAGAAAAACAAAAGGAAAATTGTTTAAAGTAAAACCGAAATGGAAATGCTATAGTCCTAAAAAATAAATCTTTTAAAAATTTGCATATATATACAGGTATACATATGAGAAAAGAGTCAAGTTACATTGTTGCTGTAAGGATGTGGTGGGGCACCTGGAGGGAGCAGGCAGGGTCTTCAATCTCTGCTGCCACTTAGCAGGTGTGCATCTTGGACATGTGACTTGTCCTCCCTGAACTTCTGTTTTCTCACAAATAAAATGGCAGGAAGGACCATATCACTGTTTTGCTATGAGAATTATGTGAGATAATCAAGATGAAAATACATTATATGTTGTAAAATGTAATGCAAATGTATAACACTTCAAAGATTATTAGTTTTACAATCATCATCAGATAATATTTATCAATATAATTTCATTTTGGATTCTAATGGCTATATTAAGTTATTATTTTATCTCTCCATGATACACTTGAGAGATCATTAGTAATCACTTAAATAAATATCAAATATCCACTTTTCAATTTTAAAAGAAAACTTGGAAATAACAGCTAAGTTTTTATCATTGCAGATAATTTCTATTAATGACAGTCATCATAGATAATGTCATAATGATAGTCATACTAGTCACCCACACATACGGGGGTGAGGGAATTGAAAATGCCACGTAACAATTTGCAGTATATCTTCCTCTGTATCATCTGCTAAGTCTAAGAGAAGAGAAAATAAAAAAAGAGGATAAATACTTCTACTGAAGCTTCTTTCTTTAGAACTGAGTTTGTTAACATTGAAACCACAGAAGAAGAAGATATTTTAAGTTTGTGTTAAAGTGAGTAAAGCATATTTTATTTCCCCTCAGTCTTTAGTTAGACTGAGAACTAGCTCTAGGCAACAGAAGAATGAAAGAAGAAAAACTGGACAGCTCTACTCTCATTTTGGTCTTCCTGAACTCTCTTCCCCTGTCCATCACTTCTCCCAGACCAGATACTACAAATCTTCTATTACATTCTGTTCACGTTCACCCCCAGTGGAGTGTCATATACTCAGGGTGTTTTCCAAACCACTTCACCAGTGTTCCCAGCAGAATATAATGAGCCCAACTTCTCCCTCTAGGCTGTGCTGTTCAATGGCCTATTTATCATTTGGCTCAGAGTCTCCTTTTCTGTGATCTCTGACACTGCATCTGACTTTCTGCCTCAGCTGAGAAAGTGCCTTTCTTTTACTTATAAAACTTCAACTACATTATTGACCAAAAGAATAAATTCCAAAGTTCCGAGCTCAGAACTTTAGGTTCTTTATAAGCTATCCTCAAGAAAACTTTCTATTCCTATAATTCAATATAGTAGATTCTTGATATTAGAGATATTTAATTCAATAAATTTTTTTTAAAAAAATTAAGCCATTCATTACACTAAGCAATGGAATGTAGCAAAAAATAAAGGTGTCAAAGATGGGCCGGCCCCATGGCTTAGCAGTTAAGTGTGCGCGCTCCGCTGCTGGCGGCCCGGGTTCAGATCCCGGGCCCGCACTGACGCACTGCTTCTCCGGCCATGCTGAGGCCGTGTCCCACATACAGCAACTAGAAGGATGTGCAGCTATGACATATGACTATCTACTGGGTCTTTGGGGGAAAAAATAAAATAAAATTTAAAATAAATAAATAAAGATGTCAAAGACAATAAATCCCCCAATTTTCAAATATCCTGATGTCACCTAATTAAATAAAGCATAAATACAACTTTAGGTGGCCTTCAAACTCTTAATGAAAATGCTCAAATAGCATCATAACTACATTTGTATGCAAATACGTCAGTTCTTTGTTTCTTCTTCAGTCCAGTATTTCACATGCACCCACTAGCTTCACAGAGCATGGGATTCATGTTTGTGTTTCAGCAAATCACAACTCTTTATTTGTGGTAGACTTTTAGTATTATTTTAAATATCAAAATTAAAACAATACTGAGTTTTCAATGAATTACTTTCAATACAATTAGGTTTCTCCTAGAGTTTAAAAAATTTTATTACCAATATCACTCTCAAGAGCTTTGTTTCATATTTATGCAACATCTTTTTATGATTTACACGACATTTGTATTTATAATGATCTTAGATCAATCCTTCCCTCCCCCACTGCCTTTATTTACTATTCCCTGTTGTAAGCAATAGCATTAATGATATGGTAATTTATATTGGGTTTGGAGCAATAATTATTCATTGATTTTTCTAACATATTTAAATAAAGATATCAAAATTGAATTAAAAATGGTCACACATGTACAACCTAAAATCATTTCATAATGTGCCTATATTAGTTTGCTACAGTTGTTGCAACAAAGTACCACTAACTAGGTGGCTTAAACAATAGAAATTGATTTCCTCGTGGTTCAGGGAGGTAAAAGTCCAAGATCAAGGTGTGGCAGAGTTGGTTTCTTCTGAGGGCCGTGAGGGAAGGATCTGTTTCAGGACTCTCTCCTTGGCTTGAGGATGCCCATATTCTCCCTGTGATTCCACATCATCTTCCCTGTGTACTTATCTGTGTCTTAACTTCCTCTTTTTAAAAGACACCAGTCATATAGAATTAGGGCCCATCCTAAGGATGTCATTTTAACTTAATTATCTCTGAAAAGACCCTATCTCCCAATATGGGCATATTCTGAGGTGCTGGAGATCACAACTTAAACATATGCATTTTGGGGGAGCCACAATCAAGCCTGTAACAGAGTCTGATGGAATACTTTCCTGTGTGTGATCTTAACTGTTTCTCTATTTCGACTTTTTTAGACTGATGGCTCTACTTGGAATGTCCTTCCTTTCTATTTCTGTCTCAATCCCATTATCCTTTGAGGAAAACCTATAATGCTGTCTTTTCATAAAGTTTTCCTAATCCCCTGTTTCATTCCCCACCACCCAATTTAATGCATTCTCTCCTTCTCTAAATCTTTGCAATATATTAGTTCCATCTCATCTTAGGATTATTAGGTCATAAGAGAAATGTATTGCTTTAACATGAAGAAAGAAATTTTAAAGGGAATTTGTTTTATAAAAAAGACAGATTATCTTCTTTTTCCTTCGTAGAACAGCGATTAAAAAAGAAATGTTCCTAACGTTTTTATTGAGGGTAAGAGAAATAACAAGAACAGAGTGATTTGTAAAATAAGAGTGAGAAGACACTAGGGATAGTTTCTTTCTCCTTTAGCCTTTTGACTCCAGCCAAACCTTCCACACATCATACCCCCAAATATACTAAGAATTAGTGTTGAAGGAAGGAAAGGAAAAATGGCTTCCATTGTGTTACAGGCAATATCAGATGATTTCACACAAAAGCTGTTTCATTAAGTCTCTCAAGATTGCTTAGAGTCAGCTACCACTTCCACAGCAAAGGTGACAAGTTGAAGTTCAGAAAGGAAAGGAGAAGCAGAAGGTGAAGGAAAGGGGATGAGAGGAATCGTGAAAGTCAATCAGAAACAATTGTTGATGAAAAAATTAAATATTTAAACTATAATCATCATTTGTTTTCTTATTCCCCAATTATCATTATCACATTATTTTGTTTAATAAGTGAACTCAGGCTTCACTTATTTCCATGTAGGAGCTGGCCAAATAAATATAGTCTGTGCAAGCGAACTTGACTATGTAGGAAACCAAAGGAGTGTTTAGCTAAACTAGTTGGCTTATTTTTCTATCAGATGTCAATAATAGCAATAAAGTTATTTGTGTTTCTTCTGTAAAACTTTATTTACAACAAAGTTTTCAACAGTAACATTTCAGCATTACCATAAATTAAGTTATGGAAATTTAGGAAGCATTCTTTAATATCCTATACAACAGAGCTCCCTCTTAAATTCTACAACAATGAATTATCACAAAGGGCTACTAATTTACCAGGCACTAAATTAGATGCATATAAAATCCTACTACTTTCCTGCTTATTTTCCTTTAGGAAATACGTGCTAGTAAATAATTGTTAAAAGAAAACATTAAGTTACATGTATAAGTAAATAGCAGCTTTCTTGAAATCCAATGTTGACTTTTAATTCGTTCTTTTTGCTTGAATAAGTTATATTTTTATCATTTATTTATGTTTTTTGTGAGGCAGATCAGCCCTGAGCTAACATCCATGCTAATCCTCCTCTTTTTGCTGAGGAAGACCAGCTCTGAGCTAACATCTATTGCCAATCCTCCTCCTTTTTTTTTCCCCAAAGCCCCAGTAGATAGTTGTATGTCATAGTTGCACAGCCTTCTAGTTGCTGTATGTGGGATGCCGCCTCAGCATGGCCGGAGAAGCGGTGCGTGGGTGCGCACCCAGGATCCGAACCTGGGCCTTCAGCAGCAGAGCACACCCACTTAACCACTATGCCACGGGGCCGGCCCCTTGAATAAGTTATAATAGCGAACCTTATTCAATTGAGAAATGACTTTATTTTTCCTGTACTTCCGGGGCAGGGGGTGGTGGTGGAGGATGGAAACATATCTCTTTGGATCTACAGATAACAGGAAAGGAGAGGCTTTTCATCTTCCACTCATGGATGAAAAAATAACACTGGTTCCTTTCTAAGAATTAATCCATTTCAATAGTTACTAAATCACTTTCTTTATATTTTTATCATCCTGTTGTTTCAAGGAAAAGATAAAATGAAAGGCTGAAGACTTATGGTTTTTTTCAAAAGTTCTTCTCTCTTAAATATTAGTGGGTTCTAAATTCTGTTTTAGTGTAGAAAGATATTCTCTTAGACACTGTTTCTGTTCGAGACTCAATGGTGGACACAGGCCCTGGGATCAGTGCACTTATAAACTTGCAATTAGATAAAAAAAGGACACGTGTTAGTTTCAATCTATTAGATGTAAATACAGAATTTAAGATTTATGACTTTGGAAATGGTCACATCTAATTTGAAAAAAATAAATGAAAAAGAATTTTCTAGAATAAAATATTGAGGATGAAGCAGTTTTCAAAAGTTTCTCCTTCTCCTTCCCTTTCTAGTTCTATGGATGTAAGTGCTTGCAGTATCATGTTGTGAGAGAAAGAATTGGTAAGTCAAGAGATGGGAAATTATTTTAATTTTGAAATTGGCAAAATCATTATGAAACCCTCTTTCTAGTTCTAAAACAATACTTAATTCTCATGGTATGGGATATGTCATATAGTCAATATAATGTCCTGCTTTATTGGTGAAAGAATTCTTCCTAATTCATGTTGCCATATATTCTTAGAGGCCACAGGTACAGAAATAAATAGATCCCGGCAGTCATAACACCAAGTACGATGAAGTTTCAAATGTGTGTTGCTACTGAAAAATAGATGTAGGAGTATAAAAGATCATTATAACACTATACATATACACTACTAGAGACATAATTTGTCTTAATAATGATATGATAGCCATATATTTTTAAGTAAAAATAAATACACAGTATCAAGCAATATTAGCATAAACAATATCAAACACGAGATACAAACTCTAGTCTAACAGAGCTCACAGATATCATGTTAAGTACTTTGAAGATACAGGACTCAGCTCAAGAATTATCTTCTACATGATGCCCAAGCTGTATCCTTCCCTAAATCCTTTTTGTAAAGGAGTTTTTCCCTTACTTATCACCAAAACAGCTCTTGTTAAGGCACATTTGGTGTATGTCAATAATGCTTCATGAGCATTTCATGAGGAAATTCTTATGTTATTTTTGAGTTTGCAATCTCATGAGACCTGTGCTTCCATCGACATAGAAAAAAAAGAATACTTATTGTCATTTATTATAAGTATGAGGCTTTATGCCCTTGTAATTTGTATGATTACTACCTCTTAATTCTCGAGTGCCTTAAGGACAACAATGTTCCAGATGTTAAAGCGAGAGTTGAGTGTTGCCACTCAGGCCCTGTCATTAATGTGAACATTATACCTGTTTTCATAGATGTTTTGTTTTTATTTATGGATATATTCATATTCCACCTCATTCTACATAATATTTGATGTATAGCCTCACAGTGAGTCACCTATTGGAGAAAAGTACAAGTATATACAAATATATGCCATCTTCATCATCAGTAAATGCTGACTGAACACCAACTGCATAGAGTGTTCAGTGTCAGCACCTGAAAATGCCACGGAGAAGGAAGACACATAGCACTGCAGTGTGGTTAAAAGACCACAGTGCACAGTCGGAGAGAGAGCGTGAACAAACCAATACACAGCCATAAAAGACAGCTTGTGATACATGTCCATATCAAATGACTTAGACATTTAATACTTATTAGAGTTTAGAAAGTGACCTTGAAAATGTATAACAGTTCAAACAGGTTTCAAGAATGATGGGCCTCAAGTGATGAAAGGCAGTACTGAGTAAGGAGAAAGCCAAACAATTTTCGAATGGCCAAGATACAAACCCTATGAGAACAGGGTGGCACCACTCTCTCATCCAGCTTCCATGGAGTTATAACTCTTTCCTAGCACTCATTATTGGTAGGCTTTGACGTTGTCTGGGTTCTGATCTAACACAGCCCTTAATGTAGTCTTCACCAATAGCACAGAGGTGGCATGCAAATTAATACCTCCTTCCCTTCCTTAGGAGGAGAAAACAACAGGAGATAAGACTAGAGAGGGCAAGTTTTTAAGTCTATGAATTCAAGTGTAAGATTTAACCCAGTAAGCAATGAAAATTATTATAGATTTTAAGGAATAATGAGGAAAATTTGAAGTATGAAAGTGCTCTCATAAAGTCTTTGCACATATCTTGTTTTGAGTTAAAGGATCTTTAAAATAGAATACTGTCAATAGGAATATAAGGAAATGGATTTAAAGTGTTTTACCAATAAACATGCAACTTTATTCAACCACATTAGTAATTAAAAATGTATAGAAAAACTATCCCATCAGAAGACAATTTTTTAAAGATGATTTTGTAAATCAGGTTGACAGTATTATTTTCCCTCAAAATTTAATGGAATTAACTAAAACTAACCAATAATAATAGTAACAGTAATAACGATGATGATGATGATGATAATGAGAGCAACCATTAAGAAATAGTCACAAACTTATGCCTACAATTCTGCAAACTTCTTGCCAAAGAAATAAGCAGAAAATGCTTCTACAATGTACATGGTACAGAACAACTCCAAACTCCACTCTGGTTTTAAACCAAAGGTTACTGCAGAAGAAGGCAAACCAACAAAATCACCAAACTTCTCCCTATCAACACCAAAACTAGGAGGAAAGTCAAGGGAAAACCTTTGAGAATCCTCTTCATACCTACATCAGACCTCATCGGGGATAAAAAGGGCCACCATGTTTTCTGTCTTTTAGGGAACAGCACTGAAGTGAGGAATTAGTAAAATCCGTCAGACTGGTGAAGTCAATCCTCATGACTGGCATTTAAAGAACCTCAGAAATATTGCAAAGCCCAGATTCCACAGAACAACTGCGTTCTTCTTCAGGGAATCTATCTACCCACCTCATGCAGCCTCCCAGCTTCATCCTCGAGTTGCCAAAAAGGGGACAGAAAAATGATGCCTAGTTCTTTAAGTAGAGTTTTGGCAGCGGGTATGTGGATGTTAGTAGTTTCAAAGAAGACAGAAAAGATTTTAAGGCTAATAACCCATGAAAATCCACTGTACTAAATAAATAAATGAAGATTTGTGAGAGATAGGCAAATAAATATATAAATAAATAAAATTAAGGTCTGCCAGAGGTTTTTCATCATTGCCTGTTCCCTCTTTTGCTTGAACAAGACAAAAATAAACGCCATGATGTCACAGACACTGTTGGTTGGTTACCTGTAATACTACCCCACTCTGTCTCTGCCACCTTGCAGAAAAGCCCAGTTTCATTCATCACTGCCAAGCGCCCAGGCCTAGAGCATGAATCATGATTGCTTTAAGTCTTTTGCCAAAGACATTTTTAGCTTGCCGTTGAAATTAGGTTGTGACCATGAGATGACATTTTGGCCAATGAGATGTAAGGAGCTTCTTGGGAAGATTTTCTTCCTCATGGATAAAAAAACAGCCATTTGCCCTCCTGATCCCTTTCCTTTAGACGATAAGCTCTTTTGACTATATGATGCAGGCGTTCTTCAATCCATCTTTCAACCATGAGGAAAAAGCCAATTGGTCATAGAAAGCCAACCCAGATCTCCTCATATTAGTATCTTGCGTGAAGGACCCAGAAGTGCCTAGCTGCAGTAGAACTGTTACGTAAATATTACAGGTCTTATCTGTGTAGTCAGATTTCAATTACTTTGTTCTAACAGATTCACATGGAAATTAGAGAATATAACATAGCCAAAAGCAGATGGAAAGAAATGAAGGATAGCACGGAGATAGGAAAGAAAGGAGGGAGGGAGGAATAGAGGGAGGAAGGAAGGGAGAGGGAGAAGGAGAAAGGGAAGGGAAGACTGCATGCAAAAGACAAGGAAGCCAGATTGGAAGACAATGTGACTCTAGGAAAAGAAGTACAATATATCCCCAGAAAAATTAGCTATACGCAAAAAATAAAGTGAATAAAATTACAGGATAAATTAGACAAGTATGTATGAAGAATAGAAATTCAATATGCAAACTTACCTCATTTTCCACAACTTGCTCAAACAATGGCCAACTTTTTAAGTCAACATAGGATGGAGGTTAAAATGGAAATGATAACAGAGAGGAGAAGGGTTATACCAAAAAAGAATTTGCTCTTCTATAGTATCCAAAATCTTGCAAATAGAATTTGAGTGTACTCAACCAAGGAAGATTGAATTTAATTTTGGATCAGGCAGAATATATTTATACAGGTGTCCTAACAGCTGCATGCAACATTCTAGCTCTGGTAGACAGCTGCAGTTTTACTTGCTGGCTTAGCTGATGCAAACCTAGTTCTAATTCTGTACTATAGATACTGTAGGACAGAAATTTGTTCATAAAATTTAGAAGAAGCTATTTAAAGAATTTGGGAGATGGGAGTGTCTTGGATCCATCATGTGCTTATCCTCCCCCTAAAAAGGGCTGGAAAAAAAAGGATACACAAGACTTATCCTTCATTCTGACTTAGAGGAACAATTGGTGAGTCAGAATCTTAAATAGTTCTGTACTGTTTTACTATACTGCTGCATATGCTGGTGGGAAGATCTGCAGTTAAAATAGCCTCCTCATTCTCAACTGGCCTGGAAGGGGCTCAGAATTGCCAAGCAGAGGTGGCTACAGTTTTTAAACAAAGTGAAAATGGTGCTTATCATAGTCAGCAAAAGAATTGGATTACTGAGATGGGTTTAACCCATAGAAAACTCAGGGTTTAGTTTGTTAAATGTTATTCCAAAAGATAAAATCGATAGGCAAATTAATAAGGATATATAGCTAACATAGCATCCACAAGACTTAAGCGACCATGCTAGCGAGTTTGGTCCCTCCGTTATCTGTCACACCCAGGACACCTGACTGAGGCGAGGCTTTGTGCCCTTAAGAGGGGGGCCCTGCATATCATATGTGCGTAGTGTGGATCTTCCATCCAGCCTTCATTAATGGAACCTGCAGGCTAAGTGTTCCTGTTCTGGAGAAAGATTAAAATCCATACTTATAGAAAACTATTGAGTACAGGCTCGAATTCTGTTCTAAGTCCAAAGAACGCAGAATACTAGTACAGACAACTGGTCAGTGAGGGAAGTTATGGGGGGACAACTGATAAAGTTCTCAATTAAGTCTACCTCACAATAGCTGCTTCGGAACTGAAAACTATTTATATTGATATCCCCTTTTCCCGAATAAATACTATCTGAATTAGGTTTTATTTTTTAAAATTTTGCTTTGAAGTATAATGTACAAACAGAAAAGTGTACTCATCATAAGTACGTGACTTGGTGAATTTCAGCAACTAAGACATTATAAAAAACGTTGTGAGCATAGCAGGACCTCAGGAGCTCCCTTTGTGCTTCCCTCTGCTTCTTTCTCCTTCCCTGTCACAGCACTTTCCTGGCTTACGACAGCATCTGCTAGTGTTGCCTGTTTTTGTACTTTTTATAAATGGAAACACACAATATGTACTCTTGTGGGTTTGTCTTCCTTCAATGACTAGTACGTTCACGAGGCTCATCCAGACTGCTGTATGTGTTGGAAATCACTCATTCATTGCAGTCTAGTATTCCCTTGTATGGATATGCCACGTATCCATTCTACAGCAGACAGGCACTTGAGTAGCTCCCAGAGTGGGGCTACTATGAGTAATGCTGCAATGAATGTTCTTGTGCTTTGTTCTTGATGACATTTCTGGGAGTAGAATTGTTGGATCATAATGTATAAATACGTTCCATTTCAGTAAAAACTGCCAAACTGTTTACACATTGGTTGTACTAATTTAAACTCCTTTTAGCCATATATGAAAAATCTGACTGTTCCATATGCTCTACTGTTATGCTTCATGGTAAGACTTTTCATTTTAGTCATTTTTGTGTGGTTGTATTGGTACGCCAATTTTATTTTAATTTGCATTTCCCTGGTGATTAATGAAATTGAGTGCCTTTTCATACATTTATCGTGAATTTGATATCTCATTTGCAAAGTGTCTTTTCAAATCCTCCATCAATTTTTAAAATTAGATTTTTTTTTTCACACATTTTGTGAATGCATACAAGACCACCCCCTATTATAAAAGTGCTCTTACTAATCAAGAGGCTAGGATAAACTAATCTTTGGATGTTTGTCAACCTCCTTCTCCACCAAACCCAGGGCTTAATCAAACAACTTACTCAAACTCATTGTAAAGCCGTCAGTTGGCAGGAATAGAAACCAAATATAATCTCAAAAACATGGACTCTCTATCACCAAGGCTGACTTTGGTATGGTCATTGCTTCAAGGCTAATTTGCTACCAAAAAAATGACCAATATAGAAATATGTGTGAAGCTGTCTAAAACACTGTATTTCTACATTTTTGTGTGTCCCAGTCCTTCCATCACAGAAGGTTTGCTGCTGCCCCAGGCTCTATCTAGCAAACAACAGATAGGACTTTTCTCTTTAGGTCCCATCAATAACTGTTATCTCATCACCTCTCCTCTATTTTCTCTCTCTTCTCTCTGTAACCCTATGGAATCTTCTATTTGAAGGGAGCAGGACGTTGGCAGTGAGAGTCACCTTATATGTTTCTCCAAAGGCTCTCTCTTACCTAGAGTTTCCTAAGAATTCAGGACTTTAAAACCTTGAAAGATGCCTATATTTTCTTTCTGCCAAGTCTCATTAATTACCCGAAGCAGTGGTCATGGAACTGAAAAATTCTTGATTGAGGGAAAGGAATAATAATATAAATATCAGGGAAAATTATATTATTTCAAATACCTACACAATATATTCTGCCTGAGATTCTCTGTTTTTCTTTTCTTTTTAATTTTAACTGTGTGAACTTGAACAACTTATTTAACTTCTTTAAGCCTCATCCCTCAACTAGTAGAGAAAGGGTCCACAATAGCCATGTCTCACAATTGTCATGATTATTAAATGGCATGCCTACAAGTGACTCAGCATGGCATCTAGCTCCTTTTAAATATTGTTCAATAAATGTTAGCTGTGTGTATGTCATGTACTGTTATTCAAACAATTCATTAAAGACAGCTAAGAAAGGAGAAAATCTGTGAACTTTCCTACAGTGGTACCCCAACTCTAACCACTATAGTCATTATAGTTGGAGCAGTACTATTGATGTGTCACCAGTTATTCAGAAAACAGCTTAACAATAACTCAAGTTCTAGAAGACCTTCAAAAGTGGAGCTGTAGAAGTCAGCTACCAAACCTAAGGAGCTAGCAAAATTGACAGCATTCTCAAGGAGAAAGGGCCAGGTTAATGCTCGCTGCCGGGAATCTTTGCTCTCACATTTCAGAACTTGGTGGATGTCACAGATGAGACAGCGTCCCAGGGCCTCCTATGGCTTCCTAATGTTGCAAGTGCCCCTGCTGTCCTGTCATGCCAGAACTAAAGGCTTTTCCTTGTACTCTTTTCTCAGCAGAGCTCTTTGGTCTTTGAATTTCAGATGTAAGAGGAGACAAACGTGACACTGCATGTACAGTGGCTTTAGGACCAAAACTGTTCTTGAAATCTTGTTTAGCGCTCGCAAATTGTGAAATCTGAGTGCGGAGGGGGGCCAATATTTCAAGTGTCTCTTTTGTTATTGCTGAAATAGAAATAATTTTAATGCTGCATTGGTTGTGTGTGGTTGAGTCTCATTCCGGGTGCGTATTCATGTTCCTGCTATGACTGTTGAACATTTAGAATGAGAATTAACTTCTGCTCTGGGGAGGCTCTTAAAGATCACCTATTCAAACTCCAGATTTAAGAGTGTGACTGGACAACAGTGATGGAAAATGTTACAAGCAAAGCAAGGATTCAAACTTAGTATAAATATGTTCTCCCTCACACAGCTAGACAGAAAATCAGTAGTCGTTGTAGGGGCATTATCTTCCTCCTGTGTCTTGTTTGTTCTCACTACAACTTAACCCGCCCCCACACACCCACACCCACACATACACTTATAACAGATAAACTCATTTCCCATTTATACCTCAATGGTGGTGCTTCTGAAGTGTTTTTTTTTTTTTTATGTTTTTGTCTCTGAATGGAATGCTCTCCTTCCACATAACCATGTCTCTAAATCATTTACTTATAATAATTGAGAACCTACAATGTGCAGGCATTGGACTGGGCTTTTAGGACATTTTGTAGAATAAATCATACCCAAAGAGCTTATCCCATTCTATCCTGTTAGCAGAAAACAATCTCTCCTCTGAAAGTCTTTAGCATGCAAATTGAGCATTTCATATAGCCTACATTGTTTTCTATGTTGTATTATAATCATTTGAATTTATTTGAAAACTTACTAATTACACGTCACTCCATGTGGAACACTGTAAATATTTCAAAATATTTTATAAAAGAATGAATGAAAATAGAAGGAATATAATAAATATATATTCTAGGAATCAATCTATCTTCCTATGGAGCCATCCACTTTTAATCAGATACAAATATCAAGGCAGCACCTTAATATCAAGGGTAATGATGGAATCTTAAAAATTCCTGGTATGTTTCTTCATTTTTCATATAATAAAGTGTTTATTGTATGCCTACTATATGCGTGGCTCCATATTTTAAAATTTGACATACAGAGATGGATTAAAAAGACAAATTTTTATTAAACTGTTAGCCAAAATCAATATGCAAACAAATAAATCATAATACCTGGTGAAAGGATAGTGAAAAAAATCATGGCAATGATAGAGAAATAGCATTTAAAAAGAGTGATTAATTCTATTTGACAGGGGAACTATTTTCAAAGGAGCTCACTTGGGCGAGTGTGTATTCTTGGCAGAAGTTGTATACGAAGGCACAGAGTCATGAAGAAAGCCTGGTATGACAAAGAGACTAAGATATGTGTGATTACTGAAACAGAAGTGAGGTGGGGGACTGTTTTGTTGTTGTGGTAGGATATGAGGTCTAAGAAGTAAGCAGGGGCCATAATTTGGGAAGTCTTGTATTCCATTGCTAAAATAATTTTATATTGGAAGTTATGGGAAATTATAACAGGATGTCCAGCAGCCTGGTGACATAACTCGTTGTGTAGTGATGGAATGAATGGGCTCTGAATCCGCATTGCCAGGATTTGGAGCTCTGGAACAAATAAATTGAAAGATGTTCCTTGTCTGCAGATCAGAAGAATTAATAATGTTAAAATGTACATACTATCCAAAGTGATCTGCTGATTCAATGCAATCGTTATCAAAATTCCAATGATATTTTCCACAAAAATAGAAAAAATAATCCTATAATTTATATGGAACCACTAAAGACCCCGAATAGCCAAAGCAATCCTGAGAAAGAAGAATAAAACTAGAGGCATCACATTTCCTGATTTCAAACTGTCATAAAGCTATAGTAATCACAGCAGTATGGTATTAGCATCAAAACAGACACATAGATCAACGGAACTGGGTAGAGAGCTCAGCAATAAATCCACCATACACGGTCAGTTAACATTCAACAAAGGCTCCAAGAATACACAATCGAGAGCACATACTTTTAACCACTAGACTATCCTCCTTTTCACTGTTTTCCAAGGGTTGAGTCCATGGCATCTCAACCTAAAAAACTTTCTAGATAATTCTGATATTCCCTCTGGACTGAGAAGCATTACTCTAATTGCAAAACTCTGTTTGCTGCTTCTCAGGCTGACTCGTACTCAGAGTATCACGCTTTTGTTCTCCTTGATACAAAAAAGGGATGGAGAATTGAATAAAAAGCTGTTATATTAAAAAGTCTTTCCTGTGTGCAGTGAAAAATTAAACTAGACTCCATACTACTTGCTGCACGATGCAACGAAACAGTCCTTATGAAACAGTAGCTTGATACCTTGCTTTTTAACCCAGAGCCATATTATGTAGATTAATCAATAAATGTGGCACTTGAGCTCCATACATCTGAATGTGCTAACCCGCATACATGGACAGCGTGAGGACGCTCTAAACACTTGGGCAACTATCAAATGCAGTTTTAAACTGCCCTTTCATGTTAGTCATATCACATTATTAATTGTCAAAAAGACCTCTAAGGTAAGGGATGATGTTGTTATTTTCCCTATTTGGCCCAAAAAGAACTTGAGTATCAGAAAGTGATAGACAAACTAAGGTCATTACTGTTTCAAAAAACAGTCTTCTGGATTGTTATCTTTTCATCTGCCTTTGTTTAAAAGTGATTCTTCTCAGATTTGTGAAATGCAGGGTTTCCATATTCAGCTCAGCAAACCATTTCTCTTGCATACGCATTTTGAATAAAAAGTATTTCATAAGTCAAGAGGCCATATCAAGAAGGGAGGATGCTACACACACAAGCATCTGGTAGCATCAACCAAGATTCGCCAAACCCTGTGTAACAAAAATGGGTCTCAAGCGGAACAAAAGCAAATGTGTTCTTGTGAAACCAGTCACTTGAATAAACCGGGACTGAGAAGGTATAAATGGCTGCTCACCATGCGTGCAGAGAACTCAAATAAACATGGCAGATGAAGCATTAATAAGTCTTTGCTTTCTGGGGAAGAAAGAGAAAAGTGCAAAGGGAAAATGAATGACTTGATTAATATATTTTCCCACACCTCTGTTATACACTGAACACACAACTCTTTTGTTTAATCACATTTTCTTCATATTTAAATTATTCTCTGGTGCTCTGTATTGGTGATATAGGCCAAGCTCACTTCTCAGACACTGAGAAATAAAACATGCTCGCTGAAGAAGGGCACTCGTTCCACTTTGAGAATCCATCCTGGATTGTACTTTCCTTTCCTGCACACGTGGATTTGATACTTAAGACTAATATGTTTTCCTTCTGGCACTTCTCCTCATGACCTGATAGTGGAATATGCATTTCAAAAGCGTGTCCTAGGAACAAACATAATTATAGTAAAAAATATTTGAGTCTATTATCCTCACATTCGATCTAACAATAAGACCTATTAATTCTGCCACTGATATATATCCAATTGTCTTCTATATTCACTGTTATTTTCCTAGCCCAGGCCATCATCATCTCTTGCCTGGCCAACACACTCCTGCTACGTGGTCTGCCCATCTCTACTATTTACCTTTTCATCTATCTCTACTCAATTCCTAGAGTAATCTTTTTAAAAGTTATATTGAAACCTTTGTGGCTTTCCACTGTATGTCAAATACATTTCAAACTTACCTTGGCCTATATGTGAAATAACCATATAATTTTTCTCCATATTAGGACACATTTGAAACTAAAACAGGACACTATTACAATTACAGCAGGAAAATAGGCATAAACTAGTGCTCTTGATGACTAACTGGGTCACGTGACCGCTCTACCTATAAGAGTCTGTGTGAGCTGATCTATACCTGTATCTTCAAAGTTTTGTCATGTCCTCCTCCTCTCGCCCTGCTCCCACCCCGGTGGACATTTTTCAGTTCTTTAAAGAGAAAAAAATTGTCTCAAGTTATTTTCTTTTCCTGGCATAATTTTTCTCTTTTTTCACATGCTTTAAATGTCACCTCTTCACAGCTTTCTTTCCTGAACACCCTATCTGACATCATCCTCCCACTCAAAACAATGATCTTAGATCCTTGTAGGCATCTTTTGTAGAATGATGTGTAATTATTTGATTAATTTATTTTTCTTTTTCGCTTGTCTACTATAATTTAGTGGAATCAATTGAAGATAGAGACTATATCTTGTATCCCCAACATCTAAGTAGATGTTATCTGGCACATAGATGATCCTCAGCAAACATGAGATAATAAATGAGGAATACAAATTGTTGACTGATCCCTGAGAAAGGTATGGCTAACACTGCAAGGGTGGCCATGAAACGTTGCTCTTCTATGGTGGAATTTTAAAGGGAGTCAGGCCCTATCTGAATAACACATTACTCTAACCCTTGAGCAAATACACCACAAGAAATGGAGTGGTGTGGTTCGTCTAGCCATGTTGTAACACCCTGTATGGATGACTCCTGATTTTTAATTAATAACCAAGTTTAGACTAAAGACTTCTTAATAGACATTATTTTATGGAGTCAAAATGAGTAAGAATGGTAAATTTCATCTTTAAATAAAAATAGGATCATAATAGTAATAAAATATCTCATATTTTCACCAAATTATAATTGTACCATCAAAACCCTAGACAGCTATTAATTAACATCTGTATAATTACAATTAACTATCAATTTTATTTGTCCTCTAAATCCATCTTTTACACCACTTACAAATTAATCTTGAACAAGGAATATCTTTCCCAAACCCCTTAGGATTAATTACTTGTGCCTTATAGTGTATCATATTTCCTGATCCATACCTATGTTATAGTATTTACCACATCACCTCCTGATTTATCCAGTTATATGTTTTTGTTCAAGACTAGAATGAGTTTTCGAAATGACAGAGATTGGGTCTTAGTTTTGTTCCTCTGGGACCAAGCAAAGAGTCCAGGAGATAGTGAGTTCTTCAAAGATGTTGCTAGAAAGAATAAATTTCCTTTTTTATTCTGCATTTTCTTTATTAGAACATTTCAAATCTTCCCATCATTAACTGACAACTGCATAAACACTTAGGCTTGACATTCAAAGCCCTCTGCAATCTGGCCCCACCCTAAACACCCACCCGATACAAGAAACCTCCATATTGCAATGCAAAAGTCATGCAGTTCTCGATTGTAGCGTGATAAGCACCACGCAAGGGGATATCAGCTTCCTGAGAGACTTTGCCTTGTTCCTTCCACCTTTTTGGAATTTTTGAATTTGAGAACCTGTATGTATGTATAATTTAATCCTTTAAAGATAACTGATTAAAGGAAAAGTAGTGTTCTGAGGAATAGGATGATTGTATGTTGCTATAACATAAGGCGGTGTGTAGGACTTGTGATTGAAATGGTCAGATCTTATGGACTGAAGATCAAAGCCAGTGCTCTGTGACTGAGGTTAGCCATTATCCATAGCAAAGCTTTTGATGTTTTCTTTTCCTTTTTTTTGAGATTGTCAAGTAATAATAAGATAGGAGATAAAAGAGTAGAAAATTTGGTGTAAATGAAGGTTGGTTTTTTTATTTTAAAGGTATTATCAGAGCAAATGCAAACAAACATATTTCTTATGAGGTTGAGACAACAGGAAATTGGAAAAAAGTTACAATTTTGTTGGTGGGGGGAATATTTTATCTTCTTTTTGCTGTTTGTATGTTTTACTTTCAAAATCAGAAATACCAGTAATGTAATCTCCAGCAGCTTTTTACCATAGAAAAATCAACAACAAGAATAAAGAGCAACAAACATAATTCTTTTCTTTTCAAACACCACTAAATTATCCAACGTTTCCATGAAATTCTCTTAAAAATATACTAAAGTTTAGCCAAAAAAATCATCATTTTCTGCCCTTACTTAACGTCCTCTGCTTTCTAATAAGTTTCCATAAGAGTAAAATACATATTGACACAAAGATTTTAGAACATACTATGGCATTGTATCATGCTGAACAAAATTGTATGTGATTGTTGCCACCTTAATTTACTTAAATATAGTCTTAGAACACTTACTACTGTTCATTTCCCTTAAATATCATTTATTACTACTTAAAAGAGCTGCATATGATTTGGGTAGATCAGAACCCTTGGATAAATATACTAACTGTATAATTGTTAGTATTAGGAAATCGGATTGAATTCACATCTTTTCACTTAAATGCCACCCCGTTTTCCCAAACATTTGTACACTTAAAGCTGGAGAATAGCCTGCTTCTTTTTCATATAATCTCTTCTCACCACTATGAGCTTTTCCTCCCACCAAATTTGTTCACTTACCATCTTCACATATATACTCCCATTTCTACCTTACAAATGATAATAATAAAATGACTTTACCAGGTAAATATTCATGAAGGTTGTCAATTCCAGGTCCTGTGTAAACTGCCTTAATGTGTTTATCTCATTTAATTCTCTCAACATTCATAATGCGGTAGATACTATTTTTGTTCCCATTCTGTGACTAAAGCATCTGAAGAAGAGATAAGCTAAATAACCTGCCCATGGTCACATAATTTAAAAAGAAAAAGAAAGAAAGAAAGAACAATCTTCATCTCTACTGTACTTTGCCCTGTAATTGCCTGAATCTCCTTTGGTCATTCCACTCATTTCCCACCCTCACCATGAAGCATTTCCTGACCATACTGGGCCATGTTTCTCATGCATTTTAAGAATGTTTCCCTGGGAAATGGATAGCATTACCCATTTCTAAAGCACTTCAGGTATAGGGGTCTTGTTTAACAAGCATAAAATAACCACTCAGTACTTACTTGCTGAACAGAGCAGAAAGCTGACGCGGTTTGATGTTTCATTCAAATTGAAAAAAATCCAGTTATTTAAATCCAACATCATTTGAAAGCAATTGATTGATTCCAAATTGGAATTTGGATACCTGAGGTGACCCAGTTTAGCTTTTATGTGGATAAATTAACAGGTAAACCAAGAGTCTATTCAGTCTATCAGTAATTGAAAATCCAACTGAAACTTACTTTTCTATTATTATATTGAATAGAAACCCTCGTAATTGACTTTCCTAACAAATGTTCTCGATGTCCTCTCAAATACACACTGATTAATGGCCGCAACCCACTAAACGCTTGTGGCTGGCGGTCACCCTTAGCGTGCCTAAAATACTAGTGTAGTGTGTTCACCAAGAGTCAACTGAACCAAAATCTATCCTCTACTAATCTTTAAGCTATTCCTCTTACTATCTTTGTCTGCTATTGACGTCACTAGATATATCCCCACCATAGAGACTCAAAACTTTAACTCATTTTTAAAATATAACTTTATTTAATTAAAACCTACACACAAAAGATTGTACAAATCATAAGTATACTGTTTTGAATGTTTCCCATTGATTACAATAAAGTTTACCATATCTTTAAAATGATCTATTTTTATATTTGTTTTTGTTAATCATACTGATGTAATTCTTATAGAGCTTTTAAGTTTCAGGAAAGAATGGCATGATGGCAATATTTGCAGTATCCTTTGTGTCCTTTATGTCATATTTAACTGAATTTTTTTTTTTTTTTTTTTGTGAGGAAGGTTGGCCCTGAGCTAACATCTGCCAATCCTCTTCTTTTTGCCGAGGAAGACTGGCCCTGGGCTAACATCCATGCCCGTCTTCCTCCACTTTATATAGGACACTGCCACAGCATGGCTTGCCAAGCGGTGCATTGGTGCGCGCCCAGGATCCGAACCGGTGAACCGCGGGCCTCGCAGCTGAGCGCGCGCACTTAACCGTTTCTGCCACTGGGCTGGCCCCTGAATTTTTTTTTTTAGTTAGAACCAAACCAAAGAACCTAAAAGAAGATGTCATAAAATTTCATTAAAATAGGACATCACAGATTTTAAATGTACTTTAAAACATATAAATACACAGAAAGTAGGCTACATGGCACAGTAGAATGTTCAATGGAAAAGAACCCAGAGTTTACCCTTACAATGCCATATCTTGCTGGGTGCATTAGTACAGGAGCCTTGGTAAACTCATTTATCACAGAAAGTATACAGGTGAAGTTATTTCAGTAGTCACTTCCAACTCTTATTTTTTCCTGTGATCCAAAAGAAAAAGAAAAAAAATGTGAGGAAGCGAGGGACTCTAAGATTTTTCCCTATTACTGAGTTTATGAGTTTTTTTCATCCTTTAAAAGAGTGCAGTGTTGCTACTACATTTGCCATGCTCCTTATTTTGTAATGTTTATGATCAAAACTTCTCTATTCTGCTGACGAGGATCATCAACTTTTCTCAATAAGCGTATGCGCGCTGAAACAACTTACATCAGAACAAATAGTTTAAAATGGCAATTGATCAAGTCAAGAGTCACAGACGTGATTTCATTGTACTGCAACTTATTTGCATAATGGCTCTTCTCATTTTTAACATAATACTGCAGTGGCAATTAGGAGCCTGTCTATATAGTAGAATACTGTTCTATTCACTCATCTCTCACATCTGTCACAGCTGTTGAATTCTAAAAATAAGTGTCTTAGGGTCCCAGGAAAAGCTGAGGCACATAATGTCAATTCATCTGTCTTTATATAGTTCAACTTTTCTGTAATTAAATAGATAAAGCAAGTTTTAATAGAATCTACATAAATGCTCATGTTTGTGGAGATTTCTCTTGTGGGCATTAAACTTAATCAGCACATCAAAGAGAAAATTCAGTTAATAATTTAGAGAATTTTGTATTGATAATTATTTTAATTTCATAAAAGTCACGTAAATTTTTAATTTTAAATGATAAACAGAAAATCTGATCTTAAACATTGCAAAATAAGGAGCATGGCAAATGTAGTAGCAACATTGACTCTTTAAAGGATGATAAAAATTCATAAACTTAGTAATATGGAAAAATCTTAGAGCCCTCACTTTTTCTTTTTTGAATCACATATAAAAATAGAGTTGGAGGTGACTGTTGAAATAATTTCACCGGTTTGCTTTCCGTTATGTAAATAAGCTGGATTGTTTATTTGGACAAGATAAAACTTCCCTTTATTGAAAACTCACGAGATATCTCACAAAATTGAAGAAAATGGCTTAATCATTTTAGTTACAAAACTAGCTCATGTCTTGAGTGAAAATTGTAATATTTACATACTAGAAAAAATTGCAAAGTTTGGTACACCAGTGTAATTTTATAGGGCTTTAACCACAGTGTTGCTTTATTTAAAGTGAAAGGTTTCTAGTATTATAGCCACATGAGAATCTAAAAAAAGAGGATCTGAAACTGAGAAATAAAAACATTTGAAATCACTTTGTTTCGGTGCCTTCAAATCCTTCCCAGAGCGTTAGAACTCGATCAACAATTACGGTTTTGTGAGTATCCCGTTTTTGTGGTCTCTCTGGCACCTCACTGTTCTCAGCATTTTGTTTCCTTATGTCCTGAAATGGCTGATGCTCCCTGGGTTCACACCAAAGTGCTAGATCAAGACTGGTGTCCTTTAGAAAGAGTCACCAGGAAAGTTCTTTCCGAGGAAGTGATAGCTTCGTTATGACAGGAGAAAAACGATCATTATGTTTTTACAGACATTTTCTCTTTTTGTTTGTTTCAGTTTTTTTCCAGCTTTATTGAAATCTAATAAACCAATAAAAATTGTATGTATTTAAGGTAAAAACAAAAAAAGACTGATGTCCTTTTAACTTTTGGAGAAAACAAACAACACTAAGACACTATTATTCGCACATGTATTCTTAGGGACCAGGATTGTCTTGAGTGAAGTAAAATTGTTAAAAAATAATAATAAATCCTAAGAATAGAAAGGGCAATCTTGAATCATTAAAGTTCCTAGTAATAATATATTTTATATTTTAAAATGTTTTCCACTTATATTTTTACTTGCTCAATTAAATAAGTAAGACATTTGAGTACACACAAAGAATTTTTTTTGCTTTTATTTATATATTTTAAACTGTATAGGCCGTCCATTTTAATTATCACTGAAATGAACTAATTTTTGACATCTTTTAACAAAATCATTTTTGCCTTTGTAGAATTTAAACATGCCAGAATATTTTGGTTTCTAAAGTAAAACTGAAGGCTTAAATAGTTTTAATTACATCAGTCTGTAAGACCTATCATTGAAAATCTCTCTCTATGGCTGATCAAAATTTATTTAAATGTTTAACAGCATGTACTACTAACAACAGAGATTACAAAATGATATTATATTTAATTTTTATTAACTTTTTCCCTTTACACTCATGAAGGCAGATCACACTATTATATGAGTGTAATTGTAAATGTGTATATTTCTTTAGTTTTTTTGGTTTTCTCCAATAACCTATTTTTGGAAGGTTAAATACAAAACTGTCTGGAAGTTATGCAAATATTAACCTGAGGATAAATTTTAATGCATTCTTTTGCTTGACACTGTTCTGATAGAAGTATTCATTGAGAATAGGACATGCTAAGAGATCTCAGAATCTTTTATTCCACAGTAAAGTTCCTCATCTAGAAAACAATGAAGCCATTAAAAAACAAAGTTCGAGTACAGGCTATTCATATCATTTTTGTCCTTCTGCTAATGAGTCTTTACAATTTATTGTAAAAAATGACTTGGAAAATCATTATCCATCTGCCCACAGGCTAGTGTTTATGTGTAACATTTTCAGTAATATTCAAACTACAGAAAAATAATCTCAGTAAGTTATTTCAGCTTTATATATATTTGGAAAACACTGTGAGTCTTTGCTATGAAAAAGAAACCTCTTTATTTTCCAGTACATTTTACAAGCTTGTATATATAGAGCTAATCTAATATACCTATTAGATACAGGAGATGAAAACTGTCTATATATTTTTATCATCTAATTTTTTCTATTTTACCTTTTAATATCAGAGTCATAAAGACTAATACCTCTTCTGCATGGCAGCACTTCAAATATTGGAAGTCTTTGCTGCTCGGTTAATATCAACTTTCCTCCTAGTGTTTGTCTTAAGATGTGTGTCCCTCACCATTCCGTTTTTTCCTCCTCTGGATATGCTCCAATTTGCTTATACATGCCAAAGTGGGAGGTTGAGAACTGAACATAACTGGACTGAGTGACACTTGGGAGGTATTTTACAGAAGAGGATTTTAATGCTCAAATCATAACATGCCAAGCCTCTCAATTCTAATAAGTAACAGATCCTAGCATATAGAACTGTATCTTCTATCACTTAGGAAATATACATTACTTCACTTACCTGTATTAGTTTCGGACTAAGATAGGCTAGTAGATGAACAGGGAACAGAAAGCTCTCTAAGGATGGTAGCTTGTGGTTGTGTACTAAAGAGAAGGGCCTGGGACACTGTATTAGTTAGGGCTACCACAACAACATCCCACAGAGTGGAGCATTTAAGTAACAGAAACATTTTCTCACAGTTCAGGAGGCTGGAAGTCCAAGATCAAGTTGTTGACCCATCTGGTTTCTCCTGAGGCCTCTCTTCTTGTCTTGCAGACGACAGTCTTCTTGCTGTGTCTTCAAGTGGCCCTGGTATCTCTTCCTCTTCTTATAAGGGCACCAGTCCTATTGGATCAGGACCTTAACTTTATGATCTCATTTAACCTTAATTATCTCTGTAGAGGCCCTATTCCGGAATACAGTTATATTGGGAATTAGGATTTCAACAAATGAATTTGAGGGAGTGCACAATTCAGTCCATAACAGGTGCCAATGGGAGAATTTCCAGCTCTGGGGAGAGAAATATTTAAAGGGTGTGGTAAAGACAAATGATTTCGTGCAGAAGAAAGAACCATGTTTCTTTAGTGCAGCATAAAGCGGGACGATATATGGAGCTGTCTTAAGCTAAGTCTGGATCAAACGGTATATATTGTTATCTACTTAGAATTTTAGTGTACTCTCTAAACTACAAAATAAATCTCACTAGGAGGAATTGGAAAAGTCTTCAATTTTGGATATTCACCTTTCTCTAAGAAATGGAGAAAATCAGCAAGATGATGCCTGGGCCCGAGAGAGAGCCCTGGTATCCAAACTTCTGGACTCTCTCAGCTGAATCATGTTGTAGCTAATTCTGGCACCTTTGTTTAAGAAAAGTAGCTTGAGTTTGAGCACGTTTAAAGCTGACAAACTGTCATACAAAGAGACCCTGAAGCAACTAAGTGTGCGTTCAGATATTGGAAAATTTGCACTATGGAAGAGGAATGAGACTTGTTTTGTGTGGTCTGGAGGGTAGAACTAACACTATTTTGTGGGAGCCACAGGGAAATTATAATAAAGAAGACTGTTTTAACAATGACATTATCCACCAAGTTAATGTTTTGCATTATAAGAATGGGATCTTCCCCTCTGCAGGGGAATAAACAAGTTGAAAAGCCACGGGGAGAAAAAAGCTCACTGGGGAAATCAAACAGTGATTAGATATGTGAATATATGATCTTCAAAGTTTCTTCCAACTCTGAAATCTAACATTCTACAACAAAGAAGGCCTTCATAGTTTAATTCAATATCTATGGAAGCCATTGAAATAGATTTATTGAGATACTAAGTAGGGACAGAGATGATAATATTCGGTAATATTTCAGCCCATAAGTGGAATTCAAAGCTGCCAAATTTGTAATAAAAAATTTATCGTTCCCACATCCAAAATTCTTTCTTGAAACCTAATAAAATATTAAAACGATATCATTTTAATGTTCCTTCCTTAAGTATGAAAAGTAAGATGTATAGTACACACAAAGTTCAGAGACTGTTTTGATTTAAAATCTTTCGAGTACACCATACCTTTCAATGATCAAGTTCTAAATATGTTTTGAATTATTAAAACTTGTTCCTCTGACTACAATAAAGCAGTTTATCAAAAGAAATTAAAGCTGCAATTTTATGACTGAGTTGTAGAGTGAAAAAAGGCAATACGAGAAATTACCCCTCTTCTCACCTCAGCCACTCAAACCTACATATGTATTATAATATAACGAGGGAGAGGACCAAGAACTGCCGGGAGTTGGAGAGACGAGAGAGAGGAGAGTTGGCTCCACCTAGATGCTGCCCAAGCCTGTTCCTCAGATTGCTCCTGAATAGATGCTTTGCAGATGTTAGTACAATTGAGTCGTTATCCACTGAATCCATTCTGACTTGCAATATCCCAGAGGAACAAATTTCTTCCCTGCAAGTTACCCTTAAATCCAGGCGTGGGAAGATGGAGAGATGGGTGGAGTCAATGCTACTTTCTACATACCCCTTTTCTCCTTCTTAAGTAACTGACAAAAAGTATCTCATCAAAACATAAGGTGGGGTAGGGAATACTGAAATAGGCTATGTTCAATTATCTCGAGTTCTTACTGAATCTATTCTAAAATACAACTTATCTTTCTATGTAATTCACTAAAGAGCAAATATAGGGAGTTTTGTGATAGCCATTGCTGAGCCTACTTCCTTGACATTTAAAAATGTTGTTTTCATTGATCCTTAAGAACCAGGAAGAGAATGCCCCCTCAAATAGACTATATTACTAATTTTTGTAAGATTTAAAAGTAATGTTAGCTCATACACTATCAGATATTCAATATTCTCACAAAATTGCAAAACAACATATACTAATACTTAAAATAAATCCTTGTATTTACAGATGTTGGAGGACAAGTAGTTATTAGCAGATGTTCAACGTGTCATTTTTTATGCAAATAGCATTTTTTCCAGAATACTAATACTTTTACATTAAAAAAAAATGCATACTGTAGGCACTCCCAAATAATGAAAGAAATAGACTATAAGAATAATTTTGTCATAAGAGAAAAAAAGCCTCAAATTTCTCCAATATAAGCAATATACTTATTCAGTTATATACATGTAACCTTCAAATTCTGTGTTTAATCATTATCTTGAGACTAGTTTAACCACATAAATATGAGTCAGGCTTTGTGGTTTCTTGGCCTTTAAAAAATGTTTGGCTCATTATGCAAAATAAGGTTTTTTTAATCCCCTGTTATTAGAAACTAAAGAATTTTAATATACATTTGTATTCTCAGAGGAAAATATGAAGAACGCAAAAGGTAAAGAAAATTATTTTATAGACCCCTGATCAATACATATAAAATACAGATAATATTTATATCAATATAAGAATATAATGTGACTGAACATATTTATGTGAATATAAGAATGGTGTAATCAAACTAATAGATTTCAATGAAGTGAATGGGAAATTGCTCTAATATGATAATGCACATTTTTAAGTGAATGTGTGATAAATCAGAGTTGCCTCCAAGTAGAAAGGGAAAGTAACGGTTGTTTTCTAGGGGGATTTATTGGGGAAGGACTTCTGTTTGAGGAGCACTGGGAGACGAAGCAAAACACAAGGTAATGAGATGAAGATCATTTTGTACATTAGTAGTTTTAAACAGCCTGAGTTATAAATACTTTTAATGAAGATGTTCCTCAAAGCAATGTACTTTAAAGTTCAAAATCTATTCCAAGATATTTAATAGGATTGCATTTAATATGTGCTCTTTAAAAACTGTTCAATAGGAAAAAGAAAATCTGTCACCTTCTGTTTGGACAACTACAAATTTCATTGTTTCATATTGATTAAAGTAAAATTTGCATGGTGTAGTTTATTTTATATGTTTATTCTAATTATTCTATTTCTTTATTGGTACATGTAGGAATTGTGGCTCTTGACCTATAAAGAACAAGGCTAAATGAGTGAGTTATCATTCAGGATTCACTGTTGGGATGAAAAGTATACTACGAGGGAATTATGATGTCAGATTTTCCTACAAAGTTCAGCACTGGTATATTGTAATCATTTCCAGCTACATTATACTATGAAAACTCAACACGTAAGTGTGTCAATTGCAGAGCTGATAATTTTATTGCAGTTTAAAAGTCTGTTTTCTTATAAGAGATAGTGAATTCAAGATGACTTCTTGTTTCAGTATCCCAATATATAATAATGGTAATGATAATAATTATAATAAAAATAACTATTATTATAACCACATTAATAATGGTATTGAATACTTAAATTGTATAGAATACTTTCACATATGTTTAAATCAATTGATCCTCACAACATCATTCTGTGCAAGGAAGAAGTATTATTTTCACCATTTTATAGATGAGATAACTATTGCACAAGAGTCTGTGTGACCTGGGCACAGCCATCCACCTAATAAAGCAATATTATGTTCATTATAACACATGGTCCCAGAGTCACGACGTGGGATTTGCAATTGTTGGACCTAATTACACATACAATTATAAGGAAAATCATAAAATGACTAAATATACCACAGGAACATTTACAAATAATTACATCTACCTCAAACAATGGAAACATGGATTAAATTTTTATTACCAAACCTTTATCTCAAGAATTGATGATTTTCAGCTGATATGGGAATATCTGACTGAGTCACTTTCTTCGCCTTCCTGATTCTCGTTCCTCTTCTGAAGGCGTCCAGAGCGAGCTTACGGATTGTAGTCCCTGAGTAAATTTTATTCTCTTAGAATTCTTTTGTCTGCAAGATTACGAATGCTATTTCCACTACTAGTAACATCAAGCCTATATGTTATTATTACTGTCCTGTCCTACAGCCCTTACCGCAAATCTTTATTTGCTCATTAATTTTTTTATTTCTGCTTTTTATACTGCTTCCTAATTCCTTCACTTATCTCTGTTTCTGTGTTGTCTTCTCTAAATTTGAGTTCTTTTTTCCCTGCCCAACTTTTTAATATTTCTTAAGTTTTATCAGCCCCTATAATGTATTATATATTCTTTCCTCTAGTGTTTTCAACAACTCTATTTCATCTCCATTCTCTATGTTATTCCATCTTTCCGAATTCTCCCTGGCTATGATTCAATCTCTTTTCCACTTCCAATTTACAATGCTCAAAAATATTATTGTACCCTTCCTCACTTTTTGTCAGTCATCAACCCAAAGTAATTTTGCTTTCCCTTCTGGTGTTTTACGTCATTAACGACTTACCAATTACCAAATCAAATGGATAATTTTCAGACTTTGTCTTTCTGAAACTCTCAGCTGAATTTAGCTGTATGTACTTCTTGTTTCTGGATTCTTTTGCTCAGCTTTCTCTGTAAGATTTGTCTATGTTATAACGTTTATGAATTGTGTGTTTATTCCTCTTGCTTTATAATATTGCATTTTATAAAAACACCATAATTCATACATTGATCTTATTGTTGACAGACATTTTGGGTGGGTACAGTTGAGGCTATTACAGTGTTTCTATGAACCTTCATGAACACAATTTTTACTCAGTATATGCACTCAATTCTGATGAGCGTGTGGAATTGCTGAGTCAGGGAGTATGCATACATCAGCTTTAGAAGGTACTGCTAAATAGTTTTTGAAGGTGTTTGAAAGCAATTTATAGTGCTGCCAGCAGTGTCTGGGAATTCTACCTGTCCTACATCCTTGCCAACTTCTGGTGGTGTTCGTCTTTTTCATTTTAGCATTCTTGGATGAGGCAGTGGTTACTGATAGTTTTATTTGCATTTTTTCTGACGATTAATGGAGTAAACTTTTTATATGTTTATTGTCCATTTGGATAATTTCTTTTGTATTTTTTGCTTATTTAAGTCTTTGCCTATTCAAAAAAAGTGCATTATCTTTTTTTCCTTATTGGTTTGTAGCATTTATTAGGTATGTCTCTCATCTTTCATCAGATATGTCAAATATCTTCTCTTACTCTGTGCTTTGTCTTATTAGTCTTCTATTGGTAATTGTTGACAAATAGTAATTCTTAATTTTAATATAATGTGATATATCACTATTCTTTCTGGTGTAGTTAGTGCTTTTCTTTGTCTCAAGAAATCTTTGCCTACTCATAGCTAATAAATATATTGTCCTATATTAATCTTCTAAAAGCCTTATTGCTTAACTTTCACATTTAGATCTACAATCCATCTGGAATTGATTTTAGTGTATGGTGTAAGATAGAGATCAAGATTTATTTATTGTTTTATATATGAACTCCAAATGGCCTAGAACTATTTATTCAAAAGACTATCTTTTCACCCATATGCTGCAGTGTCACCAGCACCATAAAGCAATAACTGCGTAGGTGTGAGCTGGAGCCCGTTCTTCCTATTCTTTCCCATTTGTCTGCTCGTCTATCCTTGTGCCGATTTCACACTCTCTTCATCGCTGTCCCTTCCCAACAGGTGCTGCTCTCAGAAGTACAAAGCTCCAGCCGTGGCCTTCTTGGACACAATGCTGGTGGGTGTTTACACTGCCAGGAAATTTTAAAGTCATCTGCCAATTTAAAAAAAAACTACTGGGGTTTTTATTTAGATTCATTTGCATCTCTATAGATTAAATATGTAGGTTATTTTTTTACCTCGTGATTTTTTTCATTACTTTTGTATTCTGAAAACAGCTCAATATTAGGCACCAGGAATTCCCATTGTTTAGGTGCTACAAGGTCTTTTTAGTCTTATGAACAACATGGATTTCTCTTAGGTGTGAATGATGGGAGAGGACTTTTCTAGGGTCCATTCTGTCACCTTAATGATGTTATGACATTCTTTAGGAATGGCAGCCATATGTATGCATGATTTTAAAGATGCTTACTAGTTTTCCTGTCTGTGGTATATACACAAATAGTAATTAAGTAGTTCTTACAAGAGAGTAGCATAAAATTCAAAACCATTCTTCTAGTGGGATTTAAAAGTCCTAAACAGCCATGAACAGTTATCAACTCCCTTGCCACTTCAGTTTTTATTTTCATCTTCTGTAAATATTTGGTCATGTTAATAATATTTAAAACCATTATGCATAATAACACTACTTCTCCATATTTGTTCAATTTGAATATACTACAGTTTGAATTGGGTGGAAAGAGAAGATATTAGGGCAGGAACTACAGCTGTAGTGAAACTGATTATTATTTAGAGATTTGAGATTTCAAATAGGGCAGAGTTTTTCTGTCAAAGAGAAGCTTTCTCAGGCTAGAACCATTTCAGTGGGATTAGCCAGAGAAGAACTCCACCAGAGTCTGGGCCCTGATAAATTCTCATTCCTACAGAATGAGCAGACCTCTTTTATCCACAACTAGATGTAAATCAAGCCCCTACGGAACTCATACTGTGTTAAGATTTCAGGGGTTAGAGGTCAGCTGGATAGAAATACAACCTTATTACTTCTTGGACAAACAAATCTCCAATGGGTGGTCATTAAAATGATATGTCCTCACTCGGCAAAAAGACTTTCATAATGTCTCTTCATGTTCAAGAATCTACATTCTCCTACTACATGAAACCATTGATTTTAACTTTTACGAGTTGCTTTCTTCTTGTATTCTCTCATTTTATGTTGGATGTCTTTAAGAAGCTGAAAATACTGTACAGTTTATTTTATTATAGAATTTTCATTAAGAGAATAATGGGCAGCATTCATGAGATCTCCACAGTATCATTAAAGCCTCCTCTTGCACCTTAAGTTGCCAATTCTCTGCTAACAATATTCAACTTGAGAAGCTGTGATAAAGGCAAATCTATATTTAGGGATCTCAGAATCTTCAAATAAAGGTCACAACTAATTGATAAAATAGATCTCAAGACCAATTTTTTCAACTATCAAATTGACAGAAAACACAAAACTTGATATTGCCTGATGCTGATAAAAGCATGGCAAAACATGCAAAATAATATAACACTGAAACTCTTTAGAGGTCAATTGACGACATCTTTCAAAATTGAAAACGCACCTCCACTTTGCCCCAGCAAGTCCACTTCTAGGAATTTATTTTATAGATATAATCATAACAGTGCATAAAGTAATAAAATAGTATGCAGCATTGCTTGTAATAACAAATGACCAGAAGCAACCAAATCATGCGTCAATGAGTAACCAGTGAAATAAATTACGGTAGAACTATATAATGGAATACTAAAAATCCATTAAAAAGAATGAGCTAGATTTCTGTTCTGGTATGAAAAGGCAATCTCATAAGAGAAAAGAGAATCTCTGTAAAGCCAGCCAGTTTTCAGCTATGTAGTAAACTACTACCTAAGCAAAAATGTTTAAAATGACCAATATACAATTTCTTTCTCTGTAGACACTTTGTTATGGGAATATTGTGCAGTATTTATAAGGTCATGACAGGAATAAAATGAAACCTACTCTTCCTGGAAACCACAAATTCAAATCTTGTCACCATTACTGCCCTAGATGGCTACCCAGCTCTATTTGGCTTTTAATGTACTATATTGTAATTAATTCAGGCAAAAATACAGAGTCACAGTGGGTGGGAAGTGTTACACAGCCAAATCCCAAGGCTACAAACTATAAAAGAGCACTGAGTTTTGCTTCAAGCAGCAGTCTGTGGTAGAAGGCATCCTGCTCAAGACCCAGAAATGAACAACTTGTTATTCTGTTAGTTATGGATGATTAAAACATCGAAACTTTTATGAACTTATTTTTGAAGCAACTGTGTTAAGACTAAAAGGTTGGATTATTTCTGGTTTGGGAGGTGTATCTAAGATATAGTTGAAATCAGTAGTTTCTGCCATGTCTTCTAGCTTTAAAATGTCCTGTGTATGATTATTTCTCCTTAAGTTTAATGGCAGTGGTGGAGGTAGATGGAGACTAGCATTTGCAAAGAAACAAACAAAAAAATGCATTAAAGTGATAAAGTCTGTTATTTCTTACATGGTTAAACTTGTAAAGTTAAGGAAACAGTGTCTTTATTACTGTGTCCCCCTCTGTGCCTAACTCAGTGGGCAGCTTTTCAAAAACCATTTGCTGCTTGTCTGTGAGTCCCCTGCTGATCTTACCATTTAACTCTCCATCTCTCTAGACCATGTGCCATCTCGTATTAGACAAGCTCTAGAGAGTAGAAAAACAGTACAGTTTGTTGTGGGCATTTACATTTACAATGTTTGATTTAAAAAATATTCTAGAGACAGCATCATAACAACAGCAAAAATCAAAAGAAAAAATAATAGGTAGATATTCCACTTTCTTGCAAAACAACTTTTTATGTCTATATTCCATTCCAGTCTTTCTTTATATGCATCTACTATTTTGCATAGCCATAATCACAGGTTGTATATCATTTTTTATTCTTCATAAAATGTATCAACTTGAAATATTTGAATGCTGTGTTGTGTACTACTGTCTGACCCTAAATGTTTAAAAAGAAAATAATTTAAGAAATTCAATTAATAGATTAAGTTAAAATTTAAATTAAATTGGTAGATTATATTAAAATGTAAAAAAATAAAGTAATAAACATTGAGATGAACAACAAGCACAATGTTTTACAGTTTATATAACATACAATAAAAATTACACACTTTTCTCCTACAAATAATAAAGCCCTTATAAGAGATATTTTAATGATATATAAGCATTTCTCATTTGGAGAAAACATAGGTCATAGACAAGGAGAGAAATGTGTTTAAAAAATGAGTTAAAACATAAGGCTGAGCATATTGAACTAAATGAGAAATGAATAAAACCAAAGTCCCTTCCAATCTTAGAATTTTGCTTGTTACTACAAAACATTCACCAAACAATGTGGCCTATAAAACCAAATGGATTGTGCCAAATCTCAAGTCATTCAAAATTTCATCTAGCTTATCTCAACGTAATAAAAGCTGTATATGACAAGCCCACAGCTAACATCACACTCAACAGTGAAAGGTTGAAAGCTTTTCCTCTAAAATCAGGAACAAGGCAAGGGTGCCCACTCTCACCACTCCTGTTCAACATAGTACTGGAAGTCCTTGCTAAAGCAATCAGGCAAGAAACAGAAATCAACGACATCAGAATTGGAAAGGAAGAAGTTAAATTGTCTCTATTTGCAGATGACTTGATTTTATATATAGAATATCCTAAAGATGCCACCAAAAAACTGTTAGATCTAATTAACAAATTCAGTAAAGTTGCAGGATACAGAATTAGTAGCATTTCTATGCATTAACAATGAATTATCTGAAAAAGAAATAAAGAAAATAATCCCACTTAAAAAACACGAAAAAAATAAATACATAAGAATAAATTTAACCAAGGAGGTGAAAGGTCTCTACACTGAAAACTACAAGGTATTGATGAAAGAAATTGAAGAAGACACAAATAAATGGAAAGGTATCCTGTGTTCATAGATTGGAAAAATTAATATTGTCAAAGTGTCCATGCCACCCAAAGTTGTCTATAGATTCAACAAAATCCCTGTGAAAACTCCAATGGCATTATTTACAGAAGTAAAAAAAAAAAAATCCTAAAATTTATATGGAACCACACAAGACCCTGAATAGCCAAAACAATTCTGAGAAAGAAGAACAGAGCGGGAGGTATCACCCTTCCTGATTTCAAAGTACTATTCTAAAGCTGTAGTAATCACAGCAGTATGGTATTAGCATAAAAACAGACACATGGATCAATGCAATAGGATTGATATCCCAGAAATAAACCCATGCATATTTGGTCAACTAATATTTGGCAAAGGAGCCAAAAATACTCAATGAAGAAAAGATATTCTTTTCAATAAATGGTGCTGTGAAAATTGGATATTCATATATAAAAGAATAAAACTAGACTCCTAAGTTACACCACTCACAAACATTAACTCAAGATGAATTAAAGACTTAAATGTAAGACCTGAACCCATAAAACTCCTAGGAGAAAACATAGGGGAAAAAAACTTGACATGGATCGTTTTTGGATACGCCATCTAAAGCACAAGCAACAAAATAAAAAATACACAAGCGGGACTCCATCAAACTAAGAAGCATCTGCACAGCAAAGGAAACAATCAACAAAATGAAAAGCCAACCTATGGAATGGGAGAAAATATTTGCAAATCATACCTGATAAGGGGTTAATAACCAAAATATATAAAGAGCTCACACAACTCAACATCAAAAAACGCCAAATAATCCAATTAAAAATGTGCGAATAGAATAGATATTTTTCCAAATAAGTTATACAAATGGCCAATAGGTACATAAAAAGGTGCTGAATGTCACTAATGATTAGGGAAATGGAAATCAAAACCACAGTGAGATATCACCTCATACCTGTTGGAATGGTTACCATGAAAAAGACAAAGATAAAAGATGATGTGGATGTGGAGAAAAGGAAAATACGTGTGCTTTAAACTTCATTCAAGAGCAAGATATTCCAGGATGTTTTGAATTCCACATCACAAACAGCACTCGATTATAGGCTATAGCCTCAAAAATGTGGTAAAGTAAAATTGAATAAAGAACATAACTCCTTTATAAACCTTTGAAATTCTACACATATAGGACTGAAGTTATATGTATATATTCTTTCACTAAAATAATCTATTAACCACTTTATACTATAAATTTTTATACTAATACAAACCACGAATTAATTAGCATGTGTGATGATGTTGGCGCTACACAGTACATGCACTGTTAAATGGATATGGGGAAGTTCTAAGTAATATCAGACTCCTCCATTTTTTGAGAGAGGGAGAGGACAGAAAGAGGGAGAGACTTTAAAATCAGTTCAAATGGATTCTATTATAATCCAAATTTTTTTACTAAATTTCTACTATGAGAGTACAATATGCTTAATCTTTTCTTTAAAGCCATTCTCTTAAGTGTTCCACAATAGAGCTGAAAATAGGACAATTAGTCCACACCGAGCACTTCTGTTTTGTCATAGCTTTCTCCAGAAGTATGAAGTTCAGTGTAGTAGCCAGAAGCCACATGTTCCTATTAAGCCTTTGAAATTTGGCTAATCTGAATTGAAATAAGATACAATGTAATATACATATCTGATTTCAAAGACTTAACATGACAATATCTCGTTAATAACATATACATAACGTAAAATATTTTATTCATAATAAATTAAGTTGATTAAATTTTGAAATGATTATACTTTGAACGTGCTGGGTTACATTAAGTATATTGCTAAAATTAATCTCACCTGGTTCTTTAACTTTTTTTTAATGAGTCTATGAGAAAATTGAAGTTTGCATGTGTGGCTTACATTTGCGGCTCATGTTATACATAACTTGGACAGCACTGTTCTAGAAGCTTTTGCTGATTTGAACAATTTTGAGACAACAGTTAAGCAATATAATCTCTCCTGGGGCTGGATATATATTAGATAACTAGGGTGACCGTCTCTTCCCATCTACCCGGGACTGAGGGGCTTCCTGAGACGGCAAACTTTCAAGGCTAAAACAGAGCAGTCCCAGGCAACTCAGGGCAGATGATCGCCCTACACATGAAACTCACTTTTTATCATGGTAAAGGAAGCTTAGTTTCTTTACCTGGACATTCCACAGGTACTTAAAAGTTAACATGTCCAGAAACTGACTCCCTCATCTTTCCCAACCCCAGTGTCATGATTTCAATTCGTTAATTGCGTCCCTGTCCACTACGTCAAAAATTACGGAGAAAACAAAAACAAAAACCTGAGAATTATCTTTGATCTTTCCATCAACATTCATATCTTAACAGTCACAAATTTCTGTCAACACTTCTTAACATGTCTTGTGGATCAATTCCGTCCTTTCTGTTTCTTCCTTTTCTGTCAGTCAACATTAATTAGCTAGTTGTGGGAAAAGATAAGTTGTTAGGTTTTGCACATGTTCAGTTTCAGGTGTTTGTTGGGGAACTAAGTGGGGATATGTGGTTAACTCTTGGGCCTCTGGTTCTTCAAGTTGACAGACAGTTTGTTGCTGCCCATAAAACAAATGCCACAATTGTTCCATTTTTTTATGACAATGTTAACAATAAATTTCCAGAAAATAGATTTGTAAGTGATCAGCACAAAGATGTTAGTGAAAGTCATAAGAAGGGATTAGAGTATCATGAAAAAATATGGGTTTAATTAGCCAGAAGAAAATCTAGATTTCTCATTCAATGTGATGGATTGAACACAGTGGGATACTTTTCTCTCCTAACATATCCTTAAAGTATAAAATATTAATAATATTAAAAAGGAAAAAAATAGGAATGGGGCTATGACAGATGATTCAATAAAACTCTGAAAAGTGGAAAATTAATAAAGTGTTGATTGATAATGCAGAGTGGTCTAGAAAACATGCAGAGTGAACAAGAGCCAAGGAGGGAACCAGACCGTCCAAAAGACCATGCGGGTCTGGTCTACACTGATAGACAACAGAGCCGCTGCTGGCTGGGGAAAGTTGTCTATTTGTCTTTTTGTATGTGTGTTTGTTTCTTTGTTGTTTGTCTTAGGCTCTTAGGTAGAATTCATTGGCCTTATTATACTTTTTTTTATGATGCCCCTTTGCCTGGTATTTTACAAAGAGATACTTAGAAAATACTTAATGCCCTGAATTGATTTATCAATGTGGTTATCAAAGAATTTCAGCTATCAGAAACTCATTTAGGTAAAAGAGAAAGATTCGTTTATTACTGAGCACTAGACAGACCTACGATCTTCAAGGTTTTAAACATTTAAAAGTTAGACCCAGGATGAATGAAAAAAGTATAAAAGAGTAAACAGATATTTTAATAAAGAAGAATTTTGACTTTATTATTTTAAAACAGACATCTTAAAGATCTTTTTAAATTTTCCTACTAGTGTCGCCCCAAATAAACCACTTTGAATTAGGGTGAAGAAATTTAAATTCAACCAATCACTGTCAGTTTAGTGTTTGTTGAATCTGCTATGACAATTTCCACTTTGCAACTATGTACATGGTTACAACGTACATATTGCAGACATAAATCTGCCCTATCCATAGATCCAAATTTGGAAAATCTTAAAGAAAAAGCAAACAAATTCAGAGGGGATGAAATAATCACACTTTCAAAGAAGTGATCCTTTCCTTACTTAGTTGTTTGTTCTCAAAGTCCCCCACAATTCTCCCACTTTGTCCTCTCCTAGCAATATTTACTTGTTGATGAATCTCCACTAGCTTTTTATGAGAACAGAAACAGCTTAGTTTCTACCTTTCAAACTTCTACGTAAAAAGAGTCCTGTTTATACCTTGGAAAGAGTCCTCCGGGTAAGTGATAAATACAAACATATTGAAACTAGAGTTTTCTTGATATGGTCCAGGACAAGCAAGGAGGCCGAGGTGTTGGGAATGGAGGAATCCAGTGGAGAGTAGTAAATTATATGAGAAAACCAGCAGAAGGAGCAAGTAATGTGTGGTGTGTAGGACACTGTAACAATATTAGAGTTAAACTTTATTCTGAGTGAGATGAGAGGCTACTGAAGGGTTTAGAGAGGAGGAGTAACATAATTTGACATCATTAGAAAACAATCACAAAGATAGTTGTGTGAGTAATAGACTCAGGAGGGTGAGGAGATTAAAGTACAGAGACCCTCAGGAAGTTATAGAGATAATCCAGGTAACAGATGGTGTAGTTTGGATTAGGGCAGGCTTGGAAGAGGCAGTGAGACTTTCCAACACGATTTGTGGATGAATAAAATGTGGAAAATGAAGGAAAAAGAGAAAAATATGAACTTCAATGTTCTTGGCCTGAGCACTGATAGTCTTGATAAGAGCAGTTTTATTTATTAATTTTTTAAACCACTTTACTGAGATATGATTGACATTCAAATGCTGTATATATTCAATGTATATAACTTGATGAGTTTGGACAAAAGTATACATCCATGAAACCATCACCACAATCTATGCCATAAACATATCCATCACCTCCAAAAGTTTCCATCTACATTTTTAATTTTATTAATAGTATTATTGTGTGATAAGAACACTTACAAATGATCTACCAGTTTTGATGAAGCAGAGTGGGTTCAAGAGTGAAGAGGACCAGAGGAAGTAGAGAGTATGAGTACAGACAACTGTTCAAAGTGTTTTTGTAGAAAGAAGAGCAGAGATAGGAGGTGGTAGCCAGGCAGGGAAGTAGACTCGGGGAAGGGTTTCGTAAACTCATATTGTTGGTGTGTAGTGATAATAATGAATAAGTAGAGAGGTAAAATTTGATCATAAAGAAAAAAGAAAAAGAACTCTTAGTACAAAGTCCTTGAATAGGCAAGAAGAATAGGAACAAATGCATAGTGAAAGGTGCCTTTGTACTCATGGAAAGCGTATCCATTGATATTCAAGAATAAAGCAGAATATAAGGGCACCAATAAAGGCAAATTGGTAGATTTGGTGTTGTAAGTATGTGGAACTCTTTTCTGATTTCTTTGTTCTCTTCAAGAGAATGAGAAATGAGAGGGTGTGTAGGAAGTTTGAGGAGGTAAGATGAGTGAAATAAACATCTGGAAAGGGGGAGAATGACCTCACCAGCTTAAATATAGTAGAATTGATGGGATCTACTGAGGTCTCACATGGTCATAAATTTAAATTGAGACTCATTAGTAGGGTGGTATATTTTTCTATACAGTGGGAAAAAAGTAAAGAGATATCAGTATTGAACTCAAATTGGAGGTGTGTTTAGGTGAACTCTCAGACAGAGATAGAGGCAGTGGAGTTAAGGCAATAAGCAAATAAATCACTGAATTTAAAGCGAGAAAGCAGTGGAATAAGAGTGTGAGGTAGATGGTGGGCAGTGGAAAGATCGATAGGTAGGATGTGTTAGTGAGGAAACATTTTTCTGGAGTTGGGCTATTAGAGTGAGTAAAATGCAGAGACAGTAGGCAGTCATTGGAAAGTGAGATGCTTTAAGATTTTGGATGATGTGAAATTACTGGAAAGAAAAAGATGAGACTATGGTAGTGTTGGGAGAGGGGATTGAAGTTCATAGAAGATGGAAAGCCTAAAGACATAAAAGGCCAGAGAACTGGAGAGAGAAAGAGAGAGAGAATTATTAGGATATGAAGGAGAATGCCAAACGCTGTCCAGGAACACGGTGATATGTCAGGTGACACAGTCTGACGTCGTGAGCTTCAAAGGAAGATGTCAGGGAGGGAGACTAACAGCGGTATGCAGATGTTAATAAGGACCTAGATGACACCTTTCACCGACTGAGAGATTATAACGTTGTACTATTACATGATGCAGTGTCCCCAGAGGACAGCCAGATTTCTGTTACAGTGAGAAAGTTAAAGGATATTCAGACAAGATCTGAAGATAGAGGTAACACATATTATGTGTCCCAGGGGTCATAGATGAAACGTTTGGGGCATCAGGAGATAAGATTGGAAAAAGAGTTTACAGAGATGAATAAAGCATAAGCTATGAGTATTGAATTTTCTGTGATTAGTGAGGTTAGCCCAGATATAAGAAAGGATGAATTCACCCTGCAAGTCTCTTGGAAGAGGTCAATGATCCATTCCAATTATAGCTTCCTTCCTGGAACTCCTCTCTTAGACAGATTGAAATGGCCATTTGCATAGTACCGGCAGGGAGAAAGGGAAATCCTGCCAAAATTTGCAGAGCTCCCTGGGTTTGCTTTTTAAACCTGCCAATAACAGTGTCAATGCCAAGCAGTTAATATATTTCTCAAAGGTAGAAAGTTATAATATAGTTCTTAATTTATGTTTTTGTGTGTATTTTGAAATATTTGGCTAAAGAGTTTCAAATACTTTTTGTTCAACAACAGGTTTTCTTTTAAACATAATTTTAGATAAGTGTTTTTAAATAATACTACGAAATGCTTAAAAATGATAAATGTTCAGGTGTTTGCCTGTCCTATGAGATAATTCAGTCTAGCGCTTCCTGGCAGGTAAAATGTAGATCAATTTCTTTCCTGTTTTCATTAATTCCGTATCTTCCTCATCATTTGAATCAGGCAGAAATAAATAAGATTACATTTCATCTAAACCTAGAAATCGAAAGCACTTATAGCATTGTATATAATAAAAATTAAAGGACCTATACAGAGCATATCATGTATATACTAGATCAGATTTCTCCAATGTAGTCCATGGACCACCTTCATCAGAACCATCCAGGGTGTTTATTTAGCATATAGATGTTTCTATGCCTCAAAGCACCTCCTGAATCATATTCTCGATGCATGGGATCCTAAAAGTCTAAGGATGCTAGATATAGAGATAGATAGATAGATAGGTAGGTAGGTAGATAGATATTTGGTCTATACATATATACTAAAATGTGAATGTGACAATCATTGTAGTTTTAGAGAAAGTAGGATTTGGAAGACGGAGAGGAAACATATTTATTTTAACAATTATCAGGGAAGATTGCTTTGATTGGGATTTTTTTTTTATTTTTACCATATGCTGTGTTAAGCAATGTCTTAAATTGGGTTACCCCCAGAAACAAACCCTAGACCCAGAGACAAAAGTTCAAGTACAAATAGCTTATTTTAATGATGAAGGAAACATCAGTTGGGGAGAACAAAGCGTGGTGATTTTGCACTGTGTCGACTCTGCTTCCTAAAATTACCTTCCCTGTATGGTTCCAGGTTAAAGTCGTCCACAAGGTAAATGTGTACAAGATAAGGAAGGCAGAAGGGAAGCAGCAGCTATCATGCTTAGGAAGTCAGCTGGAGTGCCAGGGATTTCTGTCGCTCAAGCACCTTTCATTGACTTATTGGGTCACCTTGTTACCGTGTGGTAGCAGCCAGGTCTGCAGCTCCTCCTGATCCCACGATACTGCCTCTCCAGGCTTTTGGAGTCCCGGACAGCGCATGTCCAGTTCTATGGATACAGCTCTGGCTTTTTCTACAGATCACCTGTGCCATCGAGGTCAGAGACAGTGAGACACAAATGTGGGTCCTTGTCTGTCTTCGTGGATTCCACTCTGCCTATCTTTCCCTCGCTTCTCATCTAGCTTCTCTTCCTGACCTCCAAGCCTGCTGACCTAGATCAACCTCAGGTCCCCACACAACACACAGGTAATAGTCTTCCACGGACTTTTCTCCTAGCTCTCACAATTTTGTCAGTTCCAATCTCTACAATAAATCCCTTATTTCACTTCATTCATGGTGGTCCTACCTCCTTAATCAAACCCTAATTCATGAGACAGGGAAGGGAAGAAAACCAGTCAAGAAGGAATTATCAAACACGTTGCTACTCCAGTTGACTGGAGCTCAATCCCCCTGGAGACTCTGGGAGTCAATATAGAGGTAGTCCCCTCTAGCAGAGAGGAGCTGAACTGTTTATCCACCTACTTCTGTCCATCATTGGTTAACAGCTACTCTCAAGGAATAATTCTCCAGGTCTTCTAATCTGCCACATCTATAAGCAACGGAGGCTCAAGTGGCCAGATAAAGTCCTCCAGCAAAGAGACACTATTGCTGGCTGATGGAAGTTGAGTGACCTGATCAGAAACGGTGGGGGCTGAGAGGCTGTGTGTGTCACTGACAGAATCATTTATGAGAACGTTATAAGAATTAGCTCTTTTATCTTCACAGCAACTCTACAATGTATTCAGTATTTATTTATACTTGCCTTATGCACTTAAAGAAAAAAAAAGAGGTTTAGACTGCTTAGGCAAATTTCCCAAAGTCACAGAAGTGGTAAGTGAAGGAGTTAGGATTCAAATCCAAGTATAAATGATTTCAAAGTCTATGCTTTTAACCACTATGACAGCTGCCAGATCTAAGTTCAGTTTCTTTAATCATATATGGCAGCCTTCATGATTCTACCCAGTTGTAGAAGAGAATGGCTTTCGCTCTGGGATGTATCACAGACTATTCTAGATTACTTAATTCCTCTGACCCTATCGACAGTATGGAATCTCATTCTAGTGTATGTGGGCCTCAACTCAGGATTTGCCTAACAAGATCTCAGTAAAAGATGGGCCTGGAAAACCAACCAACATATAAACTACAGAGTGTGGAATTTGTTTGAAGAAAATTATGTCTTGCTTTTATTTCTTTTTTTCACCATAGACTCCAACTGCACTTTGGAGACAAACACAAGATGAAAGATTCTGACTGGAGGCTAGAAACAGTTGTGTGAGTGAACCAGACTTATATAGTAGCACTAAGATATACAACAGACAGTGATCACAGGCGAAGACAAAGTGTGGCAACAATTCGTAGGAACTTGTAGGAACTATTGAACTCAAAGTGAATTCAACAATCGAACCAAAATATATTCCGCCATTAAAGCAGAAGCTAAAAACAGAGACAATCCAAATAAGTGAGTCCAGAGAATGCGTGCGGAGCAGACGCTGATGTCTGGCCCTGCTTCCCCTGTTTTACCTCTCCCCGATTGCCGCCTTACACTCTCTGCTCTTACTTTGTTAAACAGCGTGAAGATTTATCAGCATACTATGCTCTCTTTTTTTCTCTGAACCTCTGTACCTATTGATCCCTTACCCATAAAACACTTCCCTCTACAACTTACAACACGCCTAACAATAAAATGTTGAAAGATTTTCTCTTAATATTAGGAACAAGGAAAAGATGTCCAATATCATGCTTTCTGTTTAACCACGTACTGGAGATTCTGGTCAGTGCGAAAAGGCAAGAAAAAAAGTTCATGTTAAAAAGATCAAAACAAATGAAGTAAAATTAAATCTATTTGAAGATGTTATGATTGTCTTTGTAGAACATAAACATATACATAATAAAATAATTATTAGAACTAATAAGAAAATTTAGCAAGTTGCCAAATGCATAGTTAATATTAAAAAATCAATTGCATCTTTATTCTAGCAGCAAACAATTGCAAGATTAAATTGAATAAATTATGTTTTTTAAAATGTTGAAAAACACAAAATGCTTAAGAAGAATTTAGCAAAAGGAAAATAAGACATCTGCACTGAAAACTACAGAATGCTGTTGAGAGAAATGAAAGATCTAAATAAAGGTAGTAATACTATTAACATGACATTTCTTCACAAATTGATCTATAGATACAATTTAATCCCAATCAAATCCCAGAAAGCTTCCTTGTAGAAACTGACAAGGCAATTCTAAAATTTACATGGGAATGCAAATGTTCTAGAGGAGCCAAAACAAGAAAAAGAACAAAATTGAGAACTTGTACCTGATTTCAAGACTTAGTAAAGAGGTACAGAAATCAAGACAGTGTGGAAATGGCACAAGGATACACCTAAAAATCTACGGAAGAATAGAGACTCCAAAAATAGACCCACATACACATGGCCAAGTAATTTCCAACAACAGTATCAAGACAACTTAATGAAGAAAAGAGTCTTTTTCACACGTATTATGCTGAAACAATTACGTATCCATATGGAAAAAAAATCACCATCAATTCTTATTTCATATTGCATGAAAAAAACACTTGAAATTGATCATAGTCCTAAGTGTAAACTAAAACTATAAAACTTCTAGAAGAAAAAAAAGATAAAACATTTGTAACATTGGCAAAAGCAAAGACATTTTAGATGAGACATGGACATAGAAAGCATGAATTAACAAAGAAAGAATGTATAAATAGGATCTTTTTTTTTTTACCTTATATTTATTTTTTTCCCCCAAAGCCACAGTAGATAGTTGTATGTCATAGCTGCACATCCTTCTAGTTGCTGTATGTGGGGCGCGGCCTCAGCATGGCCGGAGAAGCGGTGCGTCAGTACACGCCCGGGATCTGAGCCTGGGCCGCCAGCTGCGGAGCATATGCACTTAACCGGTAAGCCACGGAGCTGGCCCCAGGATCTTTTTAAAATAAAAAAAAATTAGTCTTCCAAAACCGCCATGAGGAAATGAAAAATGCAATAGAATCTAGGAACATAGATTCACAAAACATTTATTTGACAGGGGTCTTTTTTACGAATATCTATGTATCTATGTATAACTTTTATTACTCAATGATAGAAAACCAACCAAATTAAACATGTGCAAAATATGTGAACAGCCACTTTGCAAATGAAGATATATGAATGAACACCTAGCACATAAAAAAGTTACACCAAATTAGTAGTTATCAGGGAAATGCAAATCAAAACTCCTGACTGAAAATATCAATTCTTTATCAAAATGTGAAGCAACTGGAATTGTCATACACTGTTGGAGGAAATGTGAAATGATACTACTAGTTTCTTAAATATTTAAGATGTCTACCCTAAATTTGCCAAGAGAAATGAGAATATATGTATAAACAAAGACCTGTATTAATGATGCTTGCAGCTTTATTCACAATAGTCCAAAAGTGGAAATAACTCAAATGTCCAACAAGAGAAGAATGGATAAATTCAACTTGGTACATTTATACAACTGAATACTACTGAACAATAAAAAAAGAAACAAGGTACTGATACAAACAGCAACATAGATGAACCTCAAAACCATGATGCAGCATGAAAGAAGCCAGATCCAAAATAATACGTACTGTGTGATTCCACTTATGTAAAATTCTTTAAAATGAAAACTAATATATGGTGACAAAATGAAGATCAGTAGTTGTATGGGGCTGGGAATGGCGGAACAGTTGCTCTGTAAGATGGAATGAGGAGTCTTTTGTGGGTGATGCAATTGTTCTGTATCTTGATTGTGGTGGCAGTACCATATACAACTGTCAAAACTCATCATATTGTGCACTTTAAATGGAAGCAGCTCATTACACATAATTTATAACACAATTAAGTTGATAAAAAAACTTGTTCAATACTCAGTCAATGATACTTTTTTTTTCAACCCACCCAAATTAGTCTTCTAAGAGTGAAGGTCCCTTGGGAGCACCATTTTGAAATGATAACATATGGCATTACCTGACATCAGCAAAGTCTAACCTATTTAGAATTAAACTGAGTTATTTGTGTTTTTTTGCTATTGAATTGTAGAAGTTCCTTATATAGTTTGGATATTAACCCCTTATCAGATATATGGTTTGCCAATATTTTCTCTCATTCTGTACATTGACTCTGGACACTGTTGATTGTTTCCTTTGCTTTACAGAAGATTTTAGGTTGCTGCAGTGTCGCTTGTCTATTTTTGCCTCTGTTGCTTGTGTTTTGGGTGTTATATCCAAGAAATCATTGCCAAGACCAATGTCATGAAGCTTTTACCCTATATTTTCTTCTAGGAGTTTTATAGTTTCAGGTCTCACATTTAAGTCTTTAATCCATTTTAGGTTGATTTTTGTGTTTGGTGTAAGATAAGAGCTCAATTTCCTTCTTTTGCATGTTGATATCCAGTTTTCCCAACACTATTTGCTGAAAAGACTATCCTGTCCCTGTTGTGTATTCTTACTCTTGTCCAAGATCAATTGACCATATATGCAAGGGTTATTTCTGTGTCCTCTATTCTGCTACATTGGTCTATATGTTGGTTTTTATGCCAGTGCTCTTCTGTTTTAATTACCATAGCTTTGTAATATATTTTGAAAGCAGGAAGTGTGATGCTTCAAAACCACAATAAGATATTGCCTCACACCTGCTGGATGGCTATTATAGCCATGTGTCACTTAATGACAGGGATGCATTCTGAGAAATGCATGGTTAGACGGTTTTGTCATTGTGCAGTCATAGATTGTACTTACACAAACCTAGGTAGTATAGCCTACTAGACACCTGGGCTATATGGTATTAATCTTATGAGACCACTGTCATGTATGTGGTCCATCATTGACTGAAACATCGTTAGGTAGCACATGACTGTATATGAAAATAGTAACAAGTGTTGGGGAGGATGTAGAGAAATTGAGACTCTTGTATACTGTTGGTGGAAATGTAAAATGGTGCAACCACTATGGAAAACAGTATGGAAGTTCCAGAAAAAATTAAAAATAGAACTACCAGCAACTCCACTTCTGGGCATGTATCCAAAAGAATTGAAATCCAGGATCTTGAAGAGATATCTGCACTCCCATGCTTATTGCAGCATTATTCACAATAGCCACGATATGGAAACAATCTAAATGTCCATCGAAGGATTAGTGGAAAAAGAAATGTAGTATATACATACAATGTAATATTATTCAGCCTTAAAAAGAAGAAAATCTTGCCATATGTAACAACATGGATGAACCTAGAGGACATTATGTTATGCGAAAGAAGCCAGTCACAGAAGAAAAAATACAGCATGATTCCATTTATATGAGGTATCTAAAGTAGTAAAACTCACAGAAGCAGAGAATAGAATGGTGGGGTCCAGGGTCTAGGGGAAGGGGGAAGTGGGGAGTTGTTCGATGGGTATGAAGTTTCAGTTACGCAAGATGAATAAGTTCTAGAGATCTGCTGTACAACATTGTGCCTGTAGTTAACAATACTGCACTGTGACCTCAAAAATTTGTAAAGAGGGTAGATATCATGTTAAATGTTCTTACCACAAAAATCAATCGATCAATATCTTGAATGACAGTTCACGTTGCTGTAAAAAGTGTAATACCCAGGTCTAATTATTTACTGTACCAACAAAAAAGAGAAAGGAAACAAACAAAAATCTCTCAAACACCTGCCTAAATAATAGCTTGACAACAAAAAAGGATATTACATGAATATACAGTCTTGCACCAAAATAACACAATTAAATTTGCTGCAGTGTTAATTGACACCTATGTCATTATAATTATGCATACTGGGGTTACGAAAGTTAATAAATACTTGTTAATTGCCAAAGGCAATTTTTGACATTCCACCTGACAGTAACCTATAGCTGTGCCAGGACAATTTTTGCAGCATTAAAAGCTGTGTTATAAAGAGTTGCTGAGCATGTCATTTCATTAATAATTGATTTTTCTTCTTTTCATTTTCAAACCCTTGCGGTAGAAGAAACACTGACTAATAAACTCACAGCGCCACAGGTAGAGCTCTTCATATGTTCACTTGTGATACTGACGTCCTGGTGGGCCCCATCTAAGTAACTCTGTGTACAATGTCTTGTGTCTGCATGTAGACTGGTCAAAAAAATTCCTGTGTAAGAAAAGCAATTACTGACTTTTGTATTCTGCTTAAATAGTACTGATTACCTTCGAAACTATTCAGCACATTTAAAGCAATAATCTCTGAATGTTCTTTTAGCTGCTTGAAAGAGTTTAAATGACAGACTTATGAATGTTTAATTCATTGTTTCATCTTTTACCTTTGTGTTTGCTGTGCTGTTGTGTCACATCACAACTACATATAGGAGTAAAGAACAGAAATAATTACACAAAAATTACAGATTTTTAACTACCTATACATCTATGCTTTTTAAAATTTTTACATTGCAATTATTAAACATCTACTTTGTACATGGTATGAAGTTCAACGCTCTTTAGAGTTAAGACAAAGTTTCTGCTCCAAGATGATCTTATCATCTATTATGGCTTGTTAGTTAATTCAGGTTCTCTGATAAAGAGAAACTAAGACAGAATTATATGTGCAAGAGATTTATTGGGGAAAATGATTTTGAGGGATAAAGAAGAGAATGCAAAAAAAGGCAGAGAGAGGCTTCAAACCAGTGTAAAGTTCTGACAGTTCTGAAGAAGAGGGGGAAAGAAGTAAGAAAGATTGGGTAGGAAGAGTCTCAGACTGCAGCACAGTTTTAAGAAAGTTTGATCAGGCAAATGGAGAGTCCATGAGTCCGAGCTGCACGTCAGAAGAATCCCACATCTTGCAGGAATGGTCCACCACTGGTATCTCCACCATGTTCAGTCACTGAAGAGCAGCCCACAGAAAGAATGGTCCTAGGACAAATGCCAGTCTGAACTTACACAGAAACCTGCTGGAGCTATTGGCCAACGAGGCACCTCATAGTAGACCTGAAACGTATATTTTCATGACCGCCACATAGATCATCTTCTCCATGCAGTCCAGCAAGTAGCTCCTAGAAAAAGAGTAGCCTCTTTTTCTGAGAGGAACACTTAGAAAAGGGATAGCAGAGGGTAATGGGACAAATGTAATTTCCATCACTGCAGTGGGTCTTGGGCTACAACTAATGTTCATCCTCTCCAGTCAAGGGGTTCTAGATTGAAAAATTGGTAAAGGATCATAACTTTGTACTGGGGCTACCACCCCCAAAGCCTCCTGCTTTATTCTTCTTCTCTTTTTCTGGTTGTCGATTGTGTTAGATGAATAGGATAGAGGGAGAGAGAAATAAGTAGAGACAGAGATAAAAGGAAATTTATTATAGGAATTGGCTCATGTGGTTATGGAGGCTGAAAAGTCCCATGATCTACTATTTGCCAGCTGGAAAACTGGGAAGGCAAATGGTGTAATTTAGTCTCAATCCAAATCCTGTAGGGGGGCTGATCTGAGTTTGAAAGCCCAAAGACCAGAAGCACCAACGTCTGAGAGCAGAAGAAGATGGCTGTCTCAGCCCAAGCAGAGAGAGAACGAATTCACTTTTCCTTCACATTTTTGTTCTATTCCAGCCTTCAACAGATTGGATGATGCCCACCCACATTGGGGAGGGTCATCAGCTTTACTCAGTTCACCAGTTCAAATGCTAATCTATTCTGGAAATACATTCACAGACACTCAGAAACACTGTTTTGCTGGCTACCTGAGTATCCCTTAGCGCAGCCAGTGAACATATAAAATAAACCATCACAGAGATGTTAAGTAGGACCCTTGTTGGCTGCTCATCCATTTTGCCTCTAGGGATAACACGCTCTATTAATCATTTCCACAATTCCCTGCAGAACAAACCCCCTTAGCTTCCTCTCTAACACTGCAGATAATTGAGGTCTTCAGACTTCTAGTTGTTAAGCACTGTCATCTGACCTCTATTAAATGAGGTCCCACAATCCTATTAGATATTAATGAGCCCAGCTCTGTGCCACCTCTTCTGCTGTCAGCACCGGCATACACTGGAGAGTCACCACTGAATTTTTTATGATGCTGATTCCCCTCTCACCAGAGCATTCCCAGTGGCCTTGCTGAAGGGTGTGTCCTCTGGGCTTCCATGGTACATAATACTCTGGTGGGCCTTCTGTTCTCGTATAACATAGTCATCCATTGTGACTACTTCACCTTCTTAGTTTCTAAGAAGCCCAGGGCTTCTCCTGGAATAGCCCTGTAAGAGCATCGGCAGAGTCCACATGCAAAAGCCAGCAGAGACTCAGTAAATATTCACAGTGTTTGGAAATATTTAGCTATTTTATTTTATTACACATAATGCATTTTATGAAATGTTTCTGTTTTCAGGATTATTTTCATCTTAGACTCAGTCACCAAAGCACATATTTTCAACTCTTAAAGGTTTATACTAAACAGAAAGCACTGGATTATCTCTGCCTTTGTATGGAATTTAATCTGGTTATTAATATTTAGTAAGTCTTCAAACCCACCATTAAAGCAATATCATTGCAATTGAGGACTTCAAGAGGCTCTTGGCTTTTTGTGTTTAGTCCACTGAGAGGAAACATAATTAACATAACTGTGGAGTACAATGTCCTAAAGTGTTATTAAAAGATTACAAGGCATTTGAGTTTATGAAGTCACTTCTGTTTGCATCAGTCGGAAAGCTCAAAGTCCAGTCCAATAAATACAATAAAGAAAACTGATGTTTCAGATGCCTTTTTTCAAAAATGAAAATTTGAACACTAGATAACATGTAATTTTAGAATTAAAAGAGATCTTGGAATTATTCTAGTATTTGGTGGCAAATTTTTTCTCAAGTGACAAATCTACTTCATTGTTAGAGGCCACGGGAAGTACTATCTCAAGGCCGATTTTAAGACTGATACTGGCTTCAGTGGCGGAAAACCTGTTATTATGGATAGCAAAACCATATGTGTGGGAAATTGGTTGGGCACCTGAATAGTACTTGACAATTTTAATTTAGTACTTCTAAAATTTTAAGTAAAGAGAAATTGATTTTTCAATGTCATATAGTAACACTAGCAGATAACAAGATAGAATTTTTGTCTCTCAATTCCCAGATCAATGCTTTCTCTACTGTCCCATGCTGCCCCGATTAAGTCCTATCGAACTAGTTGAAAAACTGTCTGCCTAAAACCCCTATAGGTAATGAGAGTGTAAGTTTTAACTATAATTCAAATAATTCAGTATCTAAAGCTAAGTCTTTCATAAAGGCACTCATGGATCTTAATTTTTAGTTAAATTAATGATGACATAATTAAATTAAATATCATAATATTACGTTTTTGATGTCTCATCTATACTTAACGTTTTTGAACAAACCTGTGAGATGTTTCACATAATTGCCTGAACAAAAGCTTTAGAAAATTAAATTCACTGAGGACTAATTGTTGAGTCAATTAAGTCTATATATCAGTGAATAATGAATAAATTGTTAAAAGCTTTGCTTTCTACAAAATATATTTCAAATTAATCAAGATGTTTTAGTTATAGTGCTGTCTACAGAGGATAGAGATACTTGCCATAATGTTGTATAATGAGTCAATTTGACACTAAAATTTTGGTCACATAAGTTTTATTGACTTCGTCATTTCAAAATGTGGTTGTAAAAATGAGGATTTTGAAATGGAATGAACATTTAAAGTGGTGTTATGGTGATTATGCAATTTTTTATGCAACAGAAATTATTAGGGAAGCCAACATGCTTTGGGTATTTGTTTTTTTTGTGAGGAAGATCAGCCTTGAGCTAACATCCGTGCTAATCCTCCTGTTTTTGCTGAGGAAGACCAGCTCTGAGCTAACCTCTATTGCCAATCCTCCTCCTCCTATCCAGCCCCAGTAGATAGTTGTATGTCATAGCTGCACATCCTTCTAGTTGCTGTATGTGGGATGCGGCCTCAGCATGGCCAGAGAAGCAGTGCGTCGGTGCATGCCCGGGATCCAAACCCGGGCCACCAGTAGCAAGGCGTGCGCACTTAACCGCTAAGCCATGGGGCTGGCCCGATCTTTGGGTATTATGAAGTCCATGTATCCAAGGAGTCAGCAGGCTCTCTTCCTTTAGTTCTTAGGTATTTACTCCTCTAGTGTGAACACACTATACTGGAATTGTTGTCACTCACAGGTCGATGTTGATCTTGAGGACAGGGCTCACATCTTTGTCAAAGTTCATGGCCCATAATAAGATCAATTACTGATTGGTGATTGAATAAGAGAGAGATAAAGGCATCAAAAAGTTACATCAGAAAAAATAATTACAGGGCCGGCCCCGTGGCTTAGGTTAAGTGCGTGCGCTCCGCTGCCGGCGGCCCGGGTTCAGATCCCGGGTGCACACCGAGGCACCACTCCTCCAGCCATGCTGAGGCCGCGTCCCACATACAGCAACTAGAAGGATGTGCAGCTATGACAGACAACTATGTACTGGGGCTTTGGGGGAAAAATAAATAAATAAAATCTTTAAAAAAAAAAAAGAAAAAATAATTACATCAGGGAGTTTAGCCATAGACAAGTATAATTTAAGACAGGAGTTAGAAAAGCGACAAAGGGACTTTCTCATTTTACTCATTTTTATCTTGATCCTTTTGTGGTTTTCTATACAGTCTCCTCCAAATATTTTGTCCCATAGCTCACTCATATTCTGTTAATATTTTTCAATTATGTTGTTTTTTGTTGCATGGTTTGGATTTTGCATAGTTTGGATAGTTTTTCAAATCCTTTCTTTTGTAGTGCCTAATCTGCTATTAATCATATACATTATATTTTTCATTTCTAGATTTTTTTTTTTTTTAGTGAGGAAGATTGGCCCTAAGCTAACACTTGTGCCAATCTTCCCCTATTTGGTATGTGGGATGCCACCACAGCATGGCTTAACGAGCGGTTTGTAGGTCCGTGCCCAGGATCCAAACCCACAAACCCCAGACCACTGAAACGGAGCGCACGAACTTAATGCCACAGGGCCAGCCCTCATTTCTAGAATTTTGCTGAGGGTCTCTTTTATACCTTTCATTTATTTCCTCATTATGCTCATACTTTTCCCAACCTTCTCTCTCCCTTTTTATCTCTCTCTCTTACACACACA